>NC_086448.1:248004616-248643116 GCF_028390025.1 Pseudophryne corroboree | reverse complement strand
CTGAGTGACAGCTGAAGCCAGGAGAAGAGGGGTCCTACATTTTGCCAATCATCTAGTCAGAAAATCAGATGGGATCAAGCGACGGTAGGGGGTCACTACAGTAAAACATGCTATTTAACAGGTGACCTTACAAAGCCCGCCACTCTAACAATAAGAAAAACAGAGATTGCACTACAGTCAGTTCACAATGTCTAGTCAGGGAGATCGTTTAAGTAAGTACAGACCCACTGAAATTCCATACAAGTAATTAGATGTACTTCACTTTCTATAGTATGATTACATCATAAATGTTTTGACTTTATTGCACATTATTGTGCAATGCTGTCACATGGTCCGGGCATTGGCAGGGCATTATCATGTCAATAACACTCTTCAAAGCACAGTCATAGAAATGTATACATACAGTCAGAGAAATGTATAACCCAGAGGTTCCCAAACGCTGTCCTCGAGGCACCCCAACAGTCCAGGATTTAGGTATATCCATGGCTCAGCACAGATGGTTAAATCAAATTGTCTGATGTGCTAATTAAGTCACCTGTGGACAAGCATGGATACATTTAAAACCTGGACCATTGGGGTGCCTTGAGGACCGCGTTTGGAAACCTGTGGTATAACCAATACTTGTTTATACACAATATAAAATAATAATAAAGGACTTGTTGCACTAATACATTTATTCTGTTCTAAACTGGCAGCTATTAACTGTCTTAGTGCTAAGGAGCAAGGGTTAGAGCTTAGGATAATTGCATTCACAATATTAAGCTAACATCCTAACTGTCCTCTATTGATTTCCTTTGGGTAAGTTGAATAGGGGCTTCAGTTCTGCTTTGGCCCAAATCCCCATTCCACTTACATCTTATCCTGTGATATCGGATCAGTAAGGTCATTCACTTGTTCTGAAAACTCTAACGAGTACAGGTAGAACACTGGCTGTCTTATCAGCTTATGTTCTTAAAAACTTAAAACAGCTCAGCTTCGCTTCACATTCACAGAGCTTAAACTGAGCCTGCAAAACTCCTTTATTGATGAAACTATCACTGCATCTCTGAGTGCCATAAACCTGCTATTCAGTGGAATGAGTGCAAACTAGAGGCCTAATTCATGTTTGTATGCTAATGCATTAGTAAGTGCGATTGTCTAAACTACGGAATTGCTATTGTTAGTACGTGCTGCAGCTGCCCAGGAATGGAAAGAAACACCCATCGGAGTCTTCACAAACTATTCGCAATTGCGTACAGATTTGCATCCTACACACAAAAATGAGCAAAATTACAGCTATGGGTTGGTCTATGGATACACAGACTGAACTCAGCAGTAGTGACTCCACGCATACAAGCTCGCAGTCATCAGCAGAACCCGCTCTGTAAATGGCCAAACGCCGCTGGCCCGCCCCCTCCCGCCCAGCGACCGCCTCTGCCTGTCAATCAGGCAGAGGCAATCGCAGGACTGACAGCCGTCGCTGTCTGGCATGTGCCGGCCAGACCTGATAACTGCTGTGCGAACAAGTTTTATAGCAGAAAACTGTTCTGTCCTGTTTAAGAGAGCACCCCCCCCCTCTCTGTCTGCTGTTTATCTGTGACCCCTCCCCCTTTCTAGCACCTGATATATAATTATCTCCAGGAATGATAGAGCAACTGCCACTGTTTGTCCGTTTAAATAGTCACAATAATGCTTTAGTGCAAGGTCCTCTGCAAATGTGACAGTTATAAACATAGTGCCCTCTCCCTCCTTATAATGGCAACTTTGCTTAGGTAAATTTTCTGCACCAAAAAAAATCATAAGTCACTGAAATATCATTCACAACTTATAATTTATTGCTTAGCAACCCTGTAGCGAGCTGGCGCTCATGAGAACATCATTTAAACCTCTAAGTTAACTCTTCACTTGCTGGGTATTTAGAACGTAATACAGGAATGCACGGATAACAAGGTGCAGGAATCTGTCTCAGTACTTGCAATGTCTAATTTTACATTATCAGCAGGTAAACACATTGATGCAAAATGTTGACATGTAAATTATGTAAATGGAATGAACAACTCCAGCAATAAACAATAAGAATAGCATTTTGTATGTGTAGGAACTTTATTCGGAGAGTATGGAAACCTTGTTTTGATGCACGGCTCTTGGCGGTCTACAATTCTGACACTTCCTGAACAACACAATGCATATAAACAGGAATTAGCTTGGTCATGCCAAGACAATATCTATTAGTGGGTGAGGATAGAGGGTACATCCATTCAAACCACTAGGGATATCCTTCCATGGATTCCTGATCTACTGTTAGTAGTAAACCCAACTATCATCCCCACGTTAGCATGCTGGATAAAAATGAGACTGCTGAAACATATCTCATCTATTATCTCTCCTCTGACCTTAATAACTCAGAATCCACAGTTCCCTACAGGTAATTCAGCTCTTGCCTTGAGAACCTGATGTATGGAGGGTCTTTTTCGGGCAGGCCAGTTGGCTGTGTGGAGAACACAGTGGATCACCTATGTTTTCCTAATTGGGACTCTTGGTCCTCTTCTGCCATCCTCTGGCTGGGAGGCGAGTGTTTGACAAGGATCTAACAACCACTGACGTGTGGTGTTCTTCACGTGAACAGATCTAAGTACTGTATTTCTCTTATCTACAAACTAATAGTACAACAACAATACCATGTAGTCTTCCCGGCTTCATTAGTTCCTGGCAACACAAGCGTAACTCAGCAATAGATTACAATCAATGAATAACATATTCCAGTTCACACGTCATTTCACAAAGTACCTCGGTGATTAAAACACATTATAAGTTCATATCCAAATGGTACAGGACTCCCACTGTCCTTCAGAAAATGTTCCCAGGTCAATCATAATTCTTTTGGAAAAGTGACATGTCATCAGTTTTCATTACCATATGTGATGGGACTGCCACAAAATAACCATTCCATTGTAATTAAACAAAATTTGTTAGGTTTTTACAATATTTTACAAAAAAAAATAATGCACAAATCATCTATTTGACACCTTTTAAAAGGTATAGTACTTTCCTGATGCCCACTAACACAGTAGTGTGAATGATCATTGCTAACTGAATTGTGTGAATCTCGGGTTCACGCATAAAGGTGAAGTGTGCGAATTTATAGGTGACTTTATAGATGATATGTGCGAGTTTAACGCCTTTTGCAAACTCACACCTACTGTAATTGAATTCCCCCCATAGACTGCAAATTGCACATTTTTGGATGACTAAGGGACTATCTTAGCTGCTCATAAGTGATAATACAAATAGGTTATAGGAGAAATGTACTAAGCCTTGGAGAGAGATAACGTGTAGATAAATAATATCAGCCAATCAGCTCCTAATTGCCATGTCACAGGCTGTGTTTTGAAAAATTACAGTTAGGGGGCTGATTGGATGGTACTTTATCTCAAAGGAGTCACCAGGTCTGCGCACCCTGGTTCTCCCCACGTGCGGCAAAAAGATAGTGTGACCTCACGGGGATTCCAAGATTGTTACTCTGGGGGCGTGCCAAGCATCACCAGAGATGCTGGGCTGCCTCAGGAGACTGTCTGCCTGCGCTGTCGGCTTCTCGTCTATGATACAAAGGAAAGAAAAAGAAACTCTCTGGTTTTAGAGGCACTCTTATGTTGTATGATATATTTAAATATTTACTTTTATTAGATCGATTGAAAAAGTGGGGTGAGTATATCAAAAGACAAGCAGACAGAAAAATACAGACATTACATATAGGTAAAAAAACATTATTGCTCATATGCAGATAGGTTTGAGCAATGAGATGGTTCTCAGAATGGCAAGTTTAGCGAAGTGTTATTATATATTGCTAAATATTATGCGGGGTACTAATACCATATACTAATCAGATTAATCTCTTAATGGGTTATATACCCTTGTTATGTAGCAAATAGACAGCAGCACACATCACCGGATTTACAAGTCCGGTTATTGTCAATACTGTATGTCACTGTAATCATACGGCTACGCAGAGTAGAAAATCACAACTGTACAGAGAAACTCTTTGGGCGGTATTCAATTCTTCTCACCCTCTTCCACACCCTTTCTGTTTCTGCTGATGGGTGTGGTATAATAATTTCGGGTTGCTACCCCCGGGATAGTGAGGGCGCCCAAGCCTTTACGCAGCTAAACCTGATTACTATGGGCGCAATATGTGCGATAACGGGGATCACTTTAGAAAGGAGATTAGGCGTGATATATCATTTAATTATCGCTCTTTGAGAGTCAGTAAAGTATTACAGGAGCTGGGTGTTGCAGGAGAATGTCGCACTGCAGCACCCGGCTCCTGTCACTGAGGAGGAGCCGACATTTTGGTGTCATCCCCTCTGAGGGTAGCACTCGGGTGCGAGCCGCACCACCTTGTGATGCCACTTTGTCACTATCCAAGGCTTACTATATCTGCACATATGTCTCCTTCGGTCCCAATAGACCCCACTGCTAACATCATTTCAGGAAGGCAATGGAAATGGGCAGAACGCAGAAATCACAGACCTCGGTTCCTGCTGCACATGATCCCACCCAGCTGCTCACATTCTCTATCCTCTGGGAGCCTATTGCTGACAGGCTAGTACTCCGGTTCAGGAAACTTACCTCAGAGAAAATATGACACAGCAGGTCATGTGACAGGTGGGGCTGCACCGCACAGTCCGGATCCTGCTTCTCAGAGAGAAGTTGGGGGCACATGAGGTACACAGGCTGGCATGTGAGGAATAAGGTGCTGTTGAGGGGGCATGTGGGGCACACAAGGTGGCATGTGAAGAATAAGCTGCTTTGCAGGTAGCATGTCAAGGAGACATTGGGAGAGGGGGAGTAGACAGGGGCTATCAACCCAACGTAGAGACACTCATTTTTGCAAAGGAGAAACATCTAGCGGAGTAGTGTGGTTTTTTCCAGAGCTCCAACAGGAGTCACAGTGGTTCAACATTACAGCTTGCAGCAAAATTCAGTGATACAGAAGTATTCTTACCACACGGGTTTTATAAATAGACCCCTTAGTTAGCAAGCCTCCTACAGAGTGGTGAAGTGAACAGGTGGAGAAGTTGTGCAACCTTTCAACTTCTGGCTACAGATGTGTCCTCACACATACTATGGGGAACATTTACTAAGCAGTGATAAGAGCAGAGAAGTGAGCCAGTGGAGAAGTGGCCCTATCAACCAATCAGCAGCTCTGTATCATTTTATAATATGCAAATTATAGATCTTACTTTAGTGCTGATTGGTTGCCATGGGCAACTTCTCCACTGGCTCACTTCTCCGCTCTTATCACTGCTTAGTAAATGTCCCCCTAAATCACGAGACACCTGGCAGAATTCCTTTGCTGCACACTTTCCTTCATTGTGCTACTTTTTCCTCACTTTTATATACAGTAAAGTCACAGATTAAGGATAATAATGCATGGTGAGGGTCACTTGGATTTTCCCCTCAACTTTCCTACATTTTACTCCATTGCACAAATTTATCCTCACTTTTGCATCTCAGTTTGCAAATAGGGAGTCATTCCGAGTTGATCGTAGCTGGTCTAAATGTAGCACAGCTACCATCATGAACTCAGATATGCGGGGGGACGCCCAGCACAGGGCTAGTCCGCCCCGCACGTCAGTGCCGCTCCCCCCCCCCCCCCCCCGCAGAATTGCAAAGGCATCGCACAGCAGCGATACCTTTGCACTTCAAGTGTAGCTCCCGACCAGCGCAACTTTAGCGTGCTGGTTGGGAGCTACTCATCGCTCCCCGGCCTGCAGCGGCTGCGTGTGACGTCACGCAGCCGCTGCCGGCCACTCCCCGCACGGCCTGGCCATGCCTGCGTTGGCCGGACCTCGCCCACGATACGGCGGCCGTTTCGCCCCCTCCCGCCCATCGACCACCTCTGCCTGTCAATCAGGCAGAGGCGATCGTAGCACAGCAACGGGTGACCATGCACCGGCGCACTGCGGCATCGGCACATGCGCGGTTCTGACCCGATTGCTACGCTGCGAAAAACTGCAGCGTGCGATCGGGTCAGAATGACCCCCATAGTGTGCTAGGAGTTTAGGATTAGATCTGTCACAAAGAAACTGGTATAATGACTTCTGCCTGTCTAACCTGGAGTGTATACTTTTTCCTCTTACTTGGCCTATAGTGTACTAGGCGCTTTAGGTCAGTGTTATGGTGCCGCTAAGTAGCAAAGTTTCTGGCACCATAAATAGAGCTATTTGGTGTGTTTTGAGGATAGATGTTTGTGTACATATCTGTAGCACAAACACCACCGTGGACATTTACCATCAGGGGTCCTTCCTGCCTGCTGTCACAGCAAGTGCACTACTACACTACTATAGCTGACATGTCTACCCACAATGTATCTAACCTGCACTGTATCCAACCTGCACTGTAGTCTCCTCTGTATCCAACCCGCTGTGTGTGTCTCGCACTGTATCCAACCTGCACTGTATCTGACCAGCACTATATCCGACCTGCATTGTGTGTACTGCACTGTAACCTGCTCAATATTTAACTGTGTGTCCTAATGTATTCTACACTGTACACCACACTGTATCCAGCAGATATGGAACATTGCTTTTATGGTTCTGAACATTTTGGGGAGCCGCTCAAGAAAGAGGCTGATTGGGAACAGAGTGCCAGTGATCAGTGGGCCAGTGCCTCCAGTAGAGAGGTACAGATTGGGCACTGAGAATAGGCATATGCTGGGGGCATCCATGTCTGCTGTTGCTAGTGTACACATGGTTTAGGGCTTGTTTTACTTTGCTGTTTGCTAACTATTACTACTTTAGAGCAATGATATTCCACACACGTTTCTTAGTAAATTTCTGTGCTGTATTGTTTTCTATTGAAAGTACTTGCACGTTGGTTCAATTGGCTATTGCTAATCTATTACTAATTTACAAAACATTTTTGCTGTGTTTGTGCCGCTGCTTTGTTGCTTAGTTTAGCCAGCCAGCCTTTGGCCTATGTTGGTGAACAATATTGTGAGCTGTGAGGTGGTCAAACTTAAGTGGAAATCACTGGAAATTAATGTTATTGAGGTTAAAAATACTACAGGAACAAAAAAAAAAAAAGGCCCAAACTATGAAGAGAGATAAACATGGCAGTTAGGAGCTGATTGAATGCTACTTTATCTCTCTCCATTTTATCTTTCTCCAAGGCTTAGTAAATAGACCCCTATGTGATTTTAGCTGTTTCTTTAATCACTTTTTGAAATAAAATACAGATCCAAAACCAAAAGACATGAGGGCGGTTTTTGCAAAACCAAAATCAAAACACGAAGGTAATGCAGATCTAAAATCAAAACACGGTGGTCGGCAGTGGCGGATTGGAACACCGGGATGCCGGACCAGATTCCGTTTGGCTGGTCCAGACATCCCTCAGCGGCCGCCGTCATCCCCCATGCAGCCGGCCGGCTGCCGCGAGCGGAGCTTAGCTCCGACCACGGCAGCGTTAACTCCAAGGTAACTGAAACATGGCCGCCGGAGGAGCTGCTGCGCTTGTGCAGCCGCAGCACCTCCCCCATAAGACTTTGTAGGGCCAGGCTGTCAGTCAGGGCCGCCCACAAGCAGTTTCACTCCACGCAGCTGCAGCAGCCAGGCAAGTCTACACCGAGATGTGCCAAATATATATATATATATATATATATACACTGTGTATGTAATATATATATATATATATATATATATATATATATATACACACACATAAACAGTCCCAGGTCTGGCACTCCGTAATAATCAAACAATTACCGTGGCGCGGCACTCAGCATTTTTCCAAAGAAAGCCACCGAGCTGCTATGTATGTATATATATATATATATATATATATATATATATATATATATATATATACACACAGGTTGAGTATTTCTTATCCAAAATTGGGTCCCCTACTGAGATAATGACATGTATATTATATATATAGATGTATATGTAGATATATGTGTCATTATCCCCATAGGGGAACCAAAAATGTGGGATTTTGAATATGAGATACTCAACCTGTATATATATATATATATATACAGGTTGAGTATCCCATATCCAAATATTCCAAAATACGGAATTTTTGGAGTGAGACTGAGATAGTGAAACCTTTTATTTCTGATGGCTCAGTGTACACAAACTTTGTTTAATACACAAAGTTATTAAATATATTGGCTAAAATTACCTTCAGGCTGTGTGTATAAGGTGTATATGAAACATAAATGCATTCTCTGCTTAGACTTGGGTCCCATCGCCATGATATCTCATTATGGTCTGCAATCATTCCAAAATACTTCTGGTCCCAAGCATTTTGGATAAGGGATACTCAACCTGTATATGTATAAGTATATAATGTGCTCTACCTGGTGCAATGTGTATAACATGCTCTACCTGGTGCAAAGTGTATAATGTGCTTTACCTGGTGCAATGTGTATAATGTGCTTTACCTGGTGCAATGTGTATGATGTGCTCTACCTGGTGTGTATAACGTATAAAGTGTATAACGTGCTCTACCTAGTGTGTATAATGTGCTTTACCCGCTGCAGTGTGTATAACGTGCTCTATCTGGTGCAATGTGTATAACGTGCTCTATCTGGTGCAATATGTATAATGGGGGTAATTCCAAGTTGATCGCAGCAGGAAATTTTTTAGCATTTGGGCAAAACCATGTGCACTGCAGGGAAGGCAGATTTAACACGTGCAGAAAGAATTAGATTTGGGTGGGTTATTTTGTTTCTGTGCAGGGTAAATACTGGCTGCTTTATTTTTACACTGCAAATTAGATTGCAGATTGAACACACCCCACCCAAATCTAGCTCTCTCTGCACATGTTAAATCTGCCTCCCCTGCAGTGCACATGGTTTTGCCCAATTGCTAACAAAATTCCTGCTGCGATCAACTTGGAATTACCCCCAATGTGCTTTACCTGGAGCAATGTGTATAATGTGCTTTACCTGTTGCAATGTGTATAATGTGCTCTGCCTGGCGCAATATGTATAATGTGCTCTACCTGGTGCAATGTGTATAACGTGCTCTACCTGGTGCAGTGTGTATAACGTGCTCTACCTAGTGCAATATGTATAATGTGCTTTACCTGGTGCAATGTGTATAATGTGCTCTGCCTGGCACAAAGTGTATAATGTGCTCTACCTGGTGCAATATGTATAATATGCTTTACTGGTGCAATGTGTATAATGTGCTTTGCCTGACGCAAAGTGTATACCGCGCTGTACCTGGTGCAAAGTGTAGAACACGGTCTATCTGGCGGAATATGTATAATGTGCTCTACCTGGCGCAGTGTGTATAGGAGGTTCTTCCTGGCGCAATGTGTATAAACGGCACTACTGAGTGGTGTAATGTGAATTGGCACTATTATGTGACCACGCCCCTTCCCCACTAAGCCACATCCCTAAAATTTTGTATGGCGCCTACGCCGCGCACTTTTCGTGCCTGCATATCAGCAGGCATTTTGAGCAGTAATCCCTCCCACTTGACAGACTCCACTCCCTCAACAGACACCCCACCCCCCATTAGAGGTGCTTCCATAAATTTCCCGGGCTGGTTTTCAATCCCAATCTGCCGCTGGGGGTCGGTACACATCTCTAAAAAATAACAGCTCGCAGCTATACTATGGGTAACGTCTCCACTTGTGTTTCTTTTGAAGATTTTATACATCTCACCCCCATGTCTGGATTGGCTAATGTACAGACATTATAGAAATTGGCAGATGGGCACCATGGAAGTATACATTTATTTTGTACATTTTCCTACAATTTTCAGGGAACATTATATAACAAGCTGTGTGTATATGGCAATCCTCATATTTATGTATTTTGCTACAATGTGTCATGGACCTTGCTTTTGGCAAAATACACTTAATAAAGTGAATACATAAATTTTATGTTAATAACAGTCTATAGTTTTCATTTAGCTGATTTACCTATTACTTTTTTAGAGTTGCTTAAATGGGTTGGGTATGAAACCCCGGCAGTTGGGATCCTGACAGTCAGAATACAGACAGTGGGATCCCGATGGTCAGTATCCCGATGGATTGTGGAAAGTATATTTACCCTGCCCCTAATCCTAGCCCTAACCCATCCCTCTTGCAGCCTAACCCTAATCTCCCCACCCGCAGTCTAATCCTAACCCACCCCTCCACAGTCTAATCCTAACGCACCCCTCCCGCAGCCTAACCTTAACCCACCCCACCGCAGCCTAATCCTAACGCACTCCTGCCGCAGCCTAATCCTAATGCTTCCCTCCCACAGCCTAATCCCTATCCTCACCCTCCCACAGCCTAATCCTAACGCACCCTTCCTGCAGCCTAACTTTAACCCACCCCACCGCAGCCTAATCCTAACGCACCCCTCCCGCATCCTAATCCTAATGATTCCCTCCCACAGCCTATCCTCACCCTCCGCAGCCTAATCCTATCGCACCCCTCCCGCAGCCTAATCCTAACGCATCCCTACCACAGCCTAATCCTAACGCACCCTTCCTGCATCTTAACCCTATCATCACCCTCCGGCAGCCTAATCCTAACGCACCCCTCCCGCAGCCGAATCCGAACGCATCCCTCCCACAGCCTAATCCTAACGCACCATTCCTGCAGTTTAACCCTATCCTCACCCTCCACAGCCTAATCCTAACGCACCCCTCCGCAGCCTAATCCTAACCCACCCTTCTGCAGCCTAACCCAAACCTCAACCTACCCCCCTCAGTCTAACCCTAACTCCAAGTCCAGTACTTACCTTCAGGATCCGGATTCTGACGGTTGATATCCCACTGTCGGTATTCCGACTGTCAGGATCTCGACTGCCAGGAATTATTGTTTCATGTTACTGAAATATTTACAACCAATGGAAATTATTTATGTTAGAAATGCTATAATAGCTTATTTGCTTTGATTACGAAAAGCTTGACACCAAAAAGCAGAAATATCTCATTTAATTTTCTCATATTTTCTATTCTCAGACAATAATATGAATACAGCATTAGCAAATTGTAAGTACAAGCAATATATGAAACTAGTTATCTTAATTTTCCTATAAAATCTGCTCCTTTGCCATGAAAAATAGACACCAAAATGTACTGATGTTTGTGTATTTCCTGAAGGACTCCCAGATGGGCAGTAAGGGGAGTATAATTTAGAGTATATCAGCTGAAAAGTACACATTTGTTGATAACTGTAAAACCACCTGCTAAATATAATAGTACTTAGAGCTGGTACATATTTCAAACTAAGTATCAATAAGCTGCCCTGCAAAAAGAACTATAAATCATTATAAAATATAATCCAACGCATTTCATAACTCTTCACAGCATAGGAGCCAATTGGCCTGCTGGCTTTATTATCTGCTCCCCAGAGTCCCCTGTAGAGCATTGCCTGAGTACATTATTTACCTGGCCTATAGTCCACAGTGGGCTTTCTCATTCCTACAGTACTTTACTGGATATTTGCCTTGCTATTCTTCATGTTATTATTATGCACAAACATATTACAAAGTGCTAAGCCTCATAACATTAGCATACATAAACCCTAATAGAATACAGCCTTGCACTTTATATTTGTAAATTTCCATTTAATTGTAAGTCATTATTTTCTGATGTTTCCACAGCAGTCATTTTAAATAATTATTACAGTACAAAACACACATACACACACACACACACACACATACACACACACACACACACGCACACACACACGCGCACAATATAGGGCCTCCAGTAAATTCCCTGCAGTGAATTATTCCTACAGACAAAATAAAGATAGACAATGGAAATCTATTTATAATTTTTATTTTCTTATTGTTTGCCAGTTCCTTCAGTATGTAAATGCCTTGTTGTAAACCACATTACGTGTCTTATTACTGTCTTCAGTTATGATATGATTGTGGCATTAACGATATGGGAGAGACCCATGTATAACTGACCATGTGATCTTGCGCTTTTGTTTATTGTCATTCCTGAACATATCCTAGTGGGAAATTGTAAGTGCTTAAATTCAAATGGCAATAGGCGGATTAAGGGTTGCACCAAAGCTTGTGCCTCCGTCATTTAGGAACATTTTTATTTTAGTTTATTCTGCTATGCTACAAAAGTGTGCAAAGACGCATGTCGGTTTGGGGGAGGGGTGGCGCCAGTCAGTGTCAAATGGTGCAGTGCACTGAGGGAACTAATACCGTTCGCCTGCATGTCCCTGACTGCAGTACTGCTGACTTGGGTGGGCGGCGGCTTCTGGCTGGCTGCTCAGGGTCTTGACAGGACAGTATTAGTTCACTCAGCTCACTGCACTGCACTCCACGACACTGACTGCTCCCCCTTGCCCGCCCTCCCCTGTCAGACCAGTATACTCCAGAATTTTTACTATAAAAATGATTAAAATAATGCAAAGAAGATATTTCTAATATATTCTCTGTATTTTTCATATACTTTATGTAGTCAAAATTCTGGCATATAGGTTAGTATGAAAGGAAAGGCTCTGCCTCACCTCACCGCACATCACTGGCCTAATTATTATGTGCCCCATCATCCATGTGTGCCTCCACCCCCCCCCCCCCCCCATTACCCATTTGTGTCTCTGCATCCACCATTGACCATGTGTGGCTCTGACCCCCAAATTACTTGATCAGTTGCATGACAACAGAGACAATATGATGTGTTGATGATTTTGTTGGCTAATTGGCCAATTAATATGACAGCATGATGATTCATAGGGTGTGTACACATGGTGAGATCCTTGCTATGACGATTTTCACATGCGATTTCCCTTGAACTCCCTGGAGCCCATATAGTACAGATTTTGACTAACTTTTCTTGAGATATGGACTATGTGTGCTTACGATTTTGGCTTATGTGAGATGTCATTGACATGTGAGATGAACTAGATAGTACACCGATCTAGCAAGGATTGACTTGCCTGCACAGTCTATCTTTTCTTGCGATGCCGACCTGGCGGGACCGCGCATCGGCATCGAATCGGGATCCGAAGGTGACTTTCACCTTGCGATCTGCACTAACTTTTCTTTTGCGATTTTGACTATATAGTCAAAATTGAAAGACAATATCTCACCGTGTGTACACACCCATAGGCTATGTTACTTGGAAGCTCTCAAGGAACATTTCATTGAGAACCCAATCAAAATTGGTTCAGTAGTTCTTGAGTTTATCGCGAACATACATATGAATGATTTTATTAATAGTGTATATATGTGTGTGTGTGTCTGTGTGTGAAGTCTGTCAAGGTTGTGATGACTATAAGACAAATAACTTGCCTCAAGCAGCAATTAGTTAGCAAGATAGTATTGCTGTAACTTGGGGCCTGATTCAGGTTAGTATGTAAACACGATATTGGAGAAAGTGTGAATGCACAGGACCCTGTATGATCGCTCCCAGTCCCCCCTTAGCAGAAATATGATGGACATGAGCCCAGAGGGATCGGACTGTAGACAATCATTTTTAACATACAGTAAGACTTACTGTGCTGAGTTTTGTAGTACTATAGTATGTAGTAAATAAGACAAAAGTATGTATAGCGGGAGCGTGTGTGCGCATGCATCCCGCTATGCCACAAGCTCTATGCTGCAATCCGTATGCGTCACAGCAACAACTGAAGAGGACATATCTGTAAAGGGGTCTATTTACTAAGTCCTGGAGAGAGATAAAGTAGAGAGAAATAAAATACCAGCCAATCAGCTCCTAACTGCAATGTTACAGACTGTATTTGAAAAATGAGTTAAAGATGGTTTGTTGGTTCTCTCTCCACTTTATCTCCCTGCAAAGCTTAGTAAACAGACCACAAAGTACAAACCAATCAGTTCCTAGCTGTCATTTTTCTAACACAAACTGTAACATGACAATTAGCAATTTATCTCCATCCACTTTATCTTTCTCCCTGGCTTAGTACATAGACCCCTTTGCCATTTACCCTTTGGTATCCTGCGTAAGCCAAGATACTATTGTAAATGTGTCTTCTGTGTCCTGAGTGGGGTGTGTTTTAATTTCCAGAATAATATTGCCCTGAGCTGCAGCATGGCGATAATCTGCCTGTGCTGACCCCAGGAACATGTAACATCATGATGACACAACAAGGGGACAAGGCAGAAATTAAGCTCCTGCAGAGACCTAAGACCACTCTAGGTGTCTCTCTTATCTGTGGGTGTCATTCCAGACACCCTGCAAGCAGGGCAGAGCCGACCATTATGCCAGGATCACAGCCGCATAGAGCACCACACTGTGGGGGGCGCCATTGATGTCTCCATTATTTATTACTGTATACAGTACCCTAGGGGACTAGGTGCGTCTGGGTCAATTTATAGTGCGTCACAGTATTTACCTATTACTTGTATTCTACTGTGTACTCAGTCACATAACACCGGATTTATTTGCAGGTGTCGTCTACTGGGTACTCAGTCACATGCTAACGGATTTATTTGCAGGTATTGTACTCTGGCTTCATCATACTAAACCGCTCTCTATTGCATTTGTGTATAATGTTTAACATGTAGGGCAGTAATTCTAGGGACGCTCGTGCACCCTGCATAGCATTCGCAATGGATTTATCTGAGGGGGAAGTTTTGTCTGATGGTGTGTGTACTATGGTGGTCATTCCGAGTTGTTCGCTAGCTGTTTTCGTTCGCAGCACAGCGCTTAGTCAAAAAAGTGGCACTTCTGCGCATGCGTAAGCGGTGAAATGCGCACGCGCGACATACTTTCACAACAGCCGAAGTAGTTTCACACAAGGTCTAGCGACGCTTTCCAGTTGCACTGCTCGCCGCAGAGTGATTTACAGGTAGTGGGCCTTTCTGGGAGGTAACTGACCATTTTCCGGGAGTGTGTGGAAAAACGCAGGCATGTCAGATACAAACGCAGGCATGCCGGGGGAAACGCAGGCGTGGCTGGCCGAACGCAGGGCATGTTCGTGACATCAAAACAGGAACTAAATAGTCTGAAGTGATCGCAAGGTAGGAGTAGGTCTGGAGCTGCTCAGAAACTACACAATCTTTTTTTGTAGCCGCGCTGCGATCCTTTCCGTCGCACTTCTGCTAAGCTAAGATACACTCCCAGAGGGCAGCGGCCTAGCGTTTGCACGGCTGCTAAAAGCAGCTAGCGAGCGAACAACTCGAAATGAGGGCCTATGTCTCATACATCTCCCAGTCAGTCCGCAGCTCCTGAAATCAATCTGGAGCCAACCTGGGCTGCGTTCTCAAACCTACTGGGTTCTCTAGTTGAAAGCTTTATGCCGCCTATGGGACCACCTGTAACATTACAGTCACTGATGACCCCATGGTTACTCCGCTTTGGGCGGGAAACTTTAACCTCACGGGTTGTAGCATATGACTCATTCCTTGGTCAGGCAAAAACTTATTCCAGGTCACTCTCGTGTGTCTGGGTCATCTAAGCGGGCTGCTTCCTACTCCCTATCCAATAATCTCTCGTATCATGCTGTCCTGTCAGTCCCTATATTAGATGTTTCTGACAAGGATTTTTAATTGCTAAATGATACCACTGCCCTTGTAGTTACTGGGAAACAAATCCTACAAATCACTGATGATAAGAGGATTCCCCTACTGTGGTTAAGCAAACTGATATGTTCACACGTCAGAGGGTAAATAAAACTCTGTTACCACAATCTGACCATTAAGTGTACATCAGACAAGACCCCTGGTCTAATCCAGGGAATACATTACCCCTGTCTACAAGGGCATTAGCTCAATATCCTCCCCATGCAGAGTTATATAACAAGTAGGTAATTCACTGCTAGTGAACTCATGTATCACCCATCGGGTGTCGTCCACTCTGCCTCTCACCACTGTCCCCTCACTGTAGAAACTGACATATAAGCGTGTAGAGGGATGCTTGAAGTCTATTACTCCCTTACGGGTGTTGTACATAGACCACGATTGCGTGCTCTTGGGGCTGCAAAATAGATTGATGACTGGATCAGGCATAAGAGGAAGAGCTGCCCGAGGATATCTGACAATGCCAGACATTCCCTGTCTCACAATACCACCGCCACCTTTTTCTACACCATGAGGCGTCCCCTGAGGTGGGTGTGTTGGTTGCCAAGGCGTCGAATACGTCTGTCCTGGCTCGCCGTATTCTGTGGTTGAGGTCATGGAAGGTGGATCTGGACTCCAAAAGTCCCTTGGAGGTATTCCCCTTTACTGGGGACATCTTATTTGGGGAAGACCTAATTAAAAATTGGGTCTGAATCGGCAGCTACTATGACTGCTTTTCTCCCAAATGCTACTCCTTCTGTACAGAAGGCATAAGGTACCGCTTTTCCCTGCTTTCGGCCTTAAGGAAAGCGAAGGTCAGGCATACCCGAGATTGTCTCATGCTCCCAACAACCACTAAGCCCAAGGCCTAACTATCCTGGGCTGCTCATCAGCCTGCTTCTCATGACAAGCCTGCTGCATGACGGGACAGGCCTCCCCCTGGGGGATCCCAGGGGGGGCGGCGACTTCTGCGCTTCATCCAGGTCTGGTTAATGACCACTTCAGACGCATGGGTGCGAGAAGTTGTCTCTCACGGGTACGCAGTCTCTTTCAATAGACGTCCCCCTCGCCAGTTCTGCACAACAGTTATCCCTTTCGGATCCGTTAAAGGCGCAAGCTCTACAGATGGCTGTGCGTTCCCTCCTGGATACAGGAGTGGTAGTGCCAGTACCTCTGTCCCAGAGTGGTAGAGGATACTACTCGACCCTGTTTCTAGTTCCGAAACCTGATGGCTCTTTCCGGCCTATTCTCAACCTCAACTCACTGAACAAGTTTGTGAGAGTGTCCAAGTTCCGTATGGAAACACTGTGCTCAATTGTACTGGCCATGGAACCCGGAGGCTATATGGTATGGTATGAGGGGTTGGGACGCGGTGTTGGAGCAACACTCTTTCCAGGGTTGGTGGACCATGGAGGAATCACTCCTCCCGATAAACATTCTGACACAGAACAGGCCTTTTCAAGTACGGTCAGACAACACCACCACGGTGGCGTACGTAGTCTTTCAACTTCTAGTGAACAAGTGGGGCCTACCAGATGTAGACCTGATGGCGTCTCAACACAATCCCAAAGTTCCGGTCTTCGGATCAAGAACCAGGGATCTTCAAGCAGCGTTCTTGGACGCACTGGCAATTCCATGGAACTTTCGGCTGCCCTACGTGTTCCCTCCAGTGTCACTCCTGCCCAGGGTACTAAGGAAGTTCAAAGAAGTAGGAGGAATACTACTTCTAGTCGCTCCAGCATGTCTCAGACGGCATTGATTCTCAGACCTGCAGGGTCTATCGATAGAGCATCCTCTTCTACTTCCTCAACGCCCAGACCTCCTCGTTCACGGCTCTTGTGTCTATCCCGAACTGGCCAGACTGACTTTGACGGCGTGGCTCTTGAAGCTTTACTCCTGAGAGCCAAAGGATTATACGAGGGGGGTCACCAAACTATGCTGAAGGCCTGCAAACCGGCATCTGCACGGATTTATAATAGAGCCTGGAATTCTTACTTCACCTGGTGTGCTGCTAAAAAATACGAGGCTTACAAATTCAGTACTCCCAGACTTCTGGCTTTTCTGCAACAAAGCCTGGATTTAGGCCTTCGTCTGGCCTCCCTCAAGGTTCATATCCCTGCCTTGTTGGTATGGTTTCAGAGAAACATTGTATCTATTCCTGATGTTCATACTTTCACTCAGGGTGTTTTATGGATTCAGCCTCCCTATGTCCCTCCTGTGGCATCGTGGTATCTGTCTGTTGTTCAAGCCCATTGTGGAACTAAAAAAGACTGGTGCAGTGTTGTCTCTAATTGGACAGTCTCATTAATATAGACTTTTTATTATTTTTATTTTTTAATTTTTTATTCATTTAAATTTTTTAAAAGCGCTTTTCCTCCTGGTTATATATTCACAGCTGTTCAGTTATTATTGGATAAATTGAAATCAGTTATTAATGCATGTGACCTTTTTAATTGCTTACTACATGTTTATTGCTGGGGGGGATATTGCGATTAATATTTGTGGTATGTCAATATATATGTGATCTATTGAATAAATCAAATAATTACACCTTTTTCTTTATGGATGGCGCTTCTTTAAACACCCCCCTTTTTTTCTTGTATAATTTTGAGATTTAGCAATCTCAATTTAGTAGCTGCAGTCCGGGGAACAGGTGTAATTCATTGACAAATACCTATAGACAATTGTGTAGTAGTTTTTTCAAGTGTCTCCAAGTCATTTCACTAGCTCCCGCACTCTCTTCCATTTTTTCTATTTTGGTATGTTAAGAAATTATTGTTATATGAAAACTTAATTGCCTAGTAGCAATGCCTTACCCTATACTTTAGACCCACTAAAATCTTGGTATTTTGGAGTAGTATGTTGTTTGAATTTGTGTAGCTGCCCTTTGCATCGCCCTAAATTTGAATTAGTCATTTTGGCCTGTAGCTTTATTGCAGCTGCTGTAGCTTTATTGCACTGGGTCCGGTGTAATAAAGTGTTTTAGTTAATTGCATGCGAGGCATCATGACATCATGCAGCATCGCTGAGACAGACAGAGCAGAGGAGCTGTGGCAGTGGGCAGCCAGACGACAGCGACCGGCGACCAGAATACATCAAAGAAGTTAAATGTGGTGACTGGAGAGACACTTGTGTGGACTGGGGCCGCAGTCTGCAGAGATTCATTCATGCTGTTTGAGATATTATATAAGTGTGTACTATTTTAACAACATTCTGGAACTGGGGCTGAAGAGACACCTGTGTGGGCTGGAGAGACACAAGGGGGGAATGAGGCTGTGTGGGATGGGGAGCACAACCCAAGGGGCGGAAGGGGAGCACAGCACCATGAGGCAATGCCCCTTCTGTGAGACCACGCCCCCTTCCATAAGGCCATTACCCTTTTTCATGTGCGCGTCTAGGGCACCAGATTGGTCATGGCAAGCTTTGGCATTATTACATGTATAAAACACACTCAGAGCCAACAAGTAGTTTACATTTTTTTTTAAAGTGAGCCCCACATCTCAAGTCTCCCAAAATTCACATAAAGAGTAACAATAGTACACAAAACATTTTGCAATAAACAACAATATCATTGCCAGTTCATTACATACAACGCCAGAATACTCCATCTCATGTCAGGATCAGGCTGTCACAACTGAGGGCTGAGGCTGACTGAGGGAAGCCTCAGATGTAGGGGCTGGCGTGTAGGTGAACCGTGGAGGTGAGATTAGGTTCCTAGACATACAGGATGTTAGAACACCATGAACCCGAAGGCGTGACCACAACAACGGAGTAAAATATAACAGTCAGTTTATTGAACACACAGTATAAATCTTGGCAATGAGATATCTTCAACAGTGAGTGCAGAATGAGAATGCAGTACAGTTCCTGGGAATGCAACTGGTATTTGAGACTGTGGCTATGCAGAACAAGATAACAAAGACCTTGCCAAAATCCGGAGTTGGAAAGTCCGTGGCCACAGCTAACCGCTGTAATGAGGAATGAGCAAGTACTGCCCAGTAGATGGTAGACAGGAGACTGGGATAGGCACTGATACACTGAGGTTGAAGAGATGTAGATAGGATTGCCAGAGACTACCGGACGGAACCGGTGTGAGGAAGGATGTGCTGAACTCACCACTGGAGCAATAGTTCGATGGTAGCATCAATGGATACTGTGGTCCGATGTTGTGTGGAATAATATGCAGGGCGATATATGAATACCGCTGGAGATGACGTGAAGCACCGCTGTAGGCAGATGATAACACCAATCACTGCTGGAAGCTGAAAGCGATGTAAGTGACACACTGGAAGCTGAAAGCCAGTGACACTTTACCACAGAAGCTAGTGAGCGATGCCGTAGATAATGGAAGCAATAACGATACCCGGACACCGCTGGAAGCTGGAGGCAGAATAGAACCAACGCTGGAAGCCGATGTCAGGACCGCAGTAGAAAGCCAGGAAACAGAGCTGGAACACTGCAGGAGTCAGGCTGTACCGCAGGATGGTAATTGGTGCCGGTCTCTTGGAGAAGCTGAATCACAGGAGCTGGAATACCTGGAAAGTCAAGCTGAGAATTCACCAAACAGGAGTGACATGTATGCAGGGTTGACAACCAAAGCACTGGCGATTATCCAGCCCTGGAACAGGATATTTATACCAGCTGGTGAGCAGGGATTGGCTGGATAATTACACAGAGTCCAGACTGCAGCGGATAGGCTGAAAACAACATGTGATTAAAACAAACATGGCTATGCCCATGTTTGAAACTGGAAGGAAAGTCTGTTTGTATTTTACATGTGAGAATCAGCAGTAATGGCGGCGAAGGCCACAGAGGGCAGGAGACGCCATACTTTAAACAGATGGATGTTTAATATAATGTTGCCATGTCGGCGCTGCTGCGATCACAGAGGAGAACATGGGAGACACAGATATGCAGCGCGCTGCCCGCAGACAGCGCAGGTGGAACCCAGGCCTGGAATGCCGGGCCAGTCTCAGAAGGCACTTAGCAGGTAAATAATGGGAGCTAATAACCCGGATCGTGACACAGGCCTGTAAATGTAGAAGAGCTGAACTTTAGTGGTATGGGCACTTGCTGGGCAGCTGCCACAAATGTCTCTATTAGGGTCTGCTACAGTCTTTCCCAATCTCTCTCTCTCTCTCTCTATCTATCTATATATAGTACAAAGTGACAGGCGGCACTCATAGGACTTTTCATAAATGAATCACAGGCAGTAAGGACCCCTGGATAGTGAAACAAAGGTTTGTAGTTACCATTTTACGTGTCAAAAAGTGTTCAGCTGTGGCAGATTTAAAATTTGAAATATCAGTATGAACTACTTGATCTCTGATGTTGCGGCCACGTCTGTAACATGGCATCAGTGGAGTTCCAGATAACGCAGGTAAGTCAGGGTCCTTTTGGATGACAGGCTTTTAGCTCGTGATACAATACGTTTTGATGCCGTGGAGAAGCTATTCACAAAAACCAAAGGGTTAGTGCTCCTCCCGGGTTGCTCACTCACAATTGTCGTAAAATTAGTAGTGGATCTTGGTGCTTCAAGGGCCCTTGTTCTTGCTTTTATTAAAAGTGAATTGGAGTAGCCTCTCTGCAGAAATTTATTGAACATCATGTCAAGTTGTTGAGCTTCCTCAATGGGGTTGCTACAAATTCGGGGCATCCTTAAAAATTGGGAATAAGGGAGCCCTTGTACGAGAGCAGTTGGATGATGGCTGGAGGCCAACAGAAGGTTATTACAATCAGTGGGCTTACTGTATAATGAGGTTTGCAAATGGCCATTGAGGTTTGTGACACTCACATCAAGGAAGTGGATTCTCTGATCTTGAATTTCAAAGGTAAATTTGATATTAGGATCCCACATTCGGGTAAAAGAATTAAAATAAACCATCTGTTGACCTGCACCACCAGATTCGTAGTGTACTGTATACATTGTCCTTGTGGTCTCCTGTACATCGGAAAAAACAGCTGTCAGTTCCGTGAGAGGATGGCACAACATAGGAGGGCCATCAAACTCATATTAGAGGGTAAATCGGTTGAGCAACCCGTGGCTAAACATTTCAAGATGGCTAATCATAATCTTGCCTCTTTGCGCTATAAGATGCTGGACCATGTACCTGAACGTAAAATAAGAGGTGACAGAGCGAGTTCTCTACTACAATTAGAAGCACGATGGATTTTTTGTTTAAACACAGATGCCCCAAATGGCCTTAATGAAGTGCTTTCTTTAAACTGTTTCATCTAACCTTTGGTTCCTGTTACATTGTATCACAGCCTATTATCAGTTGCCCCTGCTAATCTACTGGTGCCTGAACTATTGACGTGTTTATTGTTTGAATAGTTTTTTCACTTGCTTAGTACTTTATGCTAGCATTCTATCATAGCGGTACTATATCATCTGCAATATCGTGATCTTTATTTTGATGTAGTATGATTATTGTCTATTCATTTATATTATCTCATTTTATAATTGTAATCAAGGCAACGACACTTGGTTAGCAATTTGGGTTTCTTGATATATTACTACACTAGTTTGTTCTTTGTTTATTGTACGCTATCATGGAGTCTGTTATTTGTATCAAGGTTTCCTTGGTGACGGATTTCGTTCACACATCCTTCCTACGTCAGTCAGGAGCAGTGACCAGCACTGATGATGTAAACGGAAGTTGGTAACGGCCGAACGGCCAGATGTCGTGCACTTGGTGTTGCTTTTACTCTATAAAGGTATGTTACATTTTGTTTCTCCTCTTATGCCTGACGCCGAATTTCATTAAATCGAAACCTTGCTTTCACTATCATGGGGTCCTTACTGCCTGTGATTCATTTATGAAAAGTCCTATGAGTGCCGCCAGTCACTTTGTACTATCTAAGATCCTTTTTGCTATGGAAGGCACCAGGCATGATTGATTTGCATAAATTGACGGAGTGCTGAACGATCCCTCTGCTATATCTATATCTATCTATCTATCTATCTATCTATCTATCTATATAGAAAAGGTGGATAAGATACTTCTAAGCGACCATTGGTGGCGCAAGAATATGCAGAGTCTGCTTAATTAAAAAGGTGTGTACAGGGTTTATTTCACAAATAACAATAAAAATACAAAATTAAAAAATAGATTAATATTAACAGCAAAAGTTGGTAATTATGTGTACCTAGGTGTTCTTTTTACATCAGACACACTCTGGGAGACATAAAGAGCAATGTAAAGAAGGGGGAGGGAATTATAAAATTATAAATATATATATATATATATATATATATATATATATTAACTATGTGCATCAAGGATAGGAGGATAAATATTAAAAACAGCTTAGCTGAGAATTTTGTAGTAGTATCAGGTATCATCCAACGCGTTTCGGCCAATCTGACTATACTGTATATACGAAAGCCCTCACTCACTCACTCACTCACTTACTCTCTGACTCATCGCTAATTCTCTTACTTCCTGATATGTTAGTAAGCTGAAATTTAACATAGGTATTCTTCAGGTGGGAAATAGGAAAACTATGTAATTATCATTTTAATAAACCTCCCCTAAGGGGATGAAAAGGTGGTTGATATCATGCCATCATCACCGATGCGTGGCTTGCGCTGCATGAACAATAACACCAAAATAGACAATTGGATCAAAATTTAGATTGCACCTCCAGTGTGTAGAATTTAACAAACTACAAAAATGGTCCAGTCACTTTTTACCGAATTCCAGCTTGAACGCTGCACAAAATTGCTCACATCTTTTCATACAAGTCGCTTCAGTGACATACTGGCTAATTAATGTCAATTGTTAACAGGTTAATTAGACATAGATTCTCATAACTACCACAAATATTTTAAAGATAACTGTAATGACTTTTTGTCGGGCACACTACCTCAGATAAAACGAGACTAATGAACACAGCCAAGGCTCATGTTAATTAGAGATTCCTAGACATGCCTGATTAAACTGAAATATTTTTGGTTTACATTTTGGGTTATAGGTCTAAAGGAAGTACTGTATGTAACATGATGTAAATTTATAGAGAAGAAAATGAATTACAGTATTCTGCTGCAGAAAGCATTTCTTCCTTATCGTTTAAATTTACATTTTCAGTGTTTTACAGTTTAACAACATTTTCATGATTATTTTTCATTTTGTTAAATGCTAATTATACAAATTCATGTATTTACAGCAGCTATCTCGTCGTTCTTTTATATTCTTCAAATAACAAGTACATTATATTTATTTTTTATTACCAGTTATTTATGTAGCGCACACATATTCTGCAGCGCTTTACAGATAATATTTGGCTATTCACATCAGTCCCTGCCCCAGAGAGCTTACAAGCTATATTCCCTACCACATGTACACACACAGACATTCATGCTAGGGTTAATTTTTTTGTTGGGATCCAATTAACCTATCTGTATATTTTTGAATTGTGGGAGGAAACCGGAGTACCCGGAGGAAACCTAGCAAGTACGGGGAGAATATACAAACTCCAAACAGTTAGGGCAATGGTGGGAATCGAACCCATGACCTCAGTGCTGTGAGGTAGTAATGCTAACCATTACACCGTCCATCATAGGCATGTATATGATAGTCATTTTTCTTAGCTGTTCTACAAATCATTATCTCATTCACATAATCTTTCTCTAGTGCACACATACAGTACCAGTCAAAAGTTTGTACACACCTTCTCATTCAATGGTTTTTATTTATTTTAATTATTTTCTACATTGTAGATAAATACTGAAGACATCAAAACTATGAAAGAACACATGGAATTATGTTGTGAACAAAAAAGTGTAACACAAATCAAAATATGTTTTATATTTTAACAGCAATAGTTTTTATTAAAAATTTTTTCACAAATATGGGGGGTACAGAAAAAAGAGTAGGGGATAAGGAAGGGGGAACAGAAAAAAAGAGGGGGGAGGGGGATATACAGACCAATAAAATCAAACACATTCATATATTCAGAGAAGAAAATAAAAAAGGAACACATTAATGAACCAAATAATGTGGATCAATAAATGAACATAGCTAAAATATGCAGAGGGCGACAACCTCTAATTCAGAACAGGTTTATAAATTAAGTAATAATAGTAGTACAGTTATCGTGACCAAGTAAACATTAAGAGGTAGGATTCTCATTCAAACTAAACTGTAAAGGAGATGACTTAGAAGGGTGTGATATAAGGGCAGCACCGTCTCCCACTGTAACATAGTCATGCCAGGGTAGCCATCTCACAATGGGTGAGGAAGCGGAAGAGGAATAAGGCATGTATTCAGTCTTCATGGTACAGTATAATGAAAGTGAATCTTATGGAAAACCTTTATAACAGGGGGTGCTACCGACTGCTTCCAAGCTTGAGCTGTAGTGGCTCTTGCACCTATACACGTGTCCCAATAAATATCCTTGATGAACTGGAAATTCCGTAGGATAAATATGAAGCAGCGCTAAAGTGGGGGATGGGTGTAGAGATATTTGTAAAACTTTATTTATCAGCGTAAAGACATCCGACCAAAAATTTGGAGTGAGGGACACAACCAAAAACCATGAAACAAGTGGCCTATTTCTCCGCAATTCCTCTAACAATATTGAGAGCATGAAGGCCAGAAGGTGTGCAGTCTATCTGGGGTTAGATATAATCCATTCAATAGTTTTACATGCATTTCTGAATGATTTAAACATCTAGACATACTGGGTGAGATTCAAATAATATATCACGCCCAATTTCCTTTCTAAAATGATCTCCGTTATCGCGCAATTGCGCCCATAGTAATCAGGTTTAGCTGTGTAAAGGGTTGGGTGCCTCGCTACTCCGGGGGTAACAAGCTGAAATAATGATACAACATCCCCGAGGGCAGAAACAGAATGAGTGTGGAAAGGGGTGAAAATAATTGAATCCCGCCCACTGAATTTTAAACATTATATTTTTTCCCCATTGCATATCAGTTATAGTGACGTTTAAATCCGTCTCCCAGCATTTCTGGGCATTAGACTTTTGGGATGGAGCTAATGCTATAAGTGTATTAAACCAAAAAGATATATCTTTAGAGGAAGTAGTCAGTAACACACGGGATAAAACAGATTAAGCTATAGAGTTGGGAGGGGATTGTGAATGGGGCAGTCTCTTAAACCAATGTCTAATCTGAAAGTAGTGAAACAGTTCGTTATGAGGGAGAGAGAATCGGTCATGTAGTTGGGGAAACGTGAGGAGAGTGTTTCCATCCAGTAAATCTCCTAGAGTAGAAATACTGCAGGCGCTCCAGACAGAAATATTCAAATTGGGTATTAACTTACTTACAGCTGTCAATGAAAGTGCTGCATATGGAGCAGTAAATCCGGGAAGTTTACCTATTAAATTATCCCATACTTGTAAGGATGAGATCGTAGAAGGAAAAACTGATAAGTGTAAGGGACAGAAGGCTTTTGGAGTCCATAGCAGGTCTTCTAGGGGGTAGCCTAAACAGCCAACACTTTCAATATGTTCCCACACGGACTTAGAATGGGTTAAATTCCAGCATTTTAGTTGAGCCAGCAGACAAGCATCTTGGTATAAAACTAAATCAGGGAGAGCAAGACCTCCACGATGACGAGGAAGGATCATTCTAGTGCGCGCTAATTTAGGGGGATGGGGTTTCCATAAATATTTTTGTCAAAATAAATCTGCATTTATCAAGGTAATATTTAGGGAAAGAATAAGGTATGGTCCCAAATAGGTACATAAGCTTGGGCAATAAGGTCATTATAAATGCAGCTAAACGTCCTAACCAGGATATTTTATATAAGAACCAAGAGGATGTCAAGGCTTGAAAGGTAATTATCAGCGGAGGTAGGTTCACGTCAAAGACTTTAGAGGTGGAAGAGGGAATATGTATCCCTAGATATGTGAGTCAGATTTCCAATTATATGGATAGTAGGAGCGTAAACCTGGTAAATTTATAGGCAAAGCGTCAGTTTTGGTTGTGTTTCATTTACAATAGGAGGCTTCGCTAAAACTATTCAATAAAGAATGTAGGTGAGGAAGGGAGGAGGAAGGGAGGAGGAAGGGCGTGAAACAAATAAGAGTACATCGTCAGCAAAGAGACATAGTTTATGAGAAAAGTGACCACAAGTTACTCCCGGAAGTGCATTGTCTGATCGGGTTACGGTCGTTAGGTCGACACAACTAAGGTCAACACTCATTAGGTCGACCACTGAAGGTCGACATGCATTAGGTCGACATGGCCAGTAGGTCGACATGTACTAGGTCGACAGGTCAGAAGGTCGACATGAGTTTTTCACTTTTTTTTTCTTCATTTTTTGGATTTTTTCATACTTAACGATCCACGTGGACTACGATTGGAATGGTAATCTGTGCCTTGCCCGTTCGCTCACCATGCGAGGGGACACAGTGCACTAATTTTGGTTCCCCGTCACTTTACGGAGAAAATGACACCAATAACAGTCCAAAACCTCATGTCGACCTTTTAACCTGTCGACCTAGTACATGTCGACCTAACCCCCATGGCGACCTAATGCATATCGACCTAATGGCAATTTCGACCTTCAGTTGTCGACCTAATGAGTGTCGACCTAAGTTGGGTTGACCCAAGGACCCATACCCGTCTGATCTAACTTTAGCAGCTAAGGGTTCCATCACTAGTACAAATATCAGGGGCGAGAGAGGGCAACCCTGACGCGTACCATTAGAAATTAGGAATGCGTCTGACAGGAAGCCATTACTAAACAACTGTGCTGTCGGCGAACTGTATAATGCTAGGATTGATGACAAAATCTGATCAGTAAAACCAAATTTAGTCAGGACAGTGCGCATGTAAGACCAGTTCAACCTGTCGAACGCTTTTTCGGTGTCCAAAGAGAGCAAAAAGAACCCATCACTCTCAGAGGATGCGTCAATTAAATTAAAGACTGTACGGGTGGCACAAACCCAAACTGGTCTGGATGTATCAATAAAGGTAAATAAGCGTTAAGACGGGACGCTATTATCTTAGCGTATAGTTTAACATCACTATTAAGCAGTGCAATCGGGCAGTAATTTTGGCAATAGGCTGGGTCCTTCCCTGGTTTGGGAATTGCTACTACTTGGGGCTCTAACATTTCCCTAGGGAAGGAACCAACACGGGTGACTTTGTTAAATAAAGAAGCCAACGTACTAGAAAAACGGTCAGCAAAGGCCACATATAAATCATTGATAAATCCATCAGGGTCAGGGGACTTGTTCTTATGTAGTTATTTAATTGCTGTCCAACTTCAAGTGTGGTCCAAGAGGCATATAGATAATCTAGTTGGTCAGGAGTCAAAGAGGGTAAATTAACAGAGGATAAAAAAGATTGTATAGATTCAGAGGAAGGTTGAAACGTAAGGGGGGCAGATTTTAAATTATATAACTGCACGTAGTAATCCACAAATTGGTTGGCAATATCCAAAGGATTAGCCAATTTAGAAACTGTATAGGAAATGACATATTTAATCCTGTTACGAGCTTGTTGAACCCGTAGCCTGCAGGCAAGCATTTTACCAGGCCTATTAAACAGAATTTTTGTCACAGCCTATTGAGAGCTGTCTGGGTTTTAACAACTAAGAGTTTTTGCAATTGGCTACGAATGTCAGATAATTCCTTGCGTAAAGCACGAGTAGGGTGTCGCTTATTTTTGTCTTCAGCCACTTTAAGTTTGTCTTCTAAAGTCGTTTGGACCTGTTTGGCTTTCTGTTTAAGTGTAGCACCAGTCTTAATAGCTGAACCACGGACTACTGCTTTAAAGGTGCACCAGTAATTTAGAAAGGAAGTATCAGAGGGGGAGTTTGTATCTATATAAAGAGAAATACAGTCGGACATAATCTTTTTCGCTATCGGGTCAGATAAGAGGTGGGGGATAGTCGTCACAGTCTAGGAGATATGAATGTGTTATTAACATCCCATTTCCAAAAAAGTGGTGCGTGATCAGACCAAGTGATAGGCAAAATATCTACCGAACCAGAGTTTTATAAAGTCCATTTATCACACAATACAAGGTCAACATGTGAGTAGGAATTATGAAGTGGTGAGAAAAATGTATAGTCTCTACCAGAGGGATTGTGTATGCGCCAGATGTCGTATAGATCAAACTCTGCTGATATGTTGCGAAAAGCCAACAATGGGCCGAGCTTGGGTCTGGCTGTTGCAGAAGAAGGCTGAGTTGATTTATCCAATTTCGGGTCGATTACTAAATTAAAATCACCCAGTACAATTAAGGAACCGACACGCACCTTTTGTATAATTAAGCAAAGTTTTCTAATAAAGGCTACTTGATTAGAATTGGGGGCATATCAAGACACAATGGAAACAGGCTTATTTTCTAAAGTACCTGTGAGAATTAGATATCAGCCCGATTTATCAGCAAGTTGAGAGTGTAGGGTAAAAATAAGAATTTAATTACCGATAATTCTATTTCTCATAGTCCGTAGTGGATGCTGGGGACTCCGTAAGGACCATGGGGAATAGCGGCTCCGCAGGAGACTGGGCACATCTAAAGAAAGCTTTAGGACTATCTGGTGTGCACTGGCTCCTCCCCCTATGACCCTCCTCCAAGCCTCAGTTAGGATACTGTGCCCGGACGAGCGTACACAATAAGGAAGGATTTTGAATCCCGGGTAAGACTCATACCAGCCACACCAATCACACCGTACAACTTGTGATCTGAACCCAGTTAACAGCATGATAACAGAGGAGCCTCTAGAAAAGATGGCTCACTACAGCAATAACCCGATTTTTTTGGTAACAATAACTATGTACCAGTATTGCAGACAATCCGCACTTGGGATGGGCGCCCAGCATCCACTACGGACTATGAGAAATAGAATTATCGGTAAGTAAATTCTTATTTTCTCTAACGTCCTAAGTGGATGCTGGGGACTCCGTAAGGACCATGGGGATTATACCAAAGCTCCCAAACGGACGGAGAGTGCGGATGACTCTGCAGCACCAAATGAGAGAACTCCAGGTCCTCCTCAGCCAGGATATCAATTTTGTAGAATTTTACAAACGTATTTGCTCCTGACCAAGTAGCTGCTCGGCAAAGTTGTAAAGCCGAGACCCCTCGGGCAGCCGCCCAAGATGAGCCCACCTTCCTTGTGGAGTGGGCATTTACAGATTTTTGGCTGTGGCAGGCCTGCCACAGAATGTGCAAGCTGAATTGTACTACAAATCCAACGAGCAATAGTCTGCTTAGAAGCAGGAGCACCCAGCTTGTTGGGTGCATACAGGATAAAACAGCGAGTCAGATTTCCTGACTCCAGCCGTCCTGGAAACATATATTTTCAGGGCCCTGACAACGTCTAGCAACTTGGAGTCCTCCAAGTCCCTAGTAGCCGCAGGCACCACAAATAGGTTGGTTCAGGTGAAACGCTGAAACCACCTTAGGGAGAAACTTGAGGACGAGTCCTCAATTCCGCCCTGTCCGAATGGAAAATCAGATAAGGGCTTTTTCAGGATAAAGCCGCCAATTCTGACACGCGCCTGGCCCAGGCCAGGGCCAACAGCATGACCACTTTCCATGTGAGATATTTTAACTCCACAGATTTAAGTGGTTCAAACCAATGTGACTTTTGGAACCCAAAACTATATTGAGATCCCAAAGTGCCACTGGAGGCACAAAAGGAGGCTGTATATGCAGTACCCCTTTTACAAACGTCTGAACTTCAGGGACTGAAGCTAGTTCTTTTTGGAAGAAAATTGACAGGGCCGAAATTTGAACCTTAATGGACCCCAATTTCAGGCCCATAGACACTCCTGTTTGCAGGAAATGTAGGAATCGACCCAGTTGAATTTCCTCCGTCGGGCCTTACTGGCCTCGCACCACGCAACATATTTTCGCCAATTGCGGTGATAATGTTTTTGCGGTTACATCCTTCCTGGCTTTGATCAGGATAGGGATGACTTCATCCGGAATGCCTTTTTTCCTTCAGGATCCGGCGTTCAACCGCCATGCCGTCAAACGCAGCAGCGGTAAGTCTTGGAACAGACAGGGTCCTTGCTGGAGCAGGTCCCTTCTTAGAGGTAGAGGCCACGGATCCTCCGTGAGCATCTCTTGAAGTTCCGGTTACCAAGTCCTTCTTGGCCAATCCGGAGCCACGAATATAGTGCTTACTCCTCTCCATCTTATCAATATCAGTACCTTGGGTATGAGAGGCAGATGAGGGAACACATACACTGACTGGTACACCCACGGTGTTACCAGAGCGTCTACAGCTATTGCCTGAGGGTCCCTGGACCTGGCGCAATACCTGTCGAGTTTTTCCCAACGGTTTATAATCATGTGGAAGACTTCTGGATGAAGTCCCCACACTCCCGGGTGGAGGTCGTGCTGAGGAAGTCTGCTTCCCAGTTGTCCACTCCCGGAATGAATACTGCCGACAGTGCTATCACATGATTTTCCGCCCAGCGAAGAATCCTTGCAGCTTCTGTCTGTTTACGTGGGTGACTGCCGTGATGTTGTCCGACTGGATCAACACCGGCTGACCTTGAAGCAGAGGTCTTGCTAAGCTTAGAGCATTGTAAATGTCCCTTAGCTTCAGGATATTTATGTGAAGTGATGTCTCCAGGCTTGACCATAAGCCCTGGATATTCCTTCCCTGTGTGACTGCTTCCCAGCCTCGCAGGCTGGCATCCGTGGTCACCAGGACCCAGTCCTGAATGCCGAATCTGCGGCCCTCTAGAAAATGAGCACTCTGCAACCACCACAGGAGGGACACCCTTGTCCTTGGTGACAGGGTTATCCGCTGATGCATCTGAAGATGCGACCCGGACCATTTGTCCAGCAGGTCCCACTGGAAAGTTCTTGCGTGGAATCTGCCGAATGGGATTGCTTCGTAGGAAGCCACCATTTTACCCAGAACCCTTGTGCATTGATGCACTGAGACTTGGCTCGGTTTTAGGAGGTTCCTGACTAGCTCGGATAACTCCCTGGCTTTCTCCTCCGGGAGAAACACCTTTTTCTGGACTGTGTCCAGGATCATCCCTAGGAACAGAAGACAAGTCGTCGGAACCAGCTGCGATTTTGGAATATTGAGAATCCTATCGCGCTGCCGCAACACTACCTGAGATAGTGCTACCCCGACCTCCAACTGTTCCCTGGATCTTACCCTTATCAGGGAATTGTCCAAGTAAGGGATAACTAAAATTCCCTTCCTTCGAAGGAATATCATCATTTCGGCCATTACCTTGGTAAAGACCCGGGGTGCCGTGGACCATCCATACGGCAGCGTCTGAACTGATAGTGACAGTTCTGTACCATAAACCTGAGGTACCCTTGGTGAGAAGGGTAAATTTTGACATGAAGGTAAGCATCCTTGATGTCCCGAGACATCATGTAGTCCCCTTCTTCCAGGTTCGCAATCACTGCTCTGAGTGACTCAATCTTGAATTTGAACCTCTGTATGTAAGTGTTCAAAGATTTTAGATTTAGAATCGGTCTCACCGAGCCGTCCGGCTTCGGTACCACAACAGTGTGGAATAATACCCCGTTCCCTGTTGCAGGAGGGGTATCTTGATTATCACCTGCTGGGAATACAGCTTGTGAATGGCTTCCAAAACTGTCTCCCTGTCAGAAGGAGACATCGGTAAAGCCGACTTTAGGAAACGGCGAGGGGGAGACGTCTCGAATTCTAATTTGTACCCCTGAGATATCACCTGAAGGATCCAGGGTTCTACTTGCGAGTGAGCCCACTGCGCGCTGAAATTCATTGAGACGGGCCCCCCACCGTGCCTGATTCTGCTTGTAAAGCCCCAGCGTATACTGAGGGCTTGGCAGAGGCGGGAGAGGGTTTCTGTTCCTGGGAAATGGCTGATTTCTGCAGCCTTTTTCCTCTCCCTCTGTCACGGGGCAGAAATGAGGAACCTTTTGCCCGCTTGTCCACGAAAAGACTGAACCTGATAATACGGCGTCTTCTCATGTTGAGAGGCGACCTGGGGTACAAACGTGGATTTCCCAGCTGTTGCCGTGGCCACCAGGTCTGAAAGACCGACCCCAAATAACTCCTCCCCTTAATAAGGCAATACTTCCAAATGCCGTTTGGAATACGCATCACCTGACCACTGACGTGTCCATAACCCTCTACTGGTAGAAATGGACAACGCACTTAGACTTGATGCCAGTCGGCAAATATTCCGCTGTGCATCACGCATATATAGAAATGCATCTTTTAAATGCTCTATAGGCAAAAATATACTGTCCCTATCTAGGGTAACAATATTTTCAGTCAGGGAATCCGACCACGCCAACCCAGCACTGCACATCCAGGCTGAGGCGATTGCTGGTCGCAGTATAACACCAGTATGTGTGTAAATACATTTTAGGATACCCTCCTGCTTTCTATCAGCAGGATCCTTAAGGGCGGCCATCTCAGGAGAGGGTAGAGCCCTTACAAGCGTGTGAGCGCTTTATCCACCCTAGGGGGTGTTTCCCAACGCACCCTAACCTCTGGCGGGAAAGGATATAATGCCAATAACATTTCAGAAATTATCAGTTGTTATCGGGGGAAAACCACGCATCATCACACACCTCATTTAATTTCTCAGATTCAGGAAAACTACAGGTAGTTTTTCCTCACCGAACATAATACCCCTTTTTGGTGGTACTCGTATTATCAGAAATGTGTAAAACATTTTTCATTGCCTCAATCATGTAACGTGTGGCCCTACTGGAAGTCACATTTGTCTCTTCACCGTCGACACTGGAGTCAGTATCCGTGTCGGCGTCTATATCTGCCATCTGAGGTAACGGGCGCTTTAGAGCCCCTGACGGCCTATGAGACGTCTGGACAGGCACAAGCTGAGTAGCCGGCTGTCTCATGTCAACCACTGTCTTTTATACAGAGCTGACACTGTCACGTAATTTCTTCCAACAGTTCATCCACTCAGGTGTCGACCCCCTAGGGGGTGACATCACTATTACAGGCAATCTGCTCCGTCTCCACATCATTTTTCTCCTCATACATGTCGACACAAAAGTACCGACATACAGCACACACACAGGGAATGCTCTGATAGAGGACAGGACCCCACTAGCCCTTTGGGGAGACAGAGGGAGAGTTTGCCAGCACACACCAGAGCGCTATATATATACAGGGATAACCTTATATAAGTGTTTTTCCCCTTATAGCTGCTGTATAGTTAATACTGCGCCTAATTAGTGCCCCCCTCTCTTTTTTAACCCTTTCTGTAGTGTAGTGACTGCAGGGGAGAGCCAGGGAGCTTCCCTCCAACGGAGCTGTGAGGGAAAATGGCGCCAGTGTGCTGAGGAGATAGGCTCCGCCCCCTTATCGGCGGCCGGAGTGTGAAGTGTGCTGAGAGCAATGGCGCACAGCTGCAGTGCTGTGCGCTACCTTGTTGAAGACAGGACGTCTTCTGCCGCCGATTTTCCGGACCTCTTCTGCCTTCTGGCTCTGTAAGGGGGCCGGCGGCGCGGCTCTGGGACCCATCCAAGCTGGGCCTGTGATCGTCCCTCTGGAGCTAATGTCCAGTAGCCTAAGAAGCCCAATCCACTCTGCACGCAGGTGAGTTCGCTTCTTCTCCCCTTAGTCCCTCGATGCAGTGAGCCTGTTGCCAGCAGGTCTCACTGAAAATAAAAAACCTAAACTAAAACTTTCACTAAGAAGCTCAGGAAAGCCCCTAGTGTGCACCCTTCTCGTTCGGGCACAGAGATCTAACTGAGGCTTGGAGGAGGGTCATAGGGGGAGGAGCCAGTGCACACCAGATAGTCCTAAAGCTTTCTTTAGATGTGCCCAGTCTCCTGCGGAGCCGCTATTCCCCATGGTCCTTACGGAGTCCCCAGCATCCACTTAGGACGTTAGAGAAATAAATAGTATTTTGAAATAAAATAGCCATTCCATTCCTCTTAAAAGGACCGTTAGCAAAATATCCTATGGGATATCTCTGATCTTTAAATACAGATGGGTTATGAGAGGAAAAATGGATTTCTTGTAAGGCGACTATATCAGCCTTGTATCTATAAAAAGAGGACAAAGCCAACCTACGTTTGTTAGGGGAATTTAAACCTTTGATATTTAAAGAAAAAATTCCCACCATAACTATTCAATCAAAATACAGTGACATCCCGTAGAGGGGGGAGGAGGAAGGGAAGTAAGATAGAACAAGTAAGGGAAATAGAAAAGGAGAAAATGTAGAAAAAGGGAAGAAAAAACAAAACGACCCAGTGTACCGGGTCTGCATTGCTACTGTAGGGGAGAAAGAATACAGTAGATAAAAGGAGGGGCAAGTGGCCTCAACGTGCCACCCAGGGTCAAACAGGGATATCGGAGAACATGTACAAATAGAGATAAGAAAGGCACATCACTAACCATAAAAATTTGGTATATGAAAAGGAAGCTCAGACATTCAGAAAAGATGTAGCTTCAGCTGTATCCCCATGTAAAATAATAATATAGTCTAAACATAAACACAACCTAGACATATAATAAAGACAGAAACATTTAGAACCAACACAAAATAAGAATTTACTTACCGATAATTCTATTTCTCATAGTCCGTAGTGGATGCTGGGGACTCCGAAAGGACCATGGGGAATAGCGGCTCCACAGGAGACTGGGCACAAAGTAAAAGCTTTAGGACTAGCTGGTGTGCACTGGCTCCTCCCCCTATGACCCTCCTCCAAGCCTCAGTTAGGATACTGTGCCCGGACGAGCGTACACAATAAGGAAGGATTTTGAATCCCGGGTAAGACTCATACCAGCCACACCAATCACACCGTACAACTTGTGATCTGAACCCAGTTAACAGCATGATAACAGAAGGAGCCTCTGAAAAGATGGCTCACAACAACAATAACCCGATTTTTGTAACAATAACTATGTACAAGTAATGCAGACAATCCGCACTTGGGATGGGCGCCCAGCATCCACTACGGACTATGAGAAATAGAATTATCGGTAAGTAAATTCTTATTTTCTCTAACGTCCTAGTGGATGCTGGGGTCTCCGAAAGGACCATGGGGATTATACCAAAGCTCCCAAACGGGCGGGAGAGTGCGGATGACTCTGCAGCACCGAATGAGAGAACTCCAGGTCCTCCTCAGCCAGGGTATCAAATTTGTAGAATTTAGCAAACGTGTTTGCCCCTGACCAAGTAGCTGCTCGGCAAAGTTGTACAGCCGAGACCCCTCGGGCAGCCGCCCAAGATGAGCCCACTTTCCGTGTGGAATGGGCTTTTACAGATTTTGGCTGTGGACAGAATGTGCAAGCTGAATTGTACTACAAATCCAACGAGCAACCGTCTGCTTAGAAGCAGGAGCACCCAGCTTGTTGGGTGCATACAGGATAAACAGCGAATCAGATTTCCTGACTCCAGCCGTCCTGGAAACATATATTTTCAGGGCCCTGACTACGTCCAGCAACTTGGAATCCTCCAAGTCCCTAGTAGCCGCAGGCACCACAATAGGCTGGTTTAAGTTTAAACTTTTACTCTAAGCAGCTCAGGAGAGCCACCTAGATTGCACCCTTCTCGTTCGGGCACAAAATCTTAACTGAGGCTTGGAGGAGGGTCATAGGGGGAGGAGCCAGTGCACACCAGCTAGTCCTAAAGCTTTTACTTTGTGTCCAGTCTCCTGCGGAGCCGCTATTCCCCATGGTCCTTTCGGAGTCCCCAGCATCCACTAGGACGTTAGAGAAAATGAATTTTTTATCCAATCTCTCTTAACGAGCCATGTTAATCAAAACTGTTAGTCGAACCTGCATCAAACAGTACACCTCTAAGAGGGTATAATAAAACAAGTAATGGTAATAGTTACGGAGCATATTCAGGTAGCAGACCATTCCGATCGAGGCGGGGGATGTTTTTCTGGAGCCGTCTGAAATTTTACTGGAATGTCCCAGTCCGCAATCAATTTTACTCCAGCCTCCAAATCAGATATAATAAACGAGGAACTGTCATAGGTGACTATCAATTTCAATGGAAAGCCCCATCTGTAGCGGATCTCTTGGGCACGGCGGGCAGACGTGATAGGAGCCAATTGTCATCTCTTAGAGATGGTAAATGCAGAGAAATCTGGGAAGAGTTGCAATCCGCCCAGAACGTCAGAGTCCTCTGCGCCCCGAGCTGCTTGAAGGATGCGCTCCTTGACAGTAAAGAAATGTACCCGTAGTAACGTATCTCAAGGTGAAGAAGTAGATAGAGATCGAGGCTTAGGAAAGCAATGTATCCAATCAATAAGCTGTTCTGAGTCCTCCGTATCGGGTAGAAGTTTACGGAACAGAGTCATAGCAAAATCCAACAATTCTGAGTTAGCTACGGAATCAGGTATTCCACAAATCTTTATATTGTTCCATCTGGAACGGTCCTCCAAATCCGCCACTTTGTTTTTGAACGCTTCCAATTAATTTTGTTGCTGATCATGAGCTGTAATGAGGTCATTGTGTGAAGCCACCAGTTACTCCATTTTATGTTTGAGATTATCCGTCCTATCACCAATAGCTGAGAGTTCGACCTTGACTTCTCGTATCGCAGCTGTCAGATCTTGAGAAAGTTGCAAGAAAAAATCCCGCACCTGGAATTTAACTATCAATTGATTTTAATATTGGGAATTGTATATCTAGTTCTTAATGTGCATAGCACATATACATATGAATATTGGTGCTACCCACTGATCCAGAAACATATATAGAAAAGAAAATTATAGCAGGGATCAGTTTCTTGGGGTGCACTCCATCCCATTCACAAATAATTTGATAATTTCATAGCTTCATTACTGAGTACATATTCTCAAATGAAGATAGCCAATATCCACATAGAATGTTCCTAACCTGTGTTCCACCTATGATATTATTATGGCCTAATTATTCGACCATACTAAAGCAAAATATTTAAAAACAATATAGAGATAGAAAAACGTGAAGAAAAAAGAAGAATCTTTATTAGACAGATTTCTGTCTTCTGTGAAAATAAAATATTTTAAAACCAAATCGTGTGCCGCCTATTATTTGTTATATATTCAATATACTCTTATGATGAGTACAAATGTTTATAGCCCCAATTGTTTATATATACATCCACTATAGATAATAATGTATTGTTGTCCTTGTCATAGAATTCTATATATAATCTGTAACTGCACCTATACCCGAATAGTATTCCACATGTTACATGTGTTGTGAGGTGTATTAGTCTTACGGGTTGACCATAACAAATGGGAAGAGTGAATAAAAGATATAACGATTCAATCACAGCCTTAATGTTTATAATGTATCTATTAGCTTTCTTATGCTGATAACAGTTATTTTCAATATAGTATTGCCTAGTGTGCAGAGACTGGCAACAAATGTTTAATAACAACCTTGATGTTTATAATGTGTCAATTCAGTCTTGTCTGCAGAGAGTGGCAACAAATGTTGCTAAATGTAGTTCAATTCAAGTTCTTAGCACTCTGCCCTTATTTGTATGTTAGGGACATTGTGCAGACATTACATATACCAGGCTTCTTGGCTGCACGTGATATTTATACCCCAAATATTTCCAATCTATGTCCCTGTTTATATAATTGAGTAATACAGGTATATATGTTTACACACTTATAATTGCTGATGTTATTCCACAGCGGGGGAAATACGTCCCAGATAGTGTATTAGTATGTTTATATGAGTTATATTAAATATCCCAGTGTGTTTCCATCCACCTCTAATCCTGTGCTTTTATGCACAGCATTCTTAATTCCTCATAGATCATATACACTCAACACATTCATTATTGTAGGGACTGCTGTTTATTGCTGATGCACACAGGCTGTAATAGGATTTGCAGGAGTCAGCAATTCATATGTATGTATTTATTGACCCTCAGTACCCTGTTTGTTACAGGGACTGCTGTTTATAGCTGATGTGCACAAGTTATTAGCGGTGATACTTGTAATCAAGGTACACCTATGATTACTAATATTATCCCACATCAGAGGAAGTATGTTCCAATTGGTATATGGTTATGTTTAAATCAATTGTATAAATTACTACCATACACTTCCAAACGCCTCTGATCTTGTGCTTACTGGCACAGCGTTCTAGAATAAGATGTGCTAAATTTAGCAATATATATAGAGTTATTGTTATCTCAATTTCAAAGTATGCTGACCCTGCTTGCAACAGCTATCTGCTATTCAGCATAGCCATGCGTCATAAGATGATACGTGGATAACAAGCAAATTCTAAGTGTGCACGCACAGCCAGGCTTCCTTATGACTGAATCTCCTCCATACACTAAACGGTATTTAGGTAGCAGTAAAGACAAGTATTTAGTGAGCTAAAACATTTAACATGCATCGGCGGCACACGGCTAACCAATGCGCATTTCGCTCTATGGTAGAGCTTCCTCTGGGCTCTAGCGTGCGGCGCCCGCCTCCTGCCAGAATTTTATGTAGTGAAGAGACCAATCAAATTCCTCCTCATGTGTATATTTAACCTTCATTGGCGGGCGGGGGATTTTTGAATCTCCCGTCCGTTCCCCAGTTTTTCTGAATTATTAAATGATGTCTTATATATATGTATATGTTATTCTTGAAAATTTCTATCCTTTTTTAAAAAAATTTTGATGTGCTATATAAAAAATATAATAATAAATTCATGTATAATACATACACAATGAGTGTACTTTTAATTTTATCATTGTGTAAAAATATAAAATTCCTCAAAAATCATGGTAGGGGGTGTTTAATACACAGGAGAGGGGTGGATAGTGGAGTGGGCTTAATATTAATCATTTTCCGGGGGTCAGGGCAGCTTGCTTTACTGCAGATATCTCCAGTTCCTGGAAATAGATTTATTGGCTTTAATGGGATAAAAAAAAACTAGAGAGGCCCACCTGTCAGGAGGTACTGGGGACTTGGGGATCAGACTTCAGGAGCCAGAGCAATCCACCAACAAAAATATAAAACTGCATTTTAGGTGTGTGGAACTGGAGCAGGGACCAGCTGCTTGAAGGCTGATATCTCTGGTTCTGGGCATAGTAGAGATGAGCTGCCAGTGTCCACTGAAAGGGGAGAGTGCCAGCTTTTGGGGTATACCCTCAGAAAAACTCTAAGTCAGACAGAACCCGAGATATCTGGCTGGGAAGAACAATTAACAGGCTTGGATGGGGACCACTGCTTTGAAGTCGGATATCTCCGGTTCCCCAGGTCCAATTTTCAAAAATCTGGTATCCCTGGAAAGAGGGGACCCTCAGCTATCATCCTAGGGCTCTTTTACTCCTGGGGCCCTTGGGCAAGAGCCCATTGAGCCCATATGAAAAGACGGCCCTGAATATCCGCCGGGTCCCCAGCAACGCAGCTCTTGCCATGCAGGAGGTCAGCACAGCGGTGGAAGGAGGAGGGGAGCCGTGGCGTGAAAAGGACAGGATCCGCGGCGGGTAGACAATGGGAGTCGCGGTGAGTAAGGACTGGGGCGGAAGGGAGCCTCCCGCAGGAGACTCTTCAGGTATCAGTCTTCGGGCTGTGGCGCGACAAGCAGCTGTGATCCGCCAACAGGTGCTGGGCACAGAGCAGGGATGGGTGCAGGGCTGGACAGCGGGTAGTACACCGCTGCATCCACGGGGAGAATACACCGACACCGGACTTTGGTAATAATTTAGCCCCTGGCTGCTTTAGAGTGCGCAGGACTCAACCCGCGAGGAGGTTGGAGGCGAGGCCCCCCCCGGCTCCGAGACTGAGCACACCTGGTCCAGACAGGAGTAGGGCACTATATAGGGTGCAGCAGTGAGAGCCGAGCGTGGGCTGAATAGGGGTTGAAAAATACTTTATATCAGCAATGGCTCGGGGCTCCACACAGGCACGTCTCTCCTGCTTGCTGGTCAGGCCACGCCCCTCTATATATTATATTTTAGATTCCTCAAAGTAGCCCCCTTTTGCTTTGATGACAGCTTTGCACACTCTTGGCATTCTCTCAATCATGCATGATTATACTCTTCCGAGGGCAGACATTTCTGTATTTAAAATTCTTTTTTTTAATTGATTTTATGTAATATTCTAATTTTCTGAGATTTTGGATTTGGGGTTTTCTTAAACTGTAAGCCACAATCATCAAAGTTATAACAAATAAAGGCTTGAAATATCTCACTTTGCATGTAATGAGTCTATATAATATATTAGTTTCACCTTTCAAGTTAAATTACTGAAATAAATGAACTTTTGCACGATATTCTAATTTTCTGAGTTTCACCCGTATAACCCATAGCAACCAATTAGATTCTACATTGATTTTATAAACCAGCGATGGACAACTGGTGCATTCAGCCATCTGGACCTGTGTCCGGCAGCTCCTTACTGCTTTATGCCCCATCAGTCTTTTGATCTGCTTTGTACCCACTTGGCCTTTAAGTGTCTGCTTTAAGCTTCACCCATGACCCAGCTCATCGAATAAAAGTTAAGCAGAGATGATTGAAACTGACTTTATTATAGTGCAGCACATTTTAGGGCTGCAGTAGTGCTGAACGCATTTTATGTCAAAATGCAGGTGAACAATGTGCCAAGTGCACACAGAAAAGACAAAGAAGACACATTTTTGCACAGGAACCTAGGGGGTCATTCCGAGTTGATTGCTCGCTGACGTTTTTCGCAGCGCAACGATCAGTTGAAAAACGGCTAATCTGCGCATGCATATGCACCGCAATGTGCACACGCGACGTACGGGTACAACGAGCATCGTGGTTTTGCCCTATTCTAGCGACGCTTTCAGTCGCACTGGCGGTCGCAAGAAGATTGACAAGAAGTGGGAGTTTCTGGGTGTCAACTGACCGTTTTCTGGGAGTGTTTGTAAAAACGCAGGCGTGGCCGGGCGTTTGCTGGGCGGGTATCTGACGTCATTACCGTGTCACTCGTCGCAGCAATCCTCACACAAGATAATTAACTACAGGGCTGGTCTTGTTTTGCACAAAATGTGTTTGCAGGCTCTCTGCTGCACAGGCATTCACACTCCTGCAAAGCGAAAATACACTCCCCCGTGGGCGGCGACTATGCGTTTGCACGGATGCTAAAAACTGCTAGCGAGCGATCAACTCGGAATGACCCCCCTAATTCTGATATGTGTCCAACTGTGCAAGGGGAGTGTCTAAGTCAAGTTTAACAGGTAAAATACAATTAGGTAAGGAACTACTAATTTAGTTCAAATAAATAGAAACATCTGTTGTCTCCACCTCTAAAAAACAAATGTAAATCTTTTTTTTTTCTGCCACAACCAGCAGCGCGAAAATCAATGAAACAATGTGAAAAGATGACAGCAGCCACACTAATAACTTCTATAGAATCAGAGAGGGATCAGGAAACACTAAGCCAAGCAGAAGCACTGCTGATCGTCATCATAAGTACGTATTTTGCATCAGGCCTCAAGCAACATCAAGCTATACACACACCCCTGACAGGTACAAGGCGGCCATGTTGTGATTTAGTTTAGTCAGTCTATGCCAGCATGCCTCTTCCCTTCTGTCTTCCACCTCTCCAAGCGTAGTTATTAGTGCAAAATGCGACCACATTTGCATATGTATGGAAGATTTGTTTTGTGTGCACATGCACTGTATGAAAAGACGTATTTCCTGAAAACCAGAAAGGGGATAACCTCAAACACTAAATCAGGCCCCATGTGACATCGTATAACCACCACACAATACAGTTCATCCCACTAAGCATCCTTGCATGCTGACATTTATACAAAGAAGCATGTTCAGCAACAAGAAGAATGCTGTATCAGGTTGTCCAATACTGTTCTAAACGTTCTTAGAAAATGAAAGATAATTTGTACCTCCAACAACTCTATATGTATTACTGCTGAACGTTGTCTGATTTTATGTTCTTTGAATCTATAACTGTTACTATTTTATTCCTACCTGCAGAGCCGCTCAGCAAAGGGATGCAGTGCAGGGAGGCGCCAGGAATGGAGAGGTGCTCTCCCTGCGCTGCATCCCTGTACTGAGTTGATGTCCCCCTGCTACTGCTGCCGGCTGCTGCTGCGCCTGTCACACTCTATGACAGGCAGCGGCACCGGCAGCATGAAGCCTCCCCTCCCCTGTGTCAGTGCAGTGTGCTGACCTAAAAGGGGGCGGGGCTACACATACCTGGGGGTGGATCTACACGGGACTAGGCTGAACAGGAGGATGATCTGCTCCACCTCCGGCCTGCCAGGCTTCCTTAGGTAAGTGGATGGAAAGAGAGCGAGTGAAAGTATGTATGTATAATATATGTGTGACTGTGTATGTGTGTAATGTATGTACAGTATGTATGTGTGTGTGTGTATCTGTGTCTGTGACTGTGCAGCATGTGAGTAAGCATCACTGCTACAGGGGGCGTTATGTGTGTAAGCGTCACTGGTACAGAGGGCGTTACTTATGTAAGTGTCACTGCTACAGGGGGAGTTACGTGTGTAAGCGTCACTGCTACAGGGGGCGTTACGTGTGTAAGCATCACTGGTACAGTGGGTGTTACATGTGTAAGTGTCACTGCTATAGGGGGTGTTGTGTGTGTAAGCGTCGCTGGCAAAGGGAGCATTGCGTGTGTAAGCGTTACTGGTAATAGGGCGTTACGTGTGTAAGCATCACTACTGTAGGGGGCGTTACTTGTGTAAGCGTCACTGGTACAGGGGGCGTTACTTGTGTAAGTGTCACTGGTACAGGGGGCGTTACGTGTGTAACCATCACTGGTACAGGAGGCGTTACGTGTGTAAGCTGCACTGGTACAGGGGGTGTTACGTGTGTAAGCTGCACTGGTACAGGGGGCGTTACGTGTATAAGCTGCACTGGTACAGGGGGCGTTACGTGTATAAGCTGCACTGGTACAGGGGGCGTAATGTGTGTAAGCGTCACTGGTACAGGGGGACGTTACATGTGTAAGCGTCACTGGTACAGGGTGGCGTTACGTGTGTAAGCTGCACTGGTACAGGAGGCGTTACGTGTGTAAGCTGCACTGGTACAGGGGGTGTTACGTGTGTAAGCTGCACTGGTACAGGGGGCGTTACGTGTATAAGCTGCACTGGTACAGGGGGCGTTACGTGTATAAGCTGCACTGGTACAGGGGGCGTAATGTGTGTAAGCGTCACTGGTACAGGGGGACGTTACATGTGTAAGCGTCACTGGTACAGGGTGGCGTTACGTGTGTAAGCGTCATTGGTACAGGGGGCATTGCGTCATTGGTACAGCGGGCGTTACGTGTGTAAGCATCACTGCTAGAGGGGGGCGTTACGCGTGTAAGCGTCACTTGTACAGGGGGCGTTACGTGTGTAAGCGTCACAAGTACAGGGGCGTTACGCGTGTAAGCGTCACTACTACAGGGAACATTATGTGTATACGTGTCACTGATACAGGGGTCGTTATGTGCGCTTTCCCTTTATAAAGTATGGGAGGACACAAATTTATAATTTGCAGGAGGGCGCCGAACACCCTAGCACCGGCCCTGCCTGTTTTAGTTCTTTGTCAACATCTGTTTCCATTGATGACTACTATGTATCATTATGCCTGTATGTTTTATGTATGTTCCAATAAAAAAGATTTATTAAAAACTCCTATGAGTTACAGTATATTTTACCTTTGCGCCAAATTTCAGATGTCTTCCGTAGGAAAAGAAAATGCTGTTGCTTCTCTCATAGTAAAGGCTGATGAGGTCTCCTAAGAGCACAGCAATATTTACAAATGTGTAAATCTGAAGTCCGGTTATCAGAGCATGAAATTACAGTATACAGGCCCTCATTCCGAGTTGTTCGCTCGCTAGCTGCTTTTAGCAGCCGTGCAAACGCTAAGCCGCCGCCCTCTGGGAGTGTATCTTAGCTTAGCAGAAGTGCAAACGAAAAGATCGCACAGCGGCTACAAAGTAATTTTGTGCAGCTTCAGAATAGCTCCAGACCTACTCCTAGCTTGCGATCACTGCAGACTATTTAGTTCCTGTTTTGACGTCACGAACACGCCCTGCGTTCGGCCAGCCACGCCTACGTTTCACCAGTCACGCCTGCGTTTTTATCTGGCACGCCTGCTTTTTTTCACACACTCCCTGAAAACGGTCAGTTGACACCCAGAAACACCCACTACCTGTCAATCACTCTGCGGTCAGCAGTGCGACTGAAATGCTTCGCTAGACCTTGTGTGAAACTACTTCGGCTGTTGTGAAAGTACGTCGCGCATGCGCAGAAGTGCCGCTTTTTTTTTACTGATCGCTGCGCTGCGAACGAAAGCAGCTAGCGATCAACTTGAAATGACTCCCATAGGGTCTGAGTCATACACAGCAGCAATATCGTAAGCAGTGGAGCGATGTTTTTCATCCGCACATGCATCCCTATTTGAATCGCAGTACAGATTTGGACACACTGTATCAGAATTGTAAAGGGTGTTCCTGAAAGGTGACTCGGAGGTAATAGGGGGTAGCTAAAATGATGCATGAACATGTTGCATCGCAGGCTTGTTGCTGAAAGCAGTTGCATACAGAGATGCTCAACCGCTCACATAGGAGGCCATAAAAACTGCACTTGACATAAAGCAGGTGTAAGTTTCAATAGTGCAACTGATGGTACGACCGCACCAAGTGGTATTTCAGCAGTGCAAGTCTCACTCTGCACATTTGAATACACAGATGTGCATACACCATGGAAGGGCTTTGTAGCTGTATTAGCATAATGTTGCAGACACAACAGCAGCAAAAGAAGCAAGGATGGCTATGAGTCTGACTGTTTTGGGACTGTCCCGCTGTGCCACCGTGGGCCACAGTGTCCCGCAGTGTGTGTGCGTGCGTGTGTGTGTGTGGGGGAGGGGCAGTTAGGAGGCGGTCTGTCACTCACTGCTCTGTTGTAGCATGCGCACGGAGACAAGAGGGACCTGGGGGATGCAAGCAGCTCACATTGCGCTGGCCATGCCCCCACAGTGACAGAAAACGTGGGCTTCACCATGCAGGAGTCCGGCATCATTCTTCCAGAAAGTTAGGAAGCATGCATAAGGCTTCATGCACTCCTTCATTGTCTAAAACTTCTGTACCAACATCATTAGTGCTGTGGCTGTTTATAGCACTAGTTATAGTGCAATAGCGCTTGTTCCAGACTGGGTATGATCCTTCTCAGCCACACTCTAACCAAGAATATGAATAAAGGCCCTCATTCCGAGTTGTTCGCTCGTTCTTTTTCATCGCATCGCAGTGAAAATCCGCTTAGTACGCATGCGCAAAGTTCGCACTGCGACTGCGCCAAGTAACTTTACTATGAAGAAAGTATTTTTACTCACGGCTTTTTCTTCGCTCCGGCGATCGTAATGTGATTGACAGGAAATGGGTGTTACTGGGCGGAAACACGGCGTTTCAGGGGCGTGTGGCTGAAAACGCTACCGTTTCCGGAAAAAACGCAGGAGTGGCCGGAGAAACGGTGGGAGTGCCTGGGCGAACGCTGGGTGTGTTTGTGACGTCAACCAGGAACGACAAGCACTGAACTGATCGCACAGGCAGAGTAAGTCTGGAGCTACTCTGAAACTGCTAAGTAGTTAGTAATCGCAATATTGCGAATACATCGGTCGCAATTTTAAGAAGCTAAGATTCACTCCCAGTAGGCGGCGGCTTAGCGTGTGTAACTCTGCTAAATTCGCCTTGCGACCGATCAACTCGGAATGAGGGCCAAAGTCCATATACATCTAATAACGTGGTCTGATCACACACCAAATTAGAGCTGATATTTCAGGCATTTTGGACCGTGCACCCACTTTCACTTGGAGCAATAATGAATCCCTTCTAATTACAACATCCCAGGGACCCTGAAAGACAATTTTGAAATATATATATATATATATATATACAGTATATATATATATATATATATATATATACAGTATATATATATATATATTATATATATATATACATACATATATATATATACTGATATTAACCAATGGTCTTAAGAGAAACCCATAAAACGGTCATAAAGGGCCATTTGAAAATGTTCAGCCAAGAAAGATAAACATGCTGAGATCACAGACCTAGATATAATTAAAATCTGAGGACAAAGAGCCTTAACATAAATCCAATGGTAAAAATAACACATAAGACACCTGAATAAGGGTCTGAAGGGGGGGAAGGTGGTTGGAGGCTTAATATTTTGCAGCCAGACCAAACTGAAAACACTTCTAACAGTGGCTGAGACAGATATGTATTATGAATAGTGAGATAAGACAAAAAGCATACTGGTCAGCAAACCTGGAACAGAGCACATTATACTGTCCATGGGAACTGACCCATCACCCCAAGCAGATCATTTGGAAGCTTGCAAGAAGTTATCATATTTGCTAAGACCTTCAGTAATCCTACACAGTGAAAGACTGCGTAGGGAACATACTGTGACCGCAGCAGCATAAACGCACCGTCGGGGCTTCCGCAGCGCCGCTCAGTGCATCACCTTGGCTTGGAAGGGGTTAATGTTTTGTGGTGGGAGGAACGTGGACAGAGTGTCCGAGGGGCTGATTGGCTGGATCATGTATAGGGGCTGGCCTGTCATACATATAGGCTGCTGACAGGGTACTTCCTCCCTCTTTTCAGCTCTTCTCGTGAAACTGATAAGTAACCCCTTTTGTTATCACTTGAATTACTAAAAGTCTTTCCTTTTTCCAGTCACTTTGGCCCTCATTCCGAGTCGTTCGCTCGGTATTTTTCATCGCATCGCAGTGAAATTCCGCTTAGTGCGCATGCGCAATATTCGCACTGCGACTGCGCCAAGTATCTTTGCTATGAAGATAGTATTTTTACTCACGGCTTTTTCATCGCTCCGGCGATCGTAATGTGATTGACAGGAAATGGGTGTTACTGGGCGGAAACAGGCCGTTTTATGGGAGTGTGGCTGAAAACGCTACCGTTTCCGGAAAAAACGCAGGAGTGGCCGGAGAAACGGGGGAGTGGTTGGGCGAACGCTGGGTGTGTTTGTGACGTCAAACCAGGAACGACAAGCACTGAACTGATCGCACAGGCAGAGTAAGTCTGGAGCTACTCAGAAACTGCTAAGTAGTTTGTGAGCGCAATATTGCGAATACATCGGTCGCAATTTTAAGATGCTAAGATACACTCCCAGTAGGCGGCGGCTTAGCGTGTGTAACTCTGCTAAATTCGCCTTGCGACCGATCAACTCGGAATGAGGGCCCTTATTCCTTATTCTCCCTATATTATTCCTTCTATCCTCTCTCTGCTTTCCCTTTATCTCACCTTCTCCTACTTCTATCCCTGTCCTTGCATTTTGCAGGCTCCCCTACCCCCCTGCTTTTCTCCTCATGAATTCCTCCCAAGGCGCAGCGCAGGGCTCCCCGCACGGCTTATGGACTCTGATGGTGTCCGGCCGTCACGGGGTAGACCTGTGCGCCCTGCTGTACTGGAGCTCCGGCGCGCGCGGCCGTGCACGGCGCCCGCCCGCGCTCCCTGAGGCCTCACTCTCCGTCTCCGTCACCGCCGCTGGCTGCGGCGCTAGACGGAGCGACGGGGGGTCCGCGGCTGTCTGATGCGGCCTGCCAGGGACGGTGTCCTGCCGTCCCTGGATCCGCTCGAGGCTGCTGCTGGACGGGCTGGCCACGTGGGGCCCGGGAATAGTCTCCCGCCCTGCGCATCGGCCGCCCCGGGGGGGGGGGGGTTGTGGGTAAGCGAGGGGGGACCCATATTATACAGCAATATATGGTTTCAGCAGGAGGGAGGGGGGACCGCGCGGCTGCCAGACGCCAGGGGTCTGGCCAGCGCGCGCGTGCCACTACCTCCACGGGGACTACAGGGGCCCATATGAGGCCTGTTACTGCGCCCCAGGTGACACGCTCGCCGGCAGGCTCCCTCCTGTGGCAGGGCGGGGCAACACACGCTCTGCGGCTTCAGATGGCCTGCTGCTGGCGACGACCATTGTAACAATCTGTCGCCCAGGGGCGTGCCGCGTCCGCCCGCGGTGTGACGGGCTACCTGGCCTCTTTTGCCGTGGCTGGACCCGTGGTGCCAGCCCCTTCCGGGTCTGCTCGCAGGCCGCTTCGTACTACCGACAGCCGTGACCGTGTGGCCCCTACCGGTCTCATACGCGGACAGCGGGAGGTGTGCGTTCTGTCCCGCCCCGCGTCCGGTTGTCGGCTTCCGTCGCTGCAACGGATGACCCTCAGTCCGACTTGGACATGCCTCTTTCTAGTTCTGGCGATTCTCCGGTTTCTCCTCCTGGGGCTACTGCTCGGGATGGGAGGAGGTCGCGGCGCGGGCTTTTCGGTCGGGGGTTATCGCAGCGGAGCGGACGTGCCATTGTACCTGACAGGGAGGGATCATCGGAGTCCTTGCTCCCGATGGGAGGTTGCAACCCTCCCGTGGGGCGCGCGACTCGCGTCCGGGTCTGAACTTCGAGCCATTGGTGCCTTTGTCGTGTCAGCGGTGGCTCCCTTGTTATCCTCCGTACCTGGGGGACCGTGTCTGGCCACCGCTTCTTTGGAGGATAGCATTGCGCAATCTCTTATCCCGCTCCTGTCCTCTGGCTCGTCGGTCGCCCCGCCTACCCCACTCCCGGCGGCTGCTGTTTCGATAGGGGAACAGGGGAACATTGTCTCTCTTTTGCTTCCCCAGCCGCGGACGTTGGGCCAGGAATGTAGTCAGTCGTCGCATCCACAAGTCGTACGGCGGCTGCTGGGAAGGATGGAGTTCCCCCTCGTACTGGTGAGTCTTCCTCGGACCCTGACTGGTCCAAGGGGAGCACACTTTCCCCCCATAGTGGGGGGGGGAGCTAGTACTCAGTCCCGCTCCTATAGCAGCGCGTAAGGTTAACGGCAGGTGCGATAGGCGCAGGCGTCGGGGCACGGACTCTTCCCTTGCCTCCACGTCCTCAGAGGGTGTCCTCCTAAGACGATGGTTGGGACAGGGTCAAGCGTCACAAAACGGCGGCAGCAACGGCATTCCACCTCTTCCGCCTCGCACGTGTTGGCGGAGTCGGACTCCGTTACTGCGCCAACACAGAAATACACAGTGGTCTCCGGCCCCGGGTCCGAGACTGGATCCGTAAGGGCCTATCTGTATTTTGCCATTACTAGCGATGCTCGTATAGCCTTGCTTTCAACTAAGCAAAGGGCCGGGGCAGCGAGGACGCTTTGCGCTCCTACCCGACTTGAGTTAGATCATGTCGATCTTTGCGGCGTGTTACTCAGAGACGCGCCCGGACTAACACATGAACATCAGGCGCCATCAATTCCATATACATGTGCGGTACCATCCTTGGCGACGTTACTACTAGGACTTCCGTCGCGAACGGCATGGGCGGCAGATCTATACCTTCAGTTAAAAGTATGTAATATTGTGCTCGGAGCTGCCGAAGGGTTCAGTCGGTACAGCAGGAACGACGGGTTCCACGACCTGCCTCTCATTCTGCCGGCTTTGGAGGGGGTTCATGGCGCGCGGGGCATGGTTAATGCTTCACTTTCAATCCTGCCCAATGCGGTTTGGGGCGGCGGTGTCACATTCGTCACTCCTGATCAGCTGTGGCGGAGGCCTCGGGATCAAGGACTGCCCGGCCCCCACCCCAATTAGACTTCGGGCGCTCATACCCTGGCTGCGACGGTTCCCGCTGCCAGTGGACGCCCTATTCTTACACTCGGGTTTGCGCGCCTCGTTTCTTCTTGGACTGGCGGGTCCCGGGGCTAGTACGAACTTGCATTCGGCTCGGGAGTTTCCGGGCGTGCTCCAGCAGAAGGTTGCGGCCGCATTGTCGTTGGCCGGGATGATAGGCTTTCTCATCCAGCTTTCCTGTCCTCTCGGGTCATCGGTTTATGAGGCTATCCCTATGATCAGGTAGGGTCGTTTACCTATCGGTATGTTTTGATTCGGCCATAGATGCCATGCGGTCGTTTGGTCCGGGGGCGTTGATGTGTGAATTGGACATCGCGTCAGCGTTTCGCTCCTCCCGCTGCACCCTTTCGCCTTTCGATTTATGGGTTTTCAACTGGATGATGGCTAATACATCCATCGCTGCCTCCCTGTGGGGTTTTTCTCTCTCGTGCGCTGACTTTGCAAGGTGCAGTTCTTTCCTCCGCTGGGGTCTGCAGCAGGCCACGGGCGAGCGGGGTATGTCGCACTACCTGGGGGATTTTCTTTTGCTCGGCCCACCTGGCTTTGTTCGCTGCATCGTCTTACTGCGGTGACCATTGGCAGGGTCCCTCCGCCTCCTTGTTTACCTCGGGATTCAGATGATGGTCTCTGTAGACTCCTTGGGGACAAGGTGTTGCGTCTTCCTGATGGTTTCCTCTATGAGCTCGCCGCGGACAAGCTTACTCTACAACAGGCTCAATCCTTCTTGGGCCCGTTTCTTTTTTCTTGGAAGGTTATCCCAATGGGTAGAGTTTTTCTGTGGAAAATTGGAACGGGCGACAGTTGGGATTATACACCCTCATCATTTTCTTAGTTTAGCACTCGAGGGACTTGCGTATTTGGGACGGATTTCTAGTTCGTTTCACCTCCTCTTTGGAGTTTTTCACGGACGCCTCTGGTGCTTGCGATTCTTGCGGTTGCTGTATATTTTTCCCATGATGGGCGCAGTGGCGCTCTGGCGCTATGCCCTGCGTAACAAACAGGTTTGGGCGTGGTTTTTTGCCATCATTAGGCAGGAGTCCACATCCTTGCTGGACTGCGGGTCTTCACGAGATAGTATTGCTATGCTGGTTGACCAACATTACGTTGCGAGACAAGCATGTCCCGGCCGAGTGCAACAAAATTGATGATACCCTTTCTCGCGGCGACTTGCAGTGGTTTTGGCAGTTAGCTCCTGCAGCTCTAATCCAAGGGGACTTCTGTCCTGCTTCTGCGTGCGGATTGGAGGATTTAGCCCAAAGGTCTTTGGTTCCTGCAACTTTTACGGACAGTTGGCCCATAGTTGCATTGGATTCGGGATGTCTGGGATGGTGGCAGAAGGCCGATCCCATAACATCTGGGTAGCAGGCCCTCCGGGATAGTGGCAGAAGGCCGATCCCATAACATCTGAGTAGCAGGCCCTCAGGGATAGTGGCAGAAGGCCGATCCCACAACATCTGGGTAGCAGGCCCTCAGGGATGGTGGCAGAAGGCCGATCCCATAACATCTGGGTAGCAGGCCCTCAGGGATGGTGGCAGAAGGCCGATCCCATAACATCTGGGTAGCAGGCCCTCAGGGATGGTGGCAGGAGTCCGATCCCACAACATCTGGGTAGCAGGCCCTCAGGGATGGTGGCAGAAGGCAGATCCCATAACATCTGGGTAGCAGGCCCTCGGGGATGGTGGCAGAAGGCCGATCCCGTAACATCTGGGTAGCAGGCCCTCAGGGATGGTGGCAGGAGGCCGATCCCAGAACATCGGGCCAGACGGCCCTCCAACATTTAGGATCTTATTTAAATTATAATTTTGAGATATTTTATTTTCATGAGCTGTCTGCTTTCAGCTATGGGTGATAAATATTTTCAACCGTCCCTTAGTTCGACAGGGAGTTTTTTCATCCGAGTTTAGATTTAATAGGCCTTCCTTTCAGTCAATAAAGGCCATCGACGTACGCCCCGAAGGTTTGGGGTGTTGGATTCAGCGCTCACGATACGAGGATACGGTGATACGATATGGGGATTCAATGTTCGCCTCTTCATGGTGGCCTTTACGATGGCCTTCCACGGTGCCCTCAGGGTGGGTGAGCTGGGGTCCGTCTCTCGGACTTCAGCCTCGCCCATGCTGGCGGCCCGCGTCGTCGTATTCCCCGACGGTTTGTGGTGTCGGATTCAGCGCTCCAAGACGGACGCAGTCGGCAGGGGGCAGTGGGTTCGAGTGGGTCAGACTCGTGCGCGGGGCATTTGTCCAGTGCCGCGGCCCAGGCTTATTCGTCCCTTCGGCCTCCAACGCCCACCGGGTGGTTCGTCCATCGTGATGGTTCCCCGTTGTCCAGATATCTCTCCCGGTCGGTTTTGGAGCGTTGTCTTTTGTACCTGGGTCTATCTCCGGCCGACACTGGGACTCACTCTTTCCGCATCGGCGCTGCGTCAGCAGCCGCTGCGGCGGGTTGGTCCGAAGTCGAAGTCCGGGCACTGGGTAGGTGGGGGTCTGGTACACTATATCAGGCTCTTTCCTCCCAGTGCGCCCCTTTGAGGAATAGCCGCTCGTCGCAGTTGCACTTTGCGATTGCGGGGGCCTTGAGGAATTTTTGTTTTATCGTTGGTTTTAATTACGGCTTTTGCCGGCTAACGAAGTTTTGTGTTTTTGCCTCAAGTCAAATTGGGCGACCCTTCCCCCCAAAACCCCCTCCCCGTTAGGGAAGCAGTTAGGTTGCCCATCTACCACTCATTTTATCTTTATTTTGTTTATTAACCTGCGTCACACCCTTCTATTGCAGGACGGCGGTTAGATTCGCACTTTATATGATTTGACGGCAATTCATACATCTACGGGCTGTTCGTGTCTGCTCTGGCCTGTGACGCAACCCGGCCGGAGCTGCAGGCTGTGCGCTGGTGGGGGCGTAGAGGACTCCGCTGGGGACGGCCTGCGGGACTGGCTTCGGGCGGCAGTTGGCCGATTTGGATACCCGCGGTTTCTGGTCTTGCATCTGGGTGGCATTGATCTGGTGCGCCGCACTGGGCTCGACCTTCGCCTCGAGATCAGACGTCAGCTGTTGAAACTTAGGGCTGACTGCCCGTTTTGCCTGATCCTCTGGTAAGACATCGTCCCTCGGCGGTCTTTGGGTGGAGCCTTTAACCCCGGGGCGATTGACCTAGTCCGGAGGCGGGTCAATGCGGTTGTCGTTCGTGCTGTCCTCCAGCATGGCGGCCTGGTCGTGCAGCTCGGTGGTATCTCCTTCCATGATCCGTCACAGTACTGGTATGACGGGGTGCATCTTGTCGTCGGCTGGTATGCTGATCTTCTTGGAGGTCATTATTCACATTCTTAGGTAGTTTTTCTTGGGTTTCCGTTGCGTTAGTCCGTGTTCTACTTTTAGGTCTCTTTGGTTAGTTTCATTCTGCTTTTTAGATCCCTTTAGTTAGTCTTTTCGGGGTAGGTGGCGGTGGCAGGTTGGTAACCTGGCAGTTGGCCGGTTTCTGAACGGTTACTTAATTTTAATTATGAGTTCAAGGTTAGTAAGTTTGGGTGTACTTTTAGGAACATTTTATAGTTTCATAATTAGTTGTTAGGGTCTCCTGCCCTGTGCTGCCACGTCGTCATGGCAACCGGGGGACAAGTGCTAGTGGAGTAACCTGAGCGCAGCTGATACTCCGGTTCGGGTTTTTTGCTGTGCAGTGGTTATAGGCTCTGTGCACGGCAGGGGATCCGGTGCTGGTTTTTGTGCTCACAGTCTGTGAGGTCTGAGTGGGGCGTGGACAGCACCTGCTTTATAAGGCCTCTTTTCAGGGTAAGCAGATGCTGCTGAATCTTTGTTGGTTAGTCAGTTCATGAAAGTTAGCCAGTACTGTGTAGCTTTGTATTTGTTTGTTGCTTACTGCAAATAGGCCTGGGGATTTGGTATTACACTCTGCCAATCCAGACCTAGCAGTAAGACTGGAGTCAGTCGTTTAGCTTGCTGGGGTTCTGTACTACTCTGTGAACTTAGCAAGTTTGCGGCTGTATTCTAAGACTTGCCTGTCTAATCCTGTCTCACTGTGCTAGGTGTCAGGGGTCAGTTTAGTGGCAGTAAGCTAAAACCTGTGCACTGCAAGTGAGAATCAGGATTGTGGAGAGTCTCCTTGTGTCTATCATTCCATCTCTGACCAAGGAGTTTACTGCCACACCCGTTGGTAACCCTTTAGGGTTTTGCTGTTGCCCTTAGCAACAGCATTTCGGGTTCTCTACGTATTAAAACACAACATCTTGCTTTTTCCATCTGTGCAGTTCTAATACAAGGGAGATACCCAGTTCCTTAGCCTCTGGGCTTCTCTGTTCACTTTCTGTGTATTTTGTTACCCTATCACCTTCTGTGTACGTTATGTCATATTCCCCAGTTTGTCTGTGAGTCCATTTGTTTTGCATAACAGTTCAAACACCAGTACATTCCTGCAGACACTGGAGTGCATAACAGTTCTGACACCAGTACTTTCCTGCAGGCACTGGTGTGCATAACATATTCAGCAGCCCAATACTCCTGTTGAAATTTTGTGGGAATATGGAGCATACCCCTCAAAATACGTTGCAACAGGTGGTCGATCAGGTGCAGGTCCTGACTCGACAATTTAATGATTTGTCCATTAAAATGCACACCTCCCAGGCTGCTGGCGGAGCTCCCGCAGCAGCAGCACCTGCAGGGGTTAAGGAGCCGAAAGTAAATCTCCCGGATCGTTTTTCTGGAGATCGCTCGCAGTTCTTTTGTTTCAAGGAGAGCTGCAAGCTATACTTCCGGCTTAGGCCTCAGTCTTCTGGGTCGGAGATTCAGCGGGTGGGCATAGTGATTTCCTTGCTACAAGGAGACCCACAGGTCTGGGCATATGGGTTGCAGCCTGACTGTCCGTCGCTTAAAAGTGTTGATGCTTTTTTTACGGCACTGGGCATGTTGTATGATGACCCTGACAAGACGGCCTCAGCCGAGGCTCAGATTTCGATCCTTAAGCAAGGGCGAAGGCCAGTTGAGGTTTACTGTACGGAGTTTCGGAGGTTGGCCCATGATACCCAGTGGAATGACCCAGCCCTGAGACACCAGTACCGAAGAGGTCTTTCTAACCAGATAAAGGACCAACTGGTACAATATCCCTTGCCTGATAGCTTGGATCAGCTCATGCAGTTATCCATCCGGGTGGATAGACGGCTGAGAGAGCGTAGGCTTGAAAGGGAGACTGAGGTTTCCTTCCTTCCCAAGGGAACCTCAGACTCTGAGGAATTTTCTGAGGAGCCTATGCAGATTGGGGCTACCCGCCTCTCCTCGCGTGAGAAGACGCGGAGGAGACAGCAGGGGTTGTGTTTGTACTGTGGGAATAAAGGTCATGTGGTAGTATCATGCCCAGAAAAGCCGGAAAACTTCAGGGCCTGAGGGTGATGGGAAATATCCTGTCAGGCCAGAAGTCAGAATTTCCCAAGAAGACTTTTATCATTCCGGTGACCTTGAAGATCCTCGGTCAAACTGTCAAGACTGAGGCCTTTGTGGACAGTGGGGCCGACGGGGTTTTTATGGACCGCCAATTCGCCCTGAAACACTCTGTTCCCTTAGTACCCTTGGCATCGGAAAATGAGATTTGTGGGTTAAACGGGGAACCATTATCCCAAGGTAAAATTACCTCTTGCACTAGCCAGATTTCTTTGTTTATTGGAGCCACACACTCTGAAAAATTGTCCTTTTATGTGACTGTCTGTACTTTTGCCCCATTGGTGTTGGGGTTACCCTGGTTAAGGGCCCACAATCCTCAATTTGACTGGGTCTCTGGGGAGATTCTTAGTTGGGGTACTGATTGTTTCAGGAGTTGCTTGAGCCTTCCAGTCAGGCTCTCGCAGCTAAGTTTGCCAGGATTGCCAGGGTATTATGCAGATTTTGCGGACGTGTTCTCCAAAAAAGTTGCAGAGGTACTACCTCCCCATCGCCCCTATGACTGTGCCATTGATTTGTTGCCAAATGCTAAGCTTCCCAAGAGCAGTGTGTACTCCCTGTCACGTCCTGAGACTCAGGCTATGGCAGAGTACATTCAGGAGAACTTGGCTAAGGGATTTATCAGACCTTCACAGTCTCCAGTTGGGTCGGGGTTCTTTTTCGTGGGTAAAAAGGACGGTTCGTTGCGACCCTGCATCGACTTCAGGGAATTGAACCGTATCACGATTAAAAACTCATACCCACTGCCTCTCATTTCGGTCTTGTTTGACCAGCTTCGTACTGCCACCATTTTTTCAAAGATTGACCTACGCGGTGCGTACAATCTAATCCGAATAAGAGAGGGGGATGAATGGAAGACTGCCTTTAATACCCACTCAGGGCATTATGAATATTTGGTGATGCCTTTTGGGCTCTGTAATGCCCCGGCAGTCTTCCAGGATTTCATGAATGATGTGCTCAGGGAATATTTGGATAGATTCTTAGTTGTATACTTAGATGACATCCTAATCTTCTCCCATTCCCTGGAGGAACATCGGAAGCATGTACGCTTAGTCCTCCAGAAACTCAGAGACCACCGGCTTGGGGCGAAGCTGGAGAAATGCGAATTTGAAGTTCAGCAAATCGCATTTCTAGGATATATTATCTCCCCAGAAGGTTTCCAAATGGAGGGTTCCAAGGTACAGGCAGTCCTGGATTGGGTGCAGCCCACTAGTTTGAAGGCGCTTCAGCGTTTCCTGGGCTTTGCGAATTTTTATAGACGATTTATCGCTGGATTTTCGTCTATAGTGGCGCCCTTGGTGGCACTCACTAAGAAAGGGGCGGATGTTGCTCACTGGTCTTGTGAGGCTAAAGCGGCTTTTGCCCGTCTCAAAAGGGCATTTGTTTCGGCCAAGGTGCTGCGACACCCAGATCCAGAGCGTCCTTTTGTGGTGGAGGTGGATGCCTCTGAGATGGGTATTGGGGCAGTGCTTTCTCAGATGGGAGTGTCTGATAATCGCCTTCATCCCTGTGCTTACTTTTCCCGTACATTTTCGCCTGCCGAGATGAATTATGACGTGGGTAACCGGGAATTGTTGGCTATTAAGGATGCACTCGAGGAGTGGAGACACTGGCTTGAGGGGGCTAAGTTTGTGGTCTCAATTCTCACTGACCATAAGAATCTGGCATATTTAGAGTCAGCGAAGCGTCTCAATGCCAGGCAGGCACGATGGGCTTTGTTTTTTGCTCGCTTTAATTTTTTGATAACATATCGCCCTGGGTCAAAAAACATCAAGGCTGATGCGCTCTCGCGGAGTTTTGCTCCAATCCAGGAGACCACCGAGGAGCCATTGCCCATTGTTTCCCCATCATGTATTAAAGTGGGCATTACCCAGGACCTCTTATCATTAGTCCTTAGAGCACAGGAGCAGGCTCCTCCAGACCTTCCGGTAGGTCTTTTGTTTGTGCCTCCTAGGTTAAGACAGCGAGTGTTCCTGGAATTCCATGCCAAGAAGTCGGCAGGTCACCCGGGTATTGCCAGAACTCGGGAGTTGCTATCTAGGGCGGTGTGGTGGCCCTCGGTGGCTAAGGATGTGGATCAGTGGGTACGGGCATGTGACATCTGTGCCCGAAATAAGACTCCTAGAGGGGTTCCTGTTGGCCCATTACATCCACTCTCTATCCCATCTAAGCCATGGACCCACATTTCAATGGATTTTGTGGTGGACTTGCCCAAATCCTCGGGGATGACAGCCATCTGGGTTGTCGTTGACAGGTTTTCGAAGATGGCGCACTTCGTTCCACTGGTTGGGCTGCCATCAGCCAGACGCCTGTCTGAATTATTTATGCTGCATGTTGTGCGTCTCCACGGGTTGCCACTTGATGTGGTCTCTGACCGCGGATCCCAGTTTGTGGCCAAATTCTGGAGGGCATTTTGTTCCGATCTCCAGATTTCTGTCAGCTTGTCGTCAGGCTACCATCCGCAGTCTAATGGGCAGACTGAAAGGGTGAACCAGTCCTTGGAGCAGTTCCTCAGGTGTTATGTCTCCAAGTGTCAGACTGACTGGGTTGCTCATCTGTCCATGGCGGAGTTTGCCTATAACAACGCGGCTCACTCTGCTACAGGGATCTCTCCCTTCCTTTGTGTGTATGGGCATCATCCTAAGGCCAATTCTTTTGACCCCCTGGATTCCACGCCTGGTGGTTCCTCTGTGGTTTCGGTCCTTAGAGGTATTTGGCGGAAAGTGAAGAAAGCCCTTGTGTCTGTGTCATTAGTGACCAAAAGGGTTTTTGATAAGCGGAAAAGACCCTGCAGCTTCAAATTAGGAGACTTCGTCTGGTTGTCTACCAAGAATTTGAAGTTGAGACAGCCATCTCATAAGTTAGGGCCCCGGTTCATCGGCCCTTATAAGATCACCAGGGTTATCAATCCGGTGGCATTTCAGTTAGATCTGCCCCGTTCTTTGGGTATCAATAAAACATTTCATTGTTCCCTTTTAAAACGGGCGATTAGTAATCCTTCTTCCAGTGGAAGACCTTCCCCTCTTCTGATACGTGGCCAGAGGGAGTTTGTTGTTGAAAGGATTCTTGACTCCAAGGTGGTTCGGGGTCGGCTGTCATTTTTGGTGCACTGGAAGGGGTATGGCCCGGAGGAGCGGTCGTGGGTGCGCAGTTGTGATCTTCATGCCCCCAGACTGATACGCTCTTTCTTCTCGCAGTTCCCCGATAAACCCGGTGGTAGGGGTTCTTTGACCCCTCGTCAGAGGGGGGGTACTGTTAGGGTCTCCTGCCCTGTGCTGCCACGTCGTCATGGCAACCGGGGGACAAGTGCTAGTGGAGTAACCTGAGCACAGCTGATACTCCGGTTCGGGTTTTTTGCTGTGCAGTGGTTATAGGCTCTGTGCACGGCAGGGGATCCGGTGCTGGTTTTTGTGCTCACAGTCTGTGAGGTCTGAGTGGGGCGTGGACAGCACCTGCTTTATAAGGCCTCTTTTCAGGGTAAGCAGATGCTGCTGAATCTTTGTTGGTTAGTCAGTTCATGAAAGTTAGCCAGTACTGTGTAGCTTTGTATTTGTTTGTTGCTTACTGCAAATAGGCCTGGGGATTTGGTATTACACTCTGCCAATCCAGACCTAGCAGTAAGACTGGAGTCAGTCGTTTAGCTTGCTGGGGTTCTGTACTACTCTGTGAACTTAGCAAGTTTGCGGCTGTATTCTAAGACTTGCCTGTCTAATCCTGTCTCACTGTGCTAGGTGTCAGGGGTCAGTTTAGTGGCAGTAAGCTAAAACCTGTGCACTGCAAGTGAGAATCAGGATTGTGGAGAGTCTCCTTGTGTCTATCATTCCATCTCTGACCAAGGAGTTTACTGCCACACCCGTTGGTAACCCTTTAGGGTTTTGCTGTTGCCCTTAGCAACAGCATTTCGGGTTCTCTACGTATTAAAACACAACATCTTGCTTTTTCCATCTGTGCAGTTCTAATACAAGGGAGATACCCAGTTCCTTAGCCTCTGGGCTTCTCTGTTCACTTTCTGTGTATTTTGTTACCCTATCACCTTCTGTGTACGTTATGTCATATTCCCCAGTTTGTCTGTGAGTCCATTTGTTTTGCATAACAGTTCAAACACCAGTACATTCCTGCAGACACTGGAGTGCATAACAGTTCTGACACCAGTACTTTCCTGCAGGCACTGGTGTGCATAACATTAGTTTACGGGCATCGCTTTACCAAGTGGGTCCATATAACTGGTATAAACATATGTGGATGGTGGGGCCGGTGGCCCAATTTTTACCATGTAGGGGCGGAGCGTACCTCCGTCCCTGCAACTGTTGGTGGGCAGGGGTAGTGGCAGAAGGTCGACCCCTGTCCTTGGATTTTTGATTTTCGATGTCTGGGATGGAGGCAGGAGGCCGATCCCGGAACATCTGGGGCAGAAGGCTCCCTCACACATATGTTTTTATTGCTTGTTTTTTCTGTATTATAACATTGATCACCCATGTTACGTTTATCATGCTTAACCGTTCTTCTCCCCGCCACCTTAGTTAGAGAGGGAAGTCTGCATTTTAGTTTTAGTATTTAATAGGCCTTCCTCTCAGTCAGAAAATAAAAGCTGACCCCTTTCACGCCAATTACAGTTGTTGTGTCTTTATTTTATAAGATAAGTGTGCTTGAGTGGCGCGTGGATGCATCTGACGTGTGAGGTTTAAGACTGCGTAGGGAACATACTGTGACCGCAGCAGCATAAACGCACCGTCGGGGCTTCCGCAGCGCCGCTCAGTGCATCACCTTGGCTTGGAAGGGGTTAATGTTTTGTGGTGGGAGGAACGTGGACAGAGTGTCCGAGGGGCTGATTGGCTGGATCATGTATAGGGGCTGGCCTGTCATACATATAGGCTGCTGACAGGGTACTTCCTCCCTCTTTTCAGCTCTTCTCGTGACCCGCCCTCCCGCCCTGGGGACTTGGTTTTGTTTTTATTTCATTTGTTCTACAGTCGGGTTCATTGTGTCGGCTTTTGGTGGCCGGTTTCTGAACGGTTACTTAATTTTAATTATGAGTTCAAGGTTAGTAAGTTTGGGTGTACTTTTAGGAACATTTTATAGTTTCATAATTAGTTTACGGGCATCGCTTTACCAAGTGGGTCCATATAACTGGTATAAACATATGTGGATGGTGGGGCCGGTGGCCCAATTTTTACCATGTAGGGGCGGAGCGTACCTCCGTCCCTGCAACTGTTGGTGGGCAGGGGTAGTGGCAGAAGGTCGACCCCTGTCCTTGGATTTTTGATTTTCGATGTCTGGGATGGAGGCAGGAGGCCGATCCCGGAACATCTGGGGCAGAAGGCTCCCTCACACATATGTTTTTATTGCTTGTTTTTTCTGTATTATAACATTGATCACCCATGTTACGTTTATCATGCTTAACCGTTCTTCTCCCCGCCACCTTAGTTAGAGAGGGAAGTCTGCATTTTAGTTTTAGTATTTAATAGGCCTTCCTCTCAGTCAGAAAATAAAAGCTGACCCCTTTCACGCCAATTACAGTTGTTGTGTCTTTATTTTATAAGATAAGTGTGCTTGAGTGGCGCGTGGATGCATCTGACGTGTGAGGTTTATGACTTCTACTAATGCCAAGTCTCTGGTCTCCCCCACAAAGCCATTATCAAAGTCACCTTGGAAAAAGTGCCACAAGACACAGACTGGCTATTTAAAAAAACAAAGAAACAATCAAAGAAAAAGCAACAAAATCAGGTAAAGTTCAAGGAACCAATACTTTAGAGTACAAAACATTTGCCCTCCTGACTAGGCTTCCACCTCCATATATTATTTAATCATTCAGATGTACACTTAGTTACACCATATGGCACGAGACGTCTGGCGAGACTGAGATGCTCCGAGAGGCCAGTTACATACAGATGTACAGTACAAATGCTGCACACCAAATGGATAAGTATACACTAGCAATGCAGTACTTGTTTTTATGTGCTTTAATTGTGTGAATAAAGGAAACATCTGTATCTTAAATGGTACACCTTTCTGGCAGTAAACATATGAAGCTAGGATGAGTTGTACATAAGGATGTTAAAGACCTGATTGTGTACTAGTTACTGCATTATTATGCTACTAAATAATGATGGGAAACTATATGGTAAACATTTCTGCTGAACCATCACTAATACCCCTTTTAAAGATTTGGAACACAGTTCCAGTCTGGGTCAGGTGCAGGACAGTCTCTGTTCCCACTGCATCTGCTACCGGGTTATTCCTGGGTCTGCGCTGTTTACACTGCACATAGGTGCAGTCTCTTTTCTGCTGGCACTTAGAGCTGGCATCATCTCCATGCACCAGGAAATCTGTCTGTCCTCATGCTGTAAACAGGACCTGGGTCGCATAACCCACGTTACTGGTTTACACGGGATGTAGTTACGATCCCGGCAGTCAGCATACCGATGCTGGGATCCCAGCTGCCAGAGTGCCGGCATTCTGGCAGCCGGGAACCTGGCATTAGTATGCTAACCGCCGGGATCCTGGGTGCCGGTCAAGTATACCCAACGCGTTTACACTGCAGACTTTACTTATTACCCCTTTCTCACTGGAACCGGGATTTTTTTAGGGAGCTGTTTACACTGAGTCGCAACCCAGGTTAAAAGGCAATAACCCAGGTTTTAGCTGGAGTGGAAAAGGGGTATTAGTCGCAGTGACTAGTTGGGGTTTATCCTGGATAGCCAGGCATAATTAGGCATAACATATACACTATGTAGAGTACAAAGGTGATTGGACACTGACAGCAAATAGATCAACAAGATTTTATTGACATCAGTACTTTGTAGGTCCACCACATGCAGTGATTACTGCAGACACCCTTCTTGGCAAACTGCCCACAAGTTCCTGGACAACAGCAGGCAGTATGTTTTACCATTCCGCCTTAAGTATAGTGACCAACTGTGACACTGAAGATGGTCGAGTCAGGCTAGTACATACCCCTTGCTACAATTCATCCCAGGTGTTCTCAATGGGGTTAAGATCTGGACTCTGAGCTGGTCAGTCCATACAGGTCAGCAAATTTTCTGTATACCAGTCCAGCGTCGCCCCGGAGACATGACATCGTGCAGCCTATGAAGATCCCATTTTCAAACTTGGTTATCACCTTCCGGCAAGCCATCTCGTTAGCAAATGATTTAATCAGTGCCTCTCTACCTGTCTAAACCTTTGCAAACATCTGTCTACTGCAAGAGCACAATTTTGTGCGGAGGCCGGGGGATGTCCAATTACCTTGCGTTTTCCTTATACCAAATAAACTCTATGAAGAATCATCCCCTTCTATTATTATCATTAATTGCTAAAAAAGCATGAATACTGGATACTTTGTGCCTCATATTGGTTATGATCTCACTTAACAGTCTACTGTCCGATACTGTAGTTTCAATAGTAAAGTAACAATGGCACTATGCAGGAATGACCATTATGCACTGGCTATTGAACCTCTAGTGTTCTCTATAAGAGCATACTCAGATTATCCTGGCATGGTGGTGAATACCATTTGTTTATTGTCTGTCTCTTTCCATGGATGGTGTTTTACTACCTTTCTCCCAAACAGTCTGGATATCTGATGTTGTCATCTCTAGAAATATGTCCTCTGTCTCAAAAACTATTCTCCAAGAGCAAAACACATATTGAATCAAGGAAACATCACATACTCTTTTTGGCTGATCATATAATAAAAAGGACATACTACCCAACTGACTCCACACTGGGCATAAGAGAGACACAATGTGACTTTAATGACTTGTGACAGAAGGGTACGCAAATGCATTTTAGATTTCAACAGAAAGGTAGTGAACAGTCAGTGTAAAAATGAACACTAAGCCTTAGCGTCAGATTTCCTATATGAAGCATGATTATTTGCTTAAGTTACCTTTTGGAGGTGGTAGACACCCTTTACTTATATAAATCCAGAACTGAGCTAATCAGTTTCTCAGCCATTTGCTGTACAAAAATGAGTTTAAACCCAGTACACCTAAAATTGCAAGGTGTTTTATATAAAAAGAACCCACAAATATACATGTGCATGCACATATGTATGTAAATGTATCAAGTGATTTTCAGGAGATAAAAATCTCAATATGTGATCCTCCCATTACGTTGTCCGAAAGGTGAGCGCCAGGGACCCTTTTGTTTTAGGTGAAAATGTGTGGCTGATCACGCACCGGTCTGGTAAGTCATTTATGAGGTAGGAAGACCAAAACTGACAATTAAAGGTGAAAGTCCCGATTAGAGTCAGGTTGGTGGTGCACCCAGAGTCAGTGTAAGTAGCTGGATTACAAAATAGAAAAAGAAGACTCTTGTGTGGACGCACTCTTATATTAAATCAAATATGATGTGCATTAGAATTAAAGATTAAAATGCATCTTTATTAATTAAATTAAAAGATAAATTAATTATCCAAGACAAAACACTCAAGACACAATAACACTAAAAAACCAACTGAATTAGTTGGAAAATTAAGTAGCACAGAAAAAAGTGAACCAATACACGTGACTGTTGAGACACTTAATTGTAATGATCTGGTCACACAATAATATGATATTGTTAGTACATACTAATTAATTAGTTAATTTCTTAAATCTGAATCCCGCACACTAGACAAAACTACCAGCAAATACCTGGGTTCCTTCCTATTAGGCCCTTAAAAAGGTCATTAAAATATTGACAGAATTGAGTTGTAGGCAAAGGAACTACCAAACGCTATCATTTAAGATTGCATAACTGGTACTTATATGCTTAGGATGGTTTCAAGGTGTTGACCAACAGAAATGTGTGTGACAAAAACAAAATTAGATTTACAGAGAGAATAGAAGTGAGTCTGCTGTCAATGTTAGGCACAGAGAGTAACCTGATAAATAAGAGATACTACTACACTTGGTCTTCCTAGGAAGTCTCCCATCCAAGTACTGGCCAGATCTGAACTACTGGCTTGCAGATTCCTAACAGCAGATGTAGTGTTCCCCCTAGAATGAGGCAGGGTGCCGGAGTTCGGGGACACATTTGAGCGTGCGCGGCGAATCCGCGCATGCGCCCGAAACGGGGGCGCAGCCATGCAAATTAGGGGGCGCCCCCGTCATTTTAGTGGGCGGTGCGGCCCACAGACGCTACTATAGAGGGCGTCTATGGCCGGCGACGTCACTTTTGGGGGCGTGCCCAGCACCTTCGTCGGTGCTGGGCTTCCCCCAGCTCTCTCCCAATGCATGAATGGATGCCGCGCGCATGTGCACGGCATCTTTACACGCTGGGAGGGTAGGAAGCGGGCGGGTTTTGCCTTCTAAAAAACGGACAGGGCGCGGCGCTCTGCTGAAACAGCCTACAGTGAACACTACAGATGACTCATGAGATTCATCCTATGCAGTTATTAGGACAAGTCCCAGTGATCCCCAAGGCACTTAAATACATGGTTTTTATTTACTTTATAGATATATTTGTAAATGTAGCAATATAAAGTAATCAACTGGGTATATGTTCAGAATGTCGACACCAGAATGCAAATGTGGTCTGAATGTCATGTACGGGAGGTCAACATGTGAACAATGGCATAATGTCAACACCCACATTTTGTTGATTTTTGGGGTTAGGGACAGTTTGGGACTGGGACATAAAGGGCCCACCAGGGGAAGGGGCCCATGCTTAAGGGGTGTGTCAGTTACCACAGGGGTTGTGACCACCCACCACAGACACTTGGGCAGCTATTAGTGACCATGAAACTGACCCTCTAATAGAAAACAATGTATAATTTGACTACACAGTCTGGAACCTGACATCAAAGGAAGAGGTGGAGCAGCAAAACAGTGGTGCCCACTGGGGATTTCCCCAGTACACCTGCAGGACAGTCTGGCCCAGGTTAGGGTTAGTGCAGTTTGCAGCTTGAAACATGTGGCTTTGCAGTTGCTGAACATGCAAACTCGCATGAAACTCTCATCAAACCTTCTCTCCCGACAAAACACTCCATCAAGATGTTACCCATGTGAAATATACAACTTGCCCTATATATTAGGGTAAACTGTAAAAAAATAAATTAAAACCAGACTCATTTAAGGCAAGTGAGTTACCTCAGAAGCTGTGTGTTTAGCAGGAGCCTGTGAGATCAGTGAGATCTGTGCAGGCTTCTGTGTGTTAAAAGTGAATGAAAGCTTAAAAATTATGTGGAGTTCCCCCCTCAAAAGCATAACCAGCACCGTGCTACGTGAGCCGGTCCTGGCTGTGGAAATAGAGGGAACAAAAATAGAGGGTGTCCCCATTATTTTCCACAACCAGCACCTGGCTCTTACTAGGGGTGTAATGACACAGCAGGGGAACACACTTGACAGGGTCCCCCTATCAAAGAATTCACAACCTGACACTAGTCTGGCCAGGTCGGAAATGCCTCTGGAAATGGGGACCCTCCCCCAATAAAGGGCCTGAAACCCGGGCTATCCCCGCACCCCTGGTGACATTGGATGTAGGGTTCATTGTTTAATATATAGAAGTAATATTGCACTTTACAGGGGGAGTACAGGTCCCAGCAAGCCTGCCCCGCTTGCTGGTACTTGGAGAACCACAAGTACCAGCAAGCACAGGCAGTACGGGCCCGCTGGCACCTGTAATCCTCCTCTAAAATAAATATTTAAAAAACGCCAATACACACACACCAACTGTTTTAAGCTTATATTACAGTACATCCACATACTCACTCACACACAAAATACTTATCTGTATCCCTGACTCTGATCCAGCAGACTGGCAAGAGGCTATTTATATATATATATATATATATATATATATATACGTAGCGACTCCTAGCATGCAGCGGCACTCAGGGAAATGACTCATGGGATTTCCAAACAAATGGTATTTATTCCATGGTGGTGCAAAAAAAATCCAACGTTTCGGGGTGCTACCACCCCTTTGTCAAGGTGAACACAACAGAAGTAAGTGATAACTCAAAGTGATTACCTTTATGTGTAGAGGAGGTGAGGAGGTCCCGCCAGCGGAAGGTGCAGCAGCGTTTCCGGGGACAGGCATAAACTTCCTTCCCTGTTTGTGAATGTAAGAGCGTGGTGCGTAAGCTCCGGTCACGTGCTCCGGCATCGCGTCATCAGACGCCCTGGTTCCCCTAGCAACCGTCCGTGTGTATGCCGTCCAGCCCGACGGCTGTCACGGAGGTAGATGGGCTCACAGGAGGTCGTGGCGCGGGGGGCATGGTCCGGGCTATGTGAATAAAATTGTGTCATAGTGTCAATAGTGTGTCATCAGAATACAAACAAATAAAAATTATACTTAGGCATCCACATGTTGTGATAAAACTAATGCTCTATGTTCTGGCCGCATCTAATGGTGTGATCAAAGAAGTTTTAAGTTAAATGCATGCACTTTAAGTCAAACTTACATTGCTATTACAGGACCAAGGTGCTCCTCTGATGACGCGATGCCGGAGCACGTGACCGGAGCTTACGCACCACGCTCTTACGTTCACAAGCAGGGAAGGAAGTTTATGCCTGTCCCCGGAAACGCTGCTGCACCTCCCGCTGGCGGGACCTCCTCACCTCCTCTACACATAAAGGTAATCACTTTGAGTTATCACTTACTTCTGTTGTGTTCACCTTGACAAAGGGGTGGTAGCACCCCGAAACGTTGGATCTTTTTTTGCACCACCATGGAATAAATACCATTTGTTTGGAAATCCCATGAGTCATTTCCCTGAGTGCCGCTGCATGCTAGGAGTCGCTACGTATACTACAGATTCCAGAAGGCACCGGGGCCTATTTTACTGTGAAGGGTGAGTGCCAATCCGTTGGTATACATATTTGCTGGACTTTGAGGTTTATACCACATTGACCATCTGGGATAAGGCACCCCCACATTTATTGCTTAATATTGACTGCATTGAAAACATAGCAATATCACAGTGCGACCCTTTGTGTAAGGAGAAGACTGAGGAGTCATCTACAGCACAAGCACCAGCACTTTTTACTGCACACGTATTTGCACTTTTTTCATCAGAATACTGTCTCATATCAGAGCACCAAGCACTTTATGGGAACTATTATATACTGAAACACTGGAGATTGCACTTTATCTTTTGCACAAGGATTTTTAAGCTTTTTTGCATTGATTTGGAAGCTTAATCCACGGCATGGCACATGAAATGATCCCGGGTTATGGCGGCCTGCCGACCGGTCTCACGGACACATATAGTTTCACTGACGCAGATGCGGACAGGCTGAGATTCACGGAGGATCTAACTGAGGCTGATGATCAGTTGGGTATGGAGGATATCTTCCACCAATTAATAAAACTGAAGAGACGGGAGGTGGATTTTTTAATGCACGGCATCTCTTTGTCCAATTACCATAGGGACAAAATGATCCCGCGGGGCTTCCGCATACGTAATGTGCCTACTATAGGCCATTTTAATACTGAGTTCTGCAGCCGCTGGATAGGCATTTTAAATAAATGCAGTATGGACCTGATGTTACTGGTCGTGGAAGAGTCCAGCCGTGAATTCAAAGCCACTCTCGAAAAGATACGTATATTAGAGACAACACATAAAAACACGCTAAGTCTGGACTCCAGTCAGAGCTTTATCCAGAGATTACAGACACAAGTGAATAAATACAAAAGTGATCTCATAAAATTCAAACGTGGGAAGCAACTGACTGTGAAAGAGGACTACGAGACCAACAAAGTCTATTGATGGCTTTCTGGAGGCGAACCCGGCAACCACAGACCTTATAATTACAGGTCCAAACACAGCTGGCGCAAGCGCCGTGAGGATCGCAACACTGATTTGGCGACATCTAACAGTGACAGCGAATTCGCCATGGGCGACTCAGAGGGGCCATCAGAGTCACCTAGTGTCCCTTTAGGAACCTCTCGAGCCACACCGGCAGGCACAAGAGCAAGAGGACGCCCACCCGCAGGGGCCAACAAAACACAAGGCTCCAAAAATGTATCAACAAAAAAGAGAACCTAATATACAATCTATCCGACCGTCAACTGAGTGAAGTGGAAATTAAAGTGCTCAGCAATGGTTTGTCGTTTGTACCAACCAACAAATTTGATGGCCTAAGCTGGCAAGTCGAACTCCATAAATTTGCACGCAAACTTCGTTTGCAAGAATTCTTCCAACATCACCCTCCGGCTGCCAGCCAAGATCCCCATCAAAATTACATTAGCTCCACCCACAAGTCCCAGTTTGATCCGGCCTCCACGAATGCCTCAATCAAATCTTTTATCCGACTTGTAGATGATTCAGTTTCCAGATATACAACTGCCTCTACGAAGATACACTACAATCTATCCAAGTCGGAACACAGAGCACTTAAACAGCTGGCATCATACAGGGACATAATAATCCGCCACGCCGATAAAGGGGGCGGGATTGTTATCATGAACCTGACCGATTACAGAGCTGAGGTCTATAGACAACTTTCGGACCATCAAGTCTATCAAGAGCTAACTCACGACCCCACCATGGAGTATAAACAGGAAATCGATAACATTCTAGACCTAGCATCAACTGCCGGAAAAATCTCTAAGAAGCTATGCTCGGCTCTCAAGCAAGAGTTCCCTGTGGTACCAGTTTTGTTTATAGTGCCTAAAATACACAAGAATGTGGAAAAGCCCCCTGGGAGGCCAATCATCTCCGCGCACAAGTCACTTTATCAGCCTATCTCAACCTTTCTAGACAGCATATTACAGCCGCTTATCTGCCAACAACCCAGATGCATTAAAGACACTACCATGTTCCTGAATCAACTCATGTCACTACCGGACATCCCCACGGGCACTTTAATCTGCACTATTGATATCTGCAGTTTATATACTAGCATACCCCAAATGGCGGGTCTTAAAGCTATGAGGGAATTTTTAGTCCGTGTAGGTATGGAGTCAATGGATGTGAATCTGTTCCTCAAACTGTTGGAGTTATCCCTTATAAGAAACTATTTTTTATTTGACGGTAAGTTTTACCGTCAAACTAGTGGGTGTGCGATGGGGAGCAATGTGTCGCCGTCCTTCGCTAATACCTTTATGCTACAGGAAGAACAAATCATGTTTTTTGATGATCCCAACACATCGCAGCATATTTTTTACTATTCTAGGTATATAGACGATATATTCATCCTGTGGACTGGCGGCCAGGAGAAGTTTGAAGCACTCATCGCCCACATTAACAATAGGGACTCCCCCATTAAGGTCACAGCGGCCTGTAGCTTGTTTTCATTGCACTACCTAGATGTAATGGTGTCCATTAATAACAATAAAATATCAACGGAGATATTTTACAAACCAACGGACAAAAACACACTGTTAAGACATAACAGTCACCACCCTGGGGCACTAAAGAAAGGATTGCCCAAATCACAATTTATCAGGGCAGCGAGGATCATCAGTGACCCCACAAAATTAGATGGAGCCCTGACAGAAGTGAAAGAGCGGTTTATAGAAAGGGGATACAACTGTAAAACACTACAGGTCAGCCAACGTGAAGTAACAGTTATGCGCAGGGAAGACCTACTATGCCAGAAGACCAAAAAAGATACGCACATTTTACCATTTGTTACAAAATATAACACTGCCAGTCCAGTAGTGCCCAGGGCCTTACAAGCATTGTGGCCCATCATTGCCACTGACAAGACATTACCATCATTGCATAGGAAGAAACCTATGGTATGCCATGCTAGGGGCAAAAGCATTAAGGATTGGGTTGTCCATTCGGACATTACAGGTTTTGATAATCCAATATCAACCACATTCCTCTCCAGGCCCCCAGGATGTTACAAATGTCTTGGATGTGAAACATGTAGATTCATGGTTCCTGGTTCCACTTTTAAATCATGTTTCACAGGAAGATCATATAATATTAGACATATACTTACCTGCACTAGCACTTTCATAGTGTATTTAATTACCTGCCCCTGCGGACTACAATATGTGGGCAAAACTATCCGTAATGCGCGAGATCGTCTTGCATTACACAGATCCGCAGTTAAGATTGCCCTGTCAGGCAAACCTTCGGAACAGCTGGTAGCCCGACACTATGCTGACCTCGGTCACTCTATGAATGATCTAAGATTTCAGATCATTGATCAGTGTCCCAAGAAGCTGAGGGGCGGGGACAGAGCCGGCGATCTGTTGAGATTAGAGGCGAGATGGATTTATAATCTGGCGACCATCAAACCAAACGGACTCAATGATAAAATGCCGTGGAATGTATTTTGAAACTTGCTAGTTTTAGTTTTATAACATAAAGCTATAACACCTATGTGCAATAACACCTGGTGCTAGATTGCTCGCACCCATATTCAGGACCTGGGGGCACCCCATGATGCCGTGTCCAATGGAGGCAGGCATTTTTGAGGAGCACCTTGGTCCTGTAATAGCAATGTAAGTTTGACTTAAAGTGCATGCATTTAACTTAAAACTTCTTTGATCACACCATTAGATGCGGCCAGAACATAGAGCATTAGTTTTATCACAACATGTGGATGCCTAAGTATAATTTTTATTTGTTTGTATTCTGATGACACACTATTGACACTATGACACAATTTTATTCACATAGCCCGGACCATGCCCCCCGCGCCACGACCTCCTGTGAGCCCATCTACCTCCGTGACAGCCGTCGGGCTGGACGGCATACACACGGACGGTTGCTAGGGGAACCAGGGCGTCTGATGACGCGATGCCGGAGCACGTGACCGGAGCTTACGCACCACGCTCTTACGTTCACAAGCAGGGAAGGAAGTTTATGCCTGTCCCCGGAAACGCTGCTGCACCTCCCGCTGGCGGGACCTCCTCACCTCCTCTACACATAAAGGTAATCACTTTGAGTTATCACTTACTTCTGTTGTGTTCACCTTGACAAAGGGGTGGTAGCACCCCGAAACGTTGGATCTTTTTTTGCACCACCATGGAATAAATACCATTTGTTTGGAAATCCCATGAGTCATTTCCCTGAGTGCCGCTGCATGCTAGGAGTCGCTACGTATACTACAGATTCCAGAAGGCACCGGGGCCTATTTTACTGTGAAGGGTGAGTGCCAATCCGTTGGTATACACATATATATATATATATATATACTGAACATACAGCCACTTGCCCAAGAATGACATTTCCAGAATGGTTAGAGGAGATACTTTCAACCAATCAAAGTACAGCAGATTAATGGTCTTTCTAAGTCATTTGTATATCCCAGATTTCAGGGCCCGTACTACTTCACAGGACACGTTTACAGGCTCTCACAGCAACAGAAATATGCAGGTCACACTGACCGTATGCTACTTCATATGTAAATATTAAAGCAGTTGCCTTGTATGATTATATAGCATGAATAGAATCTGAAACCTAACAACAGATGTTATAAACCAGAAACATTCAATCCAGAAAAAAAAAAAAAAAAACAAGAGTGGTAAATGTAAAAGTTGACATTGTGACCAGAATTATGTTACTGAGTAGTGAAAGATATAAGGTTACGCCTGCTGTAAGGCTGCGCCAGCCACCTGCAGACATGATGATGACGGAACAATGGCAGCATTGTCTTCTAACACAGGTTGGTTCTTTTACAAACAATAAAAGGGTTTATCCCAGACTCTATCCCAATTTAAGACAACATGCTAGGTAAAAGACCTGAGCACCACTAAACAAAACTAAACATAAGCAACAGAGTATGTATAGAATCATATGTATTATGTTTGGGCAGCCTGGGCGGCGTACTGGTTAGCACTACTGCTTCACAATGGTTTCCTCAAACCCAATCCAAAAACCCCAAAACATACTTGTAGGTTATTTGGGTTCTAGTGAAAAGATACTAATAACCCGCCTAAAGTGTACAGTATGTGCTGGTGCATGTGGTAGGGAATATGGATTGTAGGCTCCCACTGGGGCAGGGACTGATGTGATTGACCAAATACTCTCTGTACTGCGCTGCAGAATATGTGTGCGCTATATAAATAACTGGTAATCAATAATAAATTAGCAAAATTAAATGTTGCCTATACTAAAACAAAGCCATACGCTCTGGTGTTCTCTGTTCACCATTTCATATTCTTCATAGTCCTTCTCTCGTTCTACTGTGTATAGGGGGCTATTCAGGCAAAAAAATAAGCAACTGGGCAAAACCATGCTGCACTGCAGGTGTGCAGATGTAACATGTGCAGATAGATTTAGATTTGAGTAGGTTATATTGCATACCTCCCAAATGTCCAGATTTTTGCGGGACAGACCCGTTTTTGGGGGGACTGTCCCGCTGTCCCACCCGCGGGCCACAGTATCCCGTTTTTTTTTTTGGGGGGGGGGGTTGGTGCAGTTGGGAGCACCTGTAATTGCTGCCCTGCTTAGCAGAGCAGTGGTGAATAGACGCTGCGCGCATGCGCACAGTATTTATTCACGAGATACGGGGACTGGGGGCATGGCCAGCAGCTCACAGAGCGCGGGCCATACGTCCCCTGTGAAGAAAATGAAGCCATGCCCCCTCTCCCAGGGCCATGCCCCCTTTTCAGGTGGGAGGAAATGTCCTCCTTAGGAGATTATAAAGGTTGGAAGGTATGATATTGTTTCTGTGCATGGTAAATACTGGCTGCTTTATTTTTACACTGCAATTTAGATTTCCGTTTAAACACAATCCATCCAAATCTAACTCTCTCTGCACATGTTACATCTGCACCACCTGCAGTGCACATGGGGGGTAATTCCAAGTTGATCGCAGCAGGAATTTTGTTAGCAGTTGGGCAAAACCATGTGCACTGCAGGGGAGGCAGATATAACATGTGCAGAGAGAGTTAGGGTGCATACACACGGTGAGATTCGGACTTATCCGATTCTCACCGTGCGACAGGGGGCCGGGTCGGCACTTAGCCAGTATCGCAAGCACATAATAACTGTGCTTGCGATGCTGGCTATGTGCGATTTCAATCCTGACTATCTCTTCTATAGAGATAGTCAGGATTGACTTGCCTGCACAGCCTATTTTTTCTTCCGATGCCGACCGCGCGGGGCCGCGCATCGGCATCGGATCGGGATCGCAAGGTGACTGTCACCTTGCGATCTGCACTATATTTTCTTCCGATTCTGACTATATAGTCAGAATCGGAAGAAAATATCTTACCGTGTGTACACACCTTTAGATTTGGGTGGGTTATTTTATTTCTGTGCAGGGTAAATACTGGCTGCTTTATTTTTACACTGCAAAGTAGATTGCAGATTGAACACACCACACCCTAATCTAACTCTCTCTGCACATGTTAAATCTGCCTCCCCTGCAGTGCACATGGTTTTGCCCAACTGCTAACAAAATTCCTGCTGCGATCAACTTGGAATTACCCCCATGGTTTTTCCCAATTGCTTACTTTTTTTTATTTGCTAACAAACCTGAGTAAGGCCCATAGTCCTGTCTCCCCTGCATCCAGTGTCGGACTGGGGCATGTAGGGCCCACCGGGGAAATGCAGTGGTAGGGGCCCATGTTTAGGGGTGTGGCCAGTATCTAGAGGGGGTGTGCCCAGCCACCACATTGGTTTGCCTAACCATTTTGCAAGTGTTGATCCCCTAGATAAATATATACAATAAATACTATAGTGCATGCATGATAATGTACTAGATTAGTAACAGCACAGTCTGGAACCTGATCCCTAGAGGAGGGGGTGGGCCCCCAGGCAGTAGGGCCCACCAGTGGTTTCCCCTGTACCCCTGTGGGCCAGTCCAACCCTGCCTGCGTCCCTATTTTTCCCCTCATCCCTTTTACTTATGTCCTCTTCCTCATTTACTTTATGTACGTTTGTTATTGTGTTTATTCTATACAAATTAGTTCACCTGTTTTATTTCCTGTATTTACCTCTTTCTTTTCTGTCTATTCCCATACCTGCCAACTGTCCCGATTTTCACGAGGGAGTCCCTATTCTCCAGCTCCACATGTTGGGCGGCATGTATGGCTCAATAATAAAAGAATTCAAGAAAAAAAAAAAAATAAGAATTTACTTACCGATAATTCTATTTCTCATAGTCCGTAGTGGATGCTGGGGACTCTGTCAGGACCATGGGGAATAGCGGGCTCCGCAGGAGACTGGGCACATCTAAAAAAGCTTTTAGGTCACATGGTGCGTACTGGCTCCTCCCCCTATGACCCTCCTCCAAGCCTCAGTTAGGTACTGTGCCCGGACGAGCGTACACAATAAGGAAGGATCTTGAATCCCGGGTAAGACTCATACCAGCCACACCAATCACACCGTACAACTTGTGATCTGAACCCAGTTAACAGTATGATAACACAAACGAAGTAGCCTCTGAACAGATGGCTCACAACAACAGTAATAACCCGATTTTTGTAACAATAACTATGTACAAGCATTGCAGACAATCCGCACTTGGGATGGGCGCCCAGCATCCACTACGGACTATGAGAAATAGAATTATCGGTAAGTAAATTCTTATTTTCTCTAACGTCCTAGTGGATGCTGGGGACTCCGTCAGGACCATGGGGATTATACCAAAGCTCCCAAACGGGCGGGAGAGTGCGGATGACTCTGCAGCACCGAATGAGAGAACTCCAGGTCCTCTTTAGCCAGAGTATCAAATTTGTAAAATTTTACAAACGTGTTCTCCCCTGACCACGTAGCTGCTCGGCAAAGTTGTAATGCCGAGACTCCTCGGGCAGCCGCCCAGGATGAGCCCACTTTCCTTGTGGAATGGGCCTTTACAGATTTAGGCTGTGGCAGGCCTGCCACAGAATGTGCAAGTTGGATTGTACTACATATCCAACGTGCAATCGTCTGTTTAGACGCAGGAGCACCCAACTTGTTGGGTGCATACAATGTAAACAACGAGTAAGATTTTCTGACTCCAGCTGTCCTTGAAATATATATTTTTAATGCTCTGACAACGTCCAGTAACTTGGAGTCCTCCAAGTCGCTAGTAGCCGCAGGCACCACAATAGGCTGCTTCAAGTGAAATGCCGAAACCACCTTAGGGAGAAATTGAGGACGTGTCCTCAATTCTGCCCTGTCCGAATGGAATATCAGATATGGGCTTTTGTATGACAAAGCTGCCAACTCCGAAACTCTCCTGGCTGAAGCCAGGGCCAACAGCATGGTTACCTTCCATGTAAGGTATTTTAAATCTACCGATTTTAAAGGCTCAAACCAATGAGATTTGAGAAAATTTAGAACCACGTTCAAATCCCACGGTGCCACTGGAGGCACTATTGGGGGTTGTATATGTAGTACACCTTTGACAAAAGTTTGTACTTCAGGCACTGACGCCAATTCCTTCTGGAAGAAAATTGATAAGGCCGAAATTTGAACTTTAATGGACCCCAATTTGAGGCCCATAGACAATCCTGCTTGCAGGAAATGTAAGAATCGACCCAATTGAAATTCTTCCGTTGGAGCCTTCTTGGCCTCACACCACGCAACATATTTTCTCCAAATGCGGTGATAATGTTGTGCGGTCACTTCTTTCCTGGCTTTAATTAAAGTAGGAATAACTTCCTCAGGAATGCCCTTCTCTTTTAGAATCCGGCGTTCAACCGCCATGCCGTCAAACGCAGCCGCGGTAAGTCTTGGAACATACAAGGTCCCTGCTGAAGCAGATCCCTTCTTAGAGGTAGAGGCCACGGATCCTCCGTGAGCATCTCTTGAAGTTCCGGATACCAAGTTCTTCTTGGCCAGTCCGGAGCTACCAGTATTGTTCTTACTCCTCTTTTCCGTATAATTCTCAGTACCTTTGGTATGAGAGGCAGAGGAGGGAACACATACACTGACTGGTACACCCACGGTGTTACCAGAGCGTCCACAGCTATTGCCTGAGGGTCTCTTGACCTGGCGCAATACCTGTCCAATTTTTTGTTGAGGCGAGACGCCATCATGTCCACCTTTGGTTTTTCCCAACGGTTCACAATCATGTGGAAAACTTCTGGATGAAGTCCCCACTCTCCCGGGTGAAGGTCGTGTCTGCTGAGGAAATCTGCTTCCCAGTTGTCCACTCCCGGGATGAACACTGCTGACAGTGCTACGACATGATTCTCCGCCCAGCGCAGAATCCTTGCAGCTTCTGCCATTGCACTCCTGCTTCTCGTGCCGCCTTGTCGGTTTACGCGGGCGACTGCCGTGATGTTGTCGGACTGGATCAACACCGGCTGACCCTGAAGCAGCGATTTTGCCAGGCTTAGAGCATTGTAGATCGCTCTTAGCTCCAGCATATTTATGTGAAGAGACGTCTCCAGGTTTGACCCCACGCCCTGGAAGTTTCTTCCCTTTGTGACTGCTCCCCAACCTCGTAGGCTGGCATCCGTAGTCACCAGGACCCAGTCCTGTATGCCGAATCTGCGGCCCACTAACAGATGGGCAGTCTGCAACCACCACAGGAGAGACAACCTTGTTCTCGGTGACAGTGTTATCCGCTGATGCATGTGCAGATGCGATCCGGACCATTTGTCCAGCAGATCCCACTGAAATGTTCGTGCATGGAATCTGCCGAATGGAATCGCTTCGTACGAAGCCACCATCTTTCCCAGGACTCTTGTGCATTGATGTACTGACACAGTTCCTGGTTTTAGGAGGTTCTTGACAAGTTCGGATAACTCCCTTGCTTTCTCTTCCGGGAGAAATACCTTTTTCTGAACCGTGTCCAGAATCATGCCCAGGAACAGCAGATGTGTTGTCGGGGTCAATTGAGATTTTGGAAGATTTAGAATCCACCCGTGTTGCTGAAGCACTACTTGTGTTAGCGCTACACCGACTTCCAGCTGTTCTCTGGACTTTGCCCTTATCAGGAGATCGTCCAAGTAAGGGATAATTAATACGCCTTTTCTTCGTAGAAGAACCATCATTTCGGTCATTACCTTGGTAAAGACCCGAGGGGCCGTGGACAACCCAAACGGCAGCGTTTGAAACTGATAATGACAGTCTTGTATCACGAACCTGAGATACCCTTGGTGTGAGGGGTAAATCGGGACATGTAGATAAGCATCTTTTATGTCCAAGGACACCATGAAGTCTCCTTCTTCCAGATTCGCTATCACTGCTCTGAGTGACTCCATCTTGAACTTGAATTTCTTTATGTACAGGTTCAAGGATTTCAGATTTAGAATAGGCCTTACCGAACCGTCCGGTTTCGGTACCACAAATAGTGTGGAATAATACCCCTTTCCCTGTTGTAGGAGGGGTACCTTGACTATCACCTGCTGAGAATACAGCTTGTGAATGGCTTCCAAAACCGACGTCCTTTCTGAAGGAGACGTTGGTAAAGCAGACTTTAGGAACCGGCGAGGGGGAGACCTTTCGAACTCCAGCATGTAACCCTGAGATACTATCTGCAGGACCCACGGGTCCACTTGTGAGTGAACCCATTGATTGCTGAAAATCTTGAGTCGACCCCCCACCGTTCCTGAGTCCGCTTGTAAAGCCCCAGCGTCATGCTGATGGCTTTGTAGAAGCCGGGGCGGGCTTCTGTTCCTGGGCAGGGGCTGCTTGCTGCCCTTTCTTACCCTTTCCTCTGCCTCGCGGCAGATAAGACTGTCCTTTTGGTCGCTTTTTATAGGAGCGAAAGGACTGCGGCTGAAAAGACGGTGTCTTTTTCTGTTGGGAGGGGGTCTGAGGTAAAAAAGTGGATTTGCCGGCAGTTGCCGTGGCCACCAGGTCCGAAAGACCGACCCCAAACAATTCCTCTCCTTTATATGGCAATACTTCCATATGCCTCTTGGAATCCGTATCACCTGACCACTGTCGCGTCCATAAACTTCTTCTGGCAGATATGGACATCGCGCTTACTCTTGATGCTAGAGTACAAACATCCCTCTGAGCATCTCGCATATAAAGGAAAGCATCCTTTAATTGCTCTAGAGTCAATAAAATACTGTCCCTATCCAGGGTATCAATATTTTCAGTCAGAGAATCCAACCACACTACCCCAGCACTGCAGATCCAGGCTGAGGCTATTGCCGGTCGCAGTATAACACCAGTATGTGTGTATATACTCTTCAGTGTAGTTTCCAGCCTCCTATCTGCTGGATCCTTGAGGGCGGCCGTATCAGGAGACGGCAACGCCACTTGCTTTGATAAACGTGTGAGCGCCTTATCCACCCTAGGGGGTGTTTCCCAGCGCGCCCTAACCTCTGGTGGGAAAGGGTATAATGCCAATAACTTCTTGGAAATTAGCAGTTTTCTATCGGGGTTAACCCACGCTTCATCACACACGTCATTCAATTCCTCTGATTCTGGAAAAAATACAGGTAGTTTTTTCACCCCCCACATAATACCCCTTTTTGAGGTACCAGCAGAATCAGAGATCTGCAAAGCCTCCTTCATTGCCGTGATCATATAACGTGTGGCCCTATTGGAAAATACGTTTGTTTCTTCACCGTCGACACTAGATTCATCTGTGTCGGTACCCGTGTCGACTGACTGAGGTAAAGGACGTTTTACAGCCCCTGACGGTGTCTGAGACGCCTGAACCGGTACTAACTGGTTTGCCGGGCGTCTTATTTCGTCAACTGACTTTTGTAATGTGCTGACATTATCACGTAATTCCATAACTAAAGCCATCCATTCCGGTGTCGACTCCCTAGGGGGTGACATTACCATCATCGGCAATTGCTCTGCCTCCACACCAACATCGTCCTCATACATGTCGACACACACGTACCGACACACAGCAGCCACACAGGGAATGCTCTAATCGAAGACAGGACCCCCTAGCCCTTTGGGGAGACAGAGGGAGAGTTTGCCAGCACACACCAAAAGCGCTATAAATGTATATAAACAACCCTAGAAGGTGTTGTTTACTATATATGCGCTCTTAATATATAAATATCGCCAATTTATGCCCCCCTTCTCTTTGTTACCCTGTTTCTGTAGTGCAGTGCAGGGGAGAGACCTGGGAGCCTTCCTCACCAGCGGAGCTGAGCAGGAAAATGGCGCTGAGTGCTGAGGAGAATAAGCTCCGCCCCTTTTTCGGCGGGCTTTTCCCCGGTTTTTAAGAAACTGGCCTGGGTTAAAATACATACATATAGCCTTAATGGCTATATGTGATGTATTTATTTTGCCACTAAAGGTAATTATATTGCTGCCCAGGGCGCCCCCAGCAGCGCCCTGCACCCTCCGTGACTGAGTCAGTGAGCCGTGTGACAACAATGGCGCACAGCTGCCGTGCTGTGCGCTACCTTCAAGAAGACTGAGGAGTCTTCTGCCGCCTGCTTTCCGGACCTCCGTTCTGCCGTCTCTTCAGCGTCTGTAAGGGGGATCGGCGGCGCGGCTCCGGGACGAACCCCAGGCTGACCTGTGTTCCGACTCCCTCTGGAGCTAAGTGTCCAGTAGCCTAAGACTCCAATCCATCCTGCACGCAGGTGAGTTGGAAATCTCTCCCCTAAGTCCCTCGATGCAGTGATCCTGTTGCCAGCAGGAATCACTGAGATTGAAACCTAAAAAAAAACTTTTCTAAACAGCTCTTTAGGAGAGCCACCTAGATTGCACCCTCTCGGACGGGCACAAAAACCTAACTGAGGCTTGGAGGAGGGTCATAGGGGGAGGAGCCAGTACGCACCATGTGACCTAAAAGCTTTTTTAGATGTGCCCTGTCTCCTGCGGAGCCCGCTATTCCCCATGGTCCTGACGGAGTCCCCAGCATCCACTAGGACGTTAGAGAAAAGAACAAAAACAAAGCCATACTGGGGATTATTGATTGTAATTATTACTGAGATACTGTATTTGGTTTTAATGTGAAAACATTTCAAAACTAGATTTTCAAATAATCAACAGATCAGTCTGCGAATCTAGAAATGTACAGGCAGATACTTTATATTGGATTGCCTTACATGTGATCTTCAATAGTTCATGTGAGGTTTTCCATCGCTAAATTGGTTGATATTCTCAAAAAAATATCAAATATAATCGGTAAATATAAAAAAAAACAGATGATACCCTCCAAGATAAACGGGAGTCCAAACAGCTAATGTAGCATATTAATAAATCTGAACAACGGACAGTTCCACTCCAGAAAGAGTCTTTAATAATGCTGGAGGTTAAAGGTCCTCAGTTCAGCATTGAAAGGAGATTATAACTTTACCCACTTGTGTAAGCCTGCTGATTGGTATTGCCAAATAACGGCCAGTGTAAGGAAGCAGTTAATTCACTTAATAGGTAATATATAATTTATACATTTTTATCCACATTTTTGCACCTGATTATACTGTTTGAGATAATTAAAATATTTGCAGCAAATGAGTGTGTCTTGCTACCGGTCTCCTAGTGTGGTTATGATAGTGTGGACAGATGACTTGGGCAGTGTCATATGGGTATATTCAATTGAAGTCGAAAGCTGACGTCTGTCGAAAAGACGGCAGTTTTCGACATTTTTTAGGTCGGAAGGGGTTCTGACCTATTCAATATATTCGACAAGTCGAGGAATTCGACTTGTCGAAAAGCACGTGGCTCGGCGGAATAGCTGCCGATCCACGTACTTGTGTCGAAAACGGGTTTTGGCCCCCTTTTCGACCATCTCAATTCGACTTTAAAAAAAAGTCGAAGTGAGATGCGGGGGCAGTGACGGGGAGAGCCGCAGGCAGCCAGACGGGGAGAGCAGGAGGATGTCACAGCCGCCGCTCACAGCAGCGTCCACCCAGCTTCAGCAAGCGAGACCTTGCTTGCTGGAGCCGGATGGACGCTGCCGCGAGCGGCGGCTGTGATGCAGGGCCGTGGAGAAGAGGGACGGGGAGAGGCAGAGAGACGAGGGGGAAAGATAGGGAGAGCCGCGGGCAGATGGGGGAGAGCAGCGGCTATATAGCTGCTGCTGTAGCGCTGCTCTTTTCCCATCTGCCCGCGGCTCTCCCCCATCTAAGCTCCTGCATCTCAATTTGACTTTTTTTTAAAGTCAAATTGATAATGCATTGAATAGCCCATGTCGGATCCATTCCGACAAATGAACGTCGGAATGGATCCGACTTCAATTGAATATATCCCATAATGTGAGAAAGGGAATGACAGCGAGTGAGAAGCAACAAACCTAAGCCACAATGCATCAAACTACAATTTCCAAAAATGAGATGCATCACAAAGCAAAATGCCTGACTAAGCAAAACTGGGGGCACAGGTATAAGATACTACAACTCAAGTTCAGGGACAAGTTGTTTGTGCAGCCAGTGCAACATTTATACGGAAAGCTTTTTTAAGCATAAACAAATGGTACTGAATCCAATACAACTTCAACAATGCACAGAAATGGCCAGGCTCTAACTGTAAGCCATTTGTACATTTACTCATTAATAAATAATGCATCCAATTGATGACAGTTTAAAAAAATTGCATAGAAATCCGCAAACACAAACCAGTGTTATAAAGTGAAGCCAGCAGAGTAAAACAATGATGTGAAACTCCAGAAATACTGACACATTAAGACAGTGAAGTCAAATGCACTTATGTACGAAAGGCAGGTAACAACTATCAGAACAATGGCAAAATATACTGCCTACAATATAAAGGTTCACCTGCGCAAAGACAAAGCAGAAAGAAATGCAGAGATACTGTATGTACAATCCCAGTGCTGAAAGTGTTCCCCATAGTCCTACCGTAGCTAGAAGCCTGATATGCTACTCTGCCATTGTTACATCAGTAAATAAATCACGCACAAAGTATAGCACACAGTCTAATCTTTTAATCCAATGTTCTGAGCTAATGTTTGAATGCTTTTCCTCTCAAACTCAGTGATTAATTATACATCAGCCAGCTGGAAGGGATTACCAGCTATAGGGGTATATGCAATTCCGGGCGAATTGCGGCAATTTTTCGCCCGTTTTTAAATTCGACACAATTCGACCGTCGAATTCCGGCCGCCGGGTGCCGGAATTCGACATATTCAATAAAAAACGGATTCGACAGTCCCGCTGTCGAAAAACGGACCAATTGACGGATTTTGAAACGACTTTTCAGATGGTACAAAAAAACGGTAAAAAACCCGAAAAAAAATTGTGTGGGGTCCCCCCTCCTAAGCATAACCAGCCTCTGGCTCTTTGAGCCGGTCCTGGTTGCAAAAATACGGGGGGAAAAAATGACAGGGGATCCCCCGTATTTTAACAACCAGCACCGGGCTCTGCGCCTGGTCCTGGTGCAAAAAATACGGGGGACAAAAAGAGTAGGGGTCCCCCGTATTTTTTGTACCAGCACCGGGCTCCACTAGCTGGACAGATAATGCCACAGCCGGGGGACACTTTTATACCGCTCCCTGCGGCCGTGGCATTAAATACCCAACTAGTCACCCCTGGCCGGGGTACCCTGGAGGAGTGGGGACCCCTTAAATCAAGGGGTGTCCCCCCAGCCACCCAAGGGCCAGGGGTGAAGCCCGAGGCTGTCCCCCCATCCAAGGGCTGCAGATGGGGGGCTGAAAGCCTTGTTGAAAATGAAAGAATATTGGTTTTTGCAGAATAACTACAAGTCCCAGCAAGCCTCCTCCGCAAGCTGGTACTTGGAGAACCACAAGTACCAGCATGCGGGGGGGGGGGGGGGGGGGAACGGGCCCGCTGGTACCTGTAGTTCTTCTGCAAAAAAATACCCAAATAAAAATAGGACACGCACACCGTGAAAATACAACTTTATTTCACACATGCCGACACATACATACTTACCTATGTTGACACGATGTTCGGTCCACTTCTCCAAGTAGAATCCATGGGGTACCTGAAAAGATAATTATACTCACCTAAATCCAGTGTCCAGTGATATTTGTAATCCACGTACTTGGCAAAAAAAAATAAAATAAGAATTTACTTACCGATAATTCTATTTCTCATAGTCCGTAGTGGATGCTGGGGACTCCGTAAGGACCATGGGGAATAGCGGCTCCGCAGGAGACTGGGCACATCTAAAGAAAGCTTTAGGACTAACTGGTGTGCACTGGCTCCTCCCCCTATGACCCTCCTCCAAGCCTCAGTTAGGATACTGTGCCCGGACGAGCGTACACAATAAGGAAGGATTTTGAATCCCGGGTAAGACTCATACCAGCCACACCAATCACACCGTATAACTTGTGATCTGAACCCAGTTAACAGTATGATAACAGAGGAGCCTCTGAAAAGATGGCTCCCAACAATAATAACCCGATTTTTGTAACAATAACTATGTACAAGTATTGCAGACAATCCGCACTTGGGATGGGCGCCCAGCATCCACTACGGACTATGAGAAATAGAATTATCGGTAAGTAAATTCTTATTTTCTCTAACGTCCTAAGTGGATGCTGGGGACTCCGTAAGGACCATGGGGATTATACCAAAGCTCCCAAACGGGCGGGAGAGTGCGGATGACTCTGCAGCACCGAATGAGAGAACTCCAGGTCCTCCTCAGCCAGGGTATCAAATTTGTAGAATTTAGCAAACGTGTTTGCCCCTGACCAAGTAGCTGCTCGGCAAAGTTGTAAAGCCGAGACCCCTCGGGCAGCCGCCCAAGATGAGCCCACTTTCCTTGTGGAACGGGCTTTTACAGATCTTAGCTGTGGCAGGCCTGCCACAGAATGTGCAAGCTGAATTGTACTACAAATCCAACGAGCAATAGTCTGCTTAGAAGCAGGAGCACCCAGCTTGTTGGGTGCATACAGGATAAACAGCGAGTCAGATTTCCTGACTCCAGCCGTCCTGGAAATATTTTCAGGGCCCTGACAACATCCAGCAACTTGGATTCCTCCAAGTCCCTAGTAGCCGCAGGCACCACAATAGGTTGGTTCAGGTGAAAACGCTGGTACCACCTTAGGGAGAAACTGAGGACGAGTCCTCAATTCCGCCCTGTCCGAATGGAAAATCAGATAAGGGCTTTTACAGGATAAAGCCGCCAATTCTGACACGCGCCTGGCCCAGGCCAGGGCCAACAGCATGACCACTTTCCATGTGAGATATTTTAACTCCACAGATTTAAGTGGTTCAAACCAATGTGACTTTTGGAACCCAAACTACATTGAGATCCCAAATTGCCACTGGAGGCACAAAAGGAGGCTGTATATGCAGTACCCCTTTTACAAACGTCTAAACTTCAGGGACTGAAGCTAGTTCTTTTTTGGAAGAAAATTGACAGGGCCGAAATCTGAACCTTAATGGACCCCAATTTCAGGCCCATAGACACTCCTGTTTGCAGGAAATGTAGGAATCGACACAGTTGAATTTCCTCCGTCGGGCCTTACTGGCCTCGCACTACGCAACATATTTTCGCCAATTGCGGTGATAATGTTTTTGCGGTTACATCCTTCCTGGCTTTAGATCAGGATATGGATGACTTCATCCGGAATGCCTTTTTTCCTTCAGGATCCGGTGTTCAACCGGCATGCCGTCAAACGCAGCCGCGGTAAGTCTTGGAACAGACAGGGTCCTTGCTGGAGCAGGTCCCTTCTTAGAGGTAGAGGCCACGGATCCTCCGTGAGCATCTCTTGAAGTTCCGGTTACCAAGTCCTTCTTGGCCAATCCGGAGCCACGAATATAGTGCTTTCTCCTCTCCATCTTATCAATCTCAGTACCTTGGGTATGAGAGGCAGAGGAGGGAACACATACACTGACTGGTACACCCACGGTGTTACCAGAGCGTCTACAACTATTGCCTGAGGGTCTCTTGACCTGGCGCAATACCTGTCGAGTTTTTTAATCATGTGGACGACTTCTGGGTGAAGTCCCCACTCTCCCGGGTGGAGGTCATGCTGAGGAAGTCTGCTTCCCAGTTGTCCACTCCCGGAATGAATACTGTTGACAGTGCTATCACATGATTTTCCGCCCAGCGAAGAATCCCTGCAGCTTCTGCCATTGCCCTCCTGCTTCTTGTGCCACCCTGTCTGTTTACGTGGGTGACTGCCATGATGTTGTCCAACTGGATCAACACCGGCTGACCTTGAAGCAGAGGTCTTGCTAAGCTTAGAGCATTGTAAATGGCCCTTAGCTTCAAGATATTTATGTGAAGTGATGTATCCAGGCTTGACCCTAAGCCCTGGATATTCCTTCCCTGTGTGACTGCTCCCCAGCCTCGCAGGCTGGCATCCGTGGTCACCAGGACCCAGTCCTGAATGCCGAATCTGCGGCCCTCTAGAAGATGAGCACTCTGCAACCACCACAGGATGGATACCCTTGTCCTTGGTGACAGGGTTATCCGCTGATGCATCTGAAAATGCGACCCGGACCATTTGTCCAGTAGGTTCCACTGGAAAGTTCTTGTGTGGAATCTAACGAATGGGATTGCTTCGTAGGAAGCCACCATTTTTACCCAGAACCCTTGGGCATTGATGCACTGAGACTTGGTTCGGTTTTAGGAGGTTCCTGACTAGCTCGGATAACTCCCTGGCTTTCTCTTCCGGGAGAAACACCTTTTTTCTGGATTGTGTCCAGGAACATCCCTAGGAAACAGAAGACAAGTCGTCGGAACCAGCTGCGATTTTTGAATATTGAGAATCCAATCGTGCTGCCGCAACACTACCTGAGATAGTGCTACACCGACTTCCAACTGTTCCCTGGATCTTACCCTTATCAGGGAATCGTCCAAGTAAGGGATAACTAAAATTCCCTTCCTTCGAAGGGATATCATTTCGGCCATTACCTTGGTAAAGACCCGGGGTGCCGTGGACCATCCCTACGGCAGCGTCTGAACTGATAGTGACAGTTCTGTACCATAACCTGAGGTACCCTTGGTGAGAAGGGTAAATTTTGACATGAAGGTAAGCATCCTTGATGTCCCGAGACATCATGTAGTCCCCTTCTTCCAGGTTCGCAATCACTGCTCTGAGTGACTCAATCTTGAATTTGAACCTCTGTATGTAAGTGTTCAAAGATTTTAGATTTTAGATTTAGATTTAGAATCGGTCTCACCGAGCCGTCTGGCTTCGGTACCACAATAGTGTGTAATAATACCCCGTTCCCTGTTGCAGGAGGGGTACCTTGATTATCACCTGCTGGGAATACAGCTTGTGAATGGCTTCCAAAACTGCCTCCCTGTCAGAGGGAGACGTCGGTAAAGCCGACTTTTGGAAACGGCGAGGGGGAGACGTCTCGAATTCCAATATGTACCCTTGAGATATTACCTGAAGGATCCAGGGGTCTACTTGCGAGTGAGCCCACTGCGCACTGAAATTCATTGAGAACGGGCCCCCACCGTGCCTGAGCTTGTAAGGCCCTAGCGTCATACTGAGGGCTTGGCAGAGGCGGGAAAGGGTTTCTGTTCCTGGGAACTGGCTAATCTCTTCAGCCTTTTTCCTCTCCCTCTGTCACGAGCAGAAAAGAGGAACCTTTTGTCCGCTTGCCAACAAAGGACTGCGCCTGATAATACGGCGTCTTATTTTGAGAGGCGACCTGGGGTACAAACGTGGATTTCCCAGTTGTTGCCGTGGCCACCAGGTCTAAAAGACCGACCCCAAATGTCCCTTTTCAAAGGCAATACTTCCAAATGCCGTTTGGAATCCGCATCACCTGACCATTTTACTGGTAGAATTGGACAACGCACTTATACTTGATGCCAGTCGGCAAATATTCCGCTGTGCATCATGCATATATAGAAATGCATCTTTTAAATGCTCTATAGGCAATAATATACTATCCTTATCTAGGATATCAATATTTCCAGTCAGGGAATCCGACCATGCCAACCCAGCACTGCACCTCCAGGCTGAGGCGATTGCTGGTCGCAGTATAACACCAGTATGTGTGTGAATACATTTTTGGATACCCTCCTGCTTTCTATCAGCAGGCTCCTTAAGGGCGGCCATCTCATGAGAGGGTAGAGCCCTTGTTCTTACAAGCGTGTGAGCGCCTTATCCCCCCTAGGGGGTGTTTCCCAACGCACCCTAACCTCTGGCGGGAAAGGGTATACACCAATACTTTTTAAGAAATTATCAATTGTTATCGGGGGGAAACCCACGCATCATCACACACCTCATTTTATTTCTCAGATTCAGGAAATCTACAGGTAGTTTTTCCCTCACCGAACATAATACCCCTTTTTGGTGGTACTCGTATTATCAGAAATGTATAAAACATTTTCCATTGTCTCAATCATGTAACGTGTGGCCCTACTGGAAATCACGGTTGTCTCTTCACCGTCGACACAGGAGTCAGTATCCGTGTCGGCGTCTGTATCTGCCATCTGAGGTAACGGGCGCTTTAGAGCCCCTGACGGCCTATGAGACGTCTGCACAGGCACAAGCTGAGTAGCCGGCTGTCTCATGTCAACCACTGTTTTTTTTATACAGAGCTGACACTGTCACGTAATTTTCAACAGTACATCCACTCAGGTGTCGACCCCCTAGGTGGTGACATCACTGTTACAGACACTCTGCTCCGTCTCCACATCATTTTTCTCCTCATACATGTCGACACAAACGTACCGACACACAGCACACACACAGGGAATGCTCTGATAGAGGACAGGACCCCACTAGCCCTTTGGGGAGACAGAGGGAGAGTATGCCAGCACACACCAGAGCGCTATATATATATACAGGGATAACCTTATATAAGTGTTTTTCCCCTTATAGCTGCTGTATGTTTTAATACTGCGCCTAATTAGTGCCCCCCTCTCTTTTTTTAACCCTTTCTGTAGTGTAGTGACTGCAGGGAAGAGCCAGGGAGCTTCCCTCCAACTGAGCTGTGAGGGAAAATGGCGCCAGTGTGCTGAGGAGATAGGCTCCGCCCCCTTTTCGGCGGCCTTATCTCCCGTTTTTCTGTATATTCTGGCAGGGGTTAAATGCATCCATATAGCCCAGGAGCTATATGTGATGTATTTTTTGCCATGTAAGGTATTTTTATCATGTTTTATTGCGTCTCAGGGCGCCCCCCCCAGCGCCCTGCACCCTCAGTGACCGGAGTATGAAGTGTGCCGAGAGCAATGGCGCACAGCTGCAGTGCTGTGCGCTACCTTATTGAAGACAGGAACGTCTTCTGCCGCCGATTTTTCCGGACCTCTTCGCTCTTCTGGCTCTGTAAGGGGGCCGGCGGCGCGGCTCCGGGACCCATCCAGGCTGGGCCTGTGATCGTCCCTCTGGAGCTAATGTCCAGTAGCCAAGAAGCCCAATCCACTCTGCACGCAGGTGAGTTCGCTTCTTCTCCCCTTAGTCCCTCGATGCAGTGAGCCTGTTGCCAGCAGGTCTCACTGAAAATAACAAACCTAAACTAAAACTTTCACTAAGAAGCTCAGGAGAGCCCCTAGTGTGCACCCTTCTCGTCGGGCACAGAAATCTAACTGAGGCTTGGAGGAGGGTCATAGGGGGAGGAGCCAGTGCACACCAGTTAGTCCTAAAGCTTTCTTTAGATGTGCCCAGTCTCCTGCGGAGCCGCTATTCCCCATGGTCCTTACGGAGTCCCCAGCATCCACTTAGGACGTTAGAGAAAAACGCATACCCGTTCCACACAGACTGAAAGGGGTCCCATGTTTACACATGGGACACCTTTCCCCGAATGCTGAGACCCCCTGTGACTCCTGTCACAGAGGGTCCCTTCAGGCAATCAGGGAGCGCCACGTCCTGGCACTCTCCTGATTCCCTATGCGCGTCTGAGCTGGCAGACAGCGCATCGCACAGCACCTCCATTAGTTTCAATGGTGGGAACTTTGCGGTCAGCGGTGGGGTTACCCGCGGTCAGCCGCTGACCGCGGGTGACCTCACCGCTGACCGCAAAGTTCCCACCATTGAAGATAATGGAGGGGGCTGTGCGATGCGCGTCTGACAGCTCAGACGCGCATGCAGCCAATCAGGAGAGTGCCACGACGTGGTGCTCCCTGATTGGCTGAAGGGACCTTCTGTGACAGCAGTCACGGGGGGTCTCTGCATTCGGGGAAAGGGGTCCCATGTGTAAACATGGGACCCCTTTCAGTCCGTGTGGATCGGGTATGCATTTTTTTTTTGTGCCAAGTACGTGGATTACAAATATCACAGGACACTGGATTTAGGTGAGTATAATTTTATTTTCAGGTACCCCGGATTCTTCGACATTGGAGACGTGGCAGTCAGCGTGTCAACATAGGTAAGTATGTGTGTGTCGGCATGTGTGAAATAAAGTTGTATTTTCACGGTGTGCGTGTCCTGTTTTTATTTGGGTATTTTTTTTGCAGAAGAACTACAGGTACCAGCGGACCCGTTTCCCCCCGCATGCTGGTACTTGTGGTTCTCCAAGCACCAGCTTGCGGGGGAGGCTTGCTGGGACTTGTAGTTCTTCTGCAAAAAACAATATTCTTCCATTTTCAACAAGGCTATCAGCTCCCCATCCGCAGCCCTTGGATGAGGGTGACAGCCTCGGTCTTCACCCCTGGCCCTTGGGTGGCTGGGGGGACACCCCTTGATTTAAGGGGTCCCCACTCCTCCAGGGTACCCCGGCCAGGGGTGACTAGTTGGGTATTTAATGCCACGGCCGCAGGGAGCAGTATAAAAGTGTCCCCCGGCTGTGGCATTATCTGTCCAGCTAGTGGAGCCCGGTGCTGGTACAAAAAATACGGGGGACCCCTACTCTTTTTGTCCCCCCTATTTTTTGCATCAGGACCAGGCGCAGAGCCCGGTGCTGGTTGTTAAAATACGGGGGATCCCCTGTCATTTCCCCCCCCCCCCCCCCGTATTTTTGCAACCAGGACCGGCTCAAAGAGCCCGAGGCTGGTTATGCTTAGGAGGGGGGTCCCCACGCAATTTTGTTTCGGGTTTTTAACCCATTCCATTAAAAAAAAAAAAATATATATATAAATAATACTTGTGCCTCCTAAATAGACAAACCAAGTACCTAATCCCTTCTAATATAAATAAATATGCTATTAGCAATAAAAAAACCACAAAAAAAAAACATGTTTTTAAATTTTTTTATTACATTCCGCCAGCAAAGTGAGGCGGATTGAAAATGACGAATTTACTGTCAAAAAGCACTGTTGTCAAATTTACATTCTTCAATTGAATATACTTTTGTCGAAAAGCCGCATTTGTACCATTGCAGAAATGTCGAATTTGTCAAATGTCGAATTTCAAAAAGTCGAATTTGAAAAGTCCGTTTTTTTGACGAAAAGTACTGTATTGCATTGTCGAATTTTTTTTGGGGTGAAAAAGTCCAGTTTTTCGACATTTTCGGGAATTCGACCGTAATTGCATATACCCCATAGACTTGGTACTGCAGACAAACTACATGAGATACAAAAAGCTGTGACAGCAAAGACAATATGTATATATATATATATATATATATATATATATATATATATTTACATGAGTTATGGGAATATTTATCTCCCACCTGGTTACAGGTGAGGATAGCTTTGTCCTAACACAACAAGAGCACCATCCTGGACCGAGTACTAAGGAAAACTCATCTGGTTATTGTACTCTTCGGCTGGATTCACAAAAAATGTACTAGGCTGGTTGCCAAACTGATTTTGTTTCATAGGCATCACTTATCTACAAGTTTATAAACTTACCCATGCAAGCATGACATTTAGTTACATGTATTGCTTTTTTCCTGTGTAGAGCTCATTTGACACTATGGGGTATATGCAATTGCGGTCGAATTCCCGAAATTGTCGAATTTCGGGTCATTTTCGACCCAAAAAAAAATTCGCCTATGCAATTCAGTGCTTTCCGACCAAAAAACGGACTTTCAAAATTCGACTTTTTGAAATTCGAATTTTTGCAAATTCGACTTTTCTGCAATGATATAAGTGCTGCAATTCGACCAAAGCATATTCAATTCAAGTTTGGAAATTCGACAGCAGTGCTTTTAGACAGCAAATTCGTCATTTTCAATCCGCCACACTTTGGAGGGTGAAAACAAATAAAAAAATTTTAAACATGTTTTTTTTTGTGTTTTTTTTTTTGGGAATAGCAGATCTATTTATATTAGAAGGGATTAGGTACTTTTTTTTTTTTTTTGGAGGCACAAATATTATTTATAATTTTTTAAAAATATTATTTTTATTTTTTATTTTTTTTTATTGCTGGAACGGTACAATCCGAAAAAAAAATTGCGTGGGGTCACCCCTCCAAAGCATAACCAGCCTCGGGCTCTTCGAGCTGGTCCTGGTTCTAAAAATGCGGGGAAAAAATTGACAGGGGATCCCCCGTATTTTTAAAACCAGCACCGGGCTCTGCGCCTGGTGCTGGTGCCAAAAAATACGGGGGACAAAAAGAGTAGGGGTCCCCCGTATTTTTAACACCAGCATCGGGCTCCACTAGCTGGACAGATAATGCCACAGCCGGGGGTCACTTTTATGCCGTGCCCTGCGGCCGTGGCATTAAATATCCAACTAGTCACCCCTGGCTGGGGTACCCTGGGGGAGTGGGGACCCCTTCAATCAAGGGGTCCCCCCCCCCAGCCACCCAAGGGCCAGGGGTGAAGCCCGAGGCTGTCCCCCCCCATCCAATGGGCTGCGGATGGGAGGGCTGATAGCCTTTTGTGATAATTAAAAGATATTGTTTTTTCCATTAGTACTACAAGTCCCAGCAAGCCTCCCCCGCAAGCTGGTACTTGGAGAACCACAAGTACCAGCATGCGGGAGAAAAACGGGCCCGCTGGTACCTGTAGTACTACTGGAAAAAAAATACCCAAATAAAAACAGGACACACACACCGTGAAAGTAAAACTTTATTTCTTACGTCGACACACACATACTTACCTATGTTCACACGCCGACATCGGTCCTCTTCTCCATGTAGAATCCAGGGGTACCTGAAAAAAAAGATCAATATACTCACCTCAGCCATGGTCCAGAGATACATCCACGTACTTGTAGAAAATAACAAACCGCAAATACCCGACCAAACGGACTGAAAGGGGTCCCATGCTGACACATGGGACCCCTATCCCCGAATGCAGAGAGACCTGTCAGTGACAGCTGTCACAGAAAGGTCTCTATAGCCAATCAGGAAGCGCAACTTCGTTGCGCTCATCTGATTGGCTCTGTGCGTCTGAGCAGACAGCGCATCGCACAGCCCAGTCCATTATATTCAATGGTGGGAACTTAGCGGCTAGCGGTGAGGTCACCCGCCGGTCAGCGGCTGACCGGCGGGTGACCCCCCCGCTAGCCGCTAAGTTCCCACCATTGAAAGTAATGGAGCGGCTTTGCGATGCGCTGTCACATCACAGACAGCGCACAGCCAATCAGATGAGCGCCACGGAAGTAGCGCTTCCTGATTGGCTGAAGGGACTTCAGTGACAGGAGTCACGTGATATCCCGGCATTCGGGAGAAAGGGGTCTGATGTGAAAGCATTGGACCCCTTTCTAGTCCGGTATGGATCGGTGTTCGTTTTTTTGTTTTGCCAAGTACGTGGATTATCTCTGGACCTGGATGTACCTCTGGACGCTGGAAGGTGAGTATAATTTTTTCACAGGTACCTTGGATCGTCGGAGACCGTGGCAGTCGGCGTGTCAACATAGGTAAGTATGTGTGTGTCGGCGTATGAAATAAAGTTTTACTTTCACGGTGTGTGTGTCCTGTTTTTATTTGGGTATTTTTTTCCCAGTAGTACTACAGGTACCAGCGGGCCCGTTTTTCTCCCGCATGCTGGTACTTGTGGTTCTCCAAGTACCAGCTTGCGGGGGAGGCTTGCTGGGACTTGTAGTACTAATGGAAAAAACAATATCTTTTTATTATCACAAAAGGCTATCAGCCCCCCCATCCGCAGCCCATTGGATGGGGGGGGGGACAGCCTCGGGCTTCACCCCTGGCCCTTGGGTGGCTGGGGGGGGGACCCCTTGATTGTAGGGGTCCCCACTCCCCCAGGGTACCCCGGCCAGGGGTGACTAGTTGGGTAGTTAATGCCACGGCCGCAGGGCACGGCATAAAAGTGACCCCCGGCTGTGGCATTATCTGTCCAGCTAGTGGAGCCCGATGCTGGTGTTAAAAATACGGGGGACCCCTACTCTTTTTGTCCCCCGTATTTTTGGCACCAGCACCAGGCGCAGAGCCCGGTGCTGGTTTTAAAAATACGGGGGATCCCTGCCCAATTTTTCCCCTGCATTTTTAGAACCAGGACCAGCTCGAAGAGCCCGAGGCTGGTTATGCTTTGGAGGGGGGACCCCACGCCATTTTTTTTCCGGGTTTTTCCCGTTTTTTCCCGTTTTTTAAAATCGCGGCAAAATCCGCCAAATCGGACGATTTTCGCCCGCGATTCTGGCGAATCCGTTTTTCATTGAATATGGTGAATTCCGGAAGCCACCTTCCGGAATTCACCTGGCGAATTTAGTCGAATTAAAAAACGGCGAAAAATTGCCGCGATTCGCCGTGAATTGCATATACCCCTATATATGTAGTGCTCACTAAAGTGTGCAGATAACATAACCTCTGTGTTGACATTAATATTACCTGTACAGATTTAAGACTTAAAATAATGCTCAATGGTATGGTGACTACATCTTGCCGTGTTTGTGGTCATCGTTGCAAGACACTAATAGGCCCTACACACTGTCCGACAATCCTCAAAGATATGAACGATCTCGTTCATTATTGAACGAGATACCGTTCATATCTTTGAGTGTGGAGTCACCTGCGATGAACGATGTGCGGCCCCGCACTCGTTCATCGCTGGTGCCCCATCGGCTGTGCATGCAGGCCAATATGGACGATCTTGTACATATTTGCCTGCACTTGTATGGAGCGGTGTGACGGGGGGAGTGATGAAACTTCACTTCCCCCGTCACTGCCCCCCCGCCGCTGGGTCGCCCGTCGGCCGTATCCGTTGTCGGGCAGCTCGGCGGCGTATCGGACAGTGGGGGTAATTCTGAGTTGATCGCAGCAGGAACTTTGTTAGCAGTTGGGCAAAACCATGTGCACTGCAGGGGAGGTAGATATAACATGTGCAGAGAGTGAGATTTGGGTGAGTTATTTTGTTTCTGTGCAGGGTAAATACTGGCTGCTTTATTTTTACACTGCAATTTAGATTGCAGATTGAACACACCACACCCAAATCTAACTCTCTCTGCACATGTTATATCTGCCTCCCCTGCAGTGCACATGGTTTTGCCCAACTGCTAACAAAGTTCCTGCTGCGATCAACTTGGAATTACACCCTATGTGTAGGGCCCTTGAGAGTGGCCTGTGGGATCTATCTGCTTGCCCTACTTTCTAAATGAGCCAAATTTTGCACGCACATGTGTGGGTAGACCTGATGGAGACCCTGTTCTTTAGCAGCCCAGATGAGATGTCGTATCGAACAGTGTATGTACAGCCTAATCTGTTACATTCCGTTGCACTGGTTTGGTATCTTTGAAGGCAGAACTTATGTCACTCTAAGGGTGTGTACACACGGTGAGATTCGGACTTAACCGATTCTCACTGTGCGACAGAGGCCGGGTCGGCACTTAGCCAGTATCGCAAGCACATAATGAGTGTGCTTGCGATCCTGGTTCTGTGCGATTTTGGCTAAGTGTCAATCTTGACTATCTCTTCTATAGAGATAGTCAAGATTGACTTGCCTGCACAGTCTATTTTTTCTGCCGATGCCGACCCTGCGGGCCGCGCATCGGCATCGAATCGGGATCGTAAGGTGACTGTCACCTTGCGATCTGCACTATCTTTTCTTCCGATTCTGACTATATAGTCAGAATCGGAAGAAAAGATCTCACCGTGTGTACACACCCTTAGGTTGTGAATATGCCTTGTCCAGACTGACATTTTTACAGTCTATCAAACACCAGAAATGCTCTGTACACAGGCAAATATAATTGTCATTATTTGGGTTTTGAGCCTATGGGGAAGATGCCTTGGAAAAAGATAAAGTGGAGCAGTTGCCCAAAGCAACCAATTAGCTTAACTGTTATTTTGTTTACTGTGCAAGATAAATGATTGGTTGCTTTGGGCAACTTCTCCACTTTATGTCCAAGGCTTGGTCCATCTCCCCCTACATCTGCACTGAAAGGAATGCTGACTTGACTTTAGCTATTTGTGACAGGAGGAGGAGGAGGAAGAAACATTCCAGTATACCGGCAATAACATAGGATATTTATGTAAGTCCTGCTGTGGAAAGGTCTAATGCTCATGGACATTTATATATTATACTGTTCACATGCACCACAGTCATATACATTTTCAAATAGTTTGAAGTTGTCTTAAATTGTCAGTATTTTTTAATATACACTTTATAAGGACAATTGCCATGGTAAAATACTGATGCATTATCATAAATACAACATCATGTATTGTTGCTCAAACAATTTTGTTACTAATGTACGGTACAGTATTGTGACATTGGCCTGTGAATTGCCACCAAAGTGAGTTCATTCTGTATGTCACAAGCTGCTTTGAGATGTGGTAATAAAGTTGTAACTAAACGTACCCAGCTAAAGACAAAGCAAAGTTGCATGCAGCTCAGACACCTGTCCACTTCTGGCTTATTGGGAGTAACTAGGCTGGAAGCATGTGCTCTCAGTTTGGCCAAGATCAAGTGAGGTGCTTCAATGGTGCTGCAAGCTACGCAAAGCTACACATACATGTATATACACCTGATTTCAGACAGTGTTTTCCACCAAGGATAATGTTGGTGCAAATTCGCACTGATAGTGATGACAGATATCAAACCAAGCGCACAGATAATGGTGAGTCAGCTGCAGACATCCGTACAGGAAACTGTAATTAGTTCCATACATGCAATGCTGAGCAATTACGTATAGCCAACTTGTAATTAACAGAGCATCAGGCCAAAATATTACATTACATATTATTTTGATTCGGTAAAAAAATAAACAAAATATGAAAAATGTGAATAGTTTTTGTAGTCATTGTCCAGGCTTTTTGTTTTAACTACTTCTGTATTCCAGATGGTGATGTTCGGGATCACGGCTGTCAGGATTCCGGCGTCAGGCTTGTGATCCTAGTTGGGAAGCCGGCGTCTGCATTCCGAGTAGCGTCAGGATTCTGGCGTCAGTATTTCGACAGCCAGAATCCAGACATTCGGGTTCCTGACCTGATCCTGATATGATAATATTCTTATATCTAAAGCTGGCCATACACTAGGACGATATTGGGTATGAATACATGATTTAGACGCCTCGATCGTTGCATCGTGTGCTCATTATGCATTACTTGGTTACGTTTACGATGCGATGCACGGTCCTACTGGTTAAACATTGCATCCTCTGATCATACATGTATTATCACATATTATCCGTCGTAATCGTATGCACATTGTACCATGTTTTATGCACATACAATGTGTCGTTTGATGGATCGATCGATCAGCATCAATTGAGTATATGGTTTTTGTGAGGCATATGATGAACCAAGAGACGATCCATCGTATAGGGGCGCAAAATGGGTCGTAACATCGTATGACATCGTATGCACATCGTGTGTCAAAAAAAGACTAAATCGTGTGTCCAGGACTGCCAGGGAGCTCCTGGGGAGTTCAAGGGAAATCGTGAGGCGACTTGCATCGGATGCTAGTCGTCCTAATGTATGGCCAGCATAACAGTTACTCGTACTGTATCTCTGTTCCGTTACCATTAAATACAAACAGCATTTACAGTAGAAGCTATCACTACTAATAATACTGCTGCTGCTACTACAACTATTTCTGTTTTAAACATTAAATGAACACAGGTAGGTATTTATGTGTATCAGCCCCATTGCATATATATCAGTTTTATATGCGTAAAAGTACTGATTGAGCTATCACATCCTGTACCCGGTTGAGCCAACTTTATGGAAAATCAGCAAACTGATATAATCCCTATTCAGTTGATTGTACTGTGGGGAGTGGTGAAATCTGGGAGGCGTGGCCATGCACCCTGAAAAAATTTTCTAGTGATGATAGTAAGTGCTGCACAGGGGGCACTGGTGACTGCACAGAGGAACAATTGCCCCCCTCATCAGCATTCAAAGAGGGACAGCTTATCAGATGACCTGATCCCTCCACAAGCCACGACCTAGGAAATTAGGCAGCGTCAGATTAACAATAGGGCAGGTGAGAGGCCTCCACATGAAAATAGGCCCATCATCATAACAGCATGATGATGAGCAGCCGCCATCAATATTGGCCTATTGTTATACTGCATTCCTCTATACAGCACCTGACATTCTTCTGCACCACTTGGCTTATTGCACTAAAGATTTACCATTTCTTTGGAGGAATTATGGATCATATATGGACTAGATGCTAAATCATAATGTGCTCCTATTATGTGGTAATAACTATATATACAAACACATTGCAGTTGGAGTAATTTGGTGTAATTTACAAATTTCTTTTCTCAATTGTATTATTAAAAAATTGTTTTTGAAATATTTATATGCGCTCCCTCTCTATAAATTAAAAATGTGTGTGTATCTGTGGTATTTCAGAGTACCGTATGGGAGTGCAACTCTAAATTGAGAGTGACCAGGATACTATATATATTGCTCAGAGCGCCTGATTTACTTATATTGTGATATCATTGTTTTTAAGTTTGGCCGCACACAGATAGCTGTAATCATAAGCATTACAATTGTAGTTTTATTTTCCTCATACATTTATGCAGTTTTTATACTCTTACATATTTAGGCATAAATTAGGGCTGAGAGTGTACAGGGTGCACAATCCTACATTGCACTGGCCACGCCCACACAGCAATGGTCGCACCTCCTCCGCATCTCATAATAGACCCTCAAACATTTTCGGCCCCAGGCTCATGTGGCCGTTAATCCAGTTCTTAGTGCCCGATCCCCCCACCCCCCTCTGTGCCTTTGGAAATGGTTTCATATGAATTATCCCGTGCGTGAATGCCCAATGATTTTAACCGCCAATTAGCTGCTGACCGAACATACCCCTAAGGGCGGTATTCAAATGATATATCATGCCCAATCTCCTTTCGTTATCGTGCATATCGCAGCCATAGTAAACAGGTTTAGATGTAAAGGGTTGGGTGCCCTCGCTACCCCGGTGGTAATGAGCTGAAATGATGATACCGCTCCCGTCAGCAGAAACAGAACAGGTGTGGAAGTGTGTGAAAAGAATTGAATATCACCCTAAAGGCCCGTATTCACGGGCAGATGTGGGAGAGATGTGTGCTGAGTGAACCGCTCAGCACACATCTCTCCCGGCGCTCAGCACAGCGCGATCTGTGCTGAGCGGGCGGGGGGAGACGGGTGGTCCGCTCATTTCACCCAGCGGGTGAAATGAGCGACCTGCTAGATTGGCCTGCACGGCAGGCCAATCTAGCACCAGCGATAGCGATGCGCGGGGCTGCGCATCGCTATCACTGTGGGGGGTACACACGGTGTGATCATGCTTAAAATCTAAGTAATCTAGTCAGATTGCTTAGATTATTGCTCCGTGAGTACCCTCCTTAAGTTAATTAAGATCTTGAAAACAGTCTATGTCTATGATAGTACTGAAACGCTGATAATGAGATTAATGGCTTTAATGTGAAAAACCCTGCCCATTATCTACAAGTCTGGTGAGTGCATACATTATAATTATCTATACCATGAGAATGTGATGAGTACTACTATCATTATGTCAGCTTTCCCCTTAATATTTTATCTGCTATACATCCCCAACGGGAAGAAAAAGTCTTCAGCTGAATCTTTGCCCCTCATCTTGTTATCTTAATGGGTAACAGATCAAGTGTCATTCTGTCTCTGCTGCATTAGATGTCCTCATTTACAGATTGCAAGTAGAAAAAAAAAACTGAAAGTTGTGGGCATAAATTATTCAAGATCTATTGTATTAGTGTGGTGAACATTCGCCACTGGCAAAGAAAGACAGATTATTTTTCACTTTTAATTGTGTGGATATCTTATCCACTTTGTGGAAAATAAAGAGCGATACCTGAAACCATAGATGCTGCTGCGAGACAAATAAAGCAGGTTCTAGTGGCTTTTATTTAAAGCCAGAGCAACTATTTAGATGTAACTTTAACGCAGGAAAGCCTGGACGACATGCTTGCCATTTACTTAAGTAGGGCTTGTTTAATTGTGTCTAAAATATGGGAGAGGTTAATACTGTGCCCGGAATGCTCCGACAAGACATGAGGTGGCACAGAGAACCGTAGAATTCCATCAGGTTACAATAGAAGCCATTGTGTCTAAGTTGCAATTAAGATCAGCAACCTACTTGCTCAATTCTTAGTTTATTGTACTGTAGAGACATAAACATTGTCTGTGAAGGCTGTACTAACGCCAATAAGATAACATGTTTAATGAGTCAACATAATGTGTAATATCACTCACTGGGTCTGACAGCTATGTATACAACAACATACTATTGTATATACTTTAAAAGAAAGGATAGATAGATAGATAGATAGATAGATAGATAGATAGATAGATAGATAGATAGATAGATAGATAGATAGATAGATTGTGGAGACAGCCGAGCACCCCGCTGCACTGTTAGATGCTCTGGTGCCCTCTGGATTAATAATACAGAATAGTTGAAAAAAGCTGAGGTGAGAGGTCACCTTGACGAAGGGGTTCACAACCCTGAAACGTTGGTCTACATGCTGTGATTTTCTTGAATACACTTTGTGGTTTTGGAAATCTCTGAGTGCTGCTGCTTTTTTCAACTATTTCCCCTCTCTCTCTCTCTATATATATATTTATATATATATATATATATATATATATATAAGCAATAGGAAAATACTGTGTCACGTGTGACAAAAGCCTAACATCAGATAGTAAATTCATAAATTAACTAGTAAACAAATGGAAAAAAGACACTCCCCAATATTTAGGGGCGTCCGCTGACCCCCAAGTACACAGGGATGGTAAAACCCTGTATGAAATTTAATATAAAACGAGGAATAGGGGTATAAGTGACCAATGGTGTCACAAAAAAAGTTCCAAGTTAAAAGGATCAGAAACCCAGTATTAAAAAGTATATATACAATTTATTTGTAATATTCAAAAAGGGGGTTAAATATATATATTTTAAAACATATAAAAAGTTGTCAAAATATGTATAAGAAATACAGTGCAATCATTTTATACAATAAGACAAGTAAGAGATTCATCTTTTCTCAATCAGAGGTCAATAAAAGTAGACCAATGTGTTTCATCTCTCAGACTTGATGAAGTCTGATAGACAAAACGCGTTGGTATACTTTTATTGACCTCTGATTACCTCTGACCACCAGTTCAATATTTCCAGCCACTTTGGTGTTACCCATGATATCCAAACAGGAAATCCAAATGTAGAAAATAAAAAAAGGGGCACTCGCCAGAAAATTCTTTAGCACATAAAAAAATCAACTGTTTATTTCTCAAGTGTCAGCATGATCGTAAGTCAACGTTTCGGTTTGATCAGGAACATCTTCAGGACACAGAGCTCTCACACACGATACAGCATTAGTCAGTAATCCATGATGGACCAGCATACAACAACATACTATACTATTTAAAAAAATTAATAATAATAATAAAAAACATATGTATAATGTTTATCGAAAAAGTCATAGAAAAAAGTGACATTCCAAAATATTACTACAAATGGCTACCTGGCTAATCGACAATACAAAATCCAAGATGGAAGGTTTTAATTGGAAACCTAACTTGCTTTGCAAACAAGCAAGGAGTTTCTGTGATGTCCTGGAGGGCAGTGTAACAGTTTAACCTTCACACCGCCCTGTGGACTTACCTTGTAAATCACCAGTGCCAGCACAGTTCAATGCTTATTAATGGATGTTTCATGATTCTCATTACAACTGTAATGACGCTTGTAGAATCAAAGGGGCAATATTGGAACATCACTGTGAAAAGGAAAGCCTAAGTTTTACATACAAAGAACAGAATGTACAATTAGTACAGCTAAGTGTAAGCACTTTCTCTTTAAAATATGACTAGATCAATTACTCTATATATGAAATATTTTCAGAGAGATCTCATTAGTGTTTTATAGGACGTGATGATTGTAAATAATCACTGGTGGTATAGTTTGGCCATAAAATGTACTGTATTTATGATATATTACATATAGTATTAAGTTTCCTAGTTTAGTATTATGTTTCAATGAAAGAACTGGTTCTATATAATGTATGCTTCATTTTCACATAAGTCTGAGCAGCTCTGCTTTGTATGAAAGTACGGAGATGACAAAGTTTGTGAATGGGAAATCCGTAAAAAGCCAGAATCACAGTCTAATTATTGGAGCAGAGCTTCAGTGCTTAGACACCACTTCCAGTACTGACATTATCATGACACTGAGATCCTGGGCCTGATTCTGAATGCACGCAATGCAGATGATCCCGTAACTGAGTGATTATATGCTACTAAGCGTGTGCAAAAATCCATAACAACTTCTATGACACACGTGTTACACAGAGTCTATGCACAAAGGAGTCCCTGCGACTGAACGCATGGTATCAGAAATGTCCTGGATGATTACTGGGAGGTGTATCAGCACATGTGTGGAGATGGTCTGTGTTTGGGAGTGTCACAGGTGTGTCACTCAGATGGAGAAACTGCACCTGCGTCTACACATGCAGCAATTTGTATAGACGCTGACCGTGGGTGTCTCAGTCAGGCACATTCGGGCACACGGATGTACACATGGGAAGAACTTAGCATAAAATTGCAGACGAATGACCTGCAGTGTGGCTGTTTCTGCGTCCCACTCTGAATCAGGCCCTCTGAGTAAGTGCTGGACATTTTGAAACAAGATGGATGCATTCAACTAGTTTACATCATAAACCTCATAAATGACACAATTGCGGAGGAACATTCATGAATGAGGGATGGGGGTGGGGCTTAAATACTGAGCTTTGCAGAAGGAAGAACTGTTTCTATACGTGAGGAATCACACGTTGTCAGCTATTATAATAACTGAGAAAAAATTTGAAGAGGAGCTAAAAATATATATATAATAATTCGGTATACCTAGCCAAATGTGGGGGTATGCATTATGGGGAGTGTGCTTGTGATTGGCTCTACATAACCATGGGGTCCAGATCTGTACTAACCCATAACATGTCATCTTCTCCTTGGCAACTACTTGCCACACGTAGTCAATATGCTAGGCACAGATTTTTATATAAACCTTAACATCATTATTAAGAAGGGCAATTGGCCTATAACTTGTCCTTACTCTCCTTGTGGATTTAATAGTGCAGGTGGTGGGGGAATAGTAAATCAGAGAATTTCACACAGTATGCAGTAGAAAAAAAAACACCTGCACCATACTTGGTGATTTATACGATTCCTGATGTCCTGTGGAAACACAATCTCTTCCGGGCATCTGGCAAAAATGAATTTATTAGAGCTTGTCTAAAGGGAAAGGCTGGTGGTAGCGATTATACAGATTACTATAATAAATTTGAAAGAGCAATGATACATATTCAGTTTGTTGACATTTTTGAATGTCAACATGTCAAAATTCATGTCAACATTGTCAAAATGACGACCTTGTGAATGACAACAACCGCTTTTAGAGTTAGAGGTAGGCAGCAATTAGGGTTAGGACAGATATGAGGGTTAGGATAAGGCTCAGAGTGAAAGTGAATGGGAAATGTGGCAATGTCAACATTATATCAGAGTCAACACTGTAAATGTTGACATTCTGTACATGTTGATATGCCCACCTCTATATCAGACCTCTATCTCTTTTAAGTCAAACCTCTTTACGATTCAGAATTCTCAATCAATCAATCAATCAATCAATCAATCAATCAATCACCAATCCATCTAACGCATTCTTCTCTGACGCTAATAAAAACGATTTGCACAAAATAATAAAATTCTAAGGACCATATCTAGTAGAGGAGAGGAGAGCTTACTCATACACATTACAACTGAGCCTCAGCATGTAAAATAGGTCTGAATAGTATGTGGCCTGCATGTGAGGATGTATGAATGGAGGTGTTTGGGGAAGTCTAAGTGGCATGTAGGGGGATCATGTGTATGGCATGTGGTCTGCATGTGTGATGCAAGATTGATATTTGGAGAGTCTAAATCCTTGGGCCTTATATGTTCAGGTCTGAGTGAATGTGGGAGGTCGAGTGCTAAGGTCTGAGTGGCATGTGGGGATGTTTAAGTGAAATATGGGGGCATTTGAGCAGGCCTGAATGGCAAGTGGGAAACTATGAAGTGCCATTGGATAGTGGAGACATTTTTGGATGAAGTGTATATGGTGACTTTTTTAATTTGTGAATTAAGGGTAACTAAGGGTAATGTGTGACACATATGTGGCTCCAGACACAGAAATAATGCTTAGTATATTCAGCATTTATCTGTTCCCTACGCTTCACTTCTCTACTCATACATACACACACACACACACACAAGATGAGATGTGGGGGAAAACATAATGAGAACCTTCAGTTTCTTTTTTCGCTCTCATCAACAGGAAATAAGCTGCAAGCCAAACGCAGATTAAAGGGGGAAGAAAATCTACTAAACTAATAACATGCTGGATACAGACGTACAATAGGCAGCATCATATGAGAAATTTGTGGGTTTCATTTCCACCCTGTCAAGGGAAATTTGTACTATATGAATCAACTAAAAGCTAAAATATCTCCAATGGCATCAACCTTATTTGTTTGCCTGTTCCAGCTTTAGCTGAACTATTGACCCTTTCCATAATCAACCAGTGTTACTTGATAGGCATTCATTTTTTTAACCTTCCAAGTGCTGGAATTAACCCAATTTTGCTGTATGAAGATTAAAACAGCGTAGCCATAGAATGGCAGGGTTAACAATTACTGGGGAAATCATTCAGTACTTTAACAGAGGCCCAGAGGCTAAACAATTAGCCCAGCCTACAAACCATTAAGGCAGAGGTTCCCAAACGCGGTCCTCAAGGCACCCCAACGGTCCAGGTTTTAAATATATCCATGCTTGGCCACAGGTGACTTAATTAGCACTTCAGTCAATCTGATTTAACCAATTTAATCATCTGTGCTGAGCCATGGATATACCTAATCCTGGACTGTTGGGATGCCTTGAAGACCGCGTTTGGGAAACTCTGCATTAAGACCTACCCCCTCACCTACATAGTAAAACATGAAAATGACTATAGCCATCCCTCTCCCACAGAGAAGAGCACATACAGAGGGGGAGTCTGAGATGTAGCTTTGTCTCTATGTCAGACCCCTTGGTGTGTAATGCCACAATTTGCAAATACATGGGTAAGAGGCAATATGACTTGATTCTAATGACATAAAGCATACCTCCCAACTTTTAGTTAGAGTCAATCGGGACTCTTGTGTGCGGCAAAGCCATGGCCACCCAAAAAGGGGGCATCGCCTCGGGGAAAGGAGGCGTGGCTTTATGGCACTGCCGTGAACGCATGTCACACCCCTGTTATCGTCACAGTGGGGGGCATGGCCAGCGCTCTGTGAGCTGCTGGCCATAGTCCCTCTACCTGCTGTGAATAGACTCTGTGCGCATAGTGTCTATTCACCGCAGCTCAGCTAAGCAGAGCAGTGGGTGACAGGAGCCTCCCAACTGCCCCCACCGCAGGACACTGCGACCCGTGGGTGGGACAACGATACAGTCCCAAAAAGAGTGCCAGCCCAGCCCCCATCAACCACATATATATTAATCAGCCATAACATTAAAACCACCTGCCTAACATTGTGTAGGTCTGCCACGTGCCACAAAAACAACTTTAACCCATCGAGACAAGACCTCTGAAGGTGTCCTGTGGTATCTAGCAACATGATGTTAGCAGTACATCGTTAAAGTCCTGTAAGATGCTAGATGTTAGATGAGGTCTCCATGGCTCTTACTTGTTTTTCGAGCACATCCCACAGATTGCTCCATAGTTCAGTTCTGACACCCATGTGCCCATTGCAGGCACTTTCAGTGGTGGATAGGGATCTGCATTGGCAATCTGACCGGTCTGTGACTACAGCAAGCTATAATACTCTTTGTTCTGATAGGCCCGGTATGAAATCCTGGCAATCAGGATCCTGGCGTTCAGGACACCAGCGCCGGAATCCTGACAGCCAGGCACCAAGTCCCCTCGTAGGCTTGCTGCGCTCACCACGCTTCGGTCACGGTGGCGAGCTTTCTTACCACACTATTCTATTCCCATCAGGTGGTGGCATGGACCACCACCTGAGTGGGAATACCGAGCTGCGGTCGGGATTACGACCGCCGGCATTTCCCCTGCTGTCGGGACACCCCTGCTGTCGGGACACACGACTGCCGGATCCAGTCATTTGGGAAACTAACTGTGTCCAGTTCTAACACCTTTCTATCGCAGCTAGTATTAATATTTTCAGCAATTTGTGCAGGAGACAGTCAATTTACCGGCTGTTGGGATCCTGGCTGTCAGGATACCGATGCTGGAATTCCGAAAACTGGTGAAATACAGGCGGTCGGAATCCCGAACGCCGGCTGGAATCCCCACTTGGGTGGTGGTCCACGCCACCACCCGAGGGGGAATATAACCATGGCGACCAAAGGTTGCCACTGTGCCTGAAGCGCGGTGAGCACAGTGAGCCTGTGAGGGTACATGCTGCGCTCACCACCGGTATCCCAGCTGCCAGGATCCTGGTGTCGGTCTCCTGACCACCGGGATCCCGACTGTAGGGATATCATACTGATCCCATTAGCTCTTCTGTGGGACATGACCAGAGGGGCTAGCCTTTGCACCCAATGAGCATCAATGAGACTTGGGCATCCATGACCCTGTCACCGATAACAGTTGTCCTTCCTTGAATCACATACCGGAAGCACCCCGCAAGATCTGCCATTTTGGAGATGTTCTGACCCAGTCGTGTATCCATTACAATTTGTCCCTTGTCAAAGTCACTCAAATATTTACGCCTGCCCATATTTCCTGACACCTCAACTTCAATAACTGACAGTTAATTTACCAGTGGCGTAACTACTGCCCCCGCAGCCCTCGCGGTGGCTTGGAGGTGCAGGGCTGCGGGGGGCGCCGCCACTGATTTAGCGCAGATTGACATGCGGACGAGACGTCTGCATGTCAATCTGCTGTCTCCTCCCCCTCCTTCCCTCTGCTGCTGTGAAGGAGGGACACGGAAGGCACAGCGCGCGCCTCTCCTGTGTCCCTCCTGCGTCTCCGGCGGGTCTATTAAATGAAGTGCCCGTTCGTGAGCTCTGATTGGCTCACGAACCGGCACTTCATTTAATAGACCCGCCGGAGATGCAGGAGGGACACAGGAGAGGCGCGCGCTGTGCCCTCTGTGTCCCTCCTTCACAGCAGCGGGGGAGCGGGGAGCAGGGGGTGGGGGTTAGAGTTGCACCTTCCACTGGGGGAGCATACCTGGCACTGGGTGAGGGGGAGCATATTTGGCACTTGGGGGGGGCATATGTGGCACTGAGGGGGCATATGTGGCACTGGGGGGTATATGTGTACCTGGCACATGGGGAGGGGCTATATTTGGAATTGGGGGCATGTGTGTACCTGGCACTGTGGGGGAATATCCGGCACTGGGAGCACAGCCCTAGCAACAAGCATTACCCCCTAGCAACGAGCATGACACCCAGTGCATGAAACCCCTGGCAACGAGCATGACACCCTGAGCATGAAAACCCCTGGCACTGTGCATGGAACCAAGAGCATGAAACCCCTGGCAACAAGCAGGTAATTTAATAGTAATTAGAAGCCTTACTGTAGGACTTAATGTGTAATGGGCATCGCGGTGTGTGGCATAATGTATCACGGACATTGCGGTGTGTGTCATAATGTGTCACAGGCATTACGGTATGTGGCATACTATATCACTGGCATTGTGGTATATGGTATAATGTCTCAGGGGCATTGCAGTGTGGCATAATGTATAACGGGCATTACGGTGTGTGGCATAGGGTATAACGGGCATTGCGGTATGTGTCACAGCCATAACGGTGTGTGGTATACTATATCACGGGCATTGTGGTATGTGGTATAATGTCTCAGGGTCATTGCAGTGTGTGGCATAATGTATCACGGACATTGCGGTGTGTGTCATAATGTGTCACAGGCATTACAGTGTGTGGCATACTATATCACGGGCATTGTGGTATGTGGTATAATGTAGCAGGGGCATTGCAGTGTGGCATAATGTATAACGGCATTGCGGTGTGTGGCATAGGATATAACGGGCATTGCGGTATGTGTCACAGGCATTACGGTGTGTGTTATACTACATCACGGGCATTGTGATATGTGGTAATGTCTCAGGGTCATTGCAGTGTGTGGCATAATGTATCACGGTCATTGCAGTGTGTCATAATGTGTCAGGCATTACGGTGTGTGGTATACTATATCATGTGTGGTATACTATATCACGGGCATTGTGGTATGTGGTATAATATCTCAGGGTCATTGCGGTGTGTGTCATAATGTGTCACAGGCATTGCATGTGCTATAATGTATCAGGTGCATTGCAGTGTGTAGCATAATGTATAACGGGCATTGCGATTCCTGTCATAATGTGTCACAGGCATTACGGTGTGTGGCATAATGTGTCGGGGGCATTATGGTGTGTGCATATTGTGTCATGTGCATTATTTTGTGTGGCATAATGTCTAAGGGCCATTGCAGTATGTGGCATAATGTACTGTATACTGGCCATTACTATAAGGAGGAAAATGACAAATAATGTAAGGGGCATGAATCAGGATTATTTTTCTTTCCTGTGGTGGCCAACGTCTGGGCTTGCAGGTTGCAAAACTGGGGTATAAGGTAGTCTTTTCCTGCAAAGCCACGCCCCTTTATGCAAAGTGATGCCCATTCCAACAAAACCACACCCCTTTTTGCAGCACGCACATATTCAGTGCTTTACTAGTGCCAATTATGGGGGGGGGGGGGCTGAGAATTTTTTGGCTTGGGGGAGAAAAATTTCTAGTTACGCCGCTATCATTTACTGTTTAGTACAGTATGGGGTATATGCAATTGTGGTCGAATTCCCGAAAATGTCGAAAAACTGGACTTTTTCGCCCCCAAAAAAAAATCGACAATGCAATACAGTACTTTTCGTAAAAAAAACGGACTTTTCAAATTCGACTTTTTTAAATTAGACATTTGACAAATTCGACATTTCTGCAATGGTACAAATGCGGCTTTTCGACAAAAGTATATTCAATTGAAGAATGTACATTCGACAACAGTGCTTTTCGTCAGTAAATTCGTCATTTTCAATCCGCCTCACTTTGCGGCGGAATGTAATAATTTTTTTTAAAAACATGTTTTTTTTTGTGTGTTTTTTATTGCTAGTAGCATATCTATTTATATTAGAAGGGATTAGGTACTTGGTTTGTCTATTTAGGAGGCACAAGTATTATTTATATATTTTTTAAAATATTATAATAATTTTTTTAAATGGAATGGGTTAAAAACCAGAACAAAAAATGCGTGGGGTCCCCCCTCCTAAGCATAACCAGCCTCGGGCTCTTTGAGCCGGTCCTGGTTGCAAAAATACGGGGGGGGGGAAATGACAGGGGATCCCCCGTATTTTAACAACCAGCACCGGGCTCTGCGCCTGGTCCTGGTGCAAAAAATACGGGGGACAAAAAGAGTAGGGGTCCCCCGTATTTTTTGTACCAGCACCGGGCTCCACTAGCTGGACAGATAATGCCACAGCCGGGGGACACTTTTATACCGCTTCCTGCGGCCGTGGCATTAAATACCCAACTAGTCACCCCTGGCCGGGGTACCCTGGAGGAGTGGGGACCCCTTCAATCAAGGGGTCCCCTCCAGCCACCCAAGGGCCAGGGGTGAAGCCCGAGGCTGTCCCCCCATCCAATGGCTGCGGATGGGGGGCTGATAGCCTTGTTGAAAATGAAAGAATATTGTTTTTTGCAGAAGAACTACAAGTCCCAGCAAGCCTCCCCCGCAAGCTGGTACTTGGAGAACCACAAGTACCAGCATGCGGGGGGGAAACGGACCAGCTGGTACCTGTAGTTCTTTTGCAAAAAAATATCCAAATAAAAACAGGTCACGCACACCGTGAAAATACAACTTTATTTCACACATGCCGACACATACATACTTACCTATGTTGACACGCCGACTGCCACGTCTACAATGTCGAAGAATCCGGGGTACCTGAAAATAAAATTATACTCGCCTAAATCCAGTGTCCTGTGATATTTGTAATCCACGTACTTGGCAAAAAACAACAACGCATACCCGTCTGATGAAACCGCTTGCCCTAACGGCGGAGAAACGCGTAAGGAGGGCATTTTTGCTGGGATTCTACTGCCCATAGTGCAACCATCTTCCTTGTGACTGCATGGCGGGCCGACGAGCCGTTCTGATTGGGGACATAGCTGAAGCGGTGCCTGGCTAAGGAGGTCCGCTCCCCTTGTAAGAGAAGCAAAAGCCGTGACAGCCGTGAACAACCGTGACAGCCGTGAGTAACAAGCTCTTCATATTACGGCTGCAAAAAATAGGGGTCGTAGCATACCGCTGTGGTTATTTAGGCAGCCACAGCGCTCTCCCCCGTGCTTGGATACAAATTTAAGTGGTACCACAGAGACTGTAAAAAACTGTTACATAAAGGGATTTGGTGTCCATTGGAGCACTGAGACACAAGTCTGTTACAAACAGTCAGTTGGACTGGTACATATATAGCCTTTTGAGATGGCTTTTTAAGGAGATATGGACATGGGCTTGAATCAAATAGCACAATTTTAAAGTATTTTTATTTTGTCTTATGAATGTATTTAAATAAAACTACTATTAAGTAATTGAATGGCATTTTTTCAGCGCTCCTATAAATTCTTTTTTGTAATGATTAGGATGAGCATCTAAGCAGTGAAAGGGTTAATAATTTATTTTTTTTATGTTTGGCTTTGTTATTACATTTATATTGTTCAAACATTAAGATGATTATTGTTAATACAGTAAACCTAATGAAAAACAAATTAGATATGTGCACTAAATAAAATTATATAATGAAGTAAAACTGCATTAGTACTATACAGTAGTTTATGTTTGTTTTTAAAAAGCAGATGATGACAAGCAAAACATGGTTTGAAATTAGGAAATAAAAAAATAAAACCGCAAAATGTAATCTAAATACATAGGAAAATATCTCTCTCTCTCTCTCTCTCTATATATATATATACACAGTTGTTCACCTTGAAAAAGGGGCGTTTGGTCCCCGAAACGTCGGTTCACTTTTACGTGTGAAATACATTTGACTTCTATATCAGACTTTGAGTGCCGCTTTTCTTCACGCTTCATCTATATACACAGGTACATATACAGTACTAGCTGTTCTACCCATTCTTTGCACGGGAGGTCTGATTTTGACAGTTGTAAATATAAATGAGTGTTGAAACATTTGGTAAATCAGAATCAGCATCAGCGTTATTGGCCAGGTGTGCTCACGTACACTAGGAATTTTCTGCGGTACAGTGCATCGGCAAGCAGCAACAGGAAGGGGGAATACATAGCATAAGAACGGGGAAAATCGTAGCATACATTACAAACTTTACACGTATGAGTTCATACCGCACATTGCAACTGTACGATAGATGTGACATATTATACATTTTAGACTTTTTATATATTGTTCAGCTAGTGGACAGCTAGTGCGAAGCTTTTAATGGATCTGGTCGACTCCACGGGAATGGACCTGTAGCGTCTGCCTGATGGACACGGTTCAAACAGTTTGTGATCTGGGTGCTGCATATCTGCCAGGATTTTCTCCGCTCACTTCCTGACCCTTGACTGGTATAATTCCTGGACGGAAGGGAGGTCAGCCCCAACAATCTTTTCAGCTGTCCTCACCACCCTTTGCAGCCTCCGTCTGTCACTTTCATTCGCTGCTCCATACCAGATTGTGATCGAGGAACATAGGACCGTTTCTAAGATCACTGTGTAGAAGATGAGCAGCAGCTTCTGCGGGATGTTGAATTTCCTGAGTTGCCTCAGAAAGAACATCCGCTGCTGGGCCTTCTTTACGGCAGTGCTTATGTTGGGTTCCCATTTGAGGTCACGGAAATATTAGACCCTTGGAATTTGAGGGAGTCAACCCACGAAACCACGCTGTCGGCTATTACAAGTGGTTGCATGGCATTGGATTTCCTTCTGAAGTCCACCACCATCTCAACTTTTTGGGGGGATTTAGGTCAAGGTTGTTCCTGCCGCACCACTGCGCTAGCCTCTCCACTTCGCGTCTTTATGCATATTCATCTTCGTCCTTGATTAAGCAGATGACGGTGGTGTCGTCTGCGAATTTTATAATTTTTACTGATTGCTCGGCTAAGGTGCAGTCGCTGGTACAGTATATAGAGAGAAGAGCAGAAGGGAGATGACACATCCTTGAGGGGCCCCCGTGCTGATCGTGCTCCCACTAAACGTGAATGACCCGGCTTTTTAGCACCTGTTTCCTTGCTGTCAGGAAGTCGACGATCCAGAAGCATGTTGATACTGGGACCCCTAAGGAGAGGAGTTTGGCTTGGAGGATACTGGGGACGATTGTGTTGAATGCCGAACTGAAGTAGACAAACAGGACCCTCGCATAAGAGCCCGGTCGGTCTAGGTGCTTTAGTATGTAGTGCAGCCCCAAGGTAACTGTGTCCTCGACACTCCTGTTCACTAGGTATGCAAACTGCAAGAGGTCTAGGTTAGTCGCTTCAGTCAGGTGGTTCAGCACCAGGCGTTCAAACACTTTCATTGCCACAGATGTTAGTGTGATCGGCCTGTAGTCGTTTAGGTCTTTTGCAGTTGCGCTCTTTGGAACCGGGATGATTGTTGAACATTTAAAGCAGGAGGGAACATTGCACGTCTCCAATGATGTGTTGAAGATCTTGGAGAAGATGGGGGCGAGCTGAACAGCACAGTTCTTTAGGGCAGATAGCGATACTCCATCCGGGCCTGTGGCTTTCCTAGGTTTGACCCGTCTGAACATTCCTTCTATCTCTTTCTGATCCACCCGCAGTTCCTGGGAGTGGAGACCAGGATAGGGGAGTGGGTGGTTAGCTTCGCCCGGGACAGGGGTATGACTGGGACCGGGCGGCCTCCTTCTCAAATCTGCAGTAAAAGTTGTTCAGCTCGTCTGCCAGTTCCTGGTGCATGACAGTGGGTTTTCGGGTTTTCTTGTAGCTGGTTATCTAAATCTCTAGAAATTTAAATTTGAGACGTCTTAATATAAGTAAATATTAATCCATGGTTACCCGAGGAGCTCCCGTAGCAGATATGGTAAAAAGTGACAGGACCATTTTTGTATTTTATTAAATTCTACCCACTGGGGGTGCAATCCAAATTTTGATCCTATTCTCCATTTGGGCGTTATCGTTCACACAACCCAAGCCACACATCAGTAATGACATCATTATGGCAACCCCCTGTTCATCCTCTTTAGGTGCATACACACGGTGAGATATTGACTATCTCTGATTTTGACTTTGCGATTTCCCTGAACTCCCCGGAGCCCTGAACCACTGATACTGACTATCTTTACTTCAGATTTTGACTAAGTGCCAATATTGACTATACTATGAACTAGATTGTACACAATATTGTCAAGATTAACTTGCCTGCACAGTATCACAAGCTGTGTACACATGGGGGGTAATTCCAAGTTAATCGCAGCAGGATTTTTTTTTAGCAGTTGGGCAAAACCATGTGCACTGCAGGGGGGGCAGATATAACGTGCAGAGAGAGTTAGATTTGGGTGGGTTATTTTGTTTCTGTGCAGGGTAAATACTGGCTGCTTTATTTTTACACTGCAAATTAGATTGCAGATTGAACACACCACACCCAAATCTGACTCTCTCTGCACATGTTATATCTGCCCCCCCTGCAGTGCACATGGTTTTGCCCAACTGCTAAAAAATTTCCTGCTGCGATCAACTTGGAATTACCCCATGGTGCGATTTGCACTAACTTTCCTTCCGATTTTGACTATTTTGTAAGGTTACATCGCACCATATGTATGCACCTTTGGGGGAGGTTTATTAAAATTCTAATTACGTAGTTTTCCTATTTTCCACCTGAGAATACCTATGTTAGATTTCAGCTTCCTAAAATATCGGGAAGTAAGAGAATTAGTGATGAGTCAGTCAGTCAGTGATTGTGAGAGACGGTAAAAAGTGACTGGACCACATTTGTAGTTTATTAAATTCTACACACAGGAGGTGCAATCAAATTTTGATCTGATTGTCACTTTGTGCGTTATCATTCACGCAACGCAAACCACGCATCGGTAATCATGTCATTATGTCAACCCACTTTTCAACCCCTTAAAGGAAGTTTATTAAAATGATAATTACATAGTTTTCCTATTTCCCACCTTCAAAGTACCTATGTATAGTTTCAGCTTCCTAACATATCGGGAAGTAAGAGAATTAGTGATGAGTAAGCTCAGGTTTCTTAGATTCTAACCTATTCTAATCCTTTCCCAGTATACTCAAAATGTCAGTTTTCTTTTATGTTTATGTACCAGGGAATAACTTACTAAGGCGTCTATTTACTAAGACTTGGATGGAGAAAAGTGCACGGAGATAAAGTACCAGCCAGTCACCTCCTAACTACTTTGACACAGGCTGGTTTTGAAAAATGACAGTTAGGAGGTGATTGGCTGGTACTTTATCACCGTGCACTTTGGGGGTCATTCCGAGTAGTGATGAGCGAGGTTCGGTTTTACTCGGTTTTACTCGGTTCTCAAAACGGCATCTTATTGGCTATCCAAAACACGTGACATCCGTGAGCCAATAAGATGCCGTTTTGAGAACCGAGTAAAACCGAGTAAAACCGAATCCGCTCATCACTAATTCCGAGTTGATCACTTGCTAGCAGTTTTTAGCAGCCGTGCAAACGCATTGTCGCCGCCCACCGGGGAGTGTATTTTCGCTTTGAGAGCAGCTGCAAAAACATTTTGTGCAAAACAAGACCAGCCCTGGACTTACTCTCCGTGTGCATTTATTCTAACGTTGGAGGGTTGGCTTTTGACATCACACACCCGCCCAGCGTTCACCCAGCCACGCCTGCGTTTTCCCTGGCACGCCTGCGTTTTTCTAAGCACTCCCTGAAAACGGTCAGTTGACACCCAGAAACACCCCTTTCCTGTCAATCTTCTTGCGGCCGCCAGTGCGAATGAAAACGTCGCAAGAACCTGTGCAAAACCACAAAAGCCGTTGTACCCGTATGTTGCGCATTGCGGTGCAAACGCATGCCCAGAAATGCCAATTTTTAGCCTGATCGCTGCGCTGCAAACAACGGCAGCTAGCGATCAACTCGGAATGACCCCCTTTATCTCCATCCAAGGTTTAGTAAATAGACTACTTATTTACTAATTCTTGGATGGAGATAAGGGCCCTCATTTCGATCTGGTCGCACGCAGGGGGATTTTTGCACTGCTGCGACCAGGTAATCACCGCCTACAGGGGAGGGGGTAAACGTTGTGCAGGGGAGTGATCGCTTGTGCAGAGTTTGTGCAGTCTCTGCACAGCTCAGGACTTGGAAGTGACGTCAGGATCTCTCCCTGGAAACGGCCGGGCGGACGAACACTCCATCAAAATGAGTTGACACCCCCAGCCGGCCTCTTCCTGTCAATCTTCTTGTGTTTGCCGCTACGAACGCTTTCTTCGTTCTTTTTTTCCGCTGCCCAGCGATGCCCAGCGACGGGAAAGCTGCAAATGGATTGCAGCCTGCTCGGCATATCACATCGCGGGAACAAATGCTGCAAGAAAGCAGCACAAAGCTGCCAACATCGTGAGTGCCCAGGTCAGGACTCGTGTGCACGCCGAAGAGGGGGGCGTGGCCACTGCAAAACGGACATGGCTTTGCAAACGCCCCCTCCGTCTTAGTCATTGTAGGGGCATTTCCAGCGGATAGAAGCTGTGCTATTCACAGCAGATTTGAGAATTGCATGGAGCCGCCCAATACCAACACCCCCCCCCCCCCTCCCCCCGGGACACTGCGGCCATAGGGAAGGACAAGGGAACAGTCATATAAGAAAAACGAGAGGCCGCCACACGGACCAAATGACTCCTTTGTGTGCTGGAAGCTGACACAGCTCAAGGTGAAAATGATACTGCAGGGAGATATTACAGCCTCCTGCGCTGCTGCTAATATTAATAATACTGATCTGGGGAGAGACAGTGGGGGTAGGAGCAGATAGGGACTGGGGGGGGGGAGAAAGAAAGAGGGCGGGATGGTTGGGGCACATAGGGACCGGGGAGAGGAGGGTAGGAGCAGATAGGGCATGGGTGAAGAGCAGGAGAGTTATTTGGATAGATAGGGACTGGGGAAAAAGTGGAGTGATAGGGACAGATAGACAATGGAGAGAGAGATGCAGATGTTTTTTTTAAATAATCACCTCTGTAGTGTTGCAGCCTCTGGCCACTAGGGGCGCTCAACAGACCTCTGTTAGGGACACGGGCACACACACACTCCCTATGTACACTGCACCCCACACTATATTGTAGCCCCCATACCCCTCCATATAGTCCCCCCTATATATAGGGCACCTCCCTTCTCCATATACTGCTCCCGCCTTACACCGCATACTCTGCACCCCCTCCTCCATATACTATACTACCAAGGACACGTGTGGCCACTTATCAGCTGGGGGAGAAAGTGAATCAGTCCAGCAGGAAGGGTGAGACCCTGTGTAGGGTGAGCAGTGCGGTGACCAGGAGGAGGAGGGGTTGGTGCTGGGGCTGCAGATGATGCGGATGAGGAGGAGGCAGATAACCGGCTCAGCTGCTTTATATATACTGCGTGCCGGCGGAGCGTCAGGATCCTGTGCTCGCCTCTCCCACTCCCTGCACAGACCATGCCTGAACCCCTACGACCAGCTGCTGGTGACTACTGGTGTCATCTAGCCGCAGACTGGCCAGGAGCTGTGCAGGGACTGGTGAGCTTACATGTGCCAGTGGCTGGTGTATTAGTGCAGCATCACTATAGACTGCCCATTACAGACATACAGCATATATATATATATATATATATATATATATATATACACTGCTCAAAAAAATAAAGGGAACACTAAAATAACACATCCTAGATCTGAATGAATGAAATATTCTTATTAAATACCTTGTCCTTTACATAGTTGAATGTGCTGACAACAAAATCACACAAAAATTATCAATGGAAATCAAATTTATTAACCCATGGAGGTCTGGATTTGGAGTCACACTCAAAATTAAAGTGGAAAAACACACTACAGGCTGATCCCACTTTGATGTAATGTCCTTAAAACAAGTCAAAATGAGGCTCAGTAGTGTGTGTGGCCTCCACGTGCCTGTATGACCTCCCTACAACACCTGGGCATGCTCCTGATGAGGTGGCGGATGGTCTCCTGAGGGATCTCCTCCCAGACCTGGACTAAAGCATCCGCCAACTCCTGGACAGTCTGTGGTGCAATGTGGCGTCGGTGGATGGAGTGAGACATGACGTCCCAGATGTGCTCAATTGGATTCAGGTCTGGGGAATGGGCGGACCAGTCCATAGCATCAATGCCTTCGTCTTGCAGGAACTGCTGACACACTTCAGCCACATGAGGTCTAGCATTGTCTTGCATTAGGAGGAACCCGGGGCCAACCGCACCAGCATATGGTATCACAAGGGGTCTGAGGATCTCATCTCGGTACCTAATGGCAGTCAGGCTACCTCTGGCGAGCACATGGAGGGCTGTGCGGCCCCCCAAAGAAATGCCACCCCACACCATTACTGACCCACTGCCAAACCGGTCATGCTGGAGGATGTTGCAGGCAGCAGAACGTTCTCCTTGGCGTCTCCAGACTCTGTCACGTCTGTCACATGTGCTCAGTGAGAACCTGCTTTCATCTGTGAAGAGCACAGGTCGCCAGTGGCGAATTTGCCAATCTTGGTGTTCTCTGGCAAATGCCAAACGTCCTGCACGGTGTTGGGCTGTAAGCACAACCCTCACCTGTGGACGTCGGGCCCTCATACCACCCTCATGGAGTCTGTTTCTGATCGTTTGAGTAGACACATGCACATTTGTGGCTTGCTATAGGTCATTTTGCAGGGCTTTGGCAGTGCTCCTCCTGTTCCTCCTTGCACAAAGGTGCAGGTACCGGTCCTGCTGCTGGGTTGTTGCCCTCCTACGGCCTCCTCCACGTCTCCTGATGTACTGGCCTGTCTCCTGATAGCGCCTCCATGCTCTGGACACTACGCTGACAGACACAGCAAACCTTCTTGCCACAGCACGCATTGATGTGCCATCCTGGATGAGCTGCACTACCTGAGCCACTTGTGTGGGTTGTAGACTCCGTCTCATGCTACCACTAGAGTGAAAGCACTGCCAGATTTAAAAAGTGACCAAAACATCAGCCAGAAAGCATAGGAGCTGAGAAGTGGTCTGTGGTCACCACCTGCAGAACAACTCCTTTATTGGGGGTGTCTTGCTAATTGCCTATAATTTCCACCTGTTGTCTATTCCATTTGCACAACAGCAGGTGAAATTGATTGTCAATCAGTGTTGCTTCCTAAGTGGACACTTTGATTTCACAGAAGTGTGATTGACTTGGAGTTACATTGTGTTGTTTAAGTGTACCCTTTATTTTTTTGAGCAGTGTATATATATATATATATATATATATATATATATATATATGTATGTATGTATGTATGTATGTATGTATGTATATATATGAGAGCATGACAGGCCCCGACTCCCAGCTGCAGGACTTTCAGAAACCTGGCTGCTCCTGTGTGAGAAGTGACCCCCTTCCCACTATAATCCAGCCCTGGATGGGCTTTTAACCTATATCGAGATGTTTAAAACCTATAAAATACTAAAACATGGATTGAAAACAAATAATTTTAATTTTTTAGATCTTAAAAACCCTGGACCTAGTGATGAGTCAGTCAGTCATTGAGTGCTTTTACATTTATATATACTGTACAGATTATTTTAGAACTTTGGCATACAGTAGCCAGTAAACTACAAGAAAGGAATCATCAATCCGGGGAGATGCAGTTCTATGTCTTCCAAGTACTTTAAAGTGTTTAGAACTTAATTTGACAACCTCCAGTAAAGACTAGTTTCTAGTGCATTTCCTCTGAGTGCTGATTTGTTCCTCGTGTCTGGTTATAACTAACATTGGCAAAAGGAAGGAATTTCTGCACCTGGATTTTTTTTTATCATTTCCAATGGCCAGTGCATCTATTGGACAGTATTCTGGCAAATCACCCTTTTCAAACCTGACAGTATGTACCAAAGACTAAACATCAATGGTTCTCATTAGAAAACTCACCATGAATAAGCCATATAAGTGACACAAATATTTTCAGCATTTCTTAGAAAATCAAAGCAGGTCTGTTCATAAAAGCCTCAGTCTTCTCAGTAGCATTATACTATGGTTCAATTTTTATTCCTTCAAAATCACAGGACTTTGCCCAATAAGTAATTGGGTCAGGAAACGATTCACTTTATTATGGACAGTAGGGATTCTATTTTTAGGCAGCAGTGCAACAGCGGGTGAGTGATACAAAATGTGTTCAAGACATTCTAAGATAAAGCACTGAAAACATTATTACTTTAGAAAATATATAAAATGATAAGCGCGGGAAAGGTAGAAGCCAGATAAACGAATAATACAGACAGATTAAGCTTTTTCAAGAAGCTGAGAAGGCAATTCACCAAGTCACATAAAAATGAAGGGATCAGGATGAAAGCTTCAGACACTATTGGGACAATCCATCCGTTGATAGGTGCAAATGCACACATTTGTGAGGATCATAATTATAAACAAACGATATAGAGCAGGGGTTCTCAAACTCGGTCCTCAGGACCCCACACAGTGCATGTTTTGCAGGTAACCCAGCAGGTGCACAGGTGTATTAATTACTCACTGACACATTTTAAAAGGTCCACAGGTGGAGCTAATTATTTCACTTGTGATTCTGTGAGGAGACCTACAAAACATGCACTGTGTGGGGTCCTGAGGACCGAGTTTGAGAACCTGTGATATAGAGCAAACACACTGAACAAAAAAGTTAACGTTATCGTTCAGTGACGTCACCCCTCTCACCCCTTGAATATGCAGTCATGAAAGATATAGCCTAAATTGAACTGCATGTTCAGTTGATAAAGATAAAATATAACTACCTGTGGGAGAACTGGCAGATTCAGGGGGGGCGACTAATCATCTGCAGTGGGGACACCATCAGGTACAGCGGGCTGGACACCACAGGGTGATCCATGGTGTATGGCTCCATGTCACCCATTATCTCTGACACCCCTGCCTCCCCAGTCACCTACAATCTCCTTGTGACCTCTGCCTCTCTCTGTCACCCACTGTTTCTGCGCCACAGCATCCCCAGTCACACACTATCTTTCTATCACCCTGTCTCTCTCTGTCACCCACTGCCTCTATGTCGCCCACTGCCTCCCCAGTCACCTACTATCTCACGGTCACCACTGCCTCCATGTCACCCACTATTTCCCCAGTCACCTACTGTCTCCCTGTCACCCCTGCCTCTCTTTGTCAGCCACTGCCTCCATGCCTCCCCAGTACCCTACTATCTCCATCACCCCTGCCTCTGTCACCCACTTCCTCCATGTCATACCTGCCTTTCTCTGTCACCCACTGCCTCCCCAGTCACCTCTCTCCCTGTCAACCTCTGCCTCTAGGTCACACCTTCCTCTCTGTCGCCCACTGCCTCCATGTCACCCACTATTTCCCTGTCACCCACTGAATTTACCATCACCCACTGTCTCTCACTGTCACTCTTTGCCTCTCCTTGTCACACACTAACTTTATGTGACTCACTGCCTCCCCAATTACCCGCCCCTCCCTGTCACGCACTGAACCTACCATCACCCACTCCCTCAACTTGAAGGCAGTCTCTCTCTTCCCTGTCACAATGAAAGCTAACACTATATTATGTTACTGAATATAGCACATTAGGAAGGAGTCAAATGTAAATCCGGGTATATAGACCTGCCAACATCATTACCGTCTGCTGTCTGTGCACTGTTCAAGCTGGCTAGGAAAATATAAATAATGGTATGTAGCAGCCCCCCCAGGTGCGTGTCAAGAGAGGAGAGGGCCCGTGTCTAATGTCCGTCCAGGCCCCCTCACCTACTCTCTAGCCAGCAGTGCTACTCTGGCAAAAGAGCTACTGTATGGCTGCTATTTTCCAGTAATTTCACAACTGCACACGCTCAAAATACCAGGGAAATGCCCTCCACATCATTCTAAGATGATTTTGCAGCACTGCATCTGCTGATTCTGTACTTATGAAAGGTACGTTTAAAATAAATGGGTGCTGGGTGTGCGGTGCACCCATTACAGATACACCATTGCAGTCCACATAGTTCTAGCTTGGAGGAAAAGGGCACTTTAGGCAAAACACAATTCCTATGTGGCAGTGTTGCTTTCAGATTCTAATCTTCAAAGCGGGTATGTAATGAACTGTGACTTGTCCAAATTTTCACTGTTGGATTTAAAGCAGCATTTGTTTCTAAGGCAAAGGCTGGTTGGTTTTCCATTTCTAAAATGTGATTGCTTTAAATCCCATTCCAAAAAATTGCATACAATTGGTAATGTTGGTTATATTTAGGTGTTAGGACAATATAAGGGTTATAGGTTATAAAAAAAAAAAATACATATAGATACAGATAGAGGGAGAAAGAGAGAGAATAATCTATCTATCTATCTATCTATCTATCTATCTCTCTATCTATCTTTCTATCTGTGATGTGTGGTCAGGGTAGGCAGAGCCTCACCTGTCATACTCCAGTATACTCCAGACAGGGGTGTTTTTACTCTGCACGGTTCAGTAGTCTTCGGCATCGTGCTGAAGTCTACTGCGCATGTGCAGGTCTCCGGAAACATGGCGCCTGCCATGTTACGGAAACCAAATTCAGTACTGCGCATGCACGGCGGCCATTTTGGCTGCAATTTTCGCCACGGCTGCAGAGCCTGACGTGCAATGTGTGTGGTGTGGGTACCCCCTAGACCCAGGTGCCCTTGTGCATTGCACACATTGCACCCATTATAGAAACGCCAATGACTCCAGAGTTTTGACTATAAAAATGATTATAATATCACAAAGATATGAATAACTTAGAAATATCATTGTTGTACAGGTTGAGTATCCCTTATCCAAAATGCTTGGGACCAGAGGTATTTTGGATATCGGATTTTTCCGTATTTTGGAATAATTGCATACCATAATGAGATATCATGGTGATGGGACCTAAATCTAAGCACATAATGCATTTATGTTACATATACACCTTATACACACAGCCTGAAGGTCATTTTAGCCAATATTTTTTATAACTTTGTACATTAAACAAAGTTTGTGTACATTCACACAATTCATTTATGTTTCATATACACCTTATACACACAGCCTGAAGGTCATTTTAGCCAATATTTTTTATAACTTTGTACATTAAACAAAGTTTGTGTACATTCACACAATTCATTTATGTTTCATATACACCTTATACACACAGCCTGAAGGTCATTTAATACAATATTTTTAATAACTTTGTGTATTAAACTAAGTTTGTGTACATTGAGCCATCAGAAAACAAAGGTTTCACTATCTCACTCTCACTCAAAAAAGTCTGTATTTCGGAATATTCCGTATTTCGGAATATTTGGATATGGGATACTCAACCTGTATTATGCATATCATCTCTGTATTATTCTAATAATTTTATTAGTCAAAACTCACTCTCAGAGAGCAATAGGAGGAAAGGAGAGATAGATATTTTGAATGCACTCTCAGAGAGCAATAGGAGGAAAGGAGAGATAGATATTTTGACTCTTAAATGCATTAAAGGAAAGCTTGATAGTCAGCAACTGCGTAAAGGGTACCGACAGCTCTTCCAGTGACCTTAAGTGCAGTGCGAAAATCTTAACCTTATTACCTCAAAGGAGGAGCCCTAAGGAGAGTGAGAAGCTAAGCAAGGAGACCTAGGGCCCTTTGGAATAGAGTCAGCCTATCCCTGCAAACCTTTCATATTTATCATACAGCGGGCAGAGTCTGACGTCCTGTCGTACCAGCATTTACAGCACTGAGCAGGGCGGCATCAAAGGCTGGACAGGGCAGAGAAAGAGGAAGATTGTTCTCCTCAGCGCCAGCCAATTGACAGCATCAATCCGGGGAAGGGCCACCCGGAGGTGCAGCCTGACAAAGATTGGCAGCGGTGGGCGCAGCATGTCCTGTTGTAAGTTTAATTAGTTCACCAGGAAGTCTTTCAAAATTAAAGTTATACGCACAGAAATACTTGAAATTCTATAGCAAAGCATGGGTATATATATATATATATATATATATATATATATACACGAAACAACACCATATTAACCTCTTCAGTGGTATGCCCTGAAATCTTCCGGTGTAACCAGCGCCGAAGATTTCCGGCCATGCTACTGACTGATTCCCCGGGGTGCAGCATGACGGCACCCGGGAATCAGCATAAGCTATTATGAGTTAAGCCCGCCCCCTGGACTTCTATTGGCTGGGGGGCGTGCTTAACAGTGTAATGGCTTATGCTGATTCCCGGGCGCCGCTATGCGGACTGGAATCAGCGCTGATGCGGGTGATCCCGGCGGGTGTTCCCCTGCGGGCGATCATCTTCCTGCATTAACCCCCCCACACAGAATTTTTAACCCCTGCACTGCCGGTTTCAGCACTTGATTAATAAAAAAACACACCATTGGAGGTGTGTATTTTAAGGTAGTAAATAATTGTTTATGATGCTCGCGATGCCCATGGGTATTCCCCCGCGGGCGATTGCCCTCCTGCACTCCCCCGTACACTTTAACCCCTGAACTGCTTAATTTTAAAAACACACCATGGGAGGTGTGTATTAAAAAAATAAAAAAAAAAACACCACTGAAGGGGTTAGGCCCCTTGCTCCATATTAAGACCCCACAGTAATGCACGTGATACCATATTATGCCCCCCAGTTATTCCCCTGTCACCATATTATGCCTCATACAGTAATGCCCCTGACAACATATTATGCCCCCACATTATTGCCCTGGTCACCATAATATGCTCATTGTTGGGGGTTCTGCTCATTGTAATGGGTTCTGCTAATTGTCAGGGGAATCCCCCCCACGTAGCTGCTGCCGCAGCAGACTTTTCGCGCCGCCTGCTTCAAGTAAAAAAATTATGAAAATGGCCCTCCCAAAATGGCCGTCGCCTCAGAGGAGCATCCTCTAGTACAGTGATTTTCAACCTTTTTCAATTCGCGGCACACCGATACGAGTTTAAAATTGCCAAGGCACACCATCAGTGCGCCACGGGAAAAAAAAACACATTGGCCCCCACAGTAATTAAACTGACGGGATGCCGCGATCGGTATACTGACAGCCAACATCACGTTTGTCGGTAAAACATATCTAATCCTTAATAATGCCATACACTTTCCCCCCAGTAATCCCACACACTGCCCCCCCAGTAATTCCACCCCATTGCCCTCCCCAGTAATTCCACCCCATTGCCCCCCATAATAATTCCACCCACTGCCCCCAATAATAATTGCTGCCACCCACATCCCCCCCCCCCACAGTGATTCCAAACATTGCTTACATAAATAATTTTTTTATTTTAAATATAAAACCTGCATCTGTAACGCTGAGATGACAGCATGGATGGAGGAGCAGCAGTGGCCAGTGGACGGACGGACACTCCAGGCAGGAATGCGACGTGGAATGGCCAGTGGACGGACGGACGTACACTCCAGGCAGGAATGGGACGTGGAGTGGCCAGTGGGCGGGCGGGAGAGCACTCCAGGCAGGAATGAGACGTAGCGTGCGTGACCTATGAGTCACACACGCGGAAGTGCACACTGCACAGCGCTGTCCGAGCCGGCTATTGATTCCGGCTGGCGGCGGGTCTCTGGCTGGCGGGCGGCAACGGATCTCTCTGGCGGGCAGCGGTGGGGAGCATATCTGGCTGCCGGCGGCACACCTAGAGACCGCTCGCGGCACACTAGTGTGCTGCGGCACAGCGGTTGAAAATCGCTGCTCTAGTATCTTTAATAACTGTCTCCTCTAAGGCGGCGGACACTTTGAGATGGACATTTTCAATAGAGCCTGTGGGCAAACGACGGCAGCGGCGGACAGATGGGGATGGGTGGAGGTGGGTGGACGGCGGCATGAGCGGCCCGGGCCCTCACCTCTCTGTTACAGAGGCCGGGTGTGGGACAACTGTGCCCGCAGTCCCCCCTTCCCACCTCTAACTATATATAAGGGGTGGGAGGATACATATATAACTTTCAAAGGAACAAACATAAAATAGTCTAATCATATCTCTGAAATAAGGGATCGAGTGTGTGCCTAGAAGATAAAGGCATGTAGGTAGAAGCTGCCTAAACCTGTCCTACCCAGGCTTCATTGCAGGGAACACTAATAGCGGGCTACAGGCAAATTACGTCTTTTACACTGAACGCAAATGTATTGATGATTTTCTAATATACATGATCCTACTCTCTATAGCAGGGGAAGCAGTTGCTGTGGAACTACACATCCCAGCATGCCCTGCCACGGTTTTAGCATGCCCTAACAGTAACTGGTTGTCTTCCCCTGCTCTATAGCACAATCCCTATTTTAAAATGCAAAATATTAATATTTAATGACTGTTTCCTGTAAAAAATGTTTATTTTGCCTTGGAATAAATCAAGAAGTTGTAGAAGGTGACAGAATGCAGAGGGCTGAGAGCACCGCCAGCTAAGGAATGCCGCCTTTTCAGTACTCGGAACAAGAAACAAGGCTCTAACAGACAGCAGCATTTGCCAAAGCACCAGCTTCTCTTCACACTGAACAATGTCTCCTTTGTGTGGGCAGCAGTAGACGGCTCTTGGTCCCCCTTTTACAGATCTGGCAATACAGGGCACAAAGTGTCAGAAAGACTATGCTCCCTTACAACAACTTCTTGCACTAATGGAAGTTGCTCATTTTGTGAACACGTTCTTTTCCATGCGGCCATGACACGGCCAGGCAGAGCCTTGTGTAATGTATGATGTCTACAAGTACAGACAATTGCAGAACACCAGGCCAAAAGAATGTGGATTGGATTTGTATCATTAATGTGGTATCACCAGCATGAAAGCATGTGTATTTCAGATTTATGTTCTGCAATATGTACTTTGTATCTAGTTACTTAGGGGAATAACATACATTTGCATGCTTTACAGAGCTGTAAACCTTCAGCATTTAATAAATGCAATAAACTTTTTATTAAAAATAAGTAGGAACGGTTTCATGTTTCCATGCTTTGACACATAGGATCTGTAATAAGTTAAGGTCATGAACCTATGTATTAAGAGCCGGCATCACATAAAAAAGCTACTTAACGGAGCTTTTTTTTCCAGAGCCTACTGAGGTCCCCAAAAAAATCCCAGCTAAGAGCTGCCGGCGAGCTGCATTGGGGGCTAACTGGAAAACCCTGGGGGATCAATTAGCCTGCGGTAAATTACAGCAGCTAATTGAATCCCCCCCCAAAGTGAGGATAACAAGTTGGTAACCTGCAGCACTTCAGCTGTTGCTGAACTACAAACCACAGCATGCTCTGCCAGCAAATGTATGCATGTTTTCACATACATAGTACATTATGTGATCACAGCCGACAGATACAGCAAAGTGTAAACTGCCCATAGTGATTAGCACTGAATGCCTGATATTCAGCCAAGCACACTCTAACGTTCATGCCCTTAGGTGCATAAAATTGTCACTTGCCCAGCTAGTTTTACATGCCTGTTGCCTCGTGGTTTCCCTTGTACAGTGATGCAAAGGTGCAAAGTCAGGTCAAACCCTCCCCGCCCCACAGATATGTTTCACCCTCATTAAACTGAGCTTTTATTGATTTCTGCCAAATTAACCACTTGCATGATCCTTATTAGGATATTAAACACAACTAAGCTGTCTTTGTTTCAACTGCCATAATTGTGAAGTTTAGAATAATAAACACATTGCTTTATATGTAGCTGCCAGGCAAGACATCATGGTGAATTCACACCAACTAAAAAAAAGCACTGCTTTGGTCTGCAAAGCCTGGAGAAACAGAAAGCATGACCTTACTCATAAATAATCCCAAGTATGAGCAGTATCTCTGTATCATATTATCCCTGTCTTGGCCCTGTATAAAAGGAGCAGAAAACTAGAACATACACAAACCACACTTCCTCATACAGAAGATCGTCACCAGCACTGTGACCAATTAGGAGACATTGAGAGATCAGAGGTTAATGGAGTTATGGCAGCTATCAGTCTTAAGTGACAGGAACACATATGTACTTCATACTGAATGTGTTTGTAATTGACAATGTTATACTCTACATAATTCACAATCATGGGCTTCTACAATTCATGCTTGGATTTCTAAGAAACTGCAATCATTACTATGTAAAACCCATCAGTCACCCCTGCTGACAAGTGCAAAAAAAAAAATGCCTTGTTAACTTGAAGGGTGAGTGCCCAGTTTTTCACACAATATACACGTATATATTTCTTTTTGTCTTTCAATTTAGGTTTTACTAAATATTGCAGCAAAATATGACGGAACACATTGATAGGCACACACATGCATACATCCCAACTGTCCCGATTTTCCACGGGACAGTCCCATTTTGTGGGTACTATCCCGCTGACCCTCCTGCGGGCCGCAGTATCCCAAAAAGGGGGTGTAGAGCAGCAGTGAATTGATGCTCTCGGGCGCCGCGCACCGAGGTCCCAGTTCCTGATTCTTAAATGTTGGGAGGTATGCACATGGGACACAAAGACTGACATATAATGCACAGAGACTGAGGGGCAGATGTATTAAGCCCGGAGAAGTGATAAAACAGTGATAAAGCAGTGCAAAGTGGAAGGTGATAACGCACCAGCCAATCAGCTCCTAAATTTAAATTTACATATTGGAGCTGATTGGCTGGTGCGTTATCACCTTGCACTTATCACTGCTTTCTCACTTCTCCAGGCATAATACATCTGCCACTGAGAAAAGCATCCAGTGTGCAGAAATCTGTCTTCATCAGTAAATCACCTGCCTGTCCCATACTAGTACAGGTTGAGTATCCCATATCCAAATATTCCGAAATATGGAATATTCCAAAATACGGAATTTTTTGAGTAAGACTGAGATAGTGAAACCTTTGTTTTTTGATGGTTCAATGTAGACAAACTTTGTTTAAAACACAAAGTTATTAAAAATATTGTATTAAATGACCTTCAGGCTGTGTGTATAAGGTATATATGAAACATAAATGCATTCTGTGCTTAGACTTGGGTCCCATCGCCTCGATATCTCATTATGGTATGCAATCATTCCAAAATACGGAAAATTCCGATATCCAAAATACTTCTGGTCCCAAGCATTTTGGATAAGGGATACTCAACCTGTATATCCAGCTTTGCTCATTCTGCTGAGGAAAAGTTGCTACATTCAATTTTGCCAGGATTTCAGTTTCAGGTAAATTACATTTCTCCTTACAACAGGGTTATTCAACAGGAGACCCTCAAGCTGTCGTGGAACTACACATCCTAGCATGCCATGGAACAGTTTTGCTATTAAGGCTTGCTAAAACTGTTACACAGCATATTGGGATTTGTAGTTCCACAGCAGCTGAGGGTGATGCATGTCGGATACACTTTCCTTACTTTATCTGTCTGTCTGTCTGTCTATCTATCTATCTATCTATCTATCTATCTATCTATCTATCTATCTATCTATCTATCTATCTATCGGATATGGTGTTCGCTTCTCTGAATCTACCTCCTCTTCGCTACCTCTTTCAGTTGGAGTACCACAAGGCTCAGTTTGGGTCCTCTGCTTTTCTCTATCTATACCTCATCTCTTGGTAAACTAATCAGCTCTTTTGGTTTTCAGTATCATCTGTATGCAGATGATACTCAAATCTACCTATCCTCCCCTGACTTGTCCCTATCTGTACTGGGCCGTGTCACTGAATGCCTTTCTGCCATTTCATCCTGGATGACATCTCGCCCCCTCAAACTGAATATTTCAAAGACAGAGTTAATTATATTTCCACCGGCCAATAGTAGGTACCAACCTGATATCTCTATCACTGTTGAAAACTCAACTATCTACCCTACCCCACAAGCTCGCTGCCTAGGTGTCATCCTTGACTCTGATCTGTCCTTTGTTCCCCACATTCAATCTGTCTCAAGATCATGTTACATGCATCTAAAAAACATATCCAAAATACGACCATACCTTACACAAGACACTGCTAAAACTCTAATCAACGCTCTCATTATCTCCCGCATTGATTATTGCAATAGTCTCCTAACTGGTCTTCCCAAAACGAGACTCTCACCACTACAATCCATTCTGAATGCAGCGGCGAGGCTTATCTTCCTCGCTAGACGTTCATCGTCTGCAGATCCACTCTGTCAGTCCCTCCATTGGTTACCTGTACTCTACCGCATTCAATATAAAATACTTTTACTCACACACAAGGCCAGTAACCAAACTACACCAACTTACATCACTTCGCTTATCTCAAAATATCTCCCAACCCGACCTCTTCGCTCTTCACAAGACCTGCGTCTCTCATCCACACTCATTACTCGCTCCCACTCACGATTGCAGGACTTTCATCGGGCTGCACCCACTCTGTGAAATGCCCTACCACGCACAATAAGACTCTCCTCTAGTCTCCAAACCTTCAAGTGTTCCCTGAAAACTCACCTCTTTAGGCAAGCATATCAAATTCCAGAACCGCCCACATAACTTTCATAAACCTTCTTATCAAATTGCATCCACTCTGTACAGTCCACACATATCCTCACATGTCTTCTCATTCTTCACTTTCCCTTCCTCTCAAACCCGGTTCATCATTGCTGTATGACCATATCATACAGCCCTCCTAGAATCTTTGCAATCTGGCGAACAACTATGCAATAGATAGCACCTTTATTTGTGTACACATGCCTATTTCCCTATAGATTGTAAGCTTGCAAGCAGGGCCTTCCTACCTCTATGACTGTTTGTTATCACCCAGTTTGTTATTGTTATTTGAAATTGTAAAGTGCAACGGAATTTGCTGCACTATATAAGAAACTGTTAATAAATAAATAAATAAATATGGGTCGACTCAACTAAGGTCGACAGTCATTGGGTCGACCACGATAGGTTGACATGCGTTAGGTTGACATGGTAACTAGGTCAACATGGTCATTAGGTCGACCTGTACTAGGTCGACAGGTGAAAAGGTCAACATGAGTTTTTGGATTTTTTGGGGTGTCGTTTTCTTCGTAAAGTGACGGGGAACCCCAATTAGAGCACCGTGTCCCCTTGCATGGCTCGCTTCGCTCGCCATGCTTCAGGCAAGGTTATCGCTCCAATCGTAGTCCACGTGGATCATCAAGTATGGAAAATTCCCCCAAAAAATAAAAAAATATTTTTTTTTAAAAAAAACCTCATGTCAACCTTTAGACCTGTCGACTTAGTAAAGGTCGACCTAATGACCATGTCGACCTAGTTACACTGTCGACCGAATGCATGTCGACCCAATGATTGTCGACCTACGTTGGGTCGACCTAACGACCGTATCTCTCTCTCTCTCTATCTATCTATCTATCGCAGATCAGGTGTGAGTGCCGCAAACATCCATTATTTCTGCTTGCACCCTCCTGAGGTGGCGTGAAAAGCTGTGCACCCAAACTGCGATTTACCCGGATTTCAAAACAGCATCTTATTGGCACTTGGATGCCACATGTTTTGGATAGCCAATAAGAAAAATCTGGATAAATCCGAGCTTGCGTTAATCTTGGCATTAAGAACCAACTAAATCCGAACCTGCACATCTCTAGTTTATATGGGTTTAGCTGCTTTACGTGGCTAAATCCGGTGCATGTGGGCGTGACAAACGCAATAAGTTATTGGCACACGTGGCACTCGCACCCATCGGCAAAACAATTCAATAACTCTGTCAGACGCCCATTACTTATGGCAAAAAAATATTGACTTCACCTGATAGTGAGGCTAATTGTATCATTGCTGGAAATGTTCACCTTGCTGTATGTTATACCTATGGCTTATGTATTAACCTTGCCTGTAACCCATGTAGCAGATCGCAAAACCTTATCATAGATGTACACATCATGCCTATAATACAATGCATTCTACCTGGACTGAGAGAGAGCTACACCAGCGTAGGTGACCACCTACGTCACAGATACCACAACACATCTGTACGTTTTATACAGCATTGGCCGTTCATGCATCGGTTTATTATTATTTCTGAACCCTTTACCTGTTAATCCATGTCCATTCCCATGATTTGTTTTCAGTATTAGGGAACCATGTAACTTTAGAAAGACAAATGTGTAACACTACAGATTTTAAAGATCACAGCAATGATTTGAAAATGAGACAGGCTATCCCGAAACTTGTAAGGAACAGGCTCGTGGCAGCTCTAATGGAGCCAAATAGAACTTGGCTGGGAACAGTTGCACAGAAATATAGACTTGGCGGATTCCAGCTGCAAGGCTTTTATTCATTTAAATGCAAACCAGAACAAAGATCAGAAACTATTCCCCACTTTATATATTTAGAGCTCAAAAGTAGACCAATGTGCCCCACGCTGGGATGTGTAGTTCCACAGCAGCTCTGACAGATGATTTGCTATACCGCATCGGGAGCTCCTCAGGAGCAGGCTGTGTCACTTTTATTAGGTTTAGATTCTACCGCTAGATTACAATGAAAAAATCAGAAGACTGAAAGTAATGAATCACAAAAACCACTACACCATACAAAATATTGGGCGGCAGTTAACATTCAAAATAATACTGCTGGCTAAAAGATATTCCGTTTACTAGGGGGGTAGCATCTGTTAAATGATATATACGGATTATTACTAATAATGAAAAATTATTCTAGGCAACTACTATTAACTAAAACCTATGAAGGGTAAACAACATTAGGGGCACTATTTTCTTTTATTAAACATATTCTTTGTTTTATTTCCCTGGTACTCACCAGCCAGGAGTTATCTTGCATGTGTTTGGAGGCGCAATAACTGCATTGCATGACATTACGGGTTATATTTACTAAAGATCGATTCTGATTGATTTCAGATCGATTAAAGTTGATCTTGATCGATGTTGGACTTCCAGGGCTAAAACACACATTTATGAACAGATTATTTTTTATATGAATTTTTTTAATGTAATAAATGTGTATTTTAGCCTTGGAAAGCCAGCATCCATCAAGATTGCATTTAACTGATCTGAAGACGATTACAATCGCTCATAATCGACCTTTAGTAAATATACAGCTAAATGCACGAGTGCACTTATTCTGTGCTTAGTAAATGACCATTTAAAAAAGCAAAACAATAAATAAAAGATGCCTAAAAATGGTACAGATATTATGTGACATGGCTTGTCTATGTATGCAGTGTTTCGTTGCAAACTTCCATAGAAACAGATGACCTGTACACTTACCTTGCACCCCTCGCATGCACTGACTCCATAGTGATATCCAGATGACTTGTCCTGACACACAAAACAAGGTTTGTAAACTCGAGGAGGAGGGGGAGGGGATGGAGGACTCGGCACCAGCTCCTCGGAACTGGTACTTTGTGTTTCGATGGCTATAGAAAAAAAGAAAGAGAGCAATATCTTTTAATGAAATGTGTATAAACCAAGTAAATTATACAGCAAATATTTCTACAGTCAAAGGGTACGATTCAATTCAATGACAATTGAATAGCGCCGTGAATTAGCTCCTGGGGCTATTCAATACAGGGTCCTGTGACACCCAATAATGGGTTCAAGGAGAAATCCGACAAAAGTGCCGGCGCGATGCTGATTTCTGCCCTTAGCACGGCGGAAACAGCGTCGCGCTAGGCACTTAAGTCGGAGAATGCCTGTTCTCACAACAAAACACCCTGCCTAGTTCGGGAGAACAGGCATTATCTGACTTACCACTGCGCTGTACTGATAAGCTCTGGGAACTAATTCCCGGCGCTATTCAACGGTCATCGAATTGAATCGTGCCTAATGATGGATAAGGACCACTGGTGTCAGGAAAAAGACTGATGGATGTTTTTGATATGTTATTTTTATTATATTAGACTTTTATTGATTTCTGTGACCTGGATTCATTAAAATGAGAACAAAAATAAAATCAATGTCTATTTATACTACTTTATGTTCAATAAATTAGAATTGTGGAGCTCTAAAAGATAGAGCTCCTATGTTTTCAATTGTTATTCCAGGAATAAATTCCTACAGATGGTTGCAAGTGCTCAGTCTACCCCAAACTGTTCTCAACACAGCTGATAGGGCAGATGCTGCAGCTTGTCCATCCAGCTGCTTGTTCAATGGTTCAATGGAGCTGGACTTCAAGTTTAAGGAATCGAATGTGGAATTGATTTAATAATTCTTGTCCGGACAGCTCTGAATTTCAGACTTGCAGTCTGCTCAGGAAGGTGCCAGTGAAAAGAATGTGAGACATGATGTGCAGCCTGGAAGGAAAGCTGTCTTCCTGCAGTATAAATTACTTATTCCATGCACTTCGCTTTATGCTGCTTGTTATCAAAAATCATCTCCAGAGCAATGAGAGGGACTAAGAGATGAGTGTTACCCATAAGTCCTGACAATAGTTAAATAAAAATGAGTGGAAATCCACATGCAGTAATCCCGATTACTAGAATTCGCTTACAACCCTGTATTGCAGACTTCAATCACACTCATTTCTATTTCATGTAAGTGGACAGAACAAAGAACAGCTAACACAAGGACGTAACCAACTAGTCACCTTCTATATACAGTAAATATGTATAACTATGTGAACTCCTATCTCTATGAGTATAATGGTACCATCACACTTAGGGGTAGATTTACTATCTGTTAGACTTTATTATTACCAGTTATTTATATAGTGCACACATATTCCGTAGCACTTTTACAGAGAAAATTTGACCATTCACATCAGTCCCTGCCCCAGGGGAGTTTACAATCTATATTCCCTACCACACACACATTTCACATTAAAGTTAATTTTTGTTGGGAACCAATTAACCTACCAGTACATTTTTGGAGTGTGGGAGGAAACTGGAGCACTGGGAGGAAACCCACGCAAGCACGGGGAGAATATAAAGACTGCAGTTGGGAATCAAACCCCTGACCTCAGTGCTGTGAGGCAGTAATGCTAACCATTACACCGTCCGTGCTGCCCTTTCAAATCCGGATATGGGGGGTCATTCTGAGTTGATCGCTAGCTGAAAATGTTCACTGCGCAGCAATGATGCAAAAAAACCCCCGGCACTTTGACGCATGCGTATGCGGCGCAATGCGCACGCACGACGTACTTTCACAACGGCCGATGTAGTTTCATACAAGGTCTAGCAAAGCTTTTCAGTCGCTCTGCTGGCCGCAGAGTGATTGACATGAAGTGGGCATTTCTGGGTGTCAAATTACCGTTTTCAGTGAGTGTTCGAAAAAACGCAGACGTGGCTGGGCGAGCGCAGGGCCTGTTTGTGACATCAAATACGGAACTGAACAGTCTGAAGTCATCGCAAGCGCTGAGTAGGTCTGAAGCTACTCTGAAACTGCACAAAAAAATATTTTTTGTAGCCGCTGTGCGAGCCTTTCGTTTGCACTTCTGCTAAGCTAAAATACACTCCCAGAGGGAGGCGGCATAGCGTTTGCACGGCTGCTAAAACCAGCTAGCGAGCGATCAACTCGGAATGACCCCCCTGATCCGTAGCTTTGCCTGATGGAATTTAAAAGGCAATAGTAAAGAATTGCTAATCAGGCTTTTTTTTTTTTTAGCATTAATTACTATTGCAGTTTAAAAATCGATTAACCAAAGTAGCTGATTATTGCTGACTAAATTTATCCCTTAGTGTAACTTCAGCAACCACCACTACAACTACAAACTCAGGAGAGGAATAAATACTAAAACTGGGCAATAGAGGTAGCATTATGGATTATATATACCCAGGGCTGTTTCTAGCCAATTTGGCTCCCAGTGCGAGATTTAAAAATGCGCCCCCCCATGACATAAAAAAATGTGCCCCCCCCCACCTAGATAAAAAAAAAACTTGCGCGCGCCCCCCGGCAAAGGGGCATGGCCTCATCTAAATGGGTGTGGCCTCGTCTGAAAAGACTACCTCACAATCCAGTTTTTGACCCTGCTCCAACAGATCACGACCACCACAGGAAAAAAAAATTCTACCATATTAAGCCCCACACAGTAATGCCCCCTGCACCATATTATGCCACACACCGCAATGCCCTTGATACATTAAATCCCCACACTGCGGCAGGCAAGAGTCCCCATTTCACACATTGCGGCAGGTGTCCCCATTTTACACATTGAGAGAGTGAGAATACTTACAGAGGCGATTACAGCTCTTCGGCCCGCCTCACCAGTCGCTCCTCGCGCCGGCCTTTCCCTCTTCCTAACTTGGATCCCCCTCTGTACTCCGCTCGGGGGGGAGAGTTTCGCGGAGTAACGGGGTTGTGTCGTGACGCAACAACGCAACCGCGCCATTCCGTAAAACTCCTGAGGGGAGGAGGGGAAAGCAGGGAGCCACAGTTAGTGCCGCGGCGGGCACCCAGTGCGGTTGCACTGCTCGCCTGCCCCAAGAAACGGCCCTGTATATACCTAATATGCATGGCTTGTTTACATGGCACTGGTGGGTAGAGCACACACTACGGAGGTTGCGACACATTTCCTCTATATTACATAGGCAACAATCAATATAGTAGGGCTGGACAAAGATGAGAGTGTGGTACATCATTTCATGGATGATTTGGCATTGATAGGGAATGTGAGTTATTTTATTTCTGTGCAGGGTAAATACTGGCTGCTTTATTTTTACACTGCAAATCAGATTGCAGATTGAACACACCACACCCAAATCTAACTCTCTCTGCACATGTTAAATCTGCCTCCCCTGCAGTGCACATGGTTTTGCCCAACTGCTAACAAAATTCCTGCTGCGATCAACTTAGAATTACTCCCTATGGCCCTCATTCCGAGTTGTTCACTCGCTAGCTGCTTTTAGCAGAATTGCACACGCTAGGCCGCCGCCCTATGGGAGTGTATCTTCGCTTAGCAGAATTGCAAACGAAAGATTAGCAGAATTGCGAATAGAAAATTCTTAGCAGTTTCTGAGTAGCTCGAGACTTACTCCTATACTGCGATCAGCTCAGCCCGTTTCGTTCCTGGTTTGACGTCACAAACCCCCCTGCGTTCGGACAGCCACTCCCCCGTTTCTCCAGACACTCCCGCGTTTTATCCTGGCACGTCTGCGTTTTTCCGCACACTCCCAAAAAACGGTCAGTTTCCGCCCAGAAACACCCACTTCCTGTCAATCACACGCCGATCACTTCAACAATGGAAATTCTTCGTTCGGACGTGAGTAAATCTACTAAGTTTTGAGCTAAATTACTTAGCGCATGCGCACTGCATACCATGCGCATGCGCATTTTGCCTTAATCGCTCCATTGCGAAAATCAGCAACGAGCGAACAACTCGGAATGACCCCCTATGTGCATTGTTTTGATGTCTGTAAAGCGCATTGGGTCCTGTTGGAGAAAGAGCACTATATAAATAAAATTATTATTATTATTATTATTTTTAGTAGTAGTAGTAGTAGTAGTATTCTATGCCTTTAGACTTTAGAGCTGCAATTTTTTTTTTAGTACAGGTTGAGTATCCCTTATCCAAAATTCAAAATCCCACATTTTTGGTTCCCCTACTGAGATAATGACACATATACATATATATTATATTATATATCTATATATATAATATATCTATATATACACATAATATATAATATATAAGTAATCTGTATTACATTTTTATTGATTACAAATGCACAGAAAATAGTCAAACATACAGCCGTAAGGCACCATAAATTCAAATGCGAAAAAGACACAGAATTCAAATCATTAGCTGTATACATATAATCTCAGATATACAAATTGTGAAGTATACTCAAAAGGAAAAGAAACTTAAAAAGGGGGGGCATAGAAGATAGAACACAGAGACACAATATGGAGGGTAGGGAGACAATGGAAGACGCACGGTGTGTATGCCCAGGGAAGGCAGCAAGACAAAAAAATAAAAAAAATAAAATAGCACGAGTCCTTAAGGGGCCCTTTCAGAATTCAGTGAATTCAAAATAGACAAATCAATAGGGTCACTGTAAATGGTAGAAAGCCCTTGTCTCTCTCGATACTCGCCCCACTTGAGCCATCTCATATGAATTGAGGAGGCCGATGCAGAGTATTCGCTACCGGACGTCTCAAATACAAAGTGCTTATGAGTTTTATTAATAATTGTCTGTATACAAGGTACCGACTGAGACTTCCATAACTGCCCTATTGTAGCTTTAGTAGAGATTAAAATATGACCGAGAACGTAACTATCACAACTGAGTAGTCAGTGCTTAGTATAATGGAACAAAGCAATAACTGGGTCAACAGGAATGTTTGTTCCCAATACATCATTTATAAGAGAGAACACCTCAGTCCACAGCGGCTTCAAAACCGGGCACACCCAGAAAATATGAAAGATGGTACCGACGCAACCGCAGTTTCTCCAGCATAACTGAGATACCGAGGGCCAGATAAGGTGCTGCCGCCGTGGCGTGAAGTACGCTCTGTGACATAGCTTGTAAAACATTTCAGAATGTTGCAAACATTTAGAAATTTGAAAGCACGTTAATGAAACTCGAATCCCACTCAGCTTCCAAAAACTCTCTATATAAGTCTCTTTCCCACTTAATTTGAGATCTGCCAATTTACCCGTCTTATTCAGTAAAACAATATATTGGTACCATTTGGAGATACCACCTCTATGACCAGGAGACGATAATCTAACAGATAATAATACGGGCAATGGAGGGGAATACATTATTTATCCACATAAGTATATATCCAATGACGCAGTTGCAAATATTTTTAAAAATCCTGTTTCGGAATATTGAATTGTAATTACAGTTGTGAAAAGGAAATTAAACTGTCTGCGTCGAAGATATCCTTCAACTTCGATATCCCCGCTTCGACCCAGGAATCTAGTCTGAAATTAAAAATAGAGCCGGCTATAGACTGAATAGAAAGCCCAGCTGCTGGTAATGCGATTGCACTATCAGCCGAAACGATTGAATGTCAAATATGTAATGTGGATCTAATCGCGGCATCAGGGCCCGTCCACAAATGAATAGCCTGTGCGGGGAGCAAAAATAGATCTGTAAGCGCAGGTGTTCCCAAAAAGGACCTTTCCATGATGACCCAGGGTTTATGGGACTGAAAGGCAAACCAGTCACGGGCCTGACTGAGGAGGTAAGCAGAGTGGTAGGAATCTAAGTCAGAATAGGCAACACCTCCGGATAGTTTAGGTAGAATCAAAATATGCCTGCCTATACGAGGTCTTTCCAAATAAATTCAGAAAAAATTCCATTAGCTCTAGTACTAAAGGATTTAGGGAAATTGCGAGGAATGGCGCGAAAAAGGTACATAAGTTTCGGTAGTAAAACCATCTTGGCTGCAGCAACATGCCCCAATCAATAAATTTTGTGAAGCAGTCACTCTTTAATCAATCTCTCAAAAGAGCTTAGCAAGTGCGTAAAATTACAGTCAAGGAGGTCAGGTTCACTCCTAAGTATTTAATGGATCTCGTCTGCATATCTATATTGGTCTTTAAGTAGGGTAAGTGATGTCGGTGAGATAAGTAATGGAAGGGCTTCTGTCTTAGAGGTGTTCAGTTTATATTAAGAAACTTTTGAGTATATATCTAAGATAGAGTGAAGACCAGGGAGAGAAGTTTCTGGGTGGAGAAGGCAAAGCAGGATATCATCAGCAAAGAGGCTGATCTTATGATTAAGCCCACCAATCTCAGGTCCCGCCACATCTGCAGAAATTCTGATAGTCTCTGCCAGGGGCTCGATCGCCAAGCAAACATAAGGGGCGACAAAGGGCACCCTTGCCTGGTACCATTTGAAATATCGAACTCCCGGGAGAGACAACCGTTCACAAAGACCTTTGCAGAAGGGAAATACAGAGCAAAAATAGAATCCAATAATTTACATCGAAAACCAAATTTGAGTAAGACAGATTTTAGGTATCCCCAATGCAGTCTGTCAAACGCCTTTTCAGCGTCTAAAGACAGAACTAATAAAGGAGATTTATAGAAGTTACAATATTCTATAACGTTGAGGACTCTCCGAGTGTTGTCCGGGGCCTGCCTGCCTGGCACAAAGCCAACCTGATCTGCGGATATAAGAGAAGGTAAGAGGGGGCAAAGGCGGTTAGCAATCAGCTTAGTGTATAACTTAACGTCCGTGTTCGACAATGCTATCGGACGAAAATTTTGAACGGACGTGGGGGCTTTACCCGGTTTGGGGATAGCAACTATTTGCACTTCCAACATCTCCTTCGGAAAGCTCCCACGACCAGATGCCTCATTAAAAACGTGAAGTAAAGTAAAACCGGGGCTAACTCCGCCTTATAGCTTTTGTAAAAACCAGAGGGGAATCCATCAGCACCTGGGGCTTTGTCACGAGGCAAAGCATCAATAGCCGCTTCAAGTTCCAAAACAGACCAAGGAGAGCATAACGATAGGCAGGCCTCAGAGTCCAGCTCAGGGAGGGACAAAGCTGCAATTCTTTGACAAAAAAATTGCTATAAACATTTTTTCTAAATTGCATTTGCAGCTCACCTAATTGAGCTAGAGAGTTGGGCAAGGTGTCATTTTAAACCCTTTTTTTATGGGCGTTCATATGATATATAACACAACAGTATGTTTCAAGAAAAATTCAACATTTCAAAATCAAAATTTAGATTAAAAAAAAACTTTTTTTTGTACTTTTTATGTTTAAATCTAAAACAAAAATTCATACTGTAATAAATCCCCAAAGTTTTATTTTTGGATCCTCATGGGATTACTTGCTATAAGAGTTTTCATTTTTTAGGGATTCATGGAAATTGTATAGAAAAATCAACAAAACAATATTTTTTCCAGTTTACTACATTAGAGGAATGCACGTTCCTCTTCAGGTGTGTTTGGGGATGAGATTCTACAGAGAACGCCTACTCCCATTTCTGCACAGGTGCACAAACTTAAGTGGGAAGATACTCCATGTGCAAAGACACTTTAATTGTGTTGAATAGGCCCACTTTTTACATTTCCTAAAGGATAGGTTTGGGTGGGCTTTAAATAGTGATAAGAAGTCCCTTTATCACTTATTTAAGCCCACCCAAACCTATCCTGTCCCTGGACCATTTGTGTCACACTTGGAAAGAGAAGTGTTTAATTACAGTGGAGTATCAGACTGTGTGTTGGGAGCGGGGAGGAACAGCAACTTGGAGAATGGGTGCTGGGAGGGAGAGACACAGTAGACTGGGCACAACACTGTACTCACAAGAAGAAGTCTAAGTCACCCGGCTATCATTGGACCAGTGCTCAAGCTACAATTCTCCCATTTGTGGTGTATTACAAGGGGAAAACAAAAACTGAACATTTTAGTTATGTTGTTATTTATCTATGCTTCTAAAGGAAAGTCAAACTTTTGAAGAAAATAAAAAAAAGGCACCCAAAAAGAATTTTCACTTCTCCGATGGGCCAGCTGCACAATTCAAGAACAAAAAAAGAAAATGTTGCCAACATATGCTCTCATAAAGATGATTTTGGTATGGAAGCAGAGCGGCATTTTACTACGACTGCTCAAGGCAAAGGGCCTTGCAATGCTGTAGGTAGCACAGTGAACTGGTTAACATCCCAAACAAGCCTACAATGTCCATATGATTATCAGATTCTTATACCGCAACAACTTTATAGAAATGCATTTTACTTTCTCAACAACAAGAGACAGCAATATTTCTGGATGATCACTTCAAAAACACAGCAACAAATATTTGTCTATTTATAGCCCACCCAAACCTATCCTGCCCCTGGACCACTTGTAGTGATCCAGGGAAAAATGTAAAAAGTGGGCCTATTGTATTCAACACAATTAAAGTGTCTTTCCACATGGAGTATCTTTCCACTTATGATTGTGCACCTGCGCAGAAGTGGGAGCAGGCACTGCCTGTAAAATCTCATCCACAAACACACCTGAAGAAGAACGTGCATTCCTCTAAAGTAGTGAACAGGAAAAATATTGTCTTTTTTATTACAATTATAACAAATCACTCGTTAAAAAAAAAATTGCAGCTTTAAACGCATATAACTTCAAAACAAGTGTACTGATCAGCCTAAGATTTGGGGGTTTTCTTTACACCATGACAACATTTATTATCCCAGATGTCAGTACAATCTGAAATGGTCAGTTTGAAACCTGTGTTGATTTAGTGTGGAATAACACAATTACAATATTTCTAATCTTTTAATATCAAACACTGGTTCAGAAAAAAAAATACAAAATAAAGATTGCATTATAATAATGACAATTAACATAATCACATATTAAGCATTAAGAGTAACAGTATTCCTTTGAGTATAAACCATTTACATATGGATGGATTTTTATTGTGGTGTTATATAAAATAAACTATGTTGTTATCAAATTAGAATATTTATCGGTCATGTGCACTATTTTCAGCATATTCCTTCGCACATCTATACCAAAAGAATAGCTTCCTAATGCTACCCGGGGGAACACTGAAACGTGACACTCAATAGGAACAGCTCAATTCTTTGTAGCTTAAGACATTTCAGTTTAGATACAAGGGGGTAAATTTACTAAGATGGGAGTTCTATTTAAGATGGGATGTTGCCCATAGCAACCAATCAGATACCAGGTATTATCTTCTAGAAAGTGCTAGATAAATGAGAAGTAGAAGCTGATTGGTTGCTATGGGCAACATCCCATCTTAAATAGAACTCCTGTCTTAGTAAATGTACCCCTAGGTCTTTATGGAGCACAATTAACGACTTCAACACCAACAGGTCTTCTTCCCGTTCATGACCAAACCAAGTTTTACATTTTGTAATTCTTGAATTCAAATGGGCATATTTGTTTTCTATTATTCTCAGTCAAAGCAACTGAATTTTAGGTATTTTCTTATAATTAGGATATAAAGGCTTTCTTTTAATTAGAATAAAAATAATTTTATTGACTGGAATTAAATGGTGAAGAAAATAGCTAACATAGGGGCTAATTCAGGATAGATCGCAAAACGCGATCCAACCGGAATTTGTTTGTTCACCCCACGTGCACATGCACAGGTCCTGTCCTGCGCATGCGCCCGCATTTACTGTGGGTGACCCGCAGTAATTATGAACGTGTCTGCCTGATTGACAGACAGAGGTGTTTCGCGGGGCGGCAATGCTCCGTTTCCAAGGCGAGGACTTAGCGTTACTGGGGCGGCGGGTAAACGGAGGCGTGGTGGTGCAAACGGGGGGTGCGGTGTGGGCATTATTGGGGCGGCTGCATGACGTCACACGCAGCCGCTCCGACAAAAAAGATGGCGGTGGACCTCCTGCCGTAGCAGCCAGGAGGAGGCTTCCCTAATTTCTGTGACCACACGGCGCGTTCGCAATTAGTACGTGGTCGCAGATGGGGAGCGGCAGGTAGCATGCTGGGCGAATTTGCAATCCTTACTGAATGAGGTCCATAGTCCATTAATCATCCCATACTTTGTTTCTTATCATTAACAACAACGTAAATTAACGTAAAAGTTATGTTCACAAGTTCTTCTGTTAGGTATGCAAATAAAAATTCTGTGTACTGAATACAAAGTTGACACAGGCATTTTTTGCATTTGAAACCACTAACAAAAGGCTAGTCAAAAGCAAATACATTTGGATTTAGTGCTAGCAGACAGACTGCTGGAAAAAAATGCCGGTGGGTTTGGTCAGGGCCGTTGAGGGAGGGAATGTACTTATTACCCCTGGCCTAGGGCTTGTTGGAGGGTCCCAGGTTTGCCACTGCCACGCCTCCAGCAATTAGGCCACGCCACTCAAAAGAAGCTGGGTGCGGCCAAGCTCTCTATGGCCCAGCGGACTCTATATAGTGGTAGTAAAAATGTTCTAGCACTGCAATGAGCAACAGAACTTTACTGCAGCAGGCAAGAGATGCTCAGCTTCCTGATAATGTTGGCTGGCAGCAACAGCTTAGGCTGTGTACACACGGTGCAATATTTCTTTTGATTTTGACTATATAGTCAAAATTGTAAGAAAATATAGTGCATATCGCACCATATGTATGATCCTTTTGATGCCGATGTGCAGTCTCGCGGGATCGGCATCGCAAGGAAAAATAGACTGTGCAGACACCCCAACAATGACTATATCGATGGGGCCGGGCTCCGGTCCCGTCGTATAGTCAATGTCGGGCTGTGCGGCGCATTGCGCTGTATGTACACAGCCTTAGCATTCCAGTGCCACTTTTGCTATATAAAAACATAATTTTGTAGAAAAAAAGTAAAAAAAGGTACAAAAAATATCTATACAAAAAAGAACCAAATAAATAATAAGACGTTTGTTCCATTAACAATGCAAACATATTTAGTAGGGGAAGCTATCGCCAGAAGTAACTGATTAAGACTACAAGGGGGAACACAGTGTGTATACAGCCTTAGCATTCCAGTGCTACTTTTGCTATATAAAAACATAATTTTGTAGAAAAAAAGGTACAAAAAATATATATACAAAAAAAGAACCAAATAAATAATAAGACATTTGTTCCATTAACAATACAAACATATTTAGTAAGGGAAGCTATCACTGGAGGTAACTGATTAAGGCTACAGGGGGGAATTCAATTAGCTGTGGTAAAACACCGCAGCTAATTGACCACCAGGGGCTAATTCAATTAGCCCTGATAGTCAGCAGCTTCAAGGATCTCCTTTCTCCTGCCGGATGCAGAGGAATAAAGCCCCAGAAAAAAACACATGGATATGGGAACTTATGCCATCTATCTATCTATCTATCTATCTATCTATCTATCTATCTATCTATCTATCTATCTATCTATCTAAAATTGGTGGCGGAACTAGTGACGTGAGCCCAGGTGCAAAAATATAGTTTAGGCCCCAAATCTAAAACAGGGCCTCCTAAGCGTGTGCCAAAACAAGGGGCGAAGCCTCACCTTAGACTAGATAACTAGATAGCATCAGTGACCCCATATACTACAGACAGCATCCATGACCCCCCATATATTACAGACAGCATCCGTGTTCCCCTGTATACTACAGACAGCATCTTTGACCCGGCGTATACCACAGAGAGCATCAGTGACCCCCCATATACCACAAAGAGCCTCATTGACCTCTGTATACAGCAGACAGCATCACTGACCCTGTATACAGGAGAGTAGCCGTGATCCCCGTATACCACAGACAGCATCCATGACCACCCATATACCACAGAGAGCATCAGTGACACTTTTATACTACAGAGTGCATCAGTGACCCTCAAATACTGCAGACAGCATCAGTGACCCCCATATATCAGACAGCATTAGTGACCCCCATATATCCAGATAACATCAGTGACCCCCCCGTACACTACAGAGAGCATCAGTGACCCCATATATCCCAGAAAGCATCAGTGACCCCGTATACAGCAGAGAGCATCAGTTACCCCTATATATCACAGAGAGCATACGTGATCCCCTGTATACCACAGACAGCATCTGTGATCCCCGTATACCACAGAGGGCATCAGTAAGCACCGTATACCATATAGAGCATCAGTGAGCCCAATACAGTATGCCACAGAAAGCATCAGTAACCACAATATACCACAGAGAGCATTAGTGCCCCCATATACACTGAGAGCATCAGAGACACCTGTATACTATAGAGTGCATCAGTAACCCTCATATACCAAAGAGAGCATCCGTGACCCCTGTATACCGTAGAGAGCATCAGTAACCCCCCCGTATCCCAGACAGCATCCGTGACCCCCATATCTCCAGAGAGCATCAGTGACTTCCCGTATACTACAGAGAGCGCAGTGAGCCCCCATATACCATAGAGAGCATCAGTGACCCCATATACCACAGACAGCATCAGTGACTCCCGTATACTGCAGAGACCATCAATGACCTCTGTATACCAGGGACAGCATCAGTGACCTTTCCATATACCACAGAGAGCATCAGTGACACCTGTTTACTACAGAGTGCATCAGTGACCCTCATATACTACAGACAGCATCAGCAGCAGTGCAAGTGGGTGGGTACTGGTGGGTACGGCGTACCCTTAAGAATTTAGCTGTGGGTATGCCATACCCATCGCCGCCGGGTTGCCGCTCCCTCCCTCCGCTGCTGCTCACACCGCGTTGATGCGAGGGGAGGAGAGCACAGCGTGCGCCTCCCCTGCCCCTCAGTGTCTACCTTTAATTCAGCGCCGGCTCGTGAGCCAATCAGAGCTCGCGGACCGGCAGACAAGGCTCCTGATTGGCTGCCGGACCGTGAGCTTTGATTGGCTCACGGACCGGCGCCTAATTGAAGGTAGACACCGTGACCCACACCACCGCCGGAGACTGAGGGGCAAGATAGGCGCACACTGCACTCTCCTCCCCTCACACACAGGAACAGGTAGCAGCAGCGCGGTAAGCAGGATGGGGGAGGGGGGGCACGTGTACCTGGCACTGGGGGCATATCTGGCACTGCGGGGACATGTGTATCTGGCACTGGGGACATTTCTGTATCTGGCACTGGGGGCATATCTGGCACTGGGAGCATATCTGGCACTGTGGCGGCATTTCTGCATCTGGCACTGGGGGCATATCTGGCACTAGGGGCATTTCTGTATCTGGCACTGGGGGCATATCTGGCACTGGGGAGACATGTGCATCTGGCACTGGGGGCATTTCTGCATCTGGCACTGGGGGCATATCTGGCACTGTGGGGGCATTTCTGTATCTGGGACTGGGGCATATCTGGCACTGGGGGGACATGCGTATCTGGCACTGGGGGCATGTCTGTATCTGGCACTGGGGAGCAATGTATTTCTGACACAGTGGGGGCATTTGTGTATCTGGCACTGTGAGGCAATGTATATCTGGCAATCTGGGGGCATTTGTGCATCTGGCACAGTGAGACAATGTGTATCTGGCACTGATGGGCAATGTATATCTGGCACTGTGGGGCAACGTATATGTGGCACTATGAGGCAACGTATATCTGGCACTATTGGGGTCATGTGTATCTGCCCCTCTCCCCATATGTATATCACGCCCCCATTTTCATTGGCCACACCCATTTTTGGTGCGTGCCCCTTCGGAGCGTGCACACAGTACCTATAAGACATTTATTCTACTTGCACCACTGAGCATCAGTGACCCATGTATATTACAGACAGCATTAGTGACCCCCATATCAGTGACCCCCACATACCGCAGAGAGCATCAGTGACCCCCATATACCGCAGAGAGCATCAATGACCCCCCTCATATACCACAGTGAGCATCAGTGACCCCCCACCCCTGTATACCACAGAGAGCATCAGTGACCCCCAAGTATCTCCAGAGAGCATTAAACTTACATTTTATGTTTTCACAACACACCTCAATAATGGGCTGGCTGGCTGGCTCTGGGTGCAAAGCTCCACAGTTATCACAGCAGTGCTAAGGCTCCTCACAGCAGCTGCTCTAGTGTGACCACGCTGAGCAGTTGTTCCTCCTTCCATGCATGGAAAAAGATCTTTGGGCAATCAGGGGGACACAGCTGCAGACATACCCAGGGGGCGGATCTTATCATGACTGGTGGCAGAGCTTCAGGTGACACGGGAGGGGTAAAAGGAGGAATATTGGAGCAATTGTGCATGGCTGCTGGCGGTCGATAAGGGAGAGGTGGAGCTTTGGCCGGACAGGATTAAAGTGCAGGGGGTTCTGTGGGCCTATTTTCAATGGGGGCATGCAGCTCTATCTGCCCCATTGTTAATTCAGCCCTGCTGCTGTGGAGGGAAATGGCTCAGTGTCTGCCACGGCTCATCCTTCTTTCTCTCTCTCTCAGAAACAGAGAGGAAGCTAAGGCCGGGGAAACGTAGGAAAGAGGAGGAGCTAAGAGGAGATGGGAGAGCAGCACCTCTTCTCCCTCCAGCTGGGCCTGACCTGCTGCGCTGCTGACATGGACAGCAGCAACTTAGCAGCGACAGCATTACTGAGTGTGGCGGCCGGTCACACAATGCTGGCAGTGACATGTAAATAAGTCAGTGTGACTCATTGAAATGCCCACGGCTGTGGGACTCTTCACTGTGGCGGCCATCGGTGCAATGAATCGGCTGCACTTGCGCTAGTTCCGCCACTGGTTGAAATATATTCAAATAAACGTTAATATGTTCACATAAAAGTTGATGGATAAACAGCAGACAAATGCATAAACTCAGACAAATTTCAGGAATATATATATATATATGTATATACAGTGCCGGACTGGGGAATGAAGGGCCCACCGGGGGAATAATGTTGTAGGGGCCCATGCTTAAGGGTGTGGCCAGCCACCACAGAGGTTTGGCTAACCATTACAGAGTACATGTTCTGTGCCCCTTTGTAAATATATAATAAACCATGTTCTTTTGAAGTATAATGTAACATATGTATAATGCATAATTCATGTGCACTAGGCTAGAGACTGGAACCTGATCCCTAGAGGAGGAGGAGGGCCCACAGGTAGTGGGGCCTACCGGTGGTTTCCCCTGTTTCCCTGTGGGCCAGTCCGGCTCTGTATATATATATATATATATATATATATATATACATATATATATATATATATATGGCGCTAATAATCACTTATTTATTCAACCAGCCATACGACTGACCACATCAATAAATAAATAATATCAATTTATTAAAAGCATATAATGCAAAAAGAGATAAACCTTTCATAGATACATAGCATTGATGAATGTTAGATGAAATAATGAAGGGTATATATTTTCTCTTCCACCCTGATGCGTTTCGTCCTTAACGGACTTCTTCAGAGGGGTGATCAATACAGCTATACTCCAAAGTGAATCTTCAGATCCTTAGACCATTTGTCAGTATAGGTTTGTATAACAATTTTAAAAGTTTGAAAGACTTCCGTCTTAGTTCGTAAGGGTCAATTAGTTAAAATCTGAAAAATAGCCCACCTCAGGGGGCATTTTGGGAGAGCACACAGGATTATGTGGTCCTTATGTGGATATACGCGAATTTATATATGAGTTTCTCCCTGAGGTGGGCTATTTTTCAGATTTTAACTACCGTATTTGCCGGCGTATAAGACGACTGGGCGTATAAGACGACCCCCAACATTTCCACTCAAAATATAGAGTTTGTTATATACTCGCCGTATAAGACTACCCCCTTCCACACACCAAATAAAACGTAAAAGAACATCAGATTTGTGACATACTGTATAATATGACCTGATAAGAGATTTGGATAGGGAGTATTTATCAAGGTATGCATAAGAAGGGGGGAGGGGGCGAGGAGAAAGTTGTAAAATGTATAAAAGTATACCCCTGTGTGCATTTAGTGTTACCAGTTTCACATGAGTGCCATTAGTATTAGTATTAGTGCCATTACAGTACCTGTCATTGTCACCATTGTACGGCCACAACGCGACTGCAGCGCCTCCGGCCAGTCCCTGCATCTCCCTGTAATTGGCACTAGTGACCCGCCGCGGCCGCACTGGATATCGCGCGATACTGGATGGTGAGTAGAATGAGGTGGGCGGGCATCGGGAGGCCACTATGGGCACCGGGCGAGTATCGGAAGGCCACTATGGCAGCTATGTCTATCCCAACTGAAGTGCACCCGGCATATAAGACGACCCCCCCACTTGGAGGCATGTTTTTCAGGGCAAAAAAGTAGTCTTATACGCCAGCAAATACTGTAATTGACCCTTACGAACTAAGACAGAAGTCTTTCAAACTTTTAAAATTGTTATACAAACCTATACTGACAAATGGTCTAAGGATCTGAAGATTCACTTTGGAGTATAGCTGTATTGATCACCCCTCTGAAGAAGTCCGTTAAGGACGAAACGCGTCAGGGTGGAAGAGAAAATATATACCCTTCATTATTTCATCTAACATTCATCAATGCTATGTATCTATGAAAGGGTTATCTCTTTTTGCATTACAGGTTGAGTATCCCATATCCAAATATTCCGAAATACGGAATATTCCGAAATGCGGACTTTTTTGAGTGAGAGTGAGATAGTGAAACCTTTGTTTTTTGATGGCTCAATGTACACAAACTTTGTTTAATACACAAAGTTGTTAAAAATATTGTCTTACATGACCTTCAGGCTGTGTGTATAAGGTGTATATGAAACATAAATGAATTGTGGGAATGTACACACACTTTGTTTAATGCACAAAGTTATAAAAAATATTGGCTAAAATTACCTTCAGGCTGTGTGTATAAGGTGTATATGTAACATAAATGCATTCTGTGCTTAGATTTAGGTTCCATCACCATAATATCTCATTATGGTATGCAGTTATTCCAAAATATGGAAAAATCCGATATCCAAAATACCTCTGGTCCCAAGCATTTTGGATAAGGGAGACTCAACCTGTATATGCTTTTAATAAATTGATATTATTTATTTATTGATGTGGTCAATCGTATGGCTGGTTGAATAAATAAGTGATTATTAGCGCCATCTGATACATCGTTTTAGAGGTTGTCTGGTCGGGTCCTAGCTAACAGTAGGACCGTTTCAGAAGGCAGCAATTTTACAGCGCAGGATAAGGGTGTTTCTGGTTTTCATATATATATATATATATATATATATATATACAGGTTGAGTATCCCATATCCATATATTCCGAAATACGGAATATTCCGAAATACGGACTTTTTTGAGTGAGAGTGAGATAGTGAAACCTTTGTTTTTTGATGTCTCAATGTACACAAACTTTGTTTAATACACAAAGTTATTAAAAATATTGTATTAAATGACCTTCAGGCTGTGTGTATAAGGTGTATATGAAACATAAATGAATTGTGTGAATGTAGACACACTTTGTTTAATGCACAAAGTTATAAAAAATATTGGCTAAAATGACCTTCAGGCTGTATGTATAAGGTGTATATGTAACATAATTGCATTCTGTGCTTAGATTTAGGTCCCATCACCATGATATCTCACTATGGTATGCAATTATTCCAAAATACGGAAAAATCCGATATCCAAAGTACCTCTGGTCCCAAGCATTTTGGATAAGGGAGACTCAACCTGTATATCATAAAATCTTCTTCAGCTATGCTTGAAATAACCCAAATTTTGGTATGCATATTGGATATCATAGTTCCTAACTATCCTGACTTTGGCATACTGACTGTCCCACCAGGACTTTGGTGTCGCTCTGCAAAGTGTGAAGAATGAGTGTCCTATGCAGATAACACTGGGGCACGCAGAATTTCCAGTCTACATGATAAGGGAATGAGTTGGATGTAGACCCGTGACACAATGCCCTCCATATCATAACCATGTCCCTTACACACCTCCGCCAGGGGTGAGGTGGGCGAGCACAGGCTGTTTGGCGTAATACATTATCAAATTCCTTGGATGGTTTGTGAAATTATTGCATTTATCACATTTCCTTAACACTTCATGATTACAACTAGTGTATGAATTTAATAGAAGTTGTCTTCAAATATGTGAGTTACAAATACAGTGGGGCGTGCGTCTAATATTTCAAATTGTCAGTCTGTTATGGAAAAGTACAAGACATAACACAAAGCTCTGCCTGTGGGGTTATATATCATTCTGGCTGTCGTAGTGTGTGGTATATTTAGTTTTACATATCTTAATAGTCTTCTCAAAATGAAAGCCTTGACATCTGCTCAGAAATTGGACTCTAGGAGATATAAAGACAGATCACAGAGGGAGCTGATTGATCACTTAAAGCAATATATGGTTTCCAACACCTCCCGTTGATCCTGTAACTCGCCCTCCCTTACTACCTGCAGGCATAAGCTGCATGCAATGCCAGCCCTCTGTGTAGTTGCTGAAAGCACATTGTATGTGCTGAAATGAGAACATTCTCAAGTGTACAACATGTCGACGCATTCCACTCCCTTAGTGGAACGAGAGGAGTCCAATCTCTTTCCCTGTGTTATGTGTGTCAACAAATTCCTCCCTAACTCCTGTGTTGTCTCCATATCACCAGTCTTAACACTGTTCGCATACTGAGGAAAAAATCCCAGCAATGTACATTTCATACAGATAAAAAAAAAAAAAAGAGGGTAAACTGGTGAGAGGGAGAGAAAATGACTGAAAAACAAAACAGGTTTCCTTATGGCATTCGTTTTTGGGAGATTAATAGGCATGACTTACTTAACGCAAACATCAGACAAGAAATCCTGGAACAATAGCCCTCCTGACAATTCCCAACATGTCTGGAATTTTTCTTCTAAGGTTAAATAAAGTAGAAGATCTATATGCTATAAAACACGTATAGCTGTGCAAGGGTTAATAAGGTGCGGCACGCTTGGAGTAAGCTTGCTTTCGGTACTGTAAGACCACACTGGGACATTGAGGCTGCAGGCTTTTCTTACAATATCTGTTTTATTTTTCAACAGCCATATAGGATGAAACACGTACTGTATTTTAATATATGGTTTGGGCAGCTGAGTTTTAAACGTAAAGGAGTTGTACAGCAAAAGGCATTTCCTGCATAGCCTGGGGGGGATTATGAGCAATGAGCTCAGAATCCCTGTTTGGAAGGAGCAATTTGAGCTAATTAGGGTGAATAGCAGAGTCGCCTTGGTCAATGCATTCTCTTAGCCCTCATTTTTGTTGGCACCAAAAGAAGCCGGTGTGGACTTTCCATTCTCTTAGTGTGTGCGCATACACTTCTGCAGAGCATGGCCTGCAGCTCACAGGCATTAGGCAGAAAGTCAAAGGAAACGCCAAAGTTCAACTAGAGTACAAGTAATTAGAACCAGATTCTCTGCTGCTTAAATGTGCAGAGCATTGTGTGAGTTATTTATATGACGCCAACTATATATTATTATACACATATAAAGTATATCACCAAAAAATGAGCTTATCTTCTGTCTGGTGCAGTTTAAGTTATGTACTTAGGAAAATCTGTTATTCTTAGAACGTTCCTTCCTATGTCATAGTAGACAGGCTTCTAAAGCTCCAGAGTAAAATATAACGGAACGTTTGGACGTCTGGAAATGCACATAGTTGTACAGGAGAGTGAAGTCATGTTTTGGTCTGCGAGCACAGTACGCTATTTGGAGTTGGTTACAGGGGAAAGGTGTTACAAGGAGGACTGCCAGCCTTGACTTAGCAGTAACCTAGCCATAACCCCCAGGGGAGGGTACATGACCCGGTCACGCTGGATGCTGACTGGGAACTGTTGCTGGGTTATGAATCCCTGCTATTCTCACCAAATCCATGCAACAGGTGCAGATCATAAGAATGTCACAAAAGAAACAAAATGATATAGTAGCTAAGGGCTTTGATTTTACGTTCTTGCAGCTATGTTTGAGAAACTCAAGGACAAGAGCTTCAGGTCAATGATTGTAAACACAAATATAAAAAATAAGAATTTACTTACCGATAATTCTATTTCTCGGAGTCCGTAGTGGATGCTGGGGTTCCTGAAAGGACCAGGGGGAATAGCGGCTCCGCAGGAGACAGGGCACAAAAAGTAAAGCTTTAGGATCAGGTGGTGTGCACTGGCTCCTCCCCCTATGACCCTCCTCCAAGCCTCAGTTAGGTACTGTGCCCGGACGAGCGTACACAATAAGGAAGGATTTATGAATCCCGGGTAAGACTCATACCAGCCACACCAATCACACTGTACAACCTGTGATCTGAACCCAGTTAACAGTATGATAACAGCGGAGCCTCTGAAAAGATGGCTCACAACAATAATAACCCGATTTTTGTAACTATGTACAAGTAATGCAGATAATCCGCACTTGGGATGGGCGCCCAGCATCCACTACGGACTCCGAGAAATAGAATTATCGGTAAGTAAATTCTTATTTTCTCTATCGTCCTAGTGGATGCTGGGGTTCCTGAAAGGACCATGGGGATTATACCAAAGCTCCCAAACGGGCGGGAGAGTGCGGATGACTCTGCAGCACCGAATGAGAGAACTCCAGGTCCTCCTTAGCCAGGGTATCAAATTTGTAGGATTTTACAAACGTGTTTGCCCCTGACTAAATAGCCGCTCGGCAAAGTTGTAAAGCCGAGACCCCTCGGGCAGCCGCCCAAGATGAGCCCACCTTCCTTGTGGAATGGGCATTTACATATTTTGGCTGTGGCAGGCCTGCCACAGAATGTGCAAGCTGAATTGTACTACACATCCAACTAGCAAAAGTCTGCTTAAAAGCAAGAGCACCCAGTTTGTTGGGTGCATACAGGATAACAGCAAGTCAGTTTTCCTGACTCCAGCCGTCCTGGAACCTATATTTTCAGGGCCCTGACCACATCTAGCAACTTGGAGTCCTCCAAGTCCCTAGTAGGCGCAAGACACCACAATAAGCTGGTTCAGGTGAAACACTGACACCACCTTAGGGAGAGAACTGGGGACGAGTCCGCAGCTCTGCCCTGTCCGAATGGACAAACAGATATGGGCTTTTTTGAGAAAAAAACCACCAATTTGACACTCGCCTGGTCCAGGCCAGGTCCAAGAGCATGTTCACTTTTCATGTGAGATGCTTCAAATCCACAGATTTGACTGGTTTTAAACCAATGTGTTTTGAGGAATCCCAGAACTACGTTGAGATCCCACAGTGCCACTGGAGGCACAAAAGGGGGTTGTATATGCAATACTCCCTTGACAAACTTCTGGACTTCAGGAACTGAAGCCAATTCTTTCTGGAAGAAAAATCGACAGGGCCGAAATTTGAACCTTAATGGACCCCAATTTGAGGCCCATAGACACTCCTGTTTGCAAGAAATGCAGGAATCGACCGAGTTGAAATTTCTTCGTGGGGCCTTCCTGGCCTCACACCACGCAACATATTTTCGCCACATGTGGTGATAATGTTGTGCGGTCACCTCCTTTCTGGCTTTGACCAGGGTAGGAATGACCTCTTCCTGAATGCCTTTTCCCTTAGGATCCGGCGTTCCACCGCCATGCCGTCAAACGCAGCTGCGGTAAGTCTTGGAACAGACATGGTACTTGCTGAAACAAGTCCCTTCTTAGCGGCAGAGGCCATAAGTCCTTTGTGAGCATCTCTTGAAGTTCCGGGTACCAAGTCCTTCTTGGCCAATCCGGAGCCATGAGTATAGTTCTTACTCCTCTACGTCTTATAATTCTCAGTACCTTAGGTATGAAAAGCAGAGGATGGAACACATACACCGACTGGTACACCCACGGTGTTACCAGAACGTCCACAGCTATTGCCTGAGGGTCTCTTAACCTGGCGCAATACCTGTCCCGTTTTTTGTTCAGACGGGACGCCATCATGTCCACCTTTGGTAATTCCCAACGGTTTACAATTATGTGGAAAACTTCCCCATGAAGTTCCCACTCTGCCGGGTGGAGGTCGTGCCTACTGAGGAAGTCTGCTTCCCAGTTTCCATTCCCGGAATGAAACACTGCTGACAGTGCTATCACATGATTTTCCGCCCAGCGAAAAGTCCTTGCAGTTTTTGCCACTGCCCTCCTGCTTTTTGTGCCGCCCTGTCTATTTACGTGGGCGACTGCCGTGATGTTTTATCCCACTGGATCAATACCGGCTGACCTTGAAGCAGAGGTCTTGCTAAGCTTAGAGCATTATAAATTTACCCTTAGCTATATTTATGTGGAGAAAAATCTCCAGACTTGATCACACTCCCTGGAAATTTTTTTTTTTTTTTTCCCTTGTGTGACTGCTCCCCAGCCTCTCGGGCTGGCCTCCGTGGTCACCAACATCCAAAACTGAATGCCGAATCTGCGGCCCTCTAGAAGATGAGCACTCTGTAACCACCACAGGAGAGACACCCTTGTCCTTGGATATAGGGTTATCCGCTGATGCATCTGAAGATGCGATCCGGACCATTTGTCCAGCAGATCCCACTGAAAAGTTCTTGCATGAAATCTGCCGACTGGAATTGCTTCGAAGGAAGTCACCATTTTTTTACCATGGCCCTTGTGCAATGATGCACTGATTTTAGGAGGTTCCTGACTAGCTCGGATAACTCCCTGGCTTTCTCTTCCGGGAGAAACACCTTTTTCTGGACTGTGTCCAGAATCATCCCTAAGCACAGGAGACTTGTTGTCGGGATCAGCTGCGATTTTGGAATCTTTAGAATCCACCCCTGCTGTTGTAACAGTATCCGAGATAGTGCTACTCCGACCTCCAACTGTTCCCTGGACTTTGCCCTTATCAGGAGATCGTCCAAGTAAGGGATAATTAAGACGCCTTTTCTTCGAAGAAGAACCATCATTTCGGCCATTACCTTGGTAAAGACCCGGGGTGCCGTAGACAATCCAAACGGCAGCGTCTGAAACTGATAGTGACAGTTCTGTACCACGAACCTGAGGTACCCTTAGTGATAAGGGCAAATTTGGGACATGGAGGTAAGCATCCCTGATGTCTCGGGACACCAGATAGTCCCCTTCTTCCCGGTTCGTTATCACTGCTCTGAGTGACTCCATCTTGATTTGAACCTTTGTAAGTGTTCAAATTTTTTTAGATTTAGAATAGGTCTCACCTAGCCTTCTGGCTTCAGTACCACAATATAGTGTGGAATAATACCCCTTTTCTTGTTGTAGGAGGGGTAATTTAATTATCACCTGCTGGGAATACAGCTCGTGAATTATTTCCCATACTGCCTCCTTGTCGGAGGGAGACCTTGGTAAAGCAGCCTTCAGGAGCCTGCGCAGGGGAAACGTCTCGACATTCCAAACTGTACCCCTGGGATACTACTTGTAGGATCCAGGGGTCCTGTACGGTCTCAGCGTCATGCTGAGAGCTTGTCAGAAGCGGTGGAACGCTTCTGTTCCTGGGAATGGGCTGCCTGCTGCAGTCTTCTTCCCTTTCCTCTATCCCTGGGCAGATATGACTCTTATAGGGACGAAAGGACTGAAGCTGAAAAGACGGTGTCTTTTTCTGCAGAGATGTGACTTAGGGTAAAAACTGTGGATTTTCCAGCAGTTGCCGTGGCCACCAGGTCTGATGGACCGACCCCAAATAACTCCTCTTCCTTTATACGGCAATACACCTTTGTGCCGTTTGGAATCTGCATCACCTGACCCCTGTCGTGTCCATAAACATCTTCTGGCAGATATGGACATCGCACTTACTCTTGATGCCAGAGTGCAAATATCCCTCTGTGCATCTCGCATATATAGAAATACATCCTTTAAATGCTCTATAGTCAATAAAATACTGTCCCTGTCAAGGGTATCAATATTTTTAGTCAGGGAATCCGACCAAGCCACCCCAGCTCTGCACATCCAGGCTGAGGCGATCGCTGGTCGCAGTATAACACCAGTATGTGTGTATATACTTTTTATGATATTTTTCCAGCCTCCTGTCAGCTGGCTCCTTGAGGACGGCCCTATCTATAGACGGTACCGCCACTTGTTCTGATAAGCGTGTGAGCGCCTTATCCACCCTAAGGGGTGTTTCCCAACGCGCCCTAACTTCTGGCGGGAAAGGGTATACCGCCCATATTTTCTATCGGGGGGAACCCACGCATCATCACACACTTCATTTAATTTATCTGATTCAGGAAAAACTACGGTAGTTTTTTCACATCCCACATAATACCCTCTTTTGTGGTACTTGTAGTATCAGAAATATGTAACACCTCCTTCATTGCCCTTAACGTGTGGCCCTAATAAGGAATACGTTTGTTTATTCACCGTCGACACTGGATTCAGTGTCCCTGTCTGTGTCTGTGTCGACCGACTAAAGTAAACGGGCGTTTTAAAACCCCTGACGGTGTTTTTGAGACGTCTGGACCGGTACTAATTGTTTGTCGGCCGTCTCATGTCGTCAACCGACCTTGGCGCGTGTTGACATTATCACGTAATTCCCTAAATAAGCCATCCATTCCGGTGTCGACTCCCTAGAGAGTGACATCACCATTACAGGCAATTGCTCCGCCTCCTCACCAACATCGTCCTCATACATGTCGACACACACGTACCGACACACAGCACACACACAGGGAATGCTCTGATAGAGGACAGGACCTACTAGCCCTTTGGAGAGACAGAGGGAGAGTTTGCCAGCACACACCAAAAACGCTATAATTATATAGGGACAACCTTATATAAGTGTTTTCCCTTATAGCATCTTTTTTATATATTTCTAACGCCAAATTAGTGCCCCCCCTCTCTGTTTTAACCCTGTTTCTGTAGTGCAGTGCAGGGGAGAGCCTGGGAGCCTTCCCTCCAGCCTTTCTGTGAGGGAAAATGGCGCTGTGTGCTGAGGAGATAGGCCCCGCCCCTTTTTCGGCGGCCTCGTCTCCCGCTCTTAACGGATTCTGGCAGGGGTTAAATATCTCCATATAGCCCCCGGAGGCTATATGTGAGGTATTTTTAGCCAAAAAAGGTTTTCATTTGCCTCCCAGGGCGCCCCCCTCCCAGCGCCCTGCACCCTCAGTGACTGCCGTGTGAAGTGTGCTGAGAGGAAAATGGCGCACAGCTGCAGTGCTGTGCGCTACCTTAAGAAGACTGAGGAGTCTTCTGCCGCCGATTCTGGACCTCTTCTCGTTTCAGCATCTGCAAGGGGGCCGGCGGCGAGGCTCCGGTGACCATCCAGGCTGTACCTGTGATCGTCCCTCTGGAGCTAATGTCCAGTAGCCAAGAAGCCAATCCATCCTGCACGCAGGTGAGTTCACTTCTTCTCCCCTAAGTCCCTCGTTGCAGTGATCCTGTTGCCAGCAGGACTCACTGTAAAATAAAAAACCTAAGCTAAACTTTTCTAAGCAGCTCTTTAGGAGAGCCACCTAGATTGCACCCTTCTCGGCCGGGCACAAAAATCTAACTGAGGCTTGGAGGAGGGTCATAGGGGGAGGAGCCAGTGCACACCACCTGATCCTAAAGCTTTACTTTTTGTGCCCTGTCTCCTGCGGAGCCGCTATTCCCCCTGGTCCTTTCAGGAACCCCAGCATCCACTAGGACGATAGAGAAATAGCCTTACACACCTAGCTCGGGGGTTAAATGGTGCCCGTGCTGGTGAATGCATAATCGCATAAAAATCAAAAAGACTTTCCAGGGACACTCGCTGCTGCGCAAACTGCTGTAATGACAGGAGGAAAACCTCAACCTTTATGTGTAAGGTGGCAAAAACAATTCATATTTATTGTATGGGAACAAAAATACTTTAGGAATGCATATGCTGGGGGGGGGGGGGGAGCAAATTAATAGGTAATTAAATTAAGACAGCAATATAATCTAACCAGTATATTAAAAGGGGGAATTATTTCTTAATGAAATGATGGGGGTCTAAATTAATAAATGAATACTTGGACAATGTCCTCTGTGAGTAGAAGAGAATAGGATAGAGTAGGGCAGTGGTTCTCAAACTTTGTGTCTCAGGACACTTGCAGGGGTGCCCTGGGTTGGAGGTCAAGGACTAATTAAAATAATTTATGGTCAATGTAATAGGCAAAACTAGTGCTGGTGGCTGTCAGTCATAAAATATGTGGACAGACAGAAGTAAATCTTGTCCCTCACTACATAATTAAACCTAAGGATGACATAGAATCACAATTTACTTAATTGAATATTTGTTTCTAAATTTCTCAATCCAAAACTTTTGGCCTAGGGGTGCCGTGAAAAAAAAAAATCTGATACTCTAGGGCGGCGTGACTCAAAACAGTTTGAGAACCACAGGAGTAAGGTATGCTGTAATGAAGAGAAGAGGATTCAATGAGTGCTTTAAAGTGTTGGCTGCACCTTACACCTACCAATATTGACATCTGCTACTACCCCTTCTTGTTGAGAGCTAGTAGGGCTTGCTGGGACTTGTAATCCCATGACAGATGGAGAACTACAGATTAACTATCTTCACTTTACACAAAAGTAGCAGAGAAGGAGTATGATATAGTCACAGCTCAGCATCACTGTCAGCCAATATGTGGTCACCTGGAGCATAAGCAAAAACATCTTCACATAAATATTCAAGGAGATGACTGATGTGGGCTGTATCGCTATTTAATCTGGATGACAATTGGCACATTAGCACTTCTAAGGAACCCTGCAAAAAGAACAAAAGGAATTTATCAAACAGCACCTTCTGAGACTACACTCTGAAGGGCTTCTATCCTGAATAACCAATTCACGCTAAGAGAAAAAGGGAAACACTTCCTTACTGTGCCAAGGCGGCTGTATTTTCTACCAAATATCGATCCGTATGCAATTGGGCAATTAAACAGATTTTTGCACATCATACTCATCAAAACTAGTGTAAGAGGTGGGAAAGGGGGTCACCGTCAGCTGATAAGTTATTCACAGCCCTTCATATTGAATTCTCTTTGGACATCAAGGGCTGAATTAATAAATGATTCTCCCTCACACTTCACTTTCTATACCTGATTGTGCCTGAAATCTGCGCTGTGCCACTCTAAAAGGAAGAACTCTGGCACACTGGTCTGCACTGCAACCACTGCCCTATTTGTGTGGCTTCACTCTTATTCCCACAGTCCAAACACATACTGGTATATTAACTGCGGAGGGGTATGAGTTGCTGGCGCTGGGGATCCCGGCGGTCAGAAAGTCAGCTAGGGAAGGGGGGGGGGGGGGGGACAAGCGCAACGAAGCTCCTTGCTGCCTCACTGTGCTCGCCACGCTGTGGGCTCGTGGACACCCAAGAGTGGGAATAGTCCCTGCTAGTCGGCATGCTGACTGTCGGGATTTAGGGGGTTCGGGATGTAGCAGTCGGTATTGTGACGGGCGGTCTCCCGATTAACTGCCATCTTCCAAAAAGGACCTGAATGATTGTTCTCTGTATAGAGCTGTGTAATATAATTGCTATTATATAAACACTATAATAATAATAATAATAATAATAATAATAATAATAATATTAATAACTATGTCAATGCACATACTAATGGATATCTGATAAGCAAATGTGCTACATACATTATGCGTCAAACACTTCTTGACATTTTGTCAAACATATACCGCAGCACTTTATAAAGGCAACATACATTTATAAAACAAGGAGATAAAAAAATAGAAAATATGTAATACACAGAACAATAAAAGGTTGAAGAAACATTTCACACATTAAAGTCAGATGAGCAGATATATAATGTAACTGATATTTTAAGGGATTTTTGTGTATAAACCAGTGGTTCCCAAACTTTTTTGAGCCACGGCCTCCTAGAATATAAGGCGCACATTTTTCACAACACACCTAGGCCAAAAGTTTCTTTTTTAAGAAATTCTGGGGGGAAAAAAATGAATTAAGTAAATTGTGTTTATATGTCATTCCTAGGTTCAGTTATGTGATGATGGAAATGATTCACTTCTGTTTGTACACATATTTTATGATTGGACATTATGGTAAATAATTTGAATTGGTCCTGGAAAACCAACCCAGGGCACACTGTATCCACAGGCACACCTGGGTGCCTAGGCGCACAGTTTGAGAACCACTGGTATAATGTATTTTTCCCAGTAAGGATGACAAATTGAATAGAGTTGTTAATCGATGCTTCGGCAATAAAGCCCAAACATATGAAATTGTGTACACACGAAGCAGGTCCCTACTCAGTCACACAAGGCACATATATGGACAGAGGGCCTAATTCAGCATGGATTGCTAATCTGAGGAAATGCAAATTGAGCGATTATTGAATGACTGAACATGTATAGCGTTCGCATTGTGCATGCGCAATGGATAATAGTGACAGAAATTGCGTACCGATCCTAATCGCAATGTAGCCACTGTTTGACAGGAAGCCAGCGTTTCTGGGCGGAAACCTGACGTTTTCTGGGCGTGTCAGAAAAACCTAGGTGTGCCCAGATGTTTTTGGGGAGGGTCTTTGAGGTCAGCGCAGACAACTTTGAGTCCGTCAAAGTCACAGATTACTGGCAGCCTCAGACCTACTTACATTTGCTCAGACGGCAAAAAAATCTTTGATGTTCTGGAAATTGCTTATGCATCTGCGAATGGATAGCGATCTGCAATGCATTCACAAATTTGTAGGGGGCGTTTTTTCTGTCGGGGCAGCACCTTTCTACTTGTAGACAACTGCAATTTCTCAGATTAGCGATCCATGCTGAATTAAGCTCAGAGTGTGATGTAAATGACTGCATAAAATAGACACCTAACTTTTGGGGTCTGTAAGCAAATATAACATTACCAGTCCTAGATAACATAGCACTGCTCTATACAATTTACCCCTTATCAAGTAAATTATGTACCACCATAGATCTAGCCCCTATGTTTCCACACAAAGGTTACTCACACTTGGATTTATCATACATCACTTTACAGCGCAGTTATGTGTCTGTTGCTGATAAAGTGCCATGACTTAAGTAAAATTAGTTCCTATGGACACTGTGCCTCTCCTGTTCCCACCTGAGAAAAAAATGGGCTCCCAGTATGTAGACTTAAGCCCAGTACCCACGGGCCGATTCGGGGATAGATGTGTGCTGAGCGGTTCGCTCAGCACACATCTCTCCCGCCGCTCAGCACAGCGCGATCTGTGCTGAGCGTGCGGGGGGAGACGGGGTGGCCGCTCATTTCACCCGGGGCTGCGCATCGCTATTGCTGTATGGGGTACACACGGAGCGATCCTGCTTAAATTCTTAGCAATCTAGTCAGATTGCTTAGAATATCGCTCCGTGAGTACCCCCCTTTAGAGTGTTCCCCACAGCGTGAACAGATAATGGGGGAGATGTATCAAGCGGTGGTGAGTGATAAAATGGAGAAGATGCCCAAAGCAAAGACTAAGCTAGAAAATGACAGAAGATGATTAGATGTTTGGGCAACTTCTCACTTTATCTCTCTCCAAGGATTGATACATCTCTCGCAATGTGTGATGGCCCAGGGCTTAATAATGAATTGACCACTGTGCACTTTACAAGTGGCAAGAGGATGCTAACTTAGTACTACTACTGTCAAGGAGCTTCAAAAGCAACCAGACTACACCCTTTTTCCTTAATGAAGAGCAGAGTGGTTCCAGCACCACCAAAACAGCCATTTGTATCTTCTATTAATTGGAATGCAGCTGTAAAGGACCCACCTTTATCGTGCTCTATGAGCGTCGTCGCCTAGTGTTTCCCCCTCCCGGGCCGGGCAGTCAGTGGCAGTGCATATACACTGAACGATATGATGACCATATCACTCAGTGACGTCATGCCGCGGCCGGCCCGCGCAGGCAGCTTTTGGACAACAGTCCACATTAAGCTGCATGCACGGCCAACAGCAAGGGTCGTTAAATACATGTTGGGCCGCAAATCGCTCGGCGGCGGTACACACACTTGCCGAGAAAGTGAACAATGTCGCTCAGGTAGTCCCCCCCCAACTCTTAAACCTGATTTCTCTAGAGCTGAGAAATGTTTTGTGGCTTATTTCCAACTATTTATTCAAGGCTGAAGGTGTTTAATACTTATGCAATATTTACATTGCGTTTTTAGTTATTTATTTTTTTTAAACCCAATAACGATATTCCTAATAAAATACTGGAGAATTTGCACTCTCATCTCATCAATCCGAAACGCTGTGAGACGCTGGAGTAATTACATTTTGTATTTAATGGTTTTATGTTGGTTCACTTAACTGTTTTATATTCGCACAGAAAATCGAATGCTAGCAATGTCAGAAAATTATAGTGTTAAACTGAATTCAGGGTCCGGCTGCCAGGTAGACAATGAAGCAGTTTAAATGTTACACTTAACCAATTAATTCATGCCAGCTGCACTGTATGATACTAATTGATCTATGGACTGCCTTGAAAATTATGTCCATTTATATGGGCAATTAGTGTGACTACTGCATGGTTCGATAACACTATGATAACTCCTTATATTTCACAACAAATTACTGCAAACCTGTGTCAAATAATCCCAATTTCATTAAATCAGCTGATCCTGTAATAAGATACTGTAATAAATACGAGTAAACGGGTAAATGGATTATGGTTTAAAATAACTCATCCCAGGACAAGCGGGATAGAGATACTGAATATACTAAGATGATCAAGTCAAGTAATATACAATGTAAGGCGCACATAAAAAACACAGCAACAGCTTTCCTGTACACAGAAAACTGCAGCTAAAACATTATAATTGTGACTTTGAGCAAATAATTTAAACATCAATATAAAACCAAATTAGTCTTCTGTAACAACGGCAATAAGAAAGAGGCATTCATAATCTATGATTATGGCGTCTATTCATAAAGCAGTGAAAATAGTGGAGAAGTGAGCCAGTGAAGAGTTGCCAATGGCAACCAATCAGCAGTGAATTAACATTTATCATTTGCATACTATACAATTATACGGCGCAGCTGATTGGTTGCCATTGGCAACTTCTCCACAGGCTCACTTCTCCACTATTTCCACTGCTTCATGAATAGACCCCTATATCCACTGAAGTGACGGATTCTGAGCCGAATAACATACTGGGGCGAATCAATTAAGTGTTGCTACCCCATGAGGTAAGCCCCAGGGACCATTAAATGCACCCTCTGGGGCTTATCACGCCAGGTAACCCATATGTTTTCGGTGCTTAAATCAGCATCTATGGGTTAACACGAATAAGCCATGGGTTAACCGCACAGGGACATTGCCTAATACTTGAATAGCCCCGGGCATTAATCCTGGAGCTTTAGCTGCTCGGTAAATGCAAATTGAATCTGCCCCATTGACTGAAAGCAGGGATTTTTTAGCAATAAAAAGAAACAAAAAATTAGTTGCTGTTGCAATGGCATAGAAAAGGGGGGCAGAGCCGGCCTTAGGCATAGGCAAACTAGGCAAATGCCTAGGGCATTTGGTATGCATAGGGGCATCAGCAGCTTCTGCTGATTAAAATGATATGCGGAATGCCTATATTCTGTGTGCGACTATGGCTGTATCTGTAAACGAAATGCTACGTTGCAGTGTATTCCTGGAAATCGCTGTAATGTAGCATTTCGTATGCAGATACAGCCACAGTCGCACACAGAATATAGGCATGCTGCATATCATTTTAATCAGCAGAAGCTGCGTGTGCATCATAGCCACATAGTAATGCAAATAAGATGCATTTTCATAAACAAAAGGCACCCGATGTTAGCAGAGCTGCCAGCTGACTCATGCCAGGCATCTCCTGCAGAACTAGCGGTGGTGCTAGGGGGCACCAACCAAAATCTTGCCTAGGGCATCATATTGGTTAGGGCCGGCTCTGAAGGGGGGTACACACGGAGAGATCGTTCTTAAATTTAAGCAAACTGACTAGATTGCTTAGATTTAAGCATGGATCTCTCGTGGATCTCTCTTGGATTTTAAGCATGGATCTCTCTTGGCTTGTATGCAGGCACAATCTAACACATCGCTCATTTCACTCGCTGGGTGAAATGAGTGGACCCCTCGCTCAGCACACATCGCGCTGTGCTGAGCGGGGGGAGAGATGTGTGCTGAGCGGTCTGTGACTGTTAAGAGTCCGGGCAGGTGGCAATCCAGGACAGCACATGTCTGGGAATCTGAACATGCTCCAGCATGGTCTGCAGCAGCTTCTGCAGCATCTGTGAGCTTTTGAGACTCAAACCCCTGATGTTGCGCCAGTGCCAATCAATGGGCAACATGGGGTGGCTCTTTTGAATCCTGGATTAATCTCTCAGTGTGTGGACTGGTCAGAGTGTGCTTGAGGACCAGATAGCGGATCAAGCATGTTGATATGGATACCAGGAGTCGAAGAGAGGACTGCAGACAGAGGGACTGAACAGAGAGACTGACTGCTGTGTTTCTGTAAGTTTAAGTGGCTGTGGGTTTTCTTAGAAACAGAACTACTGTGTTGTGATCACTTGTTTAGCTAGGTTCGGGATCATTGTGCACCCAGACAGAACATACATTTATGATAAAGTCAATATTTTGCACTTATTATAAGACAAATTACAATTTGCTGCTAAAAGAAGTTTATTGTTTTAAATAATTGACTTGCGTGATCTACAACCTCACTTGTGTTATACTGTATACACAACATGGCACCCCCACTCCGTTGTGTATCGCTACTTACTTTATTTACCAATGACACAACCCTACTCCAGCGCACAGTAGAATAACATATTATTGCAGTTCTTACAGATGCCGAAACAAGGGGTCTATGTAGAGTCTATGGGAGTCATTCCGAGTTGATCGCTCGCTGCCGTTTTTTGCAGCGCATCGATCAGGTCTCTACTGCGCATGCATATGCACAGCAATGCGCATGTGCATCGTACAGGTACAAAGCAGATCGTTGCTGAGCGATGGATTTAACAAAGAATCCATTCGCACGGGCAATCGCAAGAAGATTGACAGGAAGAGGGCGTTTGTGGGTGGCAACTGACTGTTTTCTGGGAGTGTTTGGGAAAATGCAGGCGTGACCAAGCGTTTGCTGGGCGGGTGTCTGACGTCAATTGCGGGACCAAAAAGACTGAAGTGATCAGTGATCCAGACCTACTCAGAAACTGCACAAAATGTTTTTTTGCCCAGCTTGGCTGCACAGGCGTTTGCACACTTGCAAAGCGAAAATACACTCCCCTGTGGGCGGCTACTATGCGTTTGTACGTCTGATAAAAGTAGCTAGCGAGCGATCAACTCGGAATGACCCCCAATGTACTAAGACTTGGAGAGAGAAAAAGTGGAGAATGATAAAGTACCAGCCAATCATCTCCTAACTGCCATGTTACAGTCTGTGTATGAAAAATAACAGGAGCTGATTGGCTGGCACTTTATCTCTCTCCAATGCATATTAAACAGACCCCTGAATCACTCATTTACCTTTACTATGAAGCTGTGTTCTTTATAAAGAATTACAAAGTAGTTTCCGTGCGAGTATATGAATAAGTCATATGTAACATTACTGCATTGCTACACAGATACATTAGTATTTCTGTCCTAGGATCCCATGCTCATCTAGATCTGTCCTGCCCCCTCTGTCTCCCTATGCAGATGTCCATCTGTGGAATGGTTTCCATTCAGAAAAAGCTCTGAAGGGGCTTTAATTCTCTTGTATCCAAAGCTTCCACAGTGCAGATAAATCTCTGTCAGGTCTTCACAACAAAAGTAAAGCTAAAGAAGGTGGCTGGTGGTTAAAAAAATCACAATCAACTCGAATGCAAACTTGGGTTCTGTAGTCCAGCTCTCTGCCAGTGGGCAGATGATATATAAGTAACACAGAGATATTGGGCAAAGGTAGTGAGGGAAGGGCACAAATAATTATCTGTAAGTGCACTTGTATATACCTAATATACTTTCCTCTTTGTATTATCATCATAAATGATGGATCAAGATGACCAATGCCTTCATATTATATAGCAATAATAAATTACTGAGTGCAACTCCAGCATTTCACCACTTCAGGTACAAACACATGCTAATGGCATTCATGAAAGCCAGCTATTACATTACACATTTCCTCTTGCACCTGCTGGGTACGTGATTAAATGTCTATCCTACCTATGCACTGTGACCAGTATGATCATTATTGTCTCCTCCTGCACATGGCCCTTATTACACCTGCATGTTGTGATTATTTAACAGAGTGACTGACTACCTATAAACTGCTCGTACAGTATCTGCATATACGTATTTGCCAATTACATGAATTTAACTGGTCACTAAATCATGAAAGAGAATATTTCTGATACTTCTTGTTTATGTTATTTAGTTGAATAAACATGGTATTCATTCTTGAACGGTAAGCCTTTACCTGTCATACAAATCCCACACATCCTGCATGGAAACAGATGAAATCTTTACACTAGAAATTAACTTCTTGCTTAGATCTATCTATCTATCTATCTATCTATCTAGTTAATGAAAACACATACATTTATTATAGCTGTTATTATAGCATGTTATTGCCACATCACACTGACTATGCATATGTCTGCCCACAAGGAAGATGAGGTAATCAGGATAAACAGAAGGCAATATGGGCAGATATTGAGACTGCACACACACTGCACAATATGAGGACCTTTTGGCCAATATCTTTTGCCAAGACTGACCAATCTGATAATCAAAGCCGTGCCTTTCTGGACATTTTTGGACCGTTTTATCTGCATTTGGCCAGAACGCTCAGCCTACATACTACACAATAAAACAGGATAATCACCCGATTATTAGCAAATAATTGTAGTTTGTAGCTAGCTTTAGAGAAAGATAAGGTGGAGTAGTTGCCCAAAGCATCCAACCAGTGTCTGTCATTTAGAATACAATTCTAGATAAACTGTAATGCTGTTGGGAAAGGCTGCACTTATCACTGGACAATGAGCAGCTGCTTTGGAGGTTAGGGATCCACCATCCCTGTTGGAATATAGCAGGCTACAGTATGATGGATACTAATAAAATATACGTGTTTTATCAAATTAAGAATCACTTTTAAACAATTCCAGCATAAAAGAATCTGTATATCTAATACCAGTATACAATGACTACACAATACAACATGTAACAAATAAGAAAATATAATTATAATTAAGAAAATGTTTGTTTGTAGTCCTCCTTTTAAGAAAATGGAAAGGTGTACAAATGTGTAGGTGATATGCTTATGGCGAGTTACTCTCCCTCACAGATATGGGATATCCATAACCGTACAGTAGTCTGTGATTTCAGTACTTTGTGCCTACACTGTCTTGTGTTTCTCATTGTATACCGGTAGTAGATACAGATTCTTTTTATGCTGGAATTGTATAAAAGCGATGCTTAATTCCTCTTGGATAAAATAAAATGCACATATATTTTATTATTAATATTGTGTTTCCAGTTCATTTATACTGTGGTCAGCGAGCTAGCGCTAGGAAATTATAGCCTGCGCTGCTAGATACATGACAGAAATGGATTCCTCCACTTTATCTCTCTCCGAAGCTTGCTTTGCTACACCTCCCCCCCAGATCACTCACATTTGGCCACAATCACTGATGGGTAAGTTTGGATTTAGCCAATCACTCAGAGACTGCACATATGGTGATTTGGGGTTAAATTGGCATTAACAGAAGGAACAGCTGATGAAATTGGCAAATTAGTTATCTGCGTGAAAGGATATAGCTTGTCAAAAGCAGACTGACCATAATCCTTCAAATAAAATATTCATCATAGATGACTTTGAAAGGAATTTGGACATACATATGTAACACACACTTTTGACGTTCATCCGTCTCTAAATATTGAAAACTGCCCACTGGCAAATTTAGTTGTGTGCCCTGGACATGTATGTCGGTTGCAAACCTTCCAATAGAAAAGTACGATTTGTTCTTCATAAATAAACTGTAATGTGATTGGCTGAACCACCTCTGCACTTCTTCCATAAATGACATAGAAATGTATAGACAACAATGCCACATTGACATGATGGCTCACTACAACTTAAGGCTTTCATTGGAAAACTAAATTGCTCACAGCCTTTACTGTCATTGTGGTATTTGCATCTCTTGTAGGTTTGCATGAGTGATACATTCACCTGTTATGAATTCCTTTACTAGCAAAGAAGAGGATCAGTATGTATTACCGACAGTCAGGATGCCTGCCGTCAGTATACAGAAAACGGCATCCCGGCCGTCAGTATGCTGGCAACGGGGCGAGCGCAGAGAGTACCCATGCAGGCTCGCTGCGCTTGCCACAGGTTCTATTCCCACTATATGGGTGTCATGGACCCCAACGAGTGGGAATAGCCCCTGTGAGCTGGGATTCTGGCTGGCGGCAATTTAACTGCATCCCCAAAGGGGCTGTTGTTTCATTTTAACAGTGGTTAATGAAGGAAACAACCACAGTATTACATTGCATTTCAAAGTCACAGTGTATATGTGTTTAAAGACTACTTCTTAGTAGTGATTAAAGTTATACTTTAAAAGAAAACAAGTTGCTAGCAATAATGCATGCTATTTATTAAACAAGTAATGATGCTACATTAACTTCAGCATTATTTTGTTGACAGCAAAACAAAAGATAACATGCCAAAATCCAAACAGAGAAATGTTTAGCGTTGAGAGACAGTCATGTCCATTGTTTGCAAAGATAAGCAGGGCCCCAGCGAACAATTAAAGCTTTCAATAAATAATCTGTAAGCACATTCCTTTGATTTACTGTTATTTGATACAGCAGTTAGTTTCAATGGGGCAGTTAATATTGATCATGTTAAGCACTGCAGACAAACATGAAACACTTCTCGAACTCTATGGATTATTGCTCTTTATTCTGTCCGTCTTTCAGGTTACTTGTAATGGCTGTGAAATTTAACGTCAATAACATCAATTAGTGCTATATGCCCTTCAACCCACAAACATGAAATAATATGGCAAAAATCACTTCTATATAAGCTGCAAATGGGCAAACATTGAAAATATTAAAACAAATCGGGTCACGCACCCCAACTCCCTAAATATTCCCCTCCCCCCAACAGCTACTACTTTTTCAAAAGCTTTTTTTGCATCCTAAATATCATTTTCCAAAAACAAAGAAACAGAGGGTACATTTTGTAGCAGGGACACCCACAGGATCTTCAAAGGATTTCTACTTTGCCTTTCACCAAAATATTAATAGTTACATATTTCACAATTGCTACTTACAGCCACACAAGAAAATATCAATGTATGTACAGTATACACACACTCTGTAGATACTACATGCATCAAACCCATACCTTAGAGATACTACATACACATGCCTCACAACATTGGGACATTCCAAATCAGGACAGGAGGCGGGGTTGCAGCACGCTGGTGGCGTGAAGGTAAAATAATAAGATTTTACTTACCAGTAAATCTATTTCTCGTAGTCCGTAGTGGATGCTGGGGACTCCATAAGGACCATGGGGAATAGACGGGCTCCGCAGGAGACAGGGCACTTTAAGAAAGAATTTGGATACTGGTGTGCTCTGGCTCCTCCCTCTATGTCCCTCCTCCAGACCTCAGTTAGAGAAACTGTGCCCGGAAGAGCTGACAGTACAAGGAAAGGATTTTGGAATCCAGGGCAAGACTCATACCAGCCACACCAATCACACCGTATAGCTCGTGATAAACTTACCCAGTTAACAGTATGAACAACAACGGAGCATCAGATCAACCCTGATGCAAGCAAACATAACCCTTATTTAAGCAATAACTATATACAAGTATTGCAGAAGAAGTCCGCACTTGGGACGGGTGCCCAGCATCCACTACGGACTACGAGAAATAGATTTACCGGTAAGTAAAATCTTATTTTCTCTAACATCCTAGTGGATGCTGGGGACTCCGTAAGGACCATGGGGATTATACCAAAGCTCCTAAACGGGCGGGAGAGTGCGGATGACTCTGCAGCACCGAATGAGCAAACACAAGGTCCTCCTCAGCCAGGGTATCAAACTTGTAAAACTTTGCAAAAGTGTTCGAACCTGACCAAGTAGCTGCTCGGCAAAGCTGTAATGCCGAGACCCCTCGGGCAGCCGCTCAAGAAGAGCCCACCTTCCTTGTGGAGTGGGCTTTTACTGATTTTGGAAGCGACAATCCAGCCGCAGAATGAGCCTGCTGAATCGTGTTACAGATCCAGCGAGTAATAGTTTGCGTTGAAGCAGGAGCACCCAGCTTGTTGGATGCATACAGGATAAACAGCGACTCAATTTTCCTTACTCTAGCCATTCTGGCTACATAAACCTTCAAAGCCCTGACCACATCCAGTAACTCGGAATCCTCCAAGTCACGAGTAGCCACAGGCACCACAATAGGTTGGTTCATATGAAAGGATGACACCACTTTTGGCAGAAATTGTGGACGGGTCTGCAATTCTGCCCTGTCCATAAGGAAAACCAGATAGGGGCTTTTATGTGACAAAGCCGCTAATTCTGACACATGCCTAGCTGAAGCCAAGGCTAATAGCATGACCACCTTCCACGTGAGAAATTTTAACTCCACGGTTTTGAGTGGCTCAAACCAGTGTGACTTCAGGAAACTCAACACCACGTTAAGATCCCAAGGTGCCACTGGAGGCACAAAAGGGGGCTAAATATGCAGCACTCCCTTTACAAACGTCTGGACTTCAGGAAGAGAAGCCAGTTCTTTTTGAAAGAAAATGGATAGAGCCGAAATCTGGACCTTAATGGAACCCAATTTCAGGCCCAAAGTCACTCCCGACTGTAGGAAGTGAAGGAAACGGCCCAGCTGGAATTCCTCCGCAGTGGCATTCCTGGCCTCACACCAAGCAACATATTTTCGCCATATACGGTGATAATGTTGAGCCGTCACGTCCTTCCTAGCCTTTATCAGCGTAGGAATGACCTCATCCGGAATGCCTTTTTCTGCTAGGATCCGGCGTTCAACCGCCATGCCGTCAAACGCAGCCGCGGTAAGTCTTGGAACAGACAGGGCCCCTGTTGCAACAAGTCCTGTCTTAGAGGCAGAGGCCATGGGTCCTCTGTGAGCATTTCTTGCAGATCCGGATACCAAGTCCTTCTTGGCCAATCCGGAACAATGAGTATTGTTCTCACTCCTCTTTTTCTTATGATTCTCAGCACCTTTGGTATGAGAGGAAGAGGAGGAAATACATAAACCGACTGGAACACCCACGGTGTCACTAGTGCGTCTACAGCTATCGCCTGAGGGTCTCTTGACCTGGCACAATATCTCTGTAGCTTTTTGTTGATGCGGGATGCCATCATGTCCACCTGTGGCAGTTCCCACCGCCTTGCAATCTGCGTGAAGACTTCTTGATGGAGTCCCCATTCTCCCGGGTGGAGGTCGTGCCTGCTGAGGAAGTCTGCTTCCCAGTTGTCCACTCCCGGAATGAACACTGCTGACAGTGCTCTTACGTGATTCTCAGCCCAGCGAAGAATTCTGGTGGCTTCCGCCATCGCCACCCTGCTCCTTGTGCTGCCTTGGCGGTTTACATGAGCCACTGCGGTGATGTTGTCTGACTGAATCAGCACCGATTGGTCGCGAAGCAGGGTCTCCGCTTGACTTAGGGCGTTGTATATGGCCCTTAGTTCCAGGATATTGATGTGAAGGCAAGTCTCCTGACTTGACCACAGACCTTGGAAATTTCTTCCCTGTGTGACTGCCCCCCACCCTCGGAGGCTTGCATCCGTGGTCACCAGGACCCAGTCCTGAATGCCGAATCTGCAGCCCTCTAGAAGGTGAGCACTCTGCAGCCACCACAGGAGAGACACCCTGGCCCTGGGGGATAGGGTGATCAGCCGATGCATCTGGATCATGTGATCCGGACCACTTGTCTAACAGATCCCATTGTAAGGTCCTCGCCTGGAACCTGCCGAAGGGAATGGCATCGTATGATGCCACCATCTTTCCCAGGACTCGCGTGCAGTGATGCACCGACACCTGTTTTGGTTTTAATAGGTCTCTGACCAGTGTCATGAGCTCCTGAGCCTTCTCCATTGGGAGATAGACCCTCTTCTGGTCTGTGTCCAGAATCATGCCCAGGAAGGGCAGACGAGTCGTAGGAATCAACTGCGACTATTTAGAATCCAGCCGTGCTGTTGTAACACTTCCCGAGAGCGTGCTACGCTGATCAGCAACTGCTCTCTGGACCTCGCCTTTATGAGGAGATCGTCCAAGTATGGGATAATTGTGACCCCTTGCTTTCGCAGGAGCACTATCATTTCCGCCATTACCTTGGTAAATATTCTCTGTGCCGTGGAGAGACCAAACGGCAACGTCTGGAATTGGTAATGACAATCCTGTACCACAAATCTGAGGTACGCCTGATGAGGTGGATAAATGGGGACATGAAGGTATGCATCCTTTATGTCCAGAGACACCATAAAACCCCCCCCTTCCAGGCTTGCGATGACCGCTCTGAGCGATTCCATCTTGAACTTGAACCTTTTCAGGTATATGTTCAGGGATTTTAAATTTAATATGGGTCTGACCGAACCGTCCGGTTTCGGTACCACAAACATGGTCGAATAATAACCCTTTCCTTGTTGAAGGAGGGGAACCTTGACCACCACCTGCTGAAGATACAATTTGTGAATTGCAGCTAACGCTATTTCCCTCTCTAAGGGGGAAGCTGGCAGGGCCGATTTGAGGTATCGGTGAGGGGGCATCTCTTCGAATTCCAGCTTGTATCCCTGAGACACAATCTCTATCGCCCAGGGATCCACCTGGGAGTGAACCCACTTGTGGCTGAAATTTCGGAGACGCGCCCCCACTGGGCCTAGCTCCGCCTGTGGAGCCCCAGCGTCATGCGGTTGATTTAGTGGAAGCCGGGGAGGACTTCTGTTCCTGGGAACTAGCTGTGTTGTGCAGCTTCTTTCCTCTGCCCCTGCCTCTGGCAAGAAAGGACGCACCTCGGACTTTCTTGCCTTTTTGTGAACGAAAGGACTGCATTTGGTAATACGGTGCTTTCTTAGGTTGTGAGGGAACATATGGCAAAAAATTTGACTTTCCAGCAGTAGCTGTGGAGACCAGGTCCGAGAGACCTTCCCCAAACAACTCCTCACCCTTGTAAGGTAAAACCTCCACGTGCCTTTTTGAGTCGGCATCGCCTGTCCATTGCCGAGTACACAGGACCCTTCTGGCAGAAATCGACATTGCATTTACTCTAGAGCCCAGAAGGCTAATGTCTCTTTGAGCATCTCTCATATATAGGACAGCGTCTTTTATATGCCCCAGGGTCATTAATATAGTATCCTTGTCCAAGGTATCAAGTTCCTCAGATAAGATATCCGTCCATGCTGCTACAGCACTACACACCCATGCCGACGCAATTGCCGGCCCTAGTAAGGTACCTGAATGTATATAAATGGACTTCAGGGTACCCTCTTGCTTTCTATCCGCAGCATCTTTTAGGGTGGCTGTATCCTGTGACGGCAGGGCTACCCTTTTGGATAAGCGTGTGAGAGCTTTGTCCACCCTAGGGGAGGATTCCCAGCCTAACCTGTCCGTTGGCGGGAAAGGATACGCCATAAGCATCCGTTTGGAAATCTGCAGTTTTTTATCTGGAGATTCCCAAGCCTTTTCACATAACTCATTTAGCTCATGTGAAGGGGAAAAGGTCACCACCTGCCTTTTTTCCCCATACATATGAACCCTCTTGTCAGGGACTGGGGTTTCCTCTGTGATGTGCAACACATCCTTTATTGCTATAATCATATAACGGATGGCTTTAGCCAATTTAGGCTGTAAATTTGCATCATCGCCATCGACACTGGAGTCAGAATCCGTGTCGATATCTGTGTCAACAATTTGGGATAGTGGGCGCTTCTGAGACCTGACGGCCTCTGCGACATAGGATCAGGCATGGGCTGAGACCCCGACTGTCCTAAGGTTTCAGCTTTATCCAACCTTTTATGCAAGGAATTAACATTATCATTTAAAACTTTCCACATATCCATCCAATCAGGTGTCGGCGCCGTCGGCGGCGACCCCACATTCATTTGCTCCCACTCTGCTTCCACATAGCCTTCCTCGTCAAACATGTCGACACAAGCGTACCGACACACCACACACACACAGGGGATGCTCTTTTTGAAGACAGTTCCCCCACAAGGCCTTTTGGAGAGACAGAGAGAGAGTATGCCAGCACACCCCCCCAGCGCTATATGTCCCAGGAATCACACAGTAATTTAGTGTTAACCCAGTAGCTGCTGTATATAATGTTTTTGCGCCTAATTTATGTGCCCCCCCTCTCTTTTTACCCTCTTCTACCGTGTTTCTGCAGGGGAGAGCCTGGGGAGCTTCCTCTCAGCGGAGCTGTGGAGAGAAAATGGCGCTGGTGAGTGCTGAGGAAGAAGCCCCGCCCCCTCAGCGGCGGGCTTCTGTCCCGTGTTTCTGTGTAAAATTATGGCGGGGGCTCATGCATATATACAGTGCCCAACTGTATATATGCCCAATTTTTGCCAAGAGGTCTCTAATTGCTGCCCAGGGCGCCCCCCCCCCCCCCCCCTGCGTCCTGCACCCTACAGTGACCGGAGTATGTGGGTTTAATGTGGGAGCAATGGCACACAGCTGCAGTGCTGTGCGCTACCTCAGTGAAGACTGGAGTCTTCTGCCGCTGATTTCTAAGTCTTCTTGCTTCATTCACCGGCTTCTGTCTTCCGGCTCTGCGAGGGGGACGGCGGCGCGGCTCCGGGATCGGACGACAAAGGGTGAGATCCTGTGTACGATCCCTCTGGAGCTAATGGTGTCCAGTAGCCTAAGAAGCAGGACCTATCTTCAGTGAGTAGGGCTGCTTCTCTCCCACGCTACAGAGAGTCTGTTGCCAGCAGATCTCTCTGAAAATAAAAAAACCTAACAAAATACTTTCTTATAGCAAGCTCAGGAGAGCTCACTAAGTAGCACCCAGCTCGTCCGGGCACAGATTCAAACTGAGGTCTGGAGGAGGGACATAGAGGGAGGAGCCAGAGCACACCAGTATCCAAATTCTTTCTTAAAGTGCCCTGTCTCCTGCGGAGCCCGTCTATTCCCCATGGTCCTTACGGAGTCCCCAGCATCCACTAGGACGTTAGAGAAAATGGCTTTGATCACACCTCCAGTGGGCATTTTTACCAGAAGTCACCATTTTTATGCTACATGAAGCAGAGACACCTCCTGCAAATCAGGATAATTATGATGATAGTGGGACTCGCAAATCAGTAATATCCTGACAGAACTGGGATGGTTAGGAGGAATACATACACCACAAACTCAGATACTATGCAGCTAAATATTTATAGTCTATGTATACACACACTCTACAATTATATGCAAAGTATTTATAATCCATTTATACATATACATATTCTACAAGTACTACGTACTGCAAATATTGATGGCATTTATACACATACTATACAAATACTATATACAGCAAACTATTCATATTCTATGTATACACATACTCTGCAAGTACTACATACAGCAAACTATTCATCATCTATCTATACCCATACTCTATAAGTACTACTAGGGAGGCCAATCCCGGCATTGGGATCGACGGGATCCCGGAATTTACGGCCAAAAACGTCCGGGATTCAATCCCGGGACTGGAAGCTCCAATCCTGGGGATTGAGGGATCAGCACTGAGCATCCTCAGGACACTCAGATGCTGCCAGGCTTCCTACTCCCCAGCGCAGCGTGACGTGCAGTGAGAGGTCATGCTGCGCTTTCACACGCCGCTGGGAGCCGCCGAGAGAGAGTTGTTGATGTGTCCCGCCTACCCCCGGTTTCTGGTGAGATATGTGTGCAGGGCGGGCGGGGCGAGATGGGCGGCCACACAGGGAAACGCCAATCCCGGGGATCCCAGGAATCCCGGGATTGACCATTTTTCAATCCTGATACCCGGGATTGAAAAAATGGCTTGGGATTGACCTCCCTAAGTACCACTAACAGCATAATAATCATTATCTATCTATATATATTCTCTGCAAGTACTATATACAGCAAACTATTCATCATCTATCTATACCCATACTCTATAAGTACTACTAACAGCATAATAATCATTATCTATCTATATATATTCTCTGCAAGTACTACATACAGCAAACTATTCATTACCTATCTATACCAGCGGTTCCCAAACTTTTTAGAATCACGGCAAGTACTACATACAGCAAATATTCATAGTACACGGTCGAATCACATTATTATGACCACCAGCTAATATCCAGAGTAACCTTTTTGTGCAGCATGGACAGCAGCTAGATGGGCTAAACTGTTGATTTAGACACACGTCTGGTAGCCCCCAGGTTCATTTTGACGGTGAGCTGCTCCTCTGTAGCGTGCTGATCAGCCCTCACACACCTTCGTAGCCAACGTTTACCTCCCACATCAATGGCACGTGGTGATCTGCAGTTTCCACGTTGGTTATTTACAATGGTGCCATGTGTCCAGTCACAATACACCTTCACCACAGCAGCACACGAACAGTTCACAAACTGCTCTGTTTCAGGAATACTGCTACCCTTGGCCTGAAAGCAGAAAATCATCCCTTTTTGAAACTCGGATAAATCGCCCATTTTACCCATGAGTGATATGTGTGCAGACGGCCTATTGCACACCTTATATATACCTACCAAGCCAGCGCACGACATGTGATGTACTTCATGGGCTATGCGCTGCTGACGTCAAATGTAGGAGGTGATCATAATAATGTGACTCGACCATGTATTACATACAGTATATATTCAAAATTTCTTTATACACATTTTCTACAAGTACTACACACAGCAAATATTCATAATTTATCTATACACATACTCTACAAATAGTACATAAGTGCATGTACTGCCCCAGTACCTCGGCACACTGCAGGCAGCAAGTCCTAGTGGGGACACTAATTCTATATACAGCAAACAATAATAATCTACACACATACACTACAAGTACTACATACAGGAAAATACTCATAATCTATTGAAACACACAGTGTACATGTACTACATACAGCAAATATTCATAATCTATTGAAACACATACTGTACATGTACTACATACAGCAAATATTCATAATCTATTGAAACACATAGTGTACATGTACTATGTCACGATCCAGGTAATTCCTTATCAGTATTTACCTTCCAAATGTCTCCTGAGACTGTCCCAGTGTTCCAAGCCTGGATTCCATCTGCACTGTCTGTGTGCAGCACGCTGCATCTCATTGTTTCTAATCTCTTTACTGTGATTCTGGCAGCATCAGGGTTAAGTTTCACATGCAAGTTACAAACAGTCTTTCCCTCCAAGTTCAAACATGGGCGCAGCCATGTTTGTTTTCATCACATGTTACTTTTCAGCCTATCAGCTGTACTCTGCTCTCGGCCTGATTACCCAGCAGCTGCACTCTGGACTCTGCTTAATCAGCCAGCCAATCCCTGTTTCCCAGCTGGTATAAATATCTTGTTCCTGGGCTGGAAAGTTTTTGTCAGTGCTTCAATTGTCTACAGCACAGAATCTCAAACTCGGTCCTCAGGACCCCATACAGTGCATGTTTTGCAGGTCTCCTCACAGAATCACAAGTGAAATAATTAACTCCACCTGTGGACCTTTTAAAATGTGTCTGTGAGTAATTAATACACCTGTGCACCTGCTGGGTTACCTGCAAAACATGCACTGTGTGGGGTCCTGAGGACCGAGTTTGAGAACCACTGGTCTACAGTGATTCCAGTGTGCAGTTCTTCCATGGACTTTCTCTGCAGTACAGCCTGACTCTGCAGTGTCTACATTGCTCCCTGTGACTGGCAGTTACCTGAGACCGGCTTCCAGCTTCTAGCTTCCAGCGGTGCTCTGCCCTGCCAGTAACCATCGGTGTTCCACCATCGATCCCAAGTCTCCATCGGTGCTCCGCCATCGATCCCAAGTCTCCATCGGTGCTCCGCCATCGATCCCAAGTCTCCATCGGTGCTCCGCCATCGATCCCAAGTCTCCATCGGTGCTCCGCCATCGATCCCAAGTCTCCATCGGTGCTCCGCCATCGATCCCAAGTCACCATCGGTGTTCCGCCATCGATCCCAAGTATTTCTCTGAACTGTGATTCCTGTTACCTGTACCAAGTCATCCGTATTCCTCTGAACTGTGTTTAATAAACCTTTGAACTTTCCTTCGTTGTCTTGGTCACGCCTTCGGGCATTTGTTCTAAAGGTTCCCTGCTTGTCTAAGAACCCTGTACTGCCTCCCAGGTACACATATACCTCAGCCCCTACAACTGAGGCTCCCCCTGGTCAGCACCAGCCCTCAGTTTGTGACATACTACATACAGCAAATATTCATAATCTATTGAAACACATAGTGTACATGTACTACATACAGCAAATATTCATAATCTATTGAAACACATAGTGTACATGTACTACATACAGCAAATATTCATAATCTATTGAAACACATACTGTACACGTACTACATACAGCAAATATTCATAATCTATTGAAACACATAGTGTACACGTACTACATACAGCAAATATTCATAATCTATTGAAACACATAGTGTACACGTACTACATACAGCAAATATTCATAATCTATTGAAACACATAGTGTACATGTACTACATACAGCAAATATTCATAATCTATTGAAACACATAGTGTACATGTACTACATACAGCAAATATTCATAATCTATTGAAACATAGTGTACATGTACTACATACAGCAAATATTCATAATCTATTGAAACACATAGTGTACATGTACTACATACAGCAAATATTCATAATCTATACACATACTCTACACGTACTATATACAGGAAAATACTTCCCAACAGTTTACCTTGACATACAACACAGGAAATAATGATGCACCTAATAACACACAAGTAACAATAGTTCTCCAAGATGCTTATCACAGAATAGTAAAAAAAAACCAAAACAATCTTTAAATGATGTATCATCAATACACGTTTCAATATGTATTATTTCTGTACAGTCACTGCCATGCAAATATTCCTGTAAATTGCTACATTTACATAAACAGAATAACCTAGGATGTTAGGAAGCACAGTAATTCAGTGGGGGAACAGGGCAATGACTATTGATACTGTTTTTATCAGATCTACCATTTTACAGAGCTGTGTATGCTGTGTATACAAATTAATATTTACAATTGTGATATCACGTAACTAAAGTAGGTTTTTTTTTTTATTATAATAAAGTCTTAAACAATATCCAGGTATTTTCACCTACAGTATTTAAACAAAATAAGAAAACATTACATAGCATAGTAGTCATTTACTTTGCTGTTAACTGTATAAGACACAGCTTTTTACAAGCCAGTTTACTTTTTCTCAGATCTAGAAAATATTGCTGGACATGCACCCAATAAAAACATATTCCCTATGCTGTATATACTACCAATGTTTATAAACTTGTAGAAGAAGGTAAACAAGTATGGGAAAGGGTCACGCTATAACCATTTTTAGTTACTCATACCTCCCAATTGAACCAATTTCAATAGAACAGTCCTGAATGGTGGACTTCAAAAAGGGGCATGTTTAATTGCAAATGGGTAGAATAAAACAGCAAAGTGTTTTCTTGGGGTGGAGCAGATTTTGTGGGGTGCAGGAGAGGGCTTGCATTGCATGTCTGAATACTGGTAGGTATGATTTGCAGATCAGGAGTTCTTGAAGCAGCAGCTCTAGTTACTTGAGTTCTCATTTGTCCACACCCTGGCCGCTGTGACGGTTCCTTCACAACCAGCAACAATAGGGCAACCCTGGTCCAGGAGCTGCTGGTAGTTGTAGTATAGCTCGGTGATTTGTGCCATGCTATGCATGTTGTGAGAAATGAAGCAAAAAAGGAAAGGTGTAAATCTGTAACATGAAACGTGTATCTGATTTAAACTACAATTCCCGACTTGGAAATTGTGGTTTAAAACAGATATACATTTCCTGTTATTTACAGAGTGCAAATCACAGAGCTAGACTACAACTCCCAGCAGCTCCAACTAAGCAACACACATCCAAGCTGTGTAATAGCAGCTATGCTGTACTAGAAGCCTGGTTGTCATGGTGTTAACAGTGACAATCTATAATCATACAGTCCAAAAAACAACAGGTGAGAATCTGATTGCTTTTGTTAAAATGCACAAGCGAAACAAGTGCTGAACCCCTCTGGGATTAGGGGCCCTGAAGTTTAAGCTTAATTTATTTCAATGTAGGTCCATCACTGCCTTGCCGCCAGTGCCGTGTACCTTTTCCTACAGTATGTGCTCTGTTGTGTGCTGAGTGGGAGATTCAGGCAGCAGCAGAATAGACTACTCACGTACCCCCATGTCATCAGGAGTTGCCCAGCACACATGTAGCTATAAGACAGGGGAAAGAGGGTGAGTTGTGTCAGTGTGTCTGACATCAGTCCTAGATTAGTGATGACCATCACAAGATGGCCATTATCAGTGGCAGCAAAGACACCATCACAAGAGGACATCTAGCCATCGCAAGTTAACCATTAATGGCTACATGCGCAGTGTAATCAAACAAATTTGAGCATGCACAAATTAGTTATTTAGTAACTAATATTGACTGTGACTGGAAATGTGTAAGTTTACTATGGTAGTAGGAGAAGATCAAAAATATTTGATGCATTCACCTTCAAGTGTAAATTAATTGGGGTGTTATTTTACGTTTCCAACATGTGCTCATATACTGTAACTCACTCACACAAGGGACCCATAACACAACAGCATTTCACCTGCACACCAGTCAGCTATTTGTAACATAGCAATGTTTATGGGTAATAGAAAACAAATCGACTTGGTTCCAAAATTGAGCATTTGGAAAAATCCCAGTGCAAATAATGTGGTTGCCCCAACTTTATTGAATATATATGCCCTCATTCAGCATCCATAGCAGTTTCTGCTAAATTCCATAAACTGCTACTGAAAAAATCTCATGCTGGGGGCCGACCAGCACTGCAAATGCACCGGGATTACTGATAGCCCCAATGCATATGAGGCATGACTGCATATGCAGAAGCACCAGCGCCATGTTTTTCCCCGCAGCAGCCGCGTCTGAGATCACGTGGTCACCCATAAAATGGCCCGGACCACTCCCCCATAATGCCACTTCAAATCAACCCTCCACCCCTCCTCCCCTGATGTCCGCCCCTGTCAATCAAGTTGCAATCGCATCCTTCCGGGACGAAAATCACCCATTTGGGATTTTTGTCCGTCTGCGTTTGATACTGAATGAGGGACATATAATTTAATATATATATATATAATATAGTTGGGTTGTTCCTTTATTGAATATATCATATATGGTATTACCCAGCACCGTGCACATACTTTGCCTTCCCAGAAAAGCCTACAATCCTGTGAATGTGCAAAGTCACGATGAGCTAATACTAGGATTCAAAACGGAATCTTTAGCATGTGTCTGGTCGAGATATTCCATCCTATATATTTTAGTTTATTCATGACGTCCAGGCAGAAAACTATCATAGTGAAACCTACATTTTATGGCTTTTTCATAACTCAGTGTAAAATCCAGAAAAAATTAAAAAGAGAGAAAAGGCGGAAAGCAAACATCTCGTGCATCAGGAAAATGCACATGGCAATTTCCATTTGACAATTTTGAATTATTTTCTTCAGCGATTTGTTTCCGGCATTAAAACTATGGTGAACAATCACATTTGTACAGGAAAATAAAATGGTATCCTTAGAAAAAATAAGTCAAAAAATAAATAAACAAGAAAAAATGTTCCCTTATTCAAACAAATATATAATGTACTAGAAAATATATGTACAGTACTCTACATAATTAAAAATATAGTTATGGTGCTACAGTACAACACTTGCCGTAACACCCAACAAAACAAATAAATAACACTACTGTGCAGCACTAGTACTGTATACAATACTTCTACTGGCCTATACAGTATCTGCTATGGAATATAGAAAAGGCAATGTACCGTATAATCCTGAAAAAGGGCCAATGGAAACATATTAGGGAATTAGGGGATTCTAGGCATAGTATCAAATCAGGGAATGTATTTATTCCATATATGAAATATGGCAGCAGAAAACAGATCAAGGTCCTTTATATTAAAGTCAACATGTTCCGACAATCCTAATAAACTAATTAAGTTTGCCTTTAAGAATTTTCTTCTGTAACACATGGAAATACAACTCTAGATTAAAACATCAGGAACTACATTTTCACTCCCGTTCATTTCCATTTCAGTTAATTATAGCCTTGAGGTTTATAGCAGCCCAGACTAGTCTTTTGAAGCCTGAAATGGCCTACAGAAAAGCAGCTTTTCACAACTGCGGACTTTGATGAAAAAGTAAAGGTGATTTGGCTTGCAGTTTTAATGGTTTAATTTGACAACCGATTGCAAGCACCGCTTCAACACAGAACCCAAAGATCTTTGAGAAGGAGAACTAATATGTTAAATGGGACAGCAGATAATGCAGCACAAGCACATTCAGCAAATGAGTCACATATATATCCTGGAGGTCACATCATATTGCAATGTATAAGAAAAAGCAAACGTCTTGATAATTTCACACATCTGGTTACAAGGGGGATTTGTTGGATCCTTTACAAATGCTAATTAACCTTTTGCTGGCCAATCCAACACACTGATATAGGTGCAAGCTTGGCGTGCCTACATATTAAAAGCCCCCCTCTGTTGGTGCATGCTTTTTGTTTTATTATTTTATTTCTATTACAGAAGAGAAAACTCTCACGTGGCAGAACTATACTGTAGATATAGTTAAATCTTTTGAGTATGAGACATAGGAAAGTGTATAATGTCAGGAGAATCAAGCCAATAACATGGAGTATTCTTCAGCAGCACATACAAAAAATACATTATTCTAAAATCCGTCGACTCACTCAACTGTAAATTAATATTTCTGCTCGTTATGTTTTCAATATACCATGCAACGTCCAATTCTAGCTTTTAAAATAATAAATTACAAAGCAAAAAGTAAAATACAGCGGGAAAGTAAAGAAACATATATCCCTGTGGAGGCATCTGGTTTTACACCCGCCACGGCAAGATGGGTAAACCTGGCGTTCTTTGTGTATAAATGTATAAACGCTATTACGTGTGCTCAAACAGGATTTCATTACATATGCAAAAATGACCATCCTGGGGTGTAGATAGGGCACTTTGGAGGGGGTTTCTCAGAGCTTTTTATTTTCATAGCACCCATAAGACGGGTTATTCTCTGCTTACCCTCTGATTTTAATGAGCGGATATTTACCCTGGCTAAGCGCATAACATAACGCAAACATATTATCAGGTAGATGCAAGCCTAAGTATGTAAAATCTGTAAGTAGACACTCGAGGCAAAGAAATCTCCAATGCTCCTTTCATTTACTGACTTATATAGCAGCTAAATGTAGGTTAAGCAAACTGTATATTGGGAGAAGAAAGGGAAAAGTTAAAACTGATGAAAGGGTTGATCCGAATGAGCCTCTAGGCAGTGCTCTGTGCTGACTATCTGTCTTTTACAACCCCGCACACACTGCATTTGCAGATTATGAAGCACAATGGACACTCAACAAATAAACTGGGTGTGACCTAACCCCCAAAAATGTTTATAATGTCTGATCTCCACAGTCTAGTAAGAAGACTAGGAACCATTATTTTGGAATGCTACCCTACAATAAAATGGATAATATGAACGTTACACATTTTTCTCTATGTACTATCACACTCTTTGCAAGGTTCTGCCTCTATTAATGACTTTTATTTCATTTAATTTTAAGATGATGCTTTTCAATAGGAGAGGGAGTCTGGAATGGTATCTACTGGTTACGTAGGTATGCTTTAAAGGCTGGACTTTATGGTATAGATCAGGGGTACTACTGGCCCTTCAGCCTGTCTTCTGTCATTATCTATTGCCACATCTTTTCATTCTCCTAACTAGCCATCTTCACTGTCTGCGAGTCTGGAATCCTTCTCATACTTCCCAAATTAACATATTTTATTCAGTTGTTTTTATTTTATTTATTTTGCTATGGTAGATACTGATTCATTAAAACTCTGTAAATAAAACGTATACAAATGAGCTAACTTCTGATATGCTTTATATTAAAATTGTTCAGCAGCGGTTATCTACATACTGTATGAAAACTGCAAAATGCATATTCTCTGAACAGTTATGTAGTAGGTTCTTTGATGCAAAAAAATATAATATTTGCAACATCCACCATTGACTACTAATAACCACTGTTTCACTTAATATAAACTGTACTTTCTATAACATCACAAGAAATAAAAATAAATAAATAAATAGTATAATAAAGATATTTAACCAGGTTGAAAATATAACCCACAGACACTGGTCACAAAAATTTCAGAAGATTTTGCCTCTGATCAGTCCAACCAGTGGCAAAAATCAATGCAAGAAAAAATATAGGCATTATATAGAAAAGCAACTCAAATATAATTACTTTGGAAGGAAAGAAATCGCCCTGGTTGTTATAATAATAAAAATACAGATCCACCATCCACCAAACACAGGTGTAAACCATATAAACCTCCTGCACATAAATTCCGCTATGTAGCATGTTTTTTAAACCACCTACCCACCCAATGTGAATGAAAAAACAAGATGTCTTCATAACATTTTTTTATTTTCTTTCAAAATAATAGCGTGATGGATGACTGGCACAGCCCTAGCGTTACTGGTACAAAACTTTCAACCATTATTTCGAATCTACAAAAAATAACTACACATATAAATCTCTGCTTTGCAGAACAGTAAAAGAATATAACAGATAACAGAGCTGAGTATAAAATAGCTCTTAAAAGCCCAGTATCAGTACTAAAAGTTTACTTTAAATTCCTCAGTGCTAGAAAAAGCTGTGTATTTTGTATTCACCATTACTTGCAAAGGCTGTATGCCAGACAATAAATACTTCAATAATTTATCGCAGGAACGCAAAAGGCGTAGGTTCCTTCGCTCTATCTACATCACACTGACGGGACACTACTCCCCTGGAAAATCAGGACAGGAACTCGAAGGAAATCACTGATAAGATTCAGATGCTCTTCTTATTTCTGCTTCTTTATAGGAAAACATGAAGTGTGAAACACATTTAGTTTCATATAGTGTATAAAAAGAAATAAAATGAAGCCAACAGATAAAGCTATTGCTCGACTGGTCATACTACCACTGTCATTATATTATAGTGATTAAAAAAAAAAAAAAAAACCCTGAAAGTTTTTTAATCATATATCAGGAGAAAAAGTATTCATTTATTAAATTATTATTAGTGTATCTCTGTATATGATATAAATATAATATGCATGCACTGTGTAAATGATAATTCAATGTAAGCTACTTTAGTAGCATCCAACCAATTTGCGTTATACTTAATATAATAGATCACTTGAAAGTAATATTGTAGGCAATGGCTTTCCATTTTCATCACGACTTTTATCCTTGTTTTATATTTGGGTAAAAAAAAACAAGAAAAAAAAAACATTTTTTAATTCAGTTATTTTGCATTCAGCTTTACAACAAATAAACTTTTTTCAGCATACAATCATCTAATCCTGAAGGTACAATTCAGTCCATATACAACAATCACAACATTGATACAGAACAGTATTTATACTTTTTGTGTAAATGAAAATTTGAAATTTACTGAAAAATACACTTCCAACTAATAAAAATATGCATTCTGATGACATAAACTATGACAAAAACAAAACAGAAAATAGAAAAAAATCAGTACAATTTTTTTTTCTATTTATTTATTTATCTATCTCTTTTTTGTCCTCCTTTTTACTCTTTGCTATGAGTTTTACACTTGGAATCCTTCCAAAACAAACTGCACAAGCCAAAATTTAGCTGAAGAAAAATCTGTTTATATACTCTTTCACGAAAGCACTAGAAAATAATTTATGTGAAAGCCAGATTTATAAAACACAGAGGGAGTGGTGTGGAGGAGGAGGAGGCAGTGAACACATTGAAATGCAATCATATATTAGAGGGTAAAAAAAGCAGTTTAATAACATATTCATTCTGCATGGGGCTTCCAGCCTTTTCAATGGCTGTATAAGCAACGTTACAAATCAGTGAAAGTAAACAAGACTGTTCATCTGTCACTAGCTTCCTGATATCATGTAAACCAGTAATATGCTTAACACTTTCACTGTTTATATAAACATGGTTCAGGTTTACTGTGATTGGACCCACAAAGGCCACTTCCTGTAAGATTAAAACAAGTATATACAAACCCACTGCCACGGAGAACACATGCAACTTGTAATGGACCATTATGATAAACATTTGTACCATATTATATATAGTATACCAAACACTTTTGATGTTGTATACTGTACATTTGATAACCAAAGACTCTTCTGAGACGATACCCTATGATGTAAATATACTGTACAGATCCTCATCTTCAGGCACTTCTGGTAGACAGACAGTAATCTACAACACGCACTGTGATGGGACATATTATTTTTGTGATGTGCTTTATTTTATTCTTTTATTATTATTATTATTATTATTATCTAAAAACAGCATAAGGTATCATTGGCATACCCGCACCATGTTGTCATCGTTCATTGAAAGATTGGAAATATGATATGGTGGGCGCTTAGAACACAATTTTGTTTTATGGCAGACGTTTAAATGGAAGAAGGGAAATTACATTTAGTGGTACTGAGTTTTGAGTGCTCATAAAGCACAAAAAAAAAAAAAAAAAAGAAATAATAACAACCTAATTGAGGGAACAATCCACAGCCGAGGTGTGGAACACTGTGTTACAACCACTGTGATAAATAGCTGAGCAATTCATCTAAATCAGTGTCACAGGGAAGCAGCATCCTGCAGGCTCGGAGGAGCAGTGAATGGCTTGCACATTCTGGTGCCTATGGTAATTTCTCAAACTTGAAGCTAAGCACCACTACTGTTTACAATATATGTGTTCTCGGCACCAGGTCAGCATCAGATAACAGGACTTCACAGACCACAAGCTCTTCCTCCTACTGTAAGTGTGCAAACCACTGCCTGTAATTGATGGCTAGACAAGTGACCAGGATCACTGCTTATTTAGCAGACCACAAACTTTTAAGTCACAGCAAAGCATATTTAAAGGCGCTGAGGTCAAACTCAAGAATTATGGCTTTGTAGACAGCCCTAGTGATAGTAACAGAGAAGGAACAAACATGACATTAGTTATACGGTATCACACATGCTAAAACAAACATACAAACAAACAAACAAACAAACAAACAAACACACACACACACACACACACACACACACACACAAATAAGAAAACATAAATATTGTTCTGTTGTTAAATGAGATGAAAAATTTTAAACTTGCCTTTCTACCAATTTCATGTTATATTTTACTCACCTAACTATATACCATGGCGCTAGTAATGAAATAATAGTATTATGTAAACTTATAGAACATCTAAAGTGATCTAAGGGATTTTCTGCAAGTGATATATAAAATAAGACGTATTATCATTATCTATATCAACACACATGTACATAGGTACATTCACACTTTTATTAGACATAAACAGCCATAAAAGTACACGCACAAAACAGATAATAAAGTCAATCATACTTATTAAAGCTATGCAATAAGTTACTGTAAAGTATTCATTTTACTTGCCAGTGACACTAAAGATGAAAGGAATGAGGGCATTTTAATGGATGTCATCTTAGAGTTCAGTTATTTATGGCATGCAGTCAGGAGCAGTGACGAGAAGGAAATCCAGCCAGACAGACTGGTAAGTGGACCTACATTGAGCACTGTGCCGGTGATGGTGGTGCTGCCATTCTGTCTGTGCCAATCCGCTGAAACACGCTTTAAGAGCTTTTTCCTGGAGCATGCAAGAAGACGGACTCGCAGTGTAGAAATCCAGCATTTGCCCAGAGCTGACTGCTAGAACATCCATACAGTCAAACATGATTCCCCCCTATACAGAATGCCTGTAAAAGTGCTTTTCCTTTAGGTGCAGAGTAAAATGGCATCGAAAAGTACACCCAACTCCATCAAACTCTGCCCCCTTTTTTGGCACGTAGGCTGTTGGTCTATTTCCCAGACCAGAATCATGAATTATGACAGACAACACAGCTAAAAGCCTGTAATTGATCCAAATGATCATTTACTATTTTCCAAGCTTCACAGCCATTCCAGCAAAGCCGGAGAGGGGGACGGAGAAATCCAATCTGTCAGCTGCAGGCAAAATGTCTCTAAATTCCTGATGCTGCTCGCAGCCTCCTGTATCAGTTAATAAGCTGCAACCAGCTCTTCAGAGGCGACTGAGCTCAAAGTCTGCAAAAATAACAACATTTATTTCATCTAGCACTCAGGTCCCCCCTTCTGATGCCAATAGATCCTTCTGCTTTAGAACAGCTCACTTCCTACTACTTGTGTCACACAAAATGAAAGATTGCATTGCCTAATATATGCGAGTGAACTCTCCATGAACCCTTCCTAGGCTGCTAACCTTCAAATGACCCAAACCAGTCTGACATCACCAACTCCCAGGATTCTCACACAGCTTAAAGACTAGCAGCAAGCCTGCAGAAGCAGCAGACACAGGCAGAGCAGAGCAGGGATGCAGGCTGCGCTCGGCTGCCTGTAAATACATATATACTATGTGCAACAGGGAAGATAACAGGACAATGTGCACACGGCCTCCGTGCTTCAATATGGACCCAAGATTTGTTATGTATTTATTTTTATTTTTGTTTTAATTGCATGCTTAGAGCAAAATGTATTATAATTCATATTTTATTAGTAGACCAAACATTGCTTCTGCTTTTTACATGTACAGTATTTTTGCACATTATTACTATGTATTTGTGCTTTTCAAACAGATATTATCAGGCATGTCAGATTAAGAAATTATTTATTTTCTCTAATGATCACAGACATTGACACCCTTATTGCAATGTATTTTTTTTCTTTTTTTTTCTGCACCATAGTATCCAGCGTGTTACAATGTTTGCAGCTAACCATTAATCCACAGCTATGTCCTGATAAAGGGGCAGCCTGGGGTGAGAAGTCACATATGCCAAATTTAATCAGAGCTCAGTGCTTTTTCTTTATTAGAACAATAAGACGGCAAACAATAAAGGGCACGCCAGCAGCAGCAGGTTCGGTGTTAATATCACATAACAGTTCGCCTATCGGCTGAGTCTTGTATTCCTGTATCCCTAATCACCCCCCCCCCCCTTCCTGCAGGCCCCCCTCAGCACAAGAGGCCACTGTTGAGGCATCGATGAAAGCTGTTTTTTCCTTTCGCTGCTTCAACATAAGAAGGATGTAGTGCTTCCCACTTCAGAGAACCATTTACCAACACTTAACTTAGTAACTGACTGGTGCTACACCCGGCTTCTCATCCCTAAACACCATTCAGCGTAGGATTACACTTTCCATGCTTATAGGCACAGTGTGTAATTATTATTACTATTGTATATCTTTATTTATATTACAGTGATGGCATTTATTTACTTAGCATGTACAGCATGTAGAAAGCAGATAATTTTGTCACCTTACACTCGTCTACTTAGCGATTTCGATTTTAGCTACTAGGGACAGAAAAAAAAATTGCATATCATTATTTTATTCTCCTCTGGTCACCATCAAGTTGCCTAGTCTACCTTATCGTTACAACAGGGCCTTTGGGAAGTGCAACAAGTGCAATTCCAAAGAGGTGTATCCGGAGCTTGGGATCCCGCCGGTCAGAATGCCGACACCGGGATCCCGAATGCAAAAAATGCCGGCAGTCTGAATGTCGACCCACAGGGTCTATTCCCACTTGTAGGTGTCCACGACGCCTATAGAGTGGAAATAGAACCTATGGCGAGCACAACGTGCCCACAAGGGGCTTTGTTGTGCTCACACTCTGCTGCCGGGATCCCGGTGTCAGTATGCTGACCGTCAGGATCCCAGCAGCAGGCATATCATACCCAGCCTGTATCTAGAGCTAATGGGCTGCTTTAACTGCACCACACCTGCAGGGGGCATGCTACACTTACAGTATGTTTGTGCACCACAATCTGTCTCTTTAGACTTAAGTTGGGAACACAGTAAGTAAATGTGCCACACAACGCCTCCATACTGCAGATTAAATAAGCTAAACACCTTAAATCATAAAAAAATAACAAATCACAATACAATATAAACAGATAATACAACACAAAAATTAAATACAGCATATGATCAGAGACAAAAGAAATGGCATTGTGCTCAAGTAAAAGAAAATACATGCAAGTATGATCATCTTATGGGAATAATCATGTAGCCACCATGATAATCAATGATTTCTGTTTTATTTCAAGAACACTGATCAGTGACAGAGATATCCCATAGGAGTCTTATTACCAAGTCTATAATGCCTGCAATTATACTAACACGACCTCTGAGAAACGTGTAAACAAGTGGAACGGAAGTGCAAACTGGCTGATGCACAGCACAGAACCTCCTTCCCACCAGAACATATACGCTTGTAAGTGTGCGCCTAGTTTCTGGAATACTGCAAAATGAGATTTCAGTTTGGAGTTGGGTGGTCCCCTGCTATAATGGTAATGGGATACATACTGCACTATCCAATTGCACTGCTGTGAGGACGCGCACTTTAAGTTCACATCCCAAAGGTAAAAAAGAATAGAAAATTATATCTTATTGTCTATAACTAGATTGTTTAAATGGTCATCACTCTCAATCTTTAAAATAATATGTTATAAATGTAACGGATGAAACTATATATTAAGTATTTATATGATATCTATAAGATCTGTCTAATGTCTTGCTGAGCTTACTATAAACTAACATCTATGCTGGCGTCAAGTTGCAATAATGCTGTAATATAATAGCTCTGATGAGCCTGAAAAGGAGACAATGGTGTGGCTTGGACATTGTTGGCCAGAAAGTGGAATTTTAATGGGAATATTTAGATTTTTATCAGTGAGACTTTGTTGACATCTGTGACATCACTGACATCTCCAGTAACTAAAATACCACTCCACATTAGGGCTAAAAGTCACAGCACAATATGTAGGTCGTATGTACAAACATGATAAGGTATAATGACAGAAATAATAATAATAACAACAATAATTGTATTTATATAGCGCTCTTTCTCCAACAGGACTCATATAATACAGATACAGACCCTCCAATATGACTTGTTTTAGCTGGTGCAAAATACCTTGCTCCAGAACTTCTCACTGAGCTTACTACTGCAGTGTTATGAAATAGTATATGAGATGAGGTTTTCAAACAGTAATTAATTAATGAAGCCCAGCTTACAGCACTGTTAATGAAGTGGATAGTTTAAAAGTGCAAACCATATGATAAAACACATTTAGGGGCTTATGTATTAATAATCGCGGAACTGCGGTTCTTGCTATGTACTTCGGGAAACACGCAGGGACAGTGGTGGCGATAACTGATGTCCCAGCGCACAGTGTCAGCTTCTGGGATAGGGGACGGTACCGGATGGAGGCTGCGGGTGGGGGATTGAAAGATTTCTCTCCCGCTAACATGCCTCCATAGGCTAAAATCAGTTTACACCATCTAAAGGTGACTTAAGACTATCTAAAGATGGTGTAAACTAACGTGGAGAAACTCTGAAAAGCTGTACTTTTTAGGGTTTAATACACAGGGGTCAGATCGTAGTCCCCATTGATAATTGGGATTATGATCTGTAGTGCTAATTTGCATTCTGAAAAAAAAAAAGATCTCTGTGAAATCTCTTGCGTTATGCTATTAGTACATAACCAAACTATAACATTAGGCAGAAACTGCATTTTCAAAATAATTTTATGGAAAAAAGCTTGATATTTAGGCCCCTTTAACATGATGTGTATGCACATGTGTATATGTGGGTAACATGCCATACACTCATATTTATTATTTGTCAGAAATTATTCATTTCCCAACACAAGTTTATCCTATTTATATCAATTTATGTTGATGGGGGCTACAGTATATAGCTAGGTCAATGGTTCTCAAACTATGCGCCTAGGCACTCTGGGGTGCTGTGCGGCTCTTGCAGGGGTGCCTTGGATTGGTGGTCCAGGACCAATTACACACTAGCAAGTGCTTTATCTGACCTGGTCACACAGTATGCGACCAGTCAGATAGGCAATATGGGAAGAGAAGGATGTAAACCATAAGCATGGTGTATACTTTGTAATGCAATGCATCATAGTTTTCACAGCGTAACAAATACTGTAGGTCACACAAAAATCATTCTCTACAGTAAAAGATATAAAACAACAACAAATTGTTTAGTCAACACAATTATAACACAAGCCCACAACTTAGGTCATGGTGCTCTTGGGTTAACATGTACCTGCTCTATGGGGCTGATCCATAGTTGTACACAAACCTAATGGTTTGTGTACAACTGCGATGGTGGACAGACTGCGCAGAATGGGTCCTGCTTTGTTGCACACTGCACCCCGTAAGCCACAGTCTGAAAGATAGAAAATTCTCGCCCCCAAACGGCCACAGTCTGACGCAGATGTGCTGGCCTCATAGGCGGCCGATCTGAGCAGCCTTAGGGTTACTCAGATGGCCAATGCTTCAAACATCACAACAGCCAATGCTGTGTTTTCAGACGCGGCAATCAGATCTGTGGTGAAAGCAGTCTGCATTTTTTAACCTCAGGTGCCTCCGGCGGCATTACCATACTTTAGCATCACAGCTGCGACAAGACATTGCAGATAGGTGATTAGTGTCCATCTCTGAATCAGCCCCGGTGTAATTAAAAATAGGATTTTAATTACCTACCGGTAAATCCTTTTCTCGTAGTCCATAGAGGATGCTGGGGTCCACATTAGTACCATGGGGTATAGACGGGTCCACTAGGAGTCACTGGCACTTTAAGAGTTTGAGAGTGTGGGCTGGCTCCTCCCTCTATGCTCCTCCTACCAGACTCAGTCTAGAAACTGTGCCCGAGGAGACGGACAACTTCGAGAGAAGGATTTTACACAGATAGTGGCGAGATTCACACCAGCTCACACACAAGGCAAACCAAGCTAACTAGCTTGAAACATCAGCAACGGCTGAGAAATATTACTTACCAAGTAACAAAACAGTACTTAACCAAGAAATAAGCAGTACTGAACTAAGTAACCACTGCAGGATGACGGAGCAGGATGCTGGGGTCCACATTAGTACCATGGGGATGTACCAAAGCTCCCAGAACGGGTGGGAGAGCGCGGAGGCTCCTGCAGAACTGATTGACCAAGCTTTAGGTCCTCAGAGGTCAAAGTATCTAACATGTAGAACTTAGCAAACGTGTTCGACCCTGACCAAGTAGCCGTTCGGCAAAGCTGTAAAGCCGAGACACCCCGGGCACCCGCCCAGGAAGAACCCACCTTACGAGTAGAGTGGGCCTTAAACGACAGTCCTGCCGTAGAATACGCATGCTGGATAGTGAACCTGATCCAGCGAGAGATCGTCTGCTTAGAAGCAGGACACCCAAGTTTCTTGGGATCATACAGGACAAACAGAGAGTCCGATTTTCTGTGACGAGTAGTCCTCTTCGCATAGATTTTCAAAGCCCTTACAACATCCAAGGACTTTGATGAAATTGAGGAGTCAGTAGCAACTGGCACCACAATAGGTTGTGACTCGACCTTCAGAAGGAACTGCTGACGTGTCCGTAGCTCAGCTCTATCTTCATGGAAAATCAAGTAGGGCTCTTACAAGACAAAGCCACCAGCTCCGACACATGTCTAACTGAAGCTAAGGCCAACAAAGTGACAGCCTTCCATGTGAGAAACTTGACCTTAACCTCCTGTAGAGGCTCGAACCAATCCGATTCAAAAAACTTCTGCACCACGTTAAGATCCCATGGTGCCATAGGCGGCACAAAGGGAGGCTGGATGTGCAAAAAGGTCTGAACTCCCTGGAGGGAAGCCAACTGTTTCTGGAAGAAAATGGATAGGGCCGAAATCTGGACCTTTACAGATCCCAACCACAGGCCCATATCCACACCTGCTTGCAGGAAGATGAGAAACCGTGCCAGTTGAAACTCCACCGTAGGAAACGTCTTGGACTCACATCATACTTTTTGCAAATACGATGGTAATGTTTAGACATTACTCCTTTCCTAGCCTGCATCAGGGTAGGAATAACCTTGGCCGGAATGCCCATCCGAGCTAATAGCTGGTGTTCAATCCCCATGCTGTCAAACGTAGCAGCGGTAAATCTTGATAAGCGAACGTCCCCTGCTGCAGCAGGTCCTCCCGAAGAGGAAGAGGCCTCAGCTCTTCTAGCAGTAGATCCAGAAGATCCGCTTACCAAGCCCTTCTTGGCCAGTCCGGAGCAAAGAGGAACGCCTGAACTCTTGTTCTCCTTATGAGTTGTCGAACTCTTGGAATGAGTGGAAGTGGAGGAAACACATACACCGACTGGAACACCACGGAGTCACTAGGGAGTCCACCCCCACGGCTTGTAGGCCCCTTGACCTGGAACAATAACGCCGAAGCTTCTTTTTGAGACGAGAGGCCATCATGTCTATTTGAGGTACACCTCAAAGATCTGTTACCTCCGTGAACACCTCTGGATGGAGTCCCCACTCTCCTGGATGGAGATCATGTCTGCTGAGGAAGTCCACTTCCCAGTTATCTACTCCCGGAATGAAGATTGCTCACAGCGCCAACGCATGTTTTTCTGCCCAGAGGATGATTCTCGTTACCTCTGACATTGCAGCTTTGCTCTTCGTTCCGCCCTGTCGGTTTATGTAAGCCACTGTCGTTACATTGTCCGACTGCACTTGAATGGCTCGATCTTGCAGAAGATGGGCCGCTTGGAGAAGACCGTTGTAAACGGCTTAGTTCCAGAATGTTTATTGGTAGGCTGGTTTCCAGGCTTTAACACCTTCCCTGAAGGTTTTCCCCTGAGTGACTGCGCCCCAACCCCGGAGACTTGCATCTGTGGTTAGAAGGATCCAGTCTTCAATACCGAACCTGCGGACCTCCAGAAGGTGAGGAAGTTGTAGCCACCAGAAGAGTGAAATCTTGGCTTTTGGCGACAGACGTATTCTCTGGTGCATGTGTAGATGAGATCCTGACCACTTGTCCAGGAGATCCAGTTGGAAGGGCCGAACATGAAATCTTCTGTACTGTAGAGCCTCGTAAGAGGCCACCATCTTCCCCAGAAGGCGAATGCACCGATGAACCGTAACCCGGGCTGGCTTCAGGACACTTATGTGTCGAGAATCATTCCCAGAAAAGACAACCTCCTGGTCGGCTCCAAATGTGATTTTGGAAAAATCAGGATCCAACTGTGTTCCCTGAGCATATGAGTTGGGAAAACAATGGACTGCAACAACCTCTCCCTGGAAGCTGCTTTTATCAGCCGATCGTCCAGATATGGGATTATGTTCACCCCCTGTATGCGTAGAACGATCATCTCTGCCATCACCTTGGTGAACACCCTCGGTGCTGTGGAGAGGCCGAATGGTAGTGCCCCAAATTGGAATGTGGAGGTACGCATCCTTAATATCCAGGGATACCAGAAACTCTCTGTTACGTTCGCAGTACTCGGTACTCAGGGTGGACAAGCCCCAAGCACTGGAACGCAAGCTGCAGTATAAACGGAGCTTGGCAGCACCCCCAAGGATCCCTAACTCAGTTGTCTCACCCTCGTTGTCAGCCTACGCCTGTGTGACTATGGTTTCTTGGGCCCACGGCAGCCGCGTTTGAAGGGCGGATTATGTCTGCCCAACTCCGATGCCCCCCGGTCTAAGTTGGAGACAAGGCGTAGACTGAGACGGGGCGATGACAAGGGGAACCTCTAACTAGAGAAGGAAGTACCTAGTTAGGGGTGCTACAGAACATAAATAAAGTATGTGCGGCACAGCCGCCAAGACATAAACTACAACAAAGGCAGTGCTGTCCACACGCTGACACAACACCACTGTGTTCCGGTGAGGACAGCACACGCAGAACCCTCTGCAGAAAATCCAAAGCAAAAGCAACAGGTAGCTACGGCCTAGGCCGAGGGACGCAGCAAAGCTGCTACTCACGAAACCGGTACGAATACTGGCAAAAGGACAGGAACCCCCAAAGTAGCTGACACAGGCTCTCAGGACGGAGGACAGGCAGAATTCCAAACGACAGACCAGTGGACACCAAGAAGCAGGATACTGGATCAGACACAGGCAAAGCCACAGGACTCCTGGACAGGAATGCTTCAAGGCAGGATACTGGATCAGACACAGGCAAAGCCACAGGACTCCTGGACAGGAATGCTTCAAGGCAGGATACTGGATCAGACACAGGCAAAGCCACAGGACTCCTGGACAGGAATGCTTCAAGGCAGGAAGCAGCTAGACAGAAGCTATGACCGGCGTCTGTGTCAGGCAGTGAGGGAGAATATAACAAGGAATTCATCCAATCACAGCAGGGACCCTAATTAATTATGTCGTGCAGCTGCCCTGCTGCACGACTCCAAACTGACAGGTGCAATTAACAGACAGGTGAGGCTAAACACATGGAAACAGGCTGCAATTACACAGACTCACCACCGGCGGCCAACAAGAGTCTTCTAAACCAGAGCAAAGGAAATCCTGGCCTGCAAGAGAACTATAACATAAAACACATAAACAGAAAGTGAACAGGAATGAACCACTGCTTGTGGTTCATAACACTCTCCCTCCTCCAGACATGAAATCACTGCTCTGAGATACTCCATTTTGAATTTCAAAATTGGTCTGACTGAACCATCAGGTGTCGGTACCACGAAAAGGTTTGAATAATAACCCCTTTTTTGCATATGAGGTGGAATTGGGACAATGACCTGTGATTTTCCCAAGTTTACGATGGATTCCTGTAGGATAGCCCTGTCTGTCAGCCAAGCTGGCAAGCCTTATTTGAAGAATCGGTGAGGCAGAAATTCTTGAAGCTCCAGTCTGTACCCCTGGGACACAATATCCTGTACCCAGGAATCCAGGCCGGATGACACCCAGACGTGGCGGAAACGTCTGAGTCTTGCACCCACCAGCACGTCCTCCAGGCTTTGAGGTCCACCGTCATGCTGAGGATTTTGAGGAACCAGAAGCAGGGCTCTGGTCCTGGGAGCCTCTAAAGAAAGTGGTAGAAGGCTTGGGCTTTTTTGTCTTAGCGGTCCGAAAGGACTGCTGAACAGCTGAAGAAATGGTTTCTTCGTAGAAGGAGTAGCAGAGGGAAGGAAAAGTGGAAATCCATGCATCCAACACCTCCCCAAATAGAGCCTGACCTGTGTAGGGTAGGTTCTCCACACTTCTCCTGGATTCCGTGAATGCAGACCATTGGCATAGCCAGAGTCCCCTGCGAGCTGGTACCGACATGGAGGATATCCGTGCAGTCAGCGTACCCAGGTCTTTCATGGAATCCACCATGAACCACGCAGAATCCTGTATGTTACGTAAAAACAATTCAATGTCACTTCTATCCATTACATCCAAGTAATGTGCCTGACCACTTTACTATGGCTTTAGCAATCCATGCACAGGCAATAGAGGGCCTTAAGGCCACTCCTGAAGCAGTGTATATGGATTTCAGCGTAGTGTCAATCTTACAATCAGCGGGTTCTTTCAACGCGGTAGAACCAGGGACATGTAAAACCACCTTTTTAGACAGTCTGGAGAAAGATGCGTCAACAATTGATGGGTTTTCCCTGTCACAACTGAGGGCCTGAGCTGACGGGAGGCAGCCTCAGTTGTAGGGGCTGAGATGTACCGGAACCTGGGAGGTTGTATCAGACCCCTGGACATGTAAGTAACATGAATAATAACTGCCCGAAGGCGTGACCACGACAACTTGGATAAAAGTCAATGATGTTTATTATGACAACTCCGCAATACAGCAGCAGTAAAAGAAAACGTAAAAGTCAGCAAAGAATAAATACAGTTCCTGGGTACTACAGGATGGCAGGAGCCACAGGGCACTGGTAGTGTGAGATAGTTCTTATGATCTTCTAGATGGAAAGTCCTTACCAGACCCGACTGTAGCAATGGAGATAACCCAGGATTGTGCCAGCTGGTGTTCCAGGAAAAGCTGGGTTGCTGAAGATAAAACAGCTGCTGTGGATACTGGCTGGAACCAGACTGTTGTTAGCACGGAGTGGATACTGGCTGGAACCAGTTAAATAATAAATGGACTTGGGAGCGATGAAATATGAACTGAAATGTAGAACTTGAGAGCGGAGAAATAATAATACCGGTGGAGAGTGGTAAAGTGTAGAAAGGACACCGGCCCTTTAAGGGAAGCTGTACTCTGCTGGAAGCTGAGCTGGAAGCAGGTAATGTTGTAGCTGGAAACAGATGAATCCACAATGGGTTGGAGAGTCAGGCTACACCGCAGGTGGAATGCTGGTGCGGGTCTCTATGGTGGAAGTCTTGAGACAGGAGCTGGAACCTGGAAGACAATCACAGGAGAGAGACAAACAGGAACTAGGTTTGACAACCAAAGCACTGACGCCTTCCTTGCTCAGGCACAGTGTATTTATACCTGCAGCAAGGAAGGGATTGGCTAGGCAATTATGCAGATTAACAATACTGACAACAGATTGGAGGAAATGATCAGCTGACAGAATCCAAGATGGCTGCGCCCATGCAGACACTTGGAGGGAAGTTTGGTTTGTAATCCATGTGGTAATGAAAACAGAAATGGCGGCGCCGGCCACTGGAGACAGGAGACGCCAGGCTGACAAGTGCACATCCAACCACGCGGACACAGCGGAGGCCGCGGCTGACGTAATCGCCACTCTGACACTCTGCATGCAGAAGCTCAGGGACGGCGGCGGAGGCCGCGGGAGACGCCATGCCAGATGTAATATGGCGCTTACTGTGACAGCGTCCCAGAGTGACAGGAGAGGATACAGGAATGTACACATCAGGATAACAGATGGAATCCGGTCCTGGAGCGCTGAGCCAGCCTTAGGAGGCATCTGATGGGTAAGAAATGGCGTCCAGATACCCGGATCGTGACAGCACCCCCCCCTTTAGGAGTGGCCCCAGGACACTTCTTTGGCTTTTGAGGAAACTTGGAATGGAATCTCCGGACCAAGGCAGGAGCATGGACATCAGAAGCATTGGTCCATGAACGTTCCTCAGGACCATAACCTTTCCAGTCAATAAGATATTGTAGTTGACCGTAACGGTGACGTGAGTCCAGGATCTTGGCCACTTCATACTCAACGCCTCGTTGAGTTTGGACTTTCGGAGTTGGAGGAAGTGAGGAATGAAACCAATTCAAGATCAGCGGTTTCAACAGGGAAACATGGAATGTCCTGGGTATTTTTAAGAAGGGAGGCAACTGGAGTCTGTAAGCAACAGGATTGATGACTTGTTCAATCTTGAAAGGACCGATATAGCGAGGTGCAAACTTCATACTGGGAACTCTTAACCTCAAATTCTTCGTGGATAACCATACCCGATCACCCACCTTGAGAGCAGGAACTGCTCGACGCTTCTTATCCGCAAACTTCTTGTACCTGAACGATGCCTTGAGCAGAGCTGATCGTACGCTCTTCCAGATATTGGCAAACTGATGCAAGGTGATATCCACTGCGGGAACAGAAGTTGCTGGAAGCGGTTGGAACTCAGGGACTTTAGGGTGGAATCCAAAGTTAGTGAAGAATGGTGTTGAAGCAGATGAAGAATGATACTGGTTGTTATGACAGAACTCGGCCCAGGGAAGTAATTGAACCCAGTCATCTTGAGAGGAGGACACATAGATGCGGAGGAAGGCCTCCAAGTCCTGATTCACCCTCTCGGTTTGACCATTGGTCTGAGGATGGTAAGCCGTGGAAAACTTTAGCTTGACTTGGAGGACTTGACATAAACTTCGCCAGAATTTGGCTGTGAATTGAACTCCTCGATCTGAGATAATTTCTTCAGGAAGACCGTGGAGTCGGAAGATCTCTTGTATGAATACTTGAGCCAACTTGGAAGCTGACGGAAGACCGGTGAGAGGAATGAAATGTGCCATCTTGGTGAACCGGTCAACTACCACCCAGATGGTATTGAACTTGTTGCACATGGGTAAGTCTGTAATGAAATCCATCGACAAGTGGGTCCATGGTCGACGGGGAACGGATAGTGGAACCAGTTGCCCCGCAGGCGACTGGCGGGATACTTTATGTTGGGCACACTTTGGGCAAGATGCAATAAACTCCAAGACGTCCTTTTTCAGAGTTGGCCACCAATAGGACCTAGAGATAAACTCCAGGGTTTTTTGGATACCTGTATGTCCGGCAAAACGGGAAGCATGAGCCCAATGCATGAGCTTCTTCCTTAGCATCGGCTTCACAAAACTTTTCCCTGATGGGGGCGTAGAGTCCATCCCTACCGTGGAGAATGCCAACGGATTTATAATAGGATGCTTGTCTGAAGACTCTGACTCATTTTCTTGCTCCCATGAGCGGGAAAGGGCATCGGCCTTGCGATTCTGAGAGCCCGGACAGAACTGGAGTTTAAAGTCGAACCTGGAAAAGAAAAGTGCCCATCTGGCCTGACGAGGGTTGAGACATTGTGCGCCCTTCAGGTATAAAAGGTTCTTGTGGTCTGTAAGTATGGTGATTGAATGAGAAGCTCCCTCCAACAGATACCTCCACTCTTCTAGAGCGAGCTTGATGGCTAGCAACTCCTGGTCGCCAATGGCATAGTTGCGCTCAGCTGGGGAGAACTTCCGGGAGAAGAAACTGCAAGGGTGTAAATGGCCATCTTTAGCCCTCTGAGATAACACCGCTCCTACTCCAACGGAGGAGGCATCCACCTCTAAGATGAAAGGAGAGTCGATGTCAGGCTGTTTCAGAACAGGCGCAGAGATAAACCTTTGTTTTAAAAGATGAAATGCTTGCATGGCTTCTTCAGACCACTTGGACGGGTTAGCACCCTTCTTAGTGAAAGCAGTAATAGGCGCCACAATGGTGGAAAAGTCTCGTATAAACTTTCGGTAATAGTTGGCGAACCCTAAGAACCTCTGGACCCCTTTGAGGGTTAAGGGTACCGGCCAATTTTGGATTGCTTGTAGTTTCTCAGGATCCATCTCTAGTCCGGAACCGGACACAATGTACCCTAGAAACGGAATGGACTTGACTTCAAAGACGCATTTTTCTAATTTGCAATAGAGATGATTGACACGGAGACGGGACAGAACCTCTTTAACCCAAAAACGATGTTCCTCTAAATCGTTGGCAAAAATGAGGATATCGTCTAGATAGACCACGACATGACGGTATAGAATGTCTCTGAAGATCTCATTGACAAAATGCTGGAAGACAGCTGGAGCATTGCTCAATCCGAAGGGCATGACGAGGTACTCATAATGTCCGTCACGGGTGTTAAAGGCGGTCTTCCACTCGTCACCCTCACGGATCCGGATGAGATTGTATGCACCTCGCAAGTCCAGCTTTGTAAAGATGGTAGCTCCGCTAACTCTGTCAAAGAGCTCAGTAATCAGGGGTAAAGGATAACGGTTCTTGATGGTAATGTCGTTCAAACCTCTGTAGTCGATGCACGGCCGCAGACCACCATCTTTCTTTTTTACAAAAAAGAAGCCTGCGCCGGCTGGAGAAGAAGAAGGTCGAATGAACCCCTTTGCTAGGTTCTCTTTAATATATTCCTCCATAGAATGCGTCTCAGGCAGAGACAACGGATAAGTTCGGCCTCGAGGTGGAACCTTCCCTGGAACGAGATCAATCGGACAGTCCCATTCTCTATGAGGAGGAAGGATATCAGCAGAAGCTTTACTGAACACATCCGTGAAATGTTGATATGGAGGAGGTGGAACATCAGACGACCTGGGGGAGGAAGAACAGACAGGCAATACTTTAAACAAACATGTCTCAGCACAGGAGGAACCCCATGCCAGGATTTGCGTAGTCGTCCAATCAATTGTAGGATTGTGAAGACGGAGCCATGGAAGGCCCAGGACCACAGGATGTGTGGCTCTTGGAATCACTAAAAAAGAAATAAGTTCGGAATGAAGAACTCCCACTTTCAGACGAACTGGTAGAGTCCTTAAAGAAATAACTGCATCAAAAATTTTGCTGCCATCCACGGCAGTTAAAGAAATGGACGAAGGAAGTCTCTCGGTGGATAGGGACCACCGTTTAACATAGGCTTCGGTAATAAAGTTCCCAGCTGCTCCGGAATCAAGGAGGGCAATGACGTTCCGATAACGTTGAGCAACTTGAAGCGAGACTGGGAGATTACAATCTTGAGGAGATGGAGAGGAGATCATTACTCCTAGCCGGCCCTCTCCTTGGCGAGCTAGGATTTGGAGTTTCCCGGACGTTTGGGACAGGCATTAATGGTGTGAGACGGAGCTGCACAATAGAGACAGAGAAACTCGGAGAGACGTCTTCGGCGCTCAGCAGGAGTTAAACGGGAACGGCCAAGTTGCATGGGCTCATCTTTAGATGGTGACAGTTGACGAGGAGGAGGAGCAGAAGATTTTGGAGCAGATGATCTTCCACGCTCAGTTGCTCTCTCTCTGAAACGTAAATCCACTTTCGTGCAGAGTGAGATTAGCTCATCTAACTTAGAAGGTAAGTCTCTGGTAGCTAATTCATCTTTAATACGCTCAGATAAGCCATGCCAGAATGCAGCATACAGGGCCTCGTCGTTCCATGCCAGTTCGGATGCCAGGATCTGGAACTGTATCAGATATTGTCCTACAGTACGTGACCCCTGGCGTAAACGGAGAATCTCGGATGAAGCTGAGGTTACCCGGCCTGGCTCGTCGAAGATGCGCCTGAATGTTGACACGAAGGCAGTGTAGGAAGATAGCAGGGTGTCGGACCTCTCCCATAACGGTGATGCCCAATCAAGGGCTGAGCCACTGAGAAGAGAAATAATGTAGGCAATTTTTGTACGGTCACTGGGAAAATTGCCAGGTTGTAGCTCAAACTGAATCTCACACTGGTTGAGAAATCCCCTGCAGAATCTTGGAGATCCGTCAAATTTTGCTGGCGTTGGAAGATGAAGACGTGGAGCAGAAATGGGTAAGGTGGGTGGGGTTATAGCTGGAGTCACTGTGGTTGACGCACCAGACGCGCCTGATCCACGGAGAGTTGTCTGAATCCCATCCAGCCGAGTAGAGAGATCCTGGAGACAGCGGATGATGTGGCCCTGTGCAGCCTCCTGATGTTCTTGTCGGGCTGCCAGTTCTTGCATCGGCCTGGCCGCTTGATCCTGGTCTCCGGCTGGATTCATTAGGTCAGTGCTTACTGTCACAACTGAGGGCCTGAGCTGACGGGAGGCAGCCTCAGTTGTAGGGGCTGAGATGTACCGGAACCTGGGAGGTTGTATCAGACCCCTGGACATGTAAGTAACATGAATAATAACTGCCCGAAGGCGTGACCACGACAACTTGGATAAAAGTCAATGATGTTTATTATGACAACTCCGCAACACAGCAGCAGTAAAAGAAAACGTAAAAGTCAGCAAAGAATAAATACAGTTCCTGGGTACTACAGGATGGCAGGAGCCACAGGGCACTGGTAGTGTGAGATAGTTCTTATGATCTTCTAGATGGAAAGTCCTTACCAGACCCGACTGTAGCAATGGAGATAACCCAGGATTGTGCCAGCTGGTGTTCCAGGAAAAGCTGGGTTGCTGAAGATAAAACAGCTGCTGTGGATACTGGCTGGAACCAGACTGTTGTTAGCACGGAGTGGATACTGGCTGGAACCAGTTAAATAATAAATGAACTTGGGAGCGATGAAATATGAACTGAAATGTAGAACTTGAGAGCGGAGAAATAATAATACCGGTGGAGAGTGGTAAAGTGTAGAAAGGACACCGGCCCTTTAAGGGAAGCTGTACTCTGCTGGAAGCTGAGCTGGAAGCAGGTAATGTTGTAGCTGGAAACAGATGAATCCACAATGGGTTGGAGAGTCAGGCTACACCGCAGGTGGAATGCTGGTGCGGGTCTCTATGGTGGAAGTCTTGAGACAGGAGCTGGAACCTGGAAGACAATCACAGGAGAGAGACAAACAGGAACTAGGTTTGACAACCAAAGCACTGACGCCTTCCTTGCTCAGGCACAGTGTATTTATACCTGCAGCAAGGAAGGGATTGGCTAGGCAATTATGCAGATTAACAATACTGACAACAGATTGGAGGAAATGATCAACTGACAGAATCCAAGATGGCTGCGCCCATGCAGACACTTGGAGGGAAGTTTGGTTTGTAATCCATGTGGTAATGAAAACAGAAATGGCGGCGCCGGCCACTGGAGACAGGAGACGCCAGGCTGACAAGTGCACATCCAACCACGCGGACACAGCGGAGGCCGCGGCTGACGTAATCGCCACTCTGACACTCTGCATGCAGAAGCTCAGGGACGGCGGCGGAGGCCGCGGGAGACGCCATGCCAGATGTAATATGGCGCTTACTGTGACAGCGTCCCAGAGTGACAGGAGAGGATACAGGAATGTACACATCAGGATAACAGATGGAATCCGGTCCTGGAGCGCTGAGCCAGCCTTAGGAGGCATCTGATGGGTAAGAAATGGCGTCCAGATACCCGGATCGTGACATTCCCATTTTTTCCTATCTTCCTCAGGGAAGGGAAAAGTAACCAGAATTTTTTGGGGGATCTGGAATTTTTTCTCCGGGTTTTCCTAGGATTTTTCAAATATAGCGTTTAATTATTTAGATACGGGAAAGGTTATCAGTGAAGTAAGCCTCCTCAACCTGCTCAGGTGTAGTGTCATTAATATTTTTTTAAATAACTGAGTTTTATTGGGTTTTTTCAGAAGAAAAAACATACGTTTGACATCTGAACATATGGTATCGAAAAGGTATGACCCTCAAAACATAGGGTAATCACAGAGAAAGAATCAGTGCAAGTATACATAGGTCAAATAACAATACACAGCAAAATATACAGCCAAACGCATGGGTGTGTGTGTGTGTGTGTGTGGGGGGTGGGGTGGCAGAGGGGCTGAGGAAGCGCTGTCAACTCATCAAAGGAAAAAAACACCTCAGGGGGTTTAGGCATGAACATAAGAAACATTCATTGTTTTACATTATTATACATCGATACTGGTCGCATTACTACATTGTAGACAGTATAATAGCATTTTTAAAGAGAAAAAACAGGCTAGGCATGAAGACACGACTAAAGAAAGAGAGAAGAAGGCATCCGTGTGGGAAAAGAGAAGAAAGGAGGAGGAAAAGAGCATATAAGAGGAACCAAGTTATCTGGACATCCTCCAATGAGTGTTTTCAAAGGCTGTGGTTAGATTGAGTGGCCTGGTCAAGGGTAGACATATAGGGACCCCATTTTTTGTAGAACCCAGCAAGGCCCGAATAACCCCGTAAGTAGAGTGGCTCTACGATCGAAATATAAGTATTGTAACATAGTTTTCAGGACTTCGGTTAAGGAGGGGGTTGATCTGATGACCCAATGCTTCAGTATTGCTTTTTTAGAGATGGTAAACAGCATGGTCAGCATAGGGAAAAGTGAATTGATTCCACCCACCGAGTTCCAAGCAGAAAAATTGATGCAGAGACAGGCCAGTGGGTCAGCTCTAAGCGAAATGTTAAAGGGGGTATTTATAAACACAATTTGTTCCAGAAGCGTTAAATCCTGGTACAGTTCCAGAGGCAGTGGTAGAATGAGGCTCTGGCCCCTTTACATTTAGGGCATCTATTAGGGATCACCGGATCTGTGGACAGCTGGTCATAAGGGGGCAAGTATGCTCTGTGAATAGATCTAATATGGACCTCCTGCAAGTATGCAGAGCCCAAGATTGACATGGTGCGGTGGTGATGGTCTATTAAAAGGTCATGGGAAGTCACACTCGGGATATCTGCTTGCCAAGACGTAACTAGTCTGGGGAGAAATGGTTCGGAGGGAATATTTACGAGGAGAGAGTAAACTTGTTTGATTTTGTAAGGATGAGATTCCCAGCGTTTTAGAACTTTTGTTAGTGGGGAGGAGGGGGTCGGGAGAAATGAGTCAAGACGTAATGAAAGGATATAGTGTCTTACTTGGAGATACATAAAGAAGTGGGAGGACGGAATGGAGTACCTGTCTCTCAGCGTTGCGAATTGAGTAATATGGCCACCCGGGTCAAACACTTGGGAAGCCAAGCACAGCCCCCTCTCCTGCCATTGAGCAAACAGAGCATTGTGAAGGGAAGGCGCAAAAGATGGGTTACCCCAAAGAGATACGTAAGACGAAGCAGTATGGTCGGATTTAAGTTTTTATGCAATTTCATCCAGCTAAAATAAGTATCCCTAAACAAGGGGTGTTCCAGGGTCGATGAAGGTATGTCGGCTTTCTTGGTGTGTAGCAGGGCACAGGGGGAGTAAGGTCGAAGGGCTTCAGTGTCCAGAGCTAGATCAGTATAAGTGCTTTTACCTAATAGCCAGTCAGCAGCATACCTGAGAAAGATAGCAAGAGAGTAGGAGAGAAAATCCGGGACTCCAAACCCACCCATTGATTTGTCCATTACAAGTTTAGCAAAGGCCACCTTAGGTTTCTTCCTGTGCCAAATAAATCGAGTCATAGCCTTTTGAAGCGTGACACCATCCGCATCTCAGAGACTAAATGAGAGGGATTGCATAATATAAAAAAATTTGGGAAAAAATCACAAATTTAAGAACCGCAATCCGCCCTAGCAAAGAGAACGGCATGGTAGCCCAACCGTCCAGTTTAGCGAGCACAGTCTTAATGGCCGAGGTAAAGTTTAGTTCGTAAATCCGCGAAACATCGCGTGGAACGTTTACCCCTAGTACTTGAAGTGTGACTGAGTAATCTTGAAGGGTGATGTCCGTGTAAGTGAGGACAGTGTGGAGGGGGGGATGTGTATAGGAAGCAGTTCCGACTTTGTGACATTGATCTTATAACCCACTGTCTCACCAAAGTCCGAAATCAAAGGCAGGATTTCTGGGACTGACGTGAGGGGATTCGAAACAAACAACATGTCTGCGAATAAGGCGACTTTAAGCTCAATGTTGCCAATATATATGCCAGTGTAAGAAGAGGAAAGCCTGAGAGCTATAGCTAAAGGTTCCAAGGCGATGGCAAAGAGGAGAGGGGAGAGTGGGCAGCCCTGTCTAGTACCTTTTTCTATAAAAAAAGGGGTCAGAAAGGAACCCGTTGCAGGAGATCTGAGTAGCCGGGGACGAATACAATGCGCGGATAGCCTGAATAAAGGCGTCTGGAAAGTTACAACGTTTCATGGTTGAGTATAGGTGTGGCCATTCGACTAGGCCGAAGGCCTTTTCCGCGTCCAAGGATAGGGTGGCATACCCCGAGGGGGACATGCCGCCATGGCAGGAATGTAAAGCAGCTATTATCTTCCGTACATTGGCCACGAGTGCCTACCGGCAATAAACCCAGTCTGGTCGGGGTGGATGATGTGGGGAAGTGTGAGTTTTAGACGACCGGCCAAAATCTTGGCGAATAACTTATAATCTAAGTTTAGCAAAGATATTGGCCGGTAGGAGCCTGGGAGGGATAGATCTCTGCCCGGTTTGGGGAACAATTTGAGGACCGCCGAGTTGAAGTGTGGAGGAGGGGTCTTGGCTAGCAATAAGTAGTTGAAAACGTCAACCAGGACAAAGTCAAATTTGTGAGAAAGAAGTCTATAAAACTCCCCATTATAGCCATCAGGGCCTGGGGCCTTATTGGGTTTCAACTGTCTTATTGCTAGACGGACTTCAGTGAGAGTGATCGGGGATAATAATTGAGAGGCCATATCGTCAGAAAGGCAAGGCTTCCCAAAAGAGAGGGGGGGGGGCTGGGAGAGGCTGCCGCCGAAGTGGAAGGAGAGTGCGGTAGTAGAGAGGAAGACACCAGGGAATGCGGATCTAATGAGGGTGGCTGCGAGGTGCTTGGGGGGGTAGACAAAGATAATTCAGAAAAGTAGGACTGCATGATTTGCGCTATCTGCTTGTTTGTGGAAGTCAGCGTGCCATGTTGTGTGTGAAGGGGGTGCACAACTGCAGGGGAAAATGTACCTCGGAGCAGGTTAGAGAGTAAACGGTCAGACTTGTTCCCGAATCTATGAAACTTGTAGTGAACAGAAAAAAGGTATCTATCACCAGTGCCAGATTAAGGTCCTCATGGGCCTGGAGCTGAAATTTCTGCAGGGCCTATTACATATCTACCGACATAGAGAGACGTTGGGTGGCAGGGACGGCATAGAGAGATGCGGGGAGGCAGGGAGGGCATAGAGACGTGGGGTGGTAGGGAGAGCATTGAGACGCGGGGTGGTAGGTAGGGCATAGAGAGACGTAAGGTGGTAGGGAGGACATAGGGAGACGCGGGGGGTAATAGGGAGGGCATAGAGACGTGGGGTGGTGGGGAGGGCATAGAGAAACGCGGGGCGGCAGGGACAGCATAGAGAGACATGGGGCATTAGGGAGGATACAGACACGTGGTGCGGAAGGGAGGGCATAGAGATGTGGGGTGGTGGGAAGGGCATAGAAAGACGCGGGGTGGTGGGGAGGGCATAGAGATGTGGGGCGGTAAGGAGGGCATGGAGAGAGATGCGGGGTGGCAGGGACAACAGAGAGAGATGCAGGGCGGTAGGGAGAGCATAGAGACGTGGGGCAGTAGGGAGGACATATAGAGATGTGGGCGGTAGGGAAAGCATAGAGACGTGGGGCAGTAGGGAGGGCATATAGAGACGTGGTGCAGCAGGGAGAGCATAGAGAAACGCGGGGCTGTGGGGAGAGCATAGAGATGTGGGGCAGTAGGGAGGGCATAGAGACACGGCCGGTAGGAAGGGCATAGAGAGATGTGGGGCAGTAGGGAGAACACAGAGAGACGCGGTCGGAAGGGAGGTTATATAGAGATGTGAGGTGTTAGGTAGAGCATAGAGACTCGGGTCAGTAGAGAGGGCATATAGAGACGTGCGGCGGCAGGGAAGGTATAGAGAGACACGGGAGGCAGGGAGCGGGACAGTAGGGAGGGCATAGAGAGACATGGGGTGGTAGGGAGGGCATAGAGAGACGTGGGGCGGTAGGGAGATCATAGAGAGATGCGGGGTGGTAGGGAGGGCATAGAGAGACGTGGGGCGGTAGGGAGATCATAGAGAGATGCGGGGTGGTAGGGAGGGCATAGAGAGATGTGGGGCAGTAGGGAGAGCATAGAGAAGCAGGGAGGTAGGGAAAGCATAGAGACGCAGGCGGTAGGGAAGGCAGAGAGATGCTAGGCAGTAGGGAGGGCATAGAGAGACGCGGTAAGGAGGTTATAGAGAGACAAGAATATAGGGATTTAGAGATGCAGTATTTTTCTTGGGCTGTGTGCCTGACAAAAGTCTCCAATGAGGAAGTTGAGGGAGGAGAGGAAGAAAAGTAGTGGAGGGGGTGGATTCTGGGAGGGGAGACATAGTGAACAGAAAGATGAATGGATACTGCACTGCCCCTTAAATTATGGGGGTCCTGGTGGATGTGACCAGCACGGAAATAGTGACACCCAAAGCACATGCACATCACTAGGGTGAGGGGGGTTACTATGTGTGCCCACAGCAGAGCTCTCCCCTGACCCCCAGCTTGCACCCCACAGTGGTGCACACTCACCTTTAAAATCTGTGCTGCGTTCAGACATCACCTCCCCGCAGCATCACTCGCTCCTTCCTCATCTCTGGGCTTCCAGGCGGCAGGTGCTGTGGAGTATGGGGATCTGGTCGCGCCGGTGGCGGGGAGGCACCATGTGACATCAAGTGTGGGGAAGGTGCTGGGTCCAGTGAGTATGCGGCGCAGGGAGGGCTATGAAAGCCTTCCACTATGCCACTAACATAAACGTCTATGCCGGCGACCGCAGCAGCTGTTGTTGCACTGGCACCACGGCCGGAAAGGCAGTGGGGACTGACAGCAGGGCCAAGGTAGTTGCTGTAAAAGGATTTTTTTTATCCCTAATTACAGCACAGACTTGCTGCAGTAGAAACTGTGGGCCTATTTTGGGGTGTAGGCCTGGAGCTGCAGCTCCATCAGCCCCATTATTAATCCGGCCATGTCTATCACCCATTTCGGATACATGTTCGTCAAAGTGAGTTTTAGTGAGTATGTATGCTTGCTTTGTGGTCGGTGACGGAGCAAGTTTGTATGCCTGAAAGGCTGTAGTGAGAGCGTCCTGGAGCGCCAGGTATTGTTTTGAGTAATTTTTGTTGGAAGCTGCGGTAAAAGACATAACTGCCCCTCTGAGAACGGCTTTCGCCGCTATCCAGAACAGAAAGGGATCTGTCTGAAGATGCTCAGAGTTGGTTGCGCAATAATCGTCCCAAGCAGCCTCCAAGAAGGATTTAAAGGTGGATGAGCGACAAAATTTAGAAGGGAATTTCCATAACTTAGTCGAGTCTCTGTCGTCAGGAAAGTGGACAGTCATAGAAATCAAGGCATGGTCCGACAGGGAGATGGGGGCTATAGAGCAATCAGTGACCTGAGGAAAAAGAGCATGAGAGATGAAGAAATAATCAATGCGGGAGAAAGAGTCATGCGCCGCCGAGAGACAGGTGTACTCCCGCTCCGTTGGGTATAGGGCTCGCCACAAGTCTATAACCTGTAGGGTGGAAGCAAGAAGAGGGATGCCCACTTTGGGAAGTGGAGGGGGAGTCCCCTGGGTGTTTGATTTGTCAAGCAGGGGAGAAGAGATCAGGTTAAAATCTCCACCAATAATCAAATTGTCCCCTATGAAAGGGGTCAGTAGGGTAATCAAACACTGAAAGTAAGACTTAGAGTAGGGGAGGGGGGGGACCTACACAATTGCCAGGGTGAGCCGCTTGCCTAGCATGTCCACAGAAACTACAACATATCTACCTGTATCGTTAGGAACGACAGAATGTATTTCATAGGCCAAAGAGCGTCTTCCCAGGATCGCTACTCCACGTGCCCTGGAACTGTAAGAGGAAGATGCCAATACAGGCCATCCCAACATTCCTAGTTTCATAGTTTCGGAAGGAGTCAGATGGGTTTCCTGGAGGAATGCCACGTCCACGCCGGATTTCTGCAAAAAGATCAGAATTTTCCTACATTTCGCTGGGGAGTTAATTCCTCCAACGTTCCAGGTAGCGTAGCGTAGATCAGGCATCCCTCGAGGAGACTGGGAGAAAAAGAACATTGATTTAAAACACAGAAAGACAAAAGTATAAATTCTCAGTACATGGATGCCTAAGGACATCGTAAAAGCTGACCAGTTTAGATATTGCAAGAAAGCGTCCGAGGGTGTATGAGGAGGAGACAGGACAGTGAGGGAGGGAAGGAACAAACAGGGAGGGGAGAAAAGAGCGCAGATAAGAAAAGGCACACAAACGCTGGCATTTGATGCCAAACTTCCGAGGAAAATAAGAATTTACTTACCGATAATTCTATTTCTCATAGTCCGTAGTGGATGCTGGGAACTCCGAAAGGACCATGGGGAATAGCGGCTCCGCAGACTGGGCACAAAAGTAAAAGCTTTAAGACTAGCTGGTGTGCACTGGCTCCTCCCCCTATGACCCTCCTCCAAGCCTCAGTTAGGATACTGTGCCCGGACGAGCGTACACAATAAGGAAGGATTTTGAATCCCGGGTAAGACTCATACCAGCCACACCAATCACACCGTATAACCTGTGATCTGAACCCAGTTAACAGCATGATAACAGAGGAGCCTCTGAAAAGATGGCTCACAACAATAATAACCCGATTTTTGTAACTATGTACAAGTATTGCAGACAATCCGCACTTGGGATGGGCGCCCAGCATCCACTACGGACTATGAGAAATAGAATTATCGGTAAGTAAATTCTTATTTTCTCTGACGTCCTAGTGGATGCTGGGAACTCCGAAAGGACCATGGGGATTATACCAAAGCTCCCAAACGGGCGGGAGAGTGCGGATGACTCTGCAGCACCAAATGAGAGAACTCCAGGTCCTCCTCAGCCAGGGTATCAATTTTGTAGAATTTTACAAACGTATTTGCTCCTGACCAAGTAGCTGCTCGGCAAAGTTGTAAAGCCGAGACCCCTCGGGCAGCCGCCCTTGTGGAGTGGGCAGTTACAGATTTTTGGCTGTGGCAGGCCTGCCACAGAATGTGCAAGCTGAATTGTACTACAATTCCAACGAGCAATAGTCTGCTTAGAAGCAGGAGCACCCAGCTTGTTGGGTGCATACAGGATAAACAGCGAGTCAGATTTTCTGACTCCAGCCGTCCTGGAAACATATATTTTCAGGGCCCTGACAACGTCTAGCAACTTGGAGTCCTCCAAGTCCCTAGTAGCCGCAGGCACCACAATAGGTTGGTTCAGGTGAAACGCTGAAACCACCTTAGGGAGAAACTGAGGACGAGTCCTCAATTCCGCCCTGTCCGAATGGAAAATCAGATAAGGGCTTTTACAGGATAAAGCCGCCAATTCTGACACGCGCCTGGCCCAGGCCAGGGCCAACAGCATGACCACTTTCCATGTGAGATATTTTAACTCCACAGATTTAAGTGGTTCAAACCAATGTGACTTTTTGGAACCCAAAAACTACATTGAGATCCCAAGGTGCCACTGGAGGCACAAAAGGAGGCTGTATATGCAGTACCCCTTTTACAACGTCTGAACTTCAGGGACTGAAGCTAGTTCTTTTTGGAAGAAAATTGACAGGGCCGAAATTTGAACCTTAATGGACCCCAATTTCAGGCCCATAGACACTCCTGTTTGCAGGAAATGTAGGAATCGACCCAGTTGAATTTCCTCCGTCGGGCCTTACTGGCCTCGCACCACGCAACATATTTTTGCCAAATGCGGTGATAATGTTTTGCGGTTACATCCTTCCTGGCTTTGATCAGGATAGGGATGACCTCATCCAGAATGCCTTTTTTCCTTCAGGATCCGGCGTTCAACCGCCATGCCGTCAAATGCAGTAAGTCTTGGAACAGACAGGGTCCTTGCTGAAGCAGGTCCCTTCTTAGAGGTAGAGGCCACGGATCCTCCGTGAGCATCTTTTGAAGTTCCGGTTACCAAGTCCTTCTTGGCCAATCCGGAGCCACGAATATAGTGCTTACTCCTCTCCATCTTATCAATCTCAGTACCTTGGGTATGAGAGGCAGATGAGGGAACACATACACTGACTGGTACACCCACGGTGTTACCAGAGCGTCTACAGCTATTGCCTGAGGGTCCCTTGACCTGGCGCAATACCTGTCGAGTTTTTCCCAACGGTTTATAATCATGTGGAAGATTTCTGGGTGAAGTCCCCACTCTCCCGGGTGGAGGTCGTGTCTGCTGAGGAAGTCTGCTTCCCAGTTGTCCACTCCCGGAATTGCTGACAGTGCTATCACATGATTTTCCGCCCAGCGAAGAATCCTTGCAGCTTCTGCCATTGCCCTCCTGCTTCTTGTGCCACCCTGTCTGTTTACGTGGGTGACTGCCGTGATGTTGTCCGACTGGATCAACACCGGCTGACCTTGAAGCAGAGGTCTTGCTAAGCTTAGAGCATTGTAAATGGCCCTTAGCTTCAGGATATTTATGTGAAGTGATGTCTCCAGGCTTGACCATAAGCCCTGGAAATTCCTTCCCTGTGTGACTGCTCCCCAGCCTCGCAGGCTGGCATCCGTGGTCACCAGGACCCAGTCCTGAATGCCGAATCTGCGGCCCTCTAGAAGATGAGCACTCTGCAACCACCACAGGAGGGACACCCTTGTTCTTGGTGACAGGGTTATCCGCTGATGCATCTGAAGATGCGACCCGGACCATTTGTCCAGCAGGTCCCACTGGAAAGTTCTTGCGTGGAATCTGCCGAATGGGATTGCTTCGTAGGAAGCCACCATTTTACCCAGAACCCTTGTGCATTGATGCACTGAGACTTGGCTCGGTTTTAGGAGGTTCCTGACTAGCTCGGATAACTCCCTGGCTTTCTCCTCCGGGAGAAACACCTTTTTCTGGACTGTGTCCAGGATCATCCCTAGGAACAGAAGACGAGTCGTCGGAACCAGCTGCGATTTTGGAATATTGAGAATCCAATCGTGCTGCCGCAACACTACCTTTCCAAAACTGTCTCCCTGTCAGAAGGAGACATCGGTAAAGCCGACTTTAGGAAACGGCGAGGGGGAGACGTCTCGAATTCCAATTTGTACCCCTGAGATATCACCTGAAGGATCCAGGGGTCTACTTGCGTGTGAGCCCACTGCGCGCTGAAATTCATTGAGACGGCCCCCCACCATGCCTGATTCTGCTTGTAAAGCCCCAGCGTCATACTGAGGGCTTGGCAGAGGCGGGAGAGGGTTTCTGTTCCTGGGAACTGGCTGATTTCTGCAGCCTTTTTCCTCTCCCTCCGTCACGGGGCAGAAATGAGGAACCTTTTGCCCGCTTGTCCACGAAAAGACTGCGCCTGATAATACGGCGTCTTCTCATGTTGAGAGGCGACCTGGGGTACAAACGTGGATTTCCCAGCTGTTGCCGTGGCCACCAGGTCTGAAAGACCGACCCCAAATAACTCCTCTCCTTAATAAGGCAATACTTCCAAATGCCGTTTGAAATCCGCATCACCTGACCACTGTCGTGTCCATAACCCTCTACTGGTAGAAATGGACAACGCACTTAGACTTGATGCCAGTCGGCAAATATTCCGCTGTGCATCACGCATATATAGAAATGCATCTTTTAAATGCTCTATAGGCAATAATATACTGTCCCTATCTAGGGTATCAATATTTTCAGTCAGGGAATCCGACCACGCCAACCCAGCACTGCACATCCAGGCTGAGGCGATTGCTGGTCGCAGTATAACACCAGTATGTGTGTAAATACATTTTAGGATACCCTCCTGCTTTCTATCAGCAGGATCCTTAAGGGCGGCCATCTCAGGAGAGGGTAGAGCCCTTACAAGCGTGTGAGCGCTTTATCCACCCTAGGGGGTGTTTCCCAACGCACCCTAACCTCTGGCGGGAAAGGATATAATGTCAATAACATTTTAGAAATTATCAGTTGTTATCGGGGGAAACCCACGCATCATCACACACCTCATTTAATTTCTCAGATTCAGGAAAACTACAGGTAGTTTTTCCTCACCGAACATAATACCCCTTTTTGGTGGTACTTGTATTATCAGAAATGTGTAAAACATTTTTCATTGCCTCAATCATGTAACGTGTGGCCCTACTGGAAGTCACATTTGTCTCTTCACCGTCGACACTGGAGTCAGTATCCGTGTCGGCGTCTATATCTGCCATCTGAGGTAACGGGCGCTTTAGAGCCCCTGACGGCCTATGAGACGTCTGGACAGGCACAAGCTGAGTAGCCGGCTGTCTCATGTCAACCACTGTCTTTTATACAGAGCTGACACTGTCACGTAATTCCTTCCAACAGTTCATCCACTCAGGTGTCGACCCCCTAGGGGGTGACATCACTATTACAGGCAATCTGCTCCGTCTCCACATCATTTTTCTCCTCATACATGTCGACACAAACGTACCGCCATACAGCACACACACAGGGAATGCTCTGATAGAGGACAGGACCCCACTAGCCCTTTGGGGAGACAGAGGGAGAGTTTGCCAGCACACACCAGAGCGCTATATATATACAGGGATAACCTTATATAAGTGTTTTTCCCCTTATAGCTGCTGTATTGTTTATACTGCGCCTAATTAGTGCCCCCCTCTCTTTTTTAACCCTTTCTGTAGTGTAGTGACTGCAGGGGAGAGCCAGGGAGCTTCCCTCCAACGGAGCTGTGAGGGAAAATGGCGCCAGTGTGCTGAGGAGATAGGCTCCGCCCCCTTATCGGCGGCCTTATCTCCCGTTTTTCTATGTATCCTGGCAGGGGTTAAATGCATCCATATAGCCCAGGAGCTATATGTGATGTATTTTTTTTGCCATATAAGGTATTTTTATTGCGTCTCAGGGCGCCCCCCCCCAGCGCTCTGCACCCTCAGTGACCGGAGTGTGAAGTGTGCTGAGAGCAATGGCGCACAGCTGCGGTGCTGTGCGCTACCTTATTGAAGACAGGACGTCTTCTGCCGCCGATTTTCCGGACCTCTTCTGCTCTTCTGGCTCTGTAAGGGGGACGGCGGTGCGGCTCTGGGACCCATCCATGGCTGGGCCTGTGATCGTCCCTCTGGAGCTAATGTCCAGTAGCCTAAGAAGCCCAATCCACTCTGCACGCAGATGAGTTCGCTTCTTCTCCCCTTAGTCCCTCGATGCAGTGAGCCTGTTGCCAGCAGGACTCACTGAAAATAAAAAACCTAATTTAAACTTTTACTCTAAGCAGCTCAGGAGAGCCACCTAGATTGCACCCTTCTCGTTCGGGCACAAAAATCTAACTGAGGCTTGGAGGAGGGTCATAGGGGGAGGAGCCAGTGCACACCAGCTAGTCTTAAAGCTTTTACTTTTGTGCCCAGTCTCCTGCGGAGCCGCTATTCCCCATGGTCCTTTCGGAGTTCCCAGCATCCACTAGGACGTCAGAGAAATGTACATATAATAACATAGCAAGAAAGATACACATCCGGAGGGGAGGGGTAGATCCGTCTACGATCCTCAATGTGCAGCAAAGTATAACTGTGGCCCAGAGATCCCGGCAGCGCATTGCGCAAAATGATGCTAGAGTATCATACAGTAAATAGAGAAAGAGCCACTAAATGTGATAAAATGCAGAAATACAAACTTATGAATCAATAAACCAGCATGAAAACATGAAAATATGCAAGACAGGGAGGCCGCAATGAGAAATCTTAGAACACGGAGCACATTCCCTCATTCTGCGGAATCGGAAATGTCAGCATCCTTGGCCTGGGACAGCTCCTGGAGATAGGCCAATGCGTCAGGAGGGGTGGAGAAGTCCTTAAAGGAAGTCCCATCATAAATGCGGAGCCTGGCCGGGTACAGTAGGCCGAATTTGCGCCCTTCAGCGACTAGTCTGGAGCATACAGGGGAGAAGGATTTTCTAGCCCGTGATAACTCAGCGGAATAGTCTTGAAAAATATGTAGCTTATGTCCTTCCCACGACAACGATTTAGCCTTACGAGATGCCGACCATATTTCCACCTTGTGTAGGTAATTCAAGCAGCGGAACAAGGCGACGCGGGGTCTTGGCCTGTTAGGGGTCGGTGTCGGGCCCACCCTATGGACCCTCTCTATAACCATGTCCTGGCAAACCGCCTTTATGTCTAAGAGCGAGGGTAGAGTGTTGCGGACAAAATGAGCTAAAGCAGGCCCCTTGACAGATTCAGGGAGGCCGACCAGCCTAATATTATTACGACGCGATCTGTTCTCAACGTCGTCGATCTTGTTCCATAGCGGATAGGAATCATTAGTGAGGCGCTTCACATTGTGCTGCAGATCTCCTATATCATGGGAGGCTACACTGAGCTGTTGTTCTGTAGTAGAAACCCTGTGGGTCAGATGTTGTAGCTGACTGGTGATATCAGCCACTGCCTTGGACAGAAGGGGAGTCTTAGTGGCTGTAATGGCCGCCACCACCTCTGAGTAAGTCACTGGGGCATCGCAGCCCACACTCATGTGTCCTCCAGATGCAGGTCCCTCGGTCGCGGCTTTTTTATGCAGGGGGGTGCGCTCTCCACAGCAGAGTCTGCCTGCATTGTCCCAGCAGCGCGCCGCTTCTCCTGGCGTGGAGGCTGCGGCTGCTGCTGCTGTTGGTCCGGCTGGGGCTGCGGCGCCAGCGGCGCTAAAAAGCGGTCCATGTCTGCGGCGGGGTATGCATGGGGACTGCGGGGAGACTCCGGGCGCCAAATGAGGCTGTAAAAGCATAGTAAAGGATAAATCTAGAGGAGCGGGAGATGGAGCTCAAAACGGAGCTCAGATCTCCATGCAGCCGGAACCGGAAGTCGTCATTAATATTTAACACATCTCTAATGGCCTCTTCATGAGCTGCACCCCCTTTTGCAAGTGATGCCGCCCCCTCCAGCACATCCCCATCACCGTCTGTAGTATCAGAATCGGTATCCGTGTCATCGTGCATAATGTGGGCAAGTGCACGTTTCTGTGGGAACATGCTAGGGCACAGGTTATCAAACTCGGTCCTCAGGACCCCACACAGTGCATGTTTTGCAGGTCACCCAGCAGGTGCACAGGTGTAGTAATTACTCACTGACACATTTTAAAATGTCCACAGGTGGAACTAATTATTTATTTTGTGATTTTGTGAGGAGACCTGCAAAACATGCACTGTGTGGGGTCCTGAGGACCGAGTTTGAGAACCTGTGTGCTAGGGGATTTTGCAGGAATAGGGACAGAGTCTGACCAAACTGCCATAGACGTCTTCAACACCTGAGTATCAGTCTCAGTATTAGCTTCAACAATAGGGATCAGAGACAAAGCATTACAATCCTGTGTACATGGAATGGATCCCTCCTGAGAGGAAACATCTTCTGCAGCATATGACACAGAGTCCCTAGACCTGGCTATGTGAGATAGTAAACACACACACATACACACACAGGGAAATGTCAGACACAGTTTCCCCCCAAGTATGCTACAGAGAGACATAGAGATTGGAGCCAACCCACACACAGCACTTTTTAAAGTAGAACTAATGAAACTACCAGCGCTGCCTGTGTACCTTAATAGACTACACAGACTATACACAGCCTCCCGCTCCCTTCTACAACCCCCTGGTACTGTACAAGATAGCGGGAGTTGACTTGGAGGGACAGCTCTCCCTGTCAGCGCTTCTGCAGGCAGGAAGATGGCGCTGAACGCTGCTGGGTCCGCTATGGGAAGCTCCGCCCCCTTTCTTGGTGCTGCTTCCCGCTATCTTGTAGTTTATACTGGCCAGAGGAATTGTGCTGGCAGCGATCCTGGGACCCTTACAGACTTACTGGACAGTGTAGGGTGTAGGCGCTGGCTCATGGCGACCCTCACAGTGCCGCACTATGTACCGCTGAGCCCCGGAGCGCAGTTAGTACTGCGCTCCCTACCCTGTTGCCGCCATCTTCACACCGGCTCCCCGCTTGCCAGGGGGGGCGGTGACTAGCTCGCCACTGATCTTCTGTCTCTGTAAGGGGGTGGCAGCATTCTGCTGGGGTGAGCAATCCCCTGTGGCGGGGAACGTTCGATCCCCTCAGGAGCTCAGTGTCCAGTCAGCGGAGACAGTGGCTCAGACCCCGCAGGGCGGACACTACTCTCCCCCTTAGTCCCTTGAAGCAGGGAGGCTGTTGCCAGCAGCCTCCCTGTGCCTTTACTCTATTTAAAAATAAGAATTTACTTACCGATAATTCTATTTCTCGGAGTCCGTAGTGGATGCTGGGGTTCCTGAAAGGACCATGGGGAATAGCGGCTCCGCAGGAGACAGGGCACAAAAGTTAAGCTTTAGGATCAGGTGGTGTGCACTGGCTCCTCCCCCTATGACCCTCCTCCAAGCCTCAGTTAGGATACTGTGCCCGGACGAGCGTACATAATAAGGAAGGATTTTGAATCCCGGGTAAGACTCATACCAGCCACACCAATCACACTGTACAACCTGTGATCTGAACCCAGTTAACAGTATGAGAAAAGAGGAGCCTCTGAAAGATGGCTCACTACAACAATAACCCGATTTAGTTAACAATAACTATGTACAAGTATTGCAGATAATCCGCACTTGGGATGGGCGCCCAGCATCCACTACGGACTCCGAGAAATAGAATTATCGGTAAGTAAATTCTTATTTTCTCTATCGTCCTAGTGGATGCTGGGGTTCCTGAAAGGACCATGGGGATTATACCAAAGCTCCCAAACGGGCGGGAGAGTGCGGATGACTCTGCAGCACCGAATGAGAGAACTCCAGGTCCTCCTTAGCCAGGGTATCAAATTTGTAGGATTTTACAAACGTGTTCTCCCCCGACCACGTAGCCGCTCGGCAAAGTTGTAAAGCCGAGACCCCTCGGGCAGCCGCCCAAGATGAGCCCACCTTCCTTGTGGAATGGGCATTTACATATTTTTGGCTGTGGCAAGCCTGCCACAGAATGTGCAAGCTGAATTGTACTACAAATCCAACGAGCAATAGTCTGCTTAGAAGCAGGGGCACCCAGCTTGTTGGGTGCATACAGGATAAAACAGCAAGTCAGATTTCCTGACTCCAGCCGACCTGGAAAACTATATTTTCAGGGCCCTGACAACATCCAGCAACTTGGAGTCCTCCAAGTCCCTAGTAGCCGCAGGTACCACAATAAGCTGGTTCAGGTAAAACGCTGACACCACCTTAGGGATAAACTGGGGACGAGTCCGCAGCTTTGCTCTGTCCGAATGGACAATCAGATATGGCTTTGTGAGACAAAGCCGCCAATTTTGACACTCGCCTGGCCGAGGCCAGGACCAACCGCATGTTCACTTTCCATGTGAGATATATCAAATCCACAGATTTGAGTGGTTTAAACCAATGTGATTTTTGGAATCTCCAAAACTACGTTGAGATCCCCCAGTGCCACTGGAGACATCAAAAGGGGTTGTATATGCAGTACTCCCTTGACAAACTTCTGGACTTCAGGAACTGAAGCCAATTCTTTCTGGAAGAAAATCGACAGGCCGAAATTTGAACCTTAATGGACCCCAATTTGAGGTCCATAGACACTCCTGTTTGCAGGAAATATAGGAATTAACCTAGTTGAAATTCTTCCGTGGAGCCTTCCTGGCCTCACACCATGGAACATATTTTCACCTAAACTGTGATAATGTTGTGCGGTCACCTCCTTCCTGGCTCTGACCAGGGTAGGGATGACCTCTTCCGGAATGCCTTTTTCCCTTAGGATCCGGCGTTCACCCGCCCCTGCGTCAACGCAGCTGCGGTAAGTCTTGGAACAGACATGATTCTTGCTGAATCAAGACCCTTCTTATCTCTTGAAGTTCCGGTTACCAAGTCCTTCTTGGCCAAACCGGAGCCACGAGTATAATTCTTACTCCTCTCCTTCCTATAATTCTCAATACCCTGGGTATGAGAGGCAGAGGAGGGAACACATACCCGACTGGTACACCCACGGTGTTACCAGAGCGACCCAGCTATTGCCTGAGGGTCTCTTGACCTGGCGCTTCAGGTGGAACGCCATCTTATGACCACCTTTGGTCTTTGATTTTTTGCTCAGCGAAAAGTTCTTGCTGTCATTGCCCTCCTGCTTCTTGTGCCGCCCCGTCTGTTTACGTGGGCGACTGCCATGATGATGTCCGACCAGATCAGCACCGACTGACTTTGAAGCAGAGGTCTTCCTAGGCTCAGAGCATTGGAAATTGCTCTTAGCTCCAGTATATTCATGTGGAGAAAAGTCTCCAGACTTGACCACATTCCTTGGAAATTTCTGCCCTGTGTGACTGCTTCCCAGCCTCTCAGGCTGGCATCCGTGGTCACCAGAACACAGTCCTGAATGCTGAATGTGCTGTCCTCTAGAAGATGAGCACTCTGCAGCCCCCACAGAAGAGACACCCTTGTCCTTGGAGACAGGATTATCTGCTGATGCATCTGAAGATGCGATCCGGACCATTCGTCCAGCAAATCCCCCTGAAAATTTTTTGCGTGAGATCTGCCGAATGGAATTGCTTCGTAAGAAGCCACCATTTTTCCCAGGACTCCTGTGCATTGATGCACTGATACTTGGCCTGGTTTTAGGAGGTTTCTGACTAGTTCGGATAGCTCCCTGGCTTTCTCCTCCAGGAGAAACACCTTTTTCTGGACTATGCCCAGAATCATTCCTAGGAACAGCAGACGTATCGTCGGAAAAACGCTGCGATTTTTGGAATATTTAGAATCCACTCGTGCTGTCATAGAACTACTTTAGATAGTGCTATTTCGACCTCCAACTGTTCTCTGGACCTTTCCCTTTTCAGGATATCGTCCAAGTAAGGGATAATTAAGATGCCCTTTTCTTTGAAGAGAATCATCTTTTCGGCCATTACCTTGGTAAAGGCCCGGGGTGCCGTGGATAATTCAACGGCAGCGTCAGAAACTGATATTGACAGTTCTGTACCACGAACCATAGGTACCCTTGTTGAGAAGGGCAAATTTGGACATGGAGGTAATCCTTGATGTCCAGGGACACCATATAGTCCCCTTTTTTCCGGTTCGCTATCACTGTCTGAGTGACTCCATCTTGATTTGAACCTTTGTATGTAAGTGTTCAAAAATTTCAGATTTAGAATATGTCTCACCAAGCCGTCTGGCTTCAGTACCACAATATAGTGTGGAAGACTAATACCCTTTTCCTTGATTGTAGGAGGGGTACTTTGATTATCACCTGCTGGAAATACAGCTTGTGAATTTTTTTCCCAATACTGCCTCCCTGTCGGAGGGAGCCTTTGGTAAAGCAGACTTCAGGAACCTGCGAGGAAAAGATGTCTCGAATCTCCAAACTGTACCCCTGGGATAATACTTTGTACGATCTAGGGGTCAACTTGCGAGTGATCCCACTGCACGCTGAGACTCTTGAGACGACCCCCCACCTCACCTGAGTCAGCTTGCACGGCCCCAGCGTCCTGCTGAGGACTTGGCAGACTCGGTGGAGGGCTTCTGTTCCTGGAAAGGGGCTGCCTTCTGCAGTCTACTTCCCTTTCCTCTATGTCTGGGCAGATATGACTGGCCTTTTGCCCGCATGCCCTTATGGGAACGGAAGGATTGAGGCTGAAAAGACAGTGTCTTTTTCTGCTGAGATGTGACTTGGGGTAAAAAGGTTGGATTTCCCAGCTGTTGCCGTGGCCCCCAGGTCCAATGGACCGACCCCAAGTACCTACTCTCCTTTATACGACCATACTTTCATGTGCCGTATGGGATCTGCATCACCTGACCACTGTCGTGTCCATAACATCTTCTGGCAGATATGGACAACGCACTTATCTTGATGCCAGAGTGCAAATATCCCTCTGTGCATCTCGCATATATATATATATATATATAGACTGCATCCTATTAAATGCTCTATATCACTAAAATATTTTCAGTCAGGGAATCCGACCAAGCCAACCCAGCACTGCATTTCCAGGCTGAGGCGATCGCTGGTCGCAGTATAACCACCGTATGTGTGTATATACTTTTTAGGATATTACTCCAGCTTCATATCAGCTGGCTCCTTGAGGGCGGCCGTATCTGGAGACGGTAACGCCACATGATAAGCGTGTGAGCGCCTTATCCACCCTAAGGGGTGTTTCCCAACGCGCCCTAACTTCTGGCGGGAAAAGGTATAACGCCAATATTTGCTATCGGGGTAAACCCACGCCTCATCACACACTTCATTTTATTTTATCTGATTCAGGAAAAACTACGGTAGTTTTTTCACTGCCACATAATACCCATCTTTGTGGTACTTGTAGTATCAGAAATATGTAACACCTCCTTCATTGCCCTTAACGTGTGGCCCTAATGAGGAATACGTTTGTTTATTCACCGTCGACACTGGATTCAGTGTCCGTGTCTGTGTCGACCGACTAAGGTAAACGGGCGTTTTAAACCCCTGACGGTGTTTTTGAGACGTCTGGACCGGTACTAATTGTTTGTCGGCCGTCTCATGTCGTCAACCGACCTTGCAGCGTGTTGACATTATCACGTAATTCCCTAAATAAGCCATCCATTCCGGTGTCGACTCCCTAGAGAGTGACATCACCATTACAGGCAATTGCTCCGCCTCCTCACCAACATCGTCCTCATACATGTCGACACACACGTACCGACACACAGCACACACACAGGGAATGCTCTGATAGAGGACAGGACCCACTAGCCCTTTGGAGAGACAGAGGGAGAGTTTGCCAGCACACACCAAAAACGCTATAATTATATAGGGACAACCTTATATAAGTGTTTTCCCTTATAGCATCTTTATATATATGTCTAACGCCAAATTAGTGCCCCCCCTCTCTGTTTTAACCCTGTTTCTGTAGTGCAGTGCAGGGGAGAGCCTGGGAGCCTTCCCTCCAGCCTTTCTGTGAGGGAAAATGGCGCTGTGTGCTGAGGAGATAGGCCCCGCCCCCTTTTCGGCGGGCTCGTCTCCCGCTCTTCAACGGATTCTGGCAGGGGTTAAATATCTCCATATAGCCCCCGGAGGCTATATGTGAGGTATTTTTTGCCAAATAACAGGTTTCCATTGCTGCCCAGGGCGCCCCCCCCCAGCGCCCTGCACCCTCAGTGACTGCCGTGTGAAGTGTGCTGAGAGCAATGGCGCACAGCTGCAGTGCTGTGCGCTACCTTAAGAAGACTGAAGAGTCTTCTGCTGCCGATTTCTGGACCTCTTCTCTTTTCGGCATCTGCAAGGGGGCCGGCGGCGCGGCTCCGGTGACCCATCCAGGCTGTACCTGTGATCGTCCCTCTGGAGCTAATGTCCAGTAGCCTAAGAAGCCAATCCATCCTGCACGCAGGTGAGTTCACTTCTTCTCCCCTAAGTCCCTCGATGCAGTGATCCTGTTGCCAGCAGGACTCACTGTAAAATAAAAAACCTAAAACTAAACTTTTCTAAGCAGCTCTTTAGGAGAGCCACCTAGATTGCACCCTTCTCGGCCGGGCACAAAAACCTAACTGAGGCTTGGAGGAGGGTCATAGGGGGAGGAGCCAGTGCACACCACCTGATCCTAAAGCTTAACTTTTGTGCCCTGTCTCCTGCGGAGCCGCTATTCCCCATGGTCCTTTCAGGAACCCCAGCATCCACTAGGACGATAGAGAAATAATAAAACTAAAAGAACTCCTATGGAGCTCCCCTAGCTGTGACTGGCTCCTCCGGGCACATTTTCTAAACTGAGTCTGGTAGGAGGGGCATAGAGGGAGGAGACAGTCCACACTCTCAAACTCAAAGTTCCAGTGGCTCCTAGTGGACCCGTCTATACCCCATGGTACTAATGTGGACCCCAGCATCCTCTATGACGTAAGAGAAAATAAGAATTTACTTACCGATAATTCTATTTCTCGGAGTCCGTAGTGGATGCTGGGGTTCCTGAAAGGACCATGGGGAATAGCGGCTCCGCAGGAGACAGGGCACAAAAGTGAAGCTTTTACAGGTCAGGTGGTGTGTACTGGCTCCTCCCCCTATGACCCTCCTCCAGACTCCAGTTAGGTACTGTGCCCGGACGAGCGTACACAATAAGGGAGGATTTTGAATCCCGGGTAAGACTCATACCAGCCACACCAATCACACCGTACAACTTGTGATCTAAACCCAGTTAACAGTATGATAACAGAGGAGCCTCTGAAAGATGGCTTCCTAAACAATAACCCGAATTAGTTAACAATAACTATGTACAAGTATTGCAGATAATCCGCACTTGGGATGGGCGCCCAGCATCCACTACGGACTCCGAGAAATAGAATTATCGGTAAGTAAATTCTTATTTTCTCTATCGTCCTAAGTGGATGCTGGGGTTCCTGAAAGGACCATGGGGATTATACCAAAGCTCCCAAACGGGCGGGAGAGTGCGGATGACTCTGCAGCACCGAATGAGAGGACTCCAGGTCCTCCTTTGCCAGGGTATCAAATTTGTAAAAATTTACAAACGTGTTCTCCCCTGACCACGTAGCTGCTCGGCAGAGTTGTAATGCCGAGACCCCTCGGGCAGCCGCCCAAGATGAGCCCACCTTCCTTGCGGAATGGGCCTTAACAGATTTAGGCTGTGGCAGGCCTGCCACAGAATGTACAAGTTGAATTTTGTTACAAATCCAACGAGCAATCGACTGCTTAGAAGCAGGTGCACCCAACTTGTTGGGTGCATACAGTATAAACAGCGAGTCAGATTTTCTGACTCCAGCCGTCCTTTAAATGTATATTTTTAAGGCTCTGACAACGTCCAACAACTTGGAGTCCTTCAAGTCGTCTGTAGCCGCAGGCACTACAATAGGCTGGTTCAGGTGAAACGCTGATACCACCTTAGGGAGAAAATGCGGACGCGTCCGCAGCTCTGCCCTATGTCGAATGGAAAATTAAATAAGGGCTTTTATAAGACAAAGCCGCCAGTTCAGATACTCTCCCGGCCGAAGCCAGGGCCAGTAACATAGTCACTTTCCATGTGAGATATTTCAAATCCACATTCTTTAGTGGTTCAAACCAATTGGATTTGAGGAAATCTAAAACTACATTTAGATCCCACGGTGCCACCTTAGGCACCACAGGAGGCTGTATATGCAGTACTCCTTTGATAAAAATCTGGACCTCAGGGACTGAGGCCAATTCTTTTTGGAAGAATATTGATAGGGCCGAAATTTGAACCTTAATAGATCCCAATTTGAGACCCATAGACAATCCTGATTGCAGGAAATGTAGGAAAACGACCCAGTTGAAATTCCTCCATCGGAGCACTCCGCTGCTCGCACCACGCAACATATTTTCGCCAAATACGGCGATAATGCTTCGCGGTGACTTCCTTCCTTGCCTTTATCAAGGTAGGAATGACTTCTTCTGGAATGCCTTTTCCTTTTAGGATCTGGCATTCAAACGCCATGCCGTCAAACGCAGCCGCGGTAAGTCTTGAAAAAGACAAGGACCCTGCTGAAGCAGGTCCCTTCTCAGAAGTAGAGGCCACGGATCGTCCGTGACCATCTCTTGAAGTTCCGGGTACCAAGTCCTTCTTTGCCAATCCGGAGCCACTAGTCTTACTCCTCTTTGCCGTATAATCCTCAATACCTTTGGTATGAGAGGCAGAGGAGGAAACACATATACCGACTGGTACACCCAATGTGTTACCAGCGCGTCCACAGCTATTGCCTGCGGATCTCTTGACCTGGCGCAATACCTGTCCAGTGTTTTGTTGAGGCGAGACGCCATCATGTCCACCATTGGTTTTACCCAACGGTTTAATAGCATGTGGAAAACTTCTGGATGAAGTCCCCACTCTCCCGGGTGAAGGTCGTGTCTGCTGAGGAAGTCTGCTTCCCAGTTGTCCACGCCCGGGATGAATACTGCTGACAGTGCTATCACGTGATTCTCCGCCCAGCGAAGGATCCTGGCAGCTTCTGCCATTGCCCTCCAGCTTCTTGTGCCGCCCTGTCTGTTTACATGGGCGACTGCCGTGATGTTGTCCGACTGGATCAACACCGGTCTTCCTTGAAGCAGAGGTTTCGCCTGGCTTAGAGCATTGTAGATTGCTCTTAGTTCCAGAATGCTTATGTGAAGAGACTTTTTCAGGCTCGACCACACTCCCTGGAAATTTCTTCCCTGTGTGACTGCTCCCCAGCCTCTCAGGCTGGCATCCGTGGTCACCAGGATCCAATCCTGCATGCCGAATCTGCGGCCCTCCAATAGATGAGCCTCCTGCAACCACCACAGAAGGGATACCCTTGTCCTCGGCGACAGGGTTATCCGCAGGTGCATCTGAAGATGCGACCCTGACCATTTGTCCAACAGATCCCTTTGCATGGAATCTGCCGAAAGGGATTGCTTCGTAAGAAGCTACCATTTTTTCCCAGGACTCTTGTGCATTGATGTACAGACACCTTTCCTGGTTTTAGGAGGTTCCTGACCAGGTCAGATAACTCCTTGGCTTTTTCTTCGGGAAGAAAAACCTTTTTCTGAACTGTGTCCAGAATCATCCCCAGGAACAGCAGACGAGTTGTCGGCATTAATTGGGATTTTGGAATATTCAGAATCCATCCGTGCTGCTTTAGCACCTCTTGAGATAGTGCTAAACCCATCTCTAGCTGTTCTCTGGACCTTGCCCTTATTAGGAGATCGTCCAAGTATGGGATAATTAATACGCCTTTTCTTCGAAGAAGAAATATTATCTCGGCCATTACCTTTGTAAAGACCCGAGGTGCCGTGGACAAACCAAACGGCAGCGTCTGAAACTGATAGTGACAGTTTTGTACAACGAACCTGAGGTACCCCTGGTGTGAGGGGTAATTGGAACGTGGAGATACGCATCCTTGATGTCCAAGGATACCATAAAGTCCCCTTCTTCCAGGTTCGCTATCACTGCTCTGAGTGACTCCATCTTGAACTTGAACTTCTTTATGTACAGGTTCAAGGACTTCAGATTTAGAATAGGCCTTACCGAGCCATCCGGCTTCGGTACCACAAAAAGAGTGGAATAATACCCCTTCCCTTGTTGTAGAAGAGGTACCTTGACTATCACCTGCTGAGAATACAGCTTGTGAATGGCTTCCAAAACCGTCTCCCTTTCTGAGGGGGACGTTGGTAAAGCAGACTTCAGGAAACGGCGAGGTGGCTCTGTCTCTAATTTCAACCTGTACCCCTGAGATATTATCTGCAGGATCCAGGGATTTACCTGCGAGTGAGCCCACTGCGCGCTGTAATTCTTGAGACGACCGCCTACCGCCCCCGAGTCCGCTTGCGAAGCCCCAGCGTCATGCTGAGGCTTTTGTAGAAGCCGGGGAGGGCTTCTGTTCCTGGGAAGGAGCTGCCTGTTGCTGTCTCTTCCCTCGTCCTCTGCCTCGTGGCAGATATGAATAGCCCTTTGCTCTCTTATTTTTAAAGGAACGAAAGGGCTGCGGTTGAAAGGTCGGTGCCTTTTTCTGTTGGGGAGTGACTTGAGGTAGAAAGGTGGATTTCCCGGCCGTAGCCGTGGCCACCAAATCCGATAGACCGACCCCAAATAACTCCTCTACGCATCGCCTGTCCACTGTCGTGTCCATAAAGCTCTTCTGGCCGAAATGGACATAGCACTTACCCGTGATGCCAGTGTGCAGATATCTCTCTGTGCATCACGCATATAAAGAAATGCATCCTTTATTTGTTCTAACGACAGTAAAATATTGTCCCTGTCCAGGGTATCAATATTTTCGATCAGGGACTCTGACCAAACTACCCCAGCACTGCACATCCAGGCAGTCGCAATAGCTGGTCGTAGTATAACACCTGCATGTGTGTATATACCTTTTTGGATATTTTCCATCCTCCTATCTGATGGATCTTTAAGTGCGGCCGTCTCAGGAGAGGGTAACGCCACTTGTTTTGATAAGCGTGTTAGCGCTTTGTCCACCCTAGGAGGTGTTTCCCAGCGCTCCCTAACCTCTGGCGGGAAAGGGTATAAAGCCAATAACTTCTTTGAAATTAGCAGTTTTTTATCGGGGCACCCCACGCTTCATCACACACGTCATTTAATTCTTCTGATTCGGTAAAAACTACTGGTAGTTTTTTCACACCCCACATAATACCCTGTTTAGTGGTACCTGTAGTATCAGCTAAATGTAACATCTCCTTTATTGCCAAATTCATATAACGTGTGGCCCTACTGGAAAATACGGTTGATTCGTCACCTTCACCACCGGAATCAGTGCCTGTGTCTGGGTCTGTGTCGACCGACTGAGGCAAGGGGCGTTTTACAGCCCCTGACGGTGTTTGAGGCGCCTGGACAGGCACTAATTGAGTGTCCGGCCGCCTCATGTCGGCAAACGACTGCTTAAGCGAGTTGACGCTATCCCGTAATTCCACAAATAAAGGCATCCATTCTGGTGTCGACCCCCTAGGAGGTGACATCCTCATATTTGGCAATTGCTCCGCCTCCACACCAATAACGTCCTCATACATGTCGACACACACGTACCGACACACAGCAGACACACAGGGAATGCTCTATACGAAGACAGGACCCACTAGCCCTTTGGGGAGACAGAGGGAGAGTCTGCCAGCACACACCAAAAAGCGCTATATATGACAGGGATAGCCTTATGATTAAGTGCTCCCTTATAGCTGCTTTTATATTAATATATATTGCCATTTATTTTGCCCCCCCTCTCTGTTATACCCTGTTTCTGTAGTGCAGTGCAGGGGAGAGACCTGGGAGCCTTCCTGACCAGCGGAGCTGTGACAGAAAATGGCGCCGTGTGCTGAGGAGATAGGCCCCGCCCCTTTTTCGGCGGGCTCGTCTCCCGCTATTTAGTACATTTAGGCAGGGGTAAATATCTCCATATAGCCTCTGGGGCTATATGTGAGGTATTTTTAGCCTTTTTAAAGGTTTTCATTTGCCTCCCAGGGCGCCCCCCCCCCAGCGCCCTGCACCCTCAGTGACTGCCGTGTGAAGTGTGCTGAGAGGAAAATGGCGCACAGCTGCAGTGCTGTGCGCTACCTTAAGAAGACTGCAGGAGTCTTCAGCCGCCGATTCTGGACCTCTTCTTGCTTCAGCATTTGTGAGGGGGCCGGCGGCGTGGCTCCGGTGACCATCCAGGCTGTACCTGTGATCGTCCCTCTGGAGCTTCATGTCCAGTAGCCAAGAAGCCAATCCATCCTGCACGCAGGTGAGTTCACTTCTTCTCCCCTCTGTCCCTCGTTGCAGTGATCCTGTTGCCAGCAGGAATCACTGTAAAATAAAAAACCTAAGCTAAACTCTCTAAGCAGCTCTTTATGAGAGCCACCTAGAATTGCACCCTTCTCGGCCGGGCACAAAAATCTAACTGGAGTCTGGAGGAGGGTCATAGGGGGAGGAGCCAGTACACACCACCTGACCTGTAAAAGCTTCACTTTTGTGCCCTGTCTCCTGCGGAGCCGCTATTCCCCATGGTCCTTTCAGGAACCCCAGCATCCACTTAGGACGATAGAGAAATATGATTATTGTTAACATTAATTGATATATTGCCAGTATACAACGCAGCACTTCACTATTGGGAACAGTTCCAACAATAAACCAAGACTGGGTACTAACAAGTAAGCTAACAGATAAGACGCCCTGCATGTTGACAGATGCACACAGATGGGATGTGGTCATGTGACCGGTGCACGGGATACCGGCAGTCACCATGCCGGCACCAGGATCCCTAGCGATAAAAATACTGGCAAACAGAATGCCGACCCACAGGGACTATTTCCACTCGTGGGTGTTCAGGACACCCATAGAGTGGAAATAGGACCTGTGGCTAGTGCAGCGAGCCCCCAAGGGGCTTTGTTGCACTCAACCCCCCCCTGCCGGCATTCTGCTGCCGGGATCCCAGGGTCGGTACGCTTACCGCCGGGACCCCGAGCGCCAGTCTCCCAGCTCCAACCCACACAGACACCTACGGTCAATGAAATAAGTAAACATAGTAAAATAGCAGCAATAGATCTTACCTTGTGTTAAAAACAAAAATAAATAAATAAATAAATAAATAAATATGACTTTATTGTAAGTTGGTGACTGCTAATTTTCCAGAAGCTGCATTTGTACTTATTTACGCCCAAACTCTGCGGCCTGCTAATGGTGCCAATCATCTCCTTAACAGCCAATGACATCACAGGAAATATCGTCTTAGCAGCCAGAGCCTGGTGAGCACAACACTTGGCAACAAGAAAAGGGAAGAGTTATTCACAAATATTTCTCAATTTCTTTATTTCCTAGGACAGTAATACTAACTAAAACGCATCAGTTTTAGAAAAAGGACAAAATACAGTTATCGAGTACACCTGAGCATCTACAAATGTAAATCTGTCTCTCTCTCTCTATCTATCTGTCTCTCTGTCTAGACTGGAAGACAACTTGTAGTAAAAATTATTCGTGAAGCAAAAAACCCTCCCAGATTTTATAGGGAAACAAAAAAGGCATGGTCAATTCTATTAAAAATGTTAGTACATAACATATAGTGGGGTATCCTATTAGCACCCGTTACTTTACCACTGCCATTAGGATCGCCGGGACAATCCTATTAGCCCCAATGTGGTGTGCTCCCCACCATCCCCCAATGCTGGCACTTATCGGGGATTATGCTGCAGGTACCCGAAGCATAATCTGCGGTAAGTGGGCTGCCGAAGCCATGATAACACACGGGATTGGGGACTTATCCCTGATCCCATGTGTTTTGAAGCGATCACAGGACCAAGTTCGGCAGATCAAAATGGCTTCTTACTGGATACCGCGATAATGACCATCATTCAATAATCGCGATATCCGGCCGCTTTGACCGGCCAAAATCACTTTGGGGCTAATAGGATACCGCCCTAAAGTGCATAGAATGCAGGTTATTTTTAATTGGTTTTGAACATGATAGTAACCAGATGGTGGCCTTTATTCGTGATACACATTTCTAGTAGATTTCTGAAGATGTGCATCACTCGGCGGTCATTTCCCGCGTTATCGCTGCAATTTCTTGGTGAATCTCACTTTCATTCGTCTAGCTACGTTAACAAGCAGGATTTTTATTACTGGGTGGAAAACATCAGCTTCATGAAAGGCCTCTACTTAGCCCAGGAATGGGGAACCTTCAACCCTCCAGCTGTTGTTGAACTACACATCCCAGCATGCCCTGCAACAGTTTTAGCATGGCCAAATAGCAAAACTGCAGCAAGCTGGTATGTGTAGTTCAACAACATATGGAGAGCTGAAGGTTCCCTATCCCTGACTTAGCCAGCGGCCCACCTGAAAGCTGAGATCTACAAACATCGACCCTAAAAAACATTAATGAACTGAAGTTTGCTGTACGCCAAGAAATGACAATATCATATTCAAAACCGCTTGAAAATAAACTGTATTCCATGCACTTTTAGGTTATGTACTAAAGTTCTGAAAAGCATTTACCATGTCTTTTTTTATAACTTTTAAAATCTAGGTGTTTTTTTTTGCCTCACCCTGTATATAGAATAAACATTAGCTGCATCCACCTCACAGTACAGTATGTATGTTCCAGGATGGTTCTATACTGCAATGAGCATAGACCAGGGGTGGCCGGACTTTTGAGACCTGGGATCTACTTCTTGTTCACTTACTTACCGGTGATCTACCAGCGTCAAATAACACCAATAGTGACGCTCACATTTAAAAATAGCATTAATGATGGTGCCATCAAATAACAGCACTAATAATAAGGCACACATTTAAAAATAGCATTAAGAATGACAACATCAAATAACCCCCCTCTGTGCAAATCCCCCCTTGTGCAGATACCCTCCTTCCAGTCCCCTGCATAGTAGCCCCCTGTATAATAATCCCCTCTGTGCAGATCCTCCACCCTTTGCATATTTCCCCCTTGTTTAAAAAAAAACCCCTTTGTGAACACACCACACTCTGTGCAGATCCCCCCTCCCCTTGTGAAGAAACCCCCCTTTCCATAACTTACCTGACAAGTTGTCACGCTGCTTAGCTTCAGTCCTCCCTCTCCCCGCAGTCATGGCTCCCGCTTTCACGCTGCATGGCCTCCCGCTGGCTGTTTCTCTTGTCATCGCCACCGCCGGCTGGATCAAACTGGATCCAACTAGCGTCCAGGCTCCTCACATCGCGGGTGACGTCATTACGTCACCTGCGCACTGCATCCCTGGGAACTGTGAAGAGAAGCAGCGGCAGGCTCCTTACAGTTATTTTCTGATAAGTCTGTTGCGATCTACTGGCGGATGCTCTGCGAGCTACCGGTAGATCGCGATCTACCTTTTGTCCTCCTCTGGCATAGACCATACATTTAACAAAGAGACAGCACCTGAAGTGTCCATCATGTTATTGATGCACCGGGTAAAATGCTGTTTTACAGTTACCTCTTGCGTGTGAGTCATTAGAGCAAATACTGTAAACATAAAATAAATAACCATGCCACTTACAAAAGAAAGCAAATGCACCAAATAAAATAATTTTATATTACACAAAGGGTAAAGCTATATATACTTTTACAATTAAATTCAATACTAGTTGCTACATAAAATGTAAACATATTGTAATTAAGCTAACTTCAGTAAAAACAAACCCCAAAAAATAAACGTTTGGTGGTTCTCACAGCTTGTGCAGGGACTGTGTTAACAGGACTCACACAAAGACAGGATAGACACAACTTACCTTCATTCAGTCCTTCTTGCTCATAGTATATAAATCAAGAGAGAAACATTTATCATAGTGTAGTAACGTTTATTCAATGTGAAAAAATACACATTAAACAATCACATATGAGATATACAGCGTACTGAACAGAAAAGACAAGCTCTCAGTAGCCACCACAAGGTTCAAAACCCTTTATGATCCTGCTGGAACAGCTTACAGTCTAATACCGCCAGTATAAATAATTCATCCAAGGATGCAATTCTCCCACTGACTTGTTTCAATTTGTGTCAAATCTTTCTCAAAACAGATCTGCATTGAGAAAGATCTGACACAAATTGAAACGCGTGGGAACTGCTTAAAGCCCGTTGTCTTGTCTGTTCAGTGTGCTGTTATATATTCTTCATAGGCAATTGTTTCATGTGAATTTTAATGTTATTCTTTCAACTTTATGGATTGATAAAACATTATTACACTATGAGAATTTTTATCTCCTGATTTATATACTCAGAGATAGAGGGACTGAATGCTACCAACTTCCAAGAAGCGTTAACCACTTTACTGGCTAATATATATTTTTTTTTTAAATGCTTCTAAATTGATTTTGATGTTGTTATGATTTCATTAAATAAATTACATCTAATATATACACGTGCTGTGAGCTCCTGCAACCGTGGGTGTCTACTGCAGCAGAAAGGTCTTTGCCTAGAGAGAGGAGCTTGGTAAAGAGAGAGGAGTCTATAGAGAGGAGCGTAAAGATTGAAGAGCCTAGAAAGAGGAGCCTGGAAAAGAGAGAGGAGCCTACAGAGGAGAGCTTGGTAAAGAAAGAGGAGCCCAGAGAGAGGAGCTTGGTAAAGAGAGACGTGCCTAGAGAGGTGAGCTTGGTAAAGAGAAAGGAGCCTAGAGAGAGGAACTTGGTAAAGAGAGACGTGTCTAGAGAGGAGAGCTTGGTAAAGAGAGAGGAGCCGAGAAAGAGGAGTTTGGTAAAGAAAGAGGAGCCTAGAGAGATGATCTTGGTGAAGAAAGAGAAGCCTAGAGCTAGAGAAAGGAGCTTGGTAAAGAAAGAGGAGCCTAGAGAGAGGAACTTGATAAAGAGAGAGGAGTTAGAGAGATGAACTTGGTAAAAGAGAGAAGAGCCTAGAGAGAGGAACTTGGTAAAAAGAGAGGAGCCTAGAGGGAGGAGCTTGGTAAAGAGAGAGGAGCCTAGAGAGAGGAGCTTGGCAAAGAGAGAGGAGCTTGATAAATCCAGCAGTACAGTAGCCCCCATAGAAACATTATGGGGAGGCTGCATTTGTGAATTGAAATTGCGGGGCCGTGGCAGATATCGAAGATATCTGCAGCGATAACTCAATGGTACCTCTGGGGAATCCTTAATATGTGTTACTACACATTGGGAACTCTTTGCTCTTGTACATAAGGAAGGGGCCCTAGACTGCACACCCTAATTGCTAGTAATGAGAGGTGCTACCTTGCTGAGACCTGTAGTGCCACAAACAAAGTAAAGTAAAGGCAATATGAGGCTTTTCGCATAATGTGGGCCAAGATTACGGACTTACCCACCACTTCACGGTGACCTCATAGTCGGCAAATCCCTAACAATCTAAGGGTTCAAGTCCAGGGCATGGGACACCCCCAAAAACAGCCCAGCCAGAACCACCCTAAGGTATCACACTAGTGAGGAAAGTGTAGTGTGTCAGAGTTGGATAGATAAGAGCAGCACCGATTCCAGGCATTTTCAAGTTTACTCTGGTAAAATGACACCTAGGAAACTTTTTTTTCTCACAGAAAATGTACTGGATATTATACTCCATGACAATATACTCTAAGCTTTTGTTTCTTTTGTTTACTTGCACTGATAAGTTACATCCATTACAGTAAGAAGATCTGTTGATAGTAAAAGGAAAAGAAGCATTCCACTTATCTTCACTTCTGTTTATTCAGTACTATCATAGGAGCACGGTGCCCCAGAATCATACCAGTAATTTCTCCACTGATTAGACTAGCGTTGTGCCCTCCAGAAAACAGTTAATGACACTTATATATGTGATGGTCAAACCCACATAGTGGTTAATGGGAAAGTAAAACAATATAACCAAAATTGTAGTACCTAAGCAGGGCCGGTTCTGGGGCTTTGCGTGCCCCGGGCGGCAATGGGGGGCGTTGCTTCGTACAGGGGGCGTGGTCATTTACGCCCCCTGTACAGACTACTGTAATGCTCTGAAATGTGCCCCCGGCTGCCCGCTGCCCCCCGCTGCCCGCTGTGAAGCCCTTAGTGTAGAGGTCCTTTAATGTGCGGTGCGTGATGATGTCATTGCGCACCGCACAGCAAAGGTCCTCTCCACGAAGGGAAACTAGACGCGTAGCGTCTAGTTCCCTTCGTGGAGAGGACCTTTGCTGTGCGGTGCGCGATGACGTCATCGCGCACCGCACAGTAAAGGACCTCTCCACGAAGGGAAACTCTAGTTTCCCTTCACAGCGGCCAGCGGCAGCGGGCAGCACAGCAGTAGCGGATCTTGCCCTGGTGCGGCGCCCTCCGGATGGCGCTGGTGCCCTCTGGAAGGTGGCGCCCCGGGCAAAAGTCCTGCTTGCCCGTGGCAAGATCCGCTACTGTACCTAAGGATAGATACCAACTGGGTCAGAAAGCATACATGACTGCTAGCAAGCCATCCAAATCCAGACCCTTACATAATGTTGTCAACAACAAATAATGCCACATCTTACTGTCACAATGTAGAACCCAAGCCATTACAATAGGTTCAGAAGTTCATGCAAACATTTTTTACAGAGAGCAAAAATAATCACATTCAACACAGCCTAAATGAACCTGATTTCACTTTTCAGTTAAAGAAAAACTCAAATTTCCTGCAATAGATCCATTACTGCCAACCTCCAAAATTTAACACTACTGTATCTCAATTTGATTGGCTAAACTGATTCCTCATAGACTATTACATAGACTGCATTCCTAGATATAAGTATTAAAATATTCCTGCATCACTGCCAGATATGGGAAAGTAAAAAAAAAAAAAAAAAAAAAAAGGATATAGACAAACTTGAAACATCAAATTGTTATGGATCAAACACTAACATATACTGCAAATTCCACTGTCAGAGTGGCATGCCTGAAAAAGTTTAAAAGAATATGATGGTTATTTATAAATATGACTAATAATGCATAACTTATTTTGAGCATTTTAATTGCCTATGAGGGTAATTCAGAGTTGATTGCAGCAGCAAATTTGTTAGCAGTTGGGCAAAACCATGGCCCTCATTCAGAGTTGTTCGCTCGCTAGCTGCTTTTAGCGGCATTGCAAACGCTAGGCCGCCGCCCTCTGGGAGTGTATCTTAGCTTAGCAGAATAGCGAACGAAAGGTTAGCAGAACTGCTACTAAATAATACCTTGCAGCTTCTGAGTAGCTCCAGACCTACTCCTAGATTGCGATCAGCTCGGTCCGTTTAGTTCCTGGTTTGACGTCACAAACACGCCCTGCGTTTGGCCAGCCACTTTCCCGTTTCTCCAGCCACTCCTGCGTTTTTACCTGGCACACCTGCGTTTTTTAGCACACTCCCTGAAAACGCCATGTTGCCGCCCAGAAGCACCCACTTCCTGACAATCACACTACGATCACTCGAGCTTGTGTAAATCTCCAAAGTTTTGTGTTAAATAACTACGCGCATGCGCGCTGCGTACCATGCGCATGCGCATTTTCTACCTAATCGCTCCGTTGCCAAAAACGGCAACGAGCGAACAACTCGGAATGACCACCCATGTACACTGCAGGTGTGGCAGATATAACATTTGCAGAGAGAGTTAGATTTGAGTGGGTTATTTTGTTTCTGTGCAGGGTAAATACTGGCTGCTTTATTTTTACACTGCAATTTAGATTTCAGTTTGAACACACCCCACCCACATATAACTCTCTCTGCACATGTTATATCTGCCCCGTTGCAGTGCACATGGGGGGTCATTCCGAGTTGATCGCTAGCTGCCGATGTTCGCTGCGCAGTGATCATTTAGCAAAACTACGTTTGTGTATGAGGCGCAATGCGCACGCGTGGCGTACGGGTACAAAGAGCATCGTAGTTTTGCACTGCTTATAGCGATGATTCCATTCGCACAGCCGATCGCAAAGAGATTGACAGGAAGAGGGCGTTTATGGGTGTCAACTGACCGTTTTCAGGGAGTGTTTGGAAAAATGCAGGCGTGTCCAGGCGTTTGCAGGGCGGGTATCTGACGTCAATTTCGGGACCTTCCTCGCTGCAATCATCGCACAGAATAAGTTACTACAGGGCTGGTCTTGTTCTGCACAAAATGTGTTTTGTACCTGCTCGGCTGCACAGGCGTTCGCACACTTGCAAAGTGAAAATACACTCCCCCGTGGGCGGCGAACATGCGTTTGCCTGGCTGCTAAAAGTAGCTAGTGAGATAACAAATTTGCTGCTGCGATCAGATCTGAATTAGGCCCTATATGCAATACAATCTATATGTTTTTGCAAAAGATATACATTATTGTAGTGTACACGTGCACCAAAAAGGCTACCGCATGCGTGCTTATAAAGATTTTTGAGTATTATTGACCTGCGTACCTGCATGCTTGGTGAGATAGAAGAGGGGCTAATTGGTATGGCATGCACCGACTGAGTATAGTAGGGGTGTTCAAGTCCTTGTGACACAAATAGACTTTAGCATATTGGCACATATAACTTTTAGAATGTTTATTTATGCGGAAGATGACAACAACAACAACAACAGCAGCAGCAGCAAAACTAAAGCCGCTTCTAATTGACTGGTTGTGTATGGATCTTGTCTGTACTTGAATTAGAATTACATCTATACTGTAAAAAATGTCATCCTCCTTTGTGTTATCCTCATCTCTCTTCCTCCCTTGTGTGCTTGGCATCTCTATTTCTCTCCTGTGTGCTCCTCATCTCTCTTACCCCCCACCCCGGTGTGCTTCCCATCTTTCCTCATACGTGCTACCCTATGTCTGTTCTTCCCCCAGTAGTTCCCATGTCTCCTTCCCTTCCTCTATGTGCTGCCCTCTCATTTGCTCCCCTGTTGTACCTTATTTCTTTCCTTCTCATCTTATCTCAACTAGTGATTAGCGGGTTCGGTTTCTCGGAAACCGAACCCCCCCGAACTTCACCCTTTTTACACGGGTCCGAGCCATACTTGGATTCTCCCGTATGGCTCGGGTAACCCGAGCGCGTCCGAACGTCATCATCCCGCTGTCGGATTCTCGCGAGATTCGGATTCTATATAAGCAGCCGCGCGTCGCCGCCATTTTCACTCGTGCATTGGAAATGTTAGGGAGAGGACGTGGCTGGCGTCCTCTCCGTTATTGTTGAACTTGATTGTGCTGTGCACTATTGCTTAATTGTGGGGAGGGCTGGGGAGCAGCTGTATATAGGAGGAGTACAGTGCAGAGTTTTGCTGATCAGTGACCACCAGTTATCCGTTCTCTGCCTGAAAAAAACGCTCCATATCTGTGCTCACAGTGTGCTGCATATATCTGTGCTCAAACTGCTTAATAGTGGGGACTGGGGAGCAGCTGTATTATATAGCAGGAGTACAGTGCAGAGTTTTGCTGACAGTGACCACCAGTATACGTTGTCTGCCTGAAAAACACTCCATATATGTGCTCAGTGTGCTGCTTTATTGTGGGGACTGGGGACCACCAGTATAATATTATATAGGAGGAGTACAGTGCAGAGTTTTGCTGACCAGTGACCACCAGTATATAATATATAGCATTACGGTACGGAAGGCACCTGCTGTACCTACCTCTGTGTCATCATTAAGTATACTATCCATCTACATTCTATACCTGTGGTGCATTTTAGTTTTGCAGTTTGCTGACACAGTGACCACCAGTATACTATATATAGCAGTACGGAAGGCCACTGCTGTACCTACCTCTGTGTCGTCATTAAGTATACCATCCATCTACATTCTATACATGTGGTGCACCTCTTTTTTTCTTTGCATCATGTGCTGTTTGGGGACAATTTTTTTGAAGTGCCATCCTGTCTGACACTGCAGTGCCACTCCTAGATGGGCCAGGTGTTTGTGTCGGCCACTTGTGTCGCTTAGCTTAGTCACACAGTGACCTTGGTGCGCCTCTTTTTTTCTTTGCATCATGTGCTGTTTGGGGACTATTTTTTTAAGTGCCATCCTGTCTGACACTGCAGTGCCACTCCTAGATGGGCCAGGTGTTTGTGTCGGCCACTTGTGTCGCTTAGCTTAGTCACACAGCGACCTTGGTGCACCTCTTTTTTTCTTTGCATCATGTGCTGTTTGGGGACTATTTTTTTGAAGTGCCATCCTGCCTGACACTGCAGTGCCACTCCTAGATGGGCCAGGTGTTTGTGTCGGCCACTTGTGTCGCTTAGCTTAGTCACACAGCGACCTTGGTGCGCCTCTTTTTTTCTTTGTATCATGTGCTGTTTGGGGACTATTTTTTTGAAGTGCCATCCTGCCTGACACTGCAGTGCCACTCCTAGATGGGCCAGGTGTTTGTGTCGGCCACTTGTGTCGCTTAGCTTAGTCACACAGCGACCTTGGTGCGCCTCTTTTTTTCTTTGCATCATGTGCTGTTTGGGGACTATTTTTTTGAAGTGCCATCCTGCCTGACACTGCAGTGCCACTCCTAGATGGGCCAGGTGTTTGTGTCGGTCACTTGTGTTTCTTAGCTTAGCCATCCAGCGACCTCGGTGCAAATTTTAGGACTAAAAATAATATTGTGAGGTGTTCAGAATAGACTGGAAATGAGTGGAAATTATGGTTATTGAGGTTAATAAAACTATGGGATCAAAATGACCCCCAAATTCTATGATTTAAGCTGTTTTTTAGGGTTTTTTGTAAAAAACACCCGAATCCAAAACACACCCGAATCCGACAAAAAAATTTCGGTGAGGTTTTGCCAAAACGCGTCCAAATCCAAAACACGGCCGCGGAACCGAATCCAAAACCAAAACACAAAACCCGAAAAATGTCCGGTGCACATCATTCTCAACTGCCCCCTTATAATCTTTACAGCACCCCAGCATCTTCTTACTTTTTTATTTCCCCCAAGAAAAGTAACATGGTCACATCAGTTTCCTCCCACATACAGTATTCCTATAAGGAGCAGTCTGGGCTTTTGCAGGCATTGACATGACACTCATCCCGTCCTCCTCTCTCCTTCCCTAACTACTCCAATTCCTCAGTTACTGTCTATTTCCCTATGTTCTATCCATCTCTCTTCATTTCCCGGACCTCTCATTGACACTGTTACTCACTTACTGTTATTACTATCATATTCCATCATATTCCCCAGCACGTTACAATGTGGAGATACACATACAGTAAAGGATCACAATACAGGGCACATCAAGGCTAATGGATTGAGTGTCCCTGTTTGCAAGTTACAATCTAATATGTACCGCAAGGATAAGAGAATCCACAACTATATGTTGAAATGTTTGTGTTTTTCAAGGCTTTATATTTTTATGTTTAAACATGGATTTTGTTGAACATACATAACATAAATTTTTATTCCCGTGAATGGGTAGGCAGGGACCCCAGTTCACTGCTTTGCCAAGGGCCTACACTGCTGTTTAGATGGCCCTGGGAATGGATATTCCACTCTACAAAAAGTTATACATTTTGCACTGGTTTGAAGCTTTCAGTCTTCTGTTCTCAATCTACAGTTTTAATTGGACCTGTTTTGTGCTCCATAATGTGCTTTGGTGAATTAATGCAAATCTTGTGCTTAATTTAAATGAGACTAAATAGAGTACTATTTGAGGAGAAAAATAAATGTATCCAAATGATTTATTTATTTTTATGGAAGGGTGGTAGAATAGTGTAGGAAGTTGGACATTGATGTGGCAATACCAAATTTGCACTGTGCTGGCATCTCTCCACAGTGATAAATAATTTTTATGTGAGTATTTTCCTCTCTTCCTTCACCTGTTAAAAAACAGAATGGAAGGTGACAGAGTATTGAAGGCAACAATGTAGTGATGGGGGTATTCTATAGAAGGATAGATGAGTGCCATGCCATGGAGAATTTACCTAGGAATTCTATATAATCATTTCTTACGGTCTGTCCAGTCTCACTCTGTAGGAAAAAAGGTGTACACCCCAACGGTAAGGGAGATGGGACAGACCTAGCTCTGCAGGACCTGGACTTCCGTCAGGGGTAAGTATGGGAGCAGTGGGGCGGAATGGAAAGCAGTCAGAGAGGGGCGGCAGAGCATTTGAAAGATGCATTGGGGGAAGACTAATGTGACCTGGCATATGCTGGATCCCAGTACTAATAATACAAGTACGGTGTTCCAGTATATAGATATGACATTCTCTAGTACTGTAATTATGAGATGCAAATTGGGTTTTTCTACATCCAACAAAATAAATTTGTACTACGTAGCACTGTGGATGTGCGTTTATGGGTCTCCGGAAGAGAGCACATCTGGGAATGATATACTGAGAGAGACACTATTTTAAGACAAACCCACCTGTCTGGACAATCTCCAACACAACCAAAGCTGGTAAGTGCTGCATGAAATCTTGAAAGTAAAAAAAATGTACCAGAAAAGACTCGGAACAATTTCTTTGACACAGACACTTACTGTGCTCCTCAATATGATTGTTCTTACAGAACTCCTCTATCCAAAATATACGTTATGGTAAGAACTTACCGTTGATAACGTGATTTCTCTTATGTCCACAGGTATCCACAGGATAACATTGGGATATTGTCGAGCGACAGCGAAAATGGCACCAACACGGTCACGAGCTTTCTGGCCTCCCAGGATGCATTGGGGCCTCCACTATATAGTCCCGCCCACTGACTCAGTCAGATCAGTTCTTTCCACAGCGATTTTAGGCAGGAACATTAGGTAGAGACCTGTACAGGCGATAAGAACACACATGCACACCCTTCCATACAAGAAGGAAGAGGTTTAGTGATTGTCTAGATCCTCAAATCAGATGCGTCAGGGTGGGATCCCTGTGGACATAAGAGAAATCACGTTATCAACGGTAAGTTCTTACCATAACGTATATTTCTCTGGCTGGGTCCACAGGATTATTCACAGGATAACATTGGGATTCCCAAAGCCATTTTAGTGGTGGGGACGCTCCTGATTGCACAGGAGGACCTTTCGCCCGAAGTCTGCGTCATGAGAGGCAAAAGTATCCAAGGCATAATGTCTGATGATGTGTTTATGGAAGACCATGTGGCTGCCCTACATATCTGTTCTGCTGAAGCACCCTGCTGTGCTACCCAAGAAGGACCTACCTTACGTGTAGAGTGTGCAGAGACATTAGCCGGAATAGGGAGATCTGCATGAGAATAAGCTTCTGATATTACCATTCGGAGCCATCTCGCCAGCGTCTGTTTACTAGCAGGCCAACCTCTCCTATGGAATCCGCAGAGGATGAAGAGAGAATCTGTTTTCCTGATGGCACTAGTACGATCTATGTAGATTCTTAAAGCCCGGACCACGTCCAGCGACGCTTCCCCCGCAGATAGTCCCGATATCTGAAAAGCTGGGACTACAATCTCTTCATTCAGGTGAAACTTTGATATCACCTTTGGAAGATAACTAGATCTCGTTCTGAGAACTGCTCTGTCTGGAAAAAAACTTAGGAAAGGAGACTTACATGATAATGCTCCTAAATCTGACACTCCTCTGGCTGACGCCATTGCCAGTAAAAAAAGAACTTTAACCGTTAACCACTTAAGATCTGCTCTCTCAAGTGGTTCAAACAGAGGACCCTGGAGAAATTTAAGAACTAAATTCAAATCCCAGGGAGCTGCAGGAGGAACAAATGGAGGTTGAATATGTACTACCCCTTGGAAAAACGTACGTACATCCTGTAAATCAGCAATCTTCTGCTGTACCATACAGTCAACGCCGAGACTTGCACCCTCAAGGAAGCAACTTTCAACCCTTTATCCAATCCTGCCTGAAGGAAATCCAAAATCCTAGCTACTTTAAAAGATTTCGGATTGTAATTTTTTTCCAGTACACCAGTGAATATAGGCTTGCCATATTCTATGATACACACGAGCCGAAGAAGGCTTTCCTGCTCTAAGCATGGTTTGGATTACTTGTTTCGAAAATCCTTTAGCCTCTAAGATAGAGGTTTCAACCGCCACGCCGTCAAAGATAGGCGATCCAGATGACTGTGATAACAAGGACCCTGCATTAACAGATCTGGACGTTGAGGGAGCAGTATCGGTGCTTCCACTGACATTCTCAACAGATCTGTGTACCAATGCCTTCTTGGCCAAGCTGGAGCTATTAGAATAATTGCTCCTTTTGCCTGTTTTATCTTTCTCACTACTCTGGATAACAGAGATATTGGAGGGAACAGATATGCCAGCTGAAACCTCCATTCTACTGACAGTGCGTCTACCAGGACCGTTCCTGGGTCCCTTGTTCTTGATCCGTAACACGGAACTTTGTTGTTTAGACGAGACGCCATAAGGTCTATCTCCGGTAGACCCCATCTGTTCACCAGTGTCTGAAACACTTCTGGGTGTAGTGCCCATTCGGTTTCCTGAATGGAGTGCCGACTGAGAAAATCCGCTTCCCAATTTAGTACACCCGGGACAAATACTGCTGACAATGCCGGGAGATGGAGTTCCGCCCATTTTAGAATGGGAGTTACTTCCTCCATCAGACTCTTGCTGTGAGTTCCTCCTTGATGATTGAGGTATGCTACTGCCGTCGCATTGTCTGAGCGGATCTGGACTGGTCTTCCTTGTAGATTGTCCTTTGCCTGAACTAGAGCCAAGTAAACGGCCCTTATCTCCAACAGATTTATCGGCAGGCGACTTTCCCTTGCGATCCACTTTCCCTGGAACCATAGGCTTCCGAGTACCGCCCCCCAGCCCTGCAGGCTGGCATCTGTTGTCAGGACTTGCCACTCTTTTATCCAAAAGGGTCTCCCCTTGTTTAAATGGTCTGTCTGTAGCCACCACGCTAGAGACCTTTTTACATTTATTGGAATCTTTATCATCTGCTTCTTTATCGTCTGATGATTTCCGTTCCATTTGGTCAGAATAAGGTGCTGCAATGGTCTGGAGTGGAATTGCGCATATTCCACCATGTCGAAGGTTGATACCATCAGACCCAACAATCGCATTGCTGCATGGACTGACTTTGTTTGGGCGTGCAACGCTTCCTGAGCCATGACCTGCACCTTGACTATCTTTTTCTCTGGTAAGAGAACTTTCTGTAGGTCTGAATCCAATATGGCCCCCAAATGAACCATCCGCTGTGACGGATTCAGGGACGACTTCTCCCAATTTATGAGCCACCCGTGTCTCTGTAAACAAACTATCGTCTGTTGAAGATGGCTCAACAGTAAATCTTGCGACTGTGCTAAGATTAACAGGTCGTCGAGGTATGGGAATATTCTTATCCCCTGCTTGCGCAGACAAACTGCCATAACCACCATGATCTTGGTAAACACCCTGGGTGCTGTAGCTAGCCCGAAAGGCAGAGCTTGGATCTGGAAATGTTCCTGGAGGATGGCAAACCTGAGGTAACACTGATGTGACAGTGCTATAGGCACATGTAGGTAGGCATCCCGTACATCCAGAGATACCATGTAATCTCCCGGTTCCATAGCCAACATTATGGAGCGTAACGTCTCCATGTGGAACTTCGGGATCCATATGTATTTGTTCAACATTTTCAGATTTAGAATTGGTCGATATGACCCATTTGGTTTCTGGATTAGAAATAGATTGGAGTAATACCCCTGTCCCTTTTGTGATGGAGGTACTGGGACAATCACACCTGACTGCAGTAATTTTTGGACTGCTTCTTGCAGGGCATTGGCCTTCGACTCTATACGAGACGGGCTGGTGCAAAAAAATCTTTGAGGAGGCTGCCTCCTGAATGGGAACCCATACTCCTGAGATACTACCTTCTGCACCCAGGCATCTGCTGTTAACTGTTGCCATATGTGTGCAAATTGAAGGAGTCGGCCCCCATCCCTGGAATCCTCCAGGCGGAGGCCCGTCTCTTCAGGCTGAGGGTTTCTGTTAAGGTTTGGAAGCTGGCTTTTTGCTAGCCCACTGCTTCCTACCCCTGGATTTAAACTGGGGTTGCTTAGGGTCCTCTTTTGCTTTCGCTTTGCCAACGAAAAGAGCAAAATTTTAAACCCTTGGACTTAGGGTTATAGGTAGCCGGAAATCTGACCTTTTTCGATTCAGCCTCTGATTCTAGGATATCCGATAAAGGTTTTCCAAATAATATATTACCCACAAAAGGCAATGCTTCCAATTCTTTCTTGGATTCCGCATCTGCCTTCCAGGTACGTAGCCAAATTGCTCTGCGAGCGACTACTGTCAAGGCTGAAGCTTTAGAAGCAACTGTGCCTACATCAATTGCTGCTTCTTCCAAATACTGGGCAGATTGTCTTAACCGGCAAAAATGATCCTCTTGCTCCCTAGTAGGAGAAGGGATGTCTTTCTCTAGTTCCTCTATCCATTCGCCCATTGTCTTTGCTACCCAGGCCGAAGCCATAGCAGGTCTTACCACTGCTCCTACTAGAGAAAAAATATTTTTCAAAAGGCTATCTACCCTTCTGTCTGTGACATCATTTAGTGAGGTAGATGACAGTGGTAAAGCAGATTTATGCACGAGTCGCAGAACATGTGCATCTACTTTTGGAGGAACTTCTCTTTTCGAACAATCCACAGCTGGAAATGGATAATAAGAATCCCATCTCTTAGGAATCTTATACTTTTTACTGGGAGCTGCCCAATACTCATCCATCATTTATGTCAGCTCATCTGACGCTGGGAATTCAGCTTTCACTGATTTTGTTCGTTTAAATACAGGTGCTTTAGATTTTAACACTGTCTTGGCTGGCTCTTCCAACGAGAGAACAGCTTTCACAGCATTAATAAGTTCAGCTACATCATCTGAACTAAAACTCTGCGACTGATCATCATACGGAGTCGAATCTATTGTCTCATCGTCCGATGTATCATCTTGTGTAGTCTGCCACATAGACGTATCTGTCTTAGTCTTAACTGTCTCTTGGTTGCTTGTAGAGGCTACTGGAACCAAGCCGTAGGAAGGGAGTTGCATGTATGGGTTCATAGTGTAACCTAACCCCTGAGGTGGTGCTACTGTAGTTAACTTGTCCGCTATAGAAGATAGAGTCTTTGCGAACATATTCCATGGTGGCTCTGTTGGTGGTTGAACCAACTCCTGTCTTTTACTTCGCTGAAAAGCGAAACAGTTTGCACACCATCCCTTATAAGTGACCAATTGATTCATATCAATTACCCCTGACTTACAAGATAAGCATGTTAGGGCTATAGGAGTGCTTGATAAATTCTCCTCATCACTTTTGCCGCTCACAGACATGGTAATAATCTGTTATTGACTACACAATTTTGTGACTGAAAAACACCCTATATGTCAGTATATAGAGGTGAGATCAATCTGACCACAGTGCACCTGATTTGAGGGTCAGAACAGGACTGACATTACACAGAAAAGTCAGCACACATACTAGCAGTCAGTCACATGTTAAAGCATTAGACATTGTCATATGAGAATACAACCTCTATAACAACTTATACATAAGTAGGAAAATTGTACTTCTGTTTTAACTGGCTCTTTTTTTCAACATAACATGCAGAAAACACAGTAATATACAGGTCTCATATGCAATATGTACTAAAAATTAACAATGCATACTAAAAAGTAGAAGAAATTTTTAGTACTGTATACCCTGCCTCCGGAGAGCGGGATACAGGGAGACTCACCACACTTCCATATCCAAGCAAATATGCTCGTAAGACGCTGAGTGGATTCAGACGCTACTGGTGTACACTGCCGCTCTTGGTAACTGATAACGGACACGGACGCTCACCAACGGACACGGACGCTGAGCGACTTCCACGTGTATGCAGACGCTAAGGCCTGTGACTCGGTCTGGCGGGTTTTATCTCCAGTGTACACAACCGCAGCGTCTAAGCTGCGACCGAGTACCCTCGTGGTAGCGTCTGAGCCGGAAGTGAGATCATTCAGTTCATGAAACGAGAGACATGCGGGAACTGCCCATGAACTCGGAGGAGGGACGGCCAGGAGAGCGTCTGAATCCCCCCGTTGACTTAAACTCCCAGGATCTCGGCCTCTACCTAGTCCTGGCGCCTATGATCCCCGGAGCGTAGCACTGTCACACTCGAGATGTTCGGCGCATCAACACACTGTTTGTAGTCTCCACCAAATCAGTGTAGCTGTGTCCTGACCCCTCTAGTAAGAGGAAGTCCATAGACTCACCGTCTCCCCATGCTCCGGCCACAGCCTGGTTACGTCTGCTAGACCTGCTAGAACATCCGACACAGACGCCTGTCGAGACAGCACTGATACCCGAAGGTAAGCGTTGTTGCGACCCGGTGGGGAGTTGTTGGAGCGACTCTTTCTAATATGCGTTTAAGACGCTGTTAAGAGAAGTCGCTCAAAAAAACAATATAGCAAGTCTATAAAAAATAAGATTTTACTTACCGGTAAATCTATTTCTCGTAGTCCGTAGTGGATGCTGGGGACTCCGTAAGGACCATGGGGAATAGACGGGCTCCGCAGGAGACATGGGCACTTTAAGAAAGAATTTAGATTCTGGTGTGCTCTGGCTCCTCCCTCTATGTCCCTCCTCCAGACCTCAGTTAGAGAAACTGTGCCCGGAAGAGCTGACAGTACAAGGAAAGGATTTTGGTAATCCAGGGCAAGATTCATACCAGCCACACCAATCACACCGTATAACTTGAGATAAACATACCCAGTCAACAGTATGAACAACAACAGAGCAACAGGTCAACCCTGATGCAACCATAACATAACCCTTATTTAAGCAATAACTATATACAAGCATTGCAGAAGAAGTCCGCACTTGGGACGAGCGCCCAGCATCCACTACGGACTACGAGAAATAGATTTACCGGTAAGTAAAATCTTATTTTCTCTAACGTCCTAGTGGATGCTGGGGACTCCGTAAGGACCATGGGGATTATACCAAAGCTCCCAAACGGACGGGAGAGTGCGGATGACTCTGCAGCACCGATTGAGCAAACACAAGGTCCTCCTCAGCCAGGGTATCAAACTTGTAGAACTTTGCAAAAATGTTTGAACCTGACCAAGTAGCCGCTCGGCAAAGTTGTAATGCCGAGACCCCTCGGGCAGCCGCCCAGGAAGAGCCCACCTTCCTAGTGGAATGGGCCTTAATTGATTTTGGCAGCGGCAATCCAGCCGCCGAATGAGCCTGCTGAATCGTGTTACAGATCCAGCGAGCAATAGTCTGCTTTGAAGCAGGAGCACCAAGCTTGTTGGAAGCATACAGGATAAACAAAGACTCTGTTTTCCTGACCCTAGCCGTTCTGGCTACATAAACCTTCAAAGCCCTGACTACATCAAGCAACTCGGAATCCTCCAAGTCTGTAGTAGCCACAGGCACCACAATAGGTTGGTTTATATGAAAGGATGAAACCACTTTCGGCAGAAACTGTGGACGGGTCCGCAATTCTGCTCTATCCGCATGGAAAACCAGATAGGGGCTTTTATGTGACAAAGCCGCCAACTCTGACACACGCCTAGCCGAAGCCAAGGCTAATAGCATGACCACCTTCCACGTGAGATATTTCAACTCCACCGTTTTGAGTGGTTCAAACCAGTGGGATTTCAGGAAACTCAACACCACGTTAAGATCCCAAAGTGCCACTGGAGGTACAAAAGGGGGCTGAATATGCAGCACTCCCTTTACAAACGTCTGAACTTCAGGTAGAGAAGTCAACTCCTTTTGAAAGAAAATGGATAGGGCCGAAATCTGGACCTTAATGGACCCCAATTTTAGGCCCAAATTCACTCCTGACTGTAGGAAGTGAAGGAAACGGCCCATTTGGAATTCCTCCGTAGGGGCATTCCTGGCCTCACACCAAGCAACATATTTTCGCCATATACGGTGATAATGTTGAGCTGTCACGTCCTTCCTAGCCTTTATCAGCGTAGGAATGACCTCCTCCGGAATGCCTTTCTCCGCTAGGATCCGGCGTTCAACCGCCATGCCGTCAAACGCAGCCGCGGTAAGTATTGGAACAGACAGGGCCCCTGTTGCAACAAGTCCTGTCTTAGAGGAAGAGGCCACGGGTCCTCTGTGAGCATTTCTTGCAGATCTGGATACCAAGTCCTTCGTGGCCAATCTGGAACAATGAGTATCGTTCTCACTCCTCTTTTTCTTATTATTATCAGCACCTTGGGTATGAGAGGAAGAGGAGGAAATACATAGACCGACTGGAACACCCACGGTGTCACCAGGGCATCTACAGCTATCGCCTGAGGGTCTCTTGACCTGGCGCAATACCTCTGTAGTTTTTTGTTGAGGCGGGATGCCATCATGTACACCTGTGGCAGTACCCACCAACTTGCAGTCTGTGCGAAGACTTCTTGATGAAGTCCCCACTCTCCCGGGTGGAGGTCGTGTCTGCTGAGGAAGTCTGCTTCCCAGTTGTCCACTCCCGGGATGAACACTGCTGACAGTGCGCTTACGTGATTTTCCGCCCAGCGAAGAATTCTGGTGGCTTCCGCCATCGCTACCCTGCTCCTTGTGCCGCCTTGTCGGTTTACATGAGCCACTGCGGTGATGGAGTCTGACTGAATCAGAACCGGTTGGTCGCGAAGCAGGGTTTCCGCTTGATGTAGGGCGTTGTATACGGCCCTTAGTTCCAGGATGTTGATGTGAAGGCAAGTCTCCTGACTTGACCACAGACCTTGGAAATTTCTTCCCTGTGTGACTGCTCCCCACCCTCGGAGGCTTGCATCCATGGTCACCAGGACCCACTCCTGAATGCCGAATCTGCGGCCCTTGAGAAGGTGAGCACTCTGCAGCCACCACAGGAGAGACACCCCGGCCCTGGGGGATAGGGTGATTTACCGATGCATCTGAAGATGTGATCCGGACCACTTGTCCAGTAAGTCCCATTGAAAGGTCCTCGCATGGAACCTGCTGAAGGGAATGGCCTCGTATGATGCCACCATCCTTCCTAGGACTCGAGTGCAGTGATGCACTGACACCTGTTTTGGTTTTAATAGGTTCCTGACCAGTGTCATGAGCTCCTGAGCTCTCTCTATCGGGAGATAAACCCTTTTCTGGTCTGTGTCTAGAATCATGCCTAGGAAAGGCAGACGAGCCGTAGGAACCAACTGCGACTTTGGAATATTTAGAATCCAGCCGTGTTGCCGTTACACTTCCAGAGAAAGTGCTACGCTGATCAGCAACTGCTCTCTTGATCCCGCTTTTATGAGGAGATTGTCCAAGTATGGGATAATTGCGACCCCTTGCTTCCGCAGGAGTACCATCATTTCTGCCATTACCTTGGTAAATATTCTCGGTGCCGTGGAGAGACCAAACGGCAACGTCTGAAATTGGTAATGACAATACTGTACCACAAATCTGAGGTACGCCTGATGAGGTGGATAAATGGGGACATGAAGGTATGCATCCTTTATGTCCAGAGACACCATAAAATCCCCCCCTTCCAGGCTTGCGATGACCGCTCTCAGCGATTCCATCTTGAACCCTTTCAGGTATATGTTCAGGGATTTTAAATTCAATATGGGTCTGACCGAACTGTCCGGTTTCGGGACTACAACATGGTAGAATAATAACCCCCTCCTTATTGAAGGAGGGGAACCTTGACCACCACCTGTTGAAGATACAATTTGTGAATTGCAGTTAACACTATTTCTCTCTCGTGGGGGGAAGCCGGCAGGGCCGTCGGTGAGGGGGCATCTCCTCGAAGTCCAGCTTGTATCCCTGAGACACAATATCTATTGCCCAGGGATCCAACAGGGAGTGAATCCACTTGTGGCTGAGATTTCGAAGACGTGCCCCCACCGGGCCTAGCTCCGCCTGTGGAGCCCCAGCGACATGCGGTGGATTTTGTAAAGGCCGGGGAGGACTTCTGTTCCTGGGAACTAGCCGTGTTGTGCAGCTTCTTTCCTCTGCCCCTGCCTCTGGCAAGAAAGGACGCACCTCGGACTTATATAAAACCTCACATACTCCATATTTACCAGGATCCGTCGGGATGCCACTGTCGGCATCTTGACCATCAGGGTTGTGACTGTCTGGATTTTGTACCCAACCCTGGAGGAGAAATGGTTTCTTATGGACTTGTCATCTTTGCACTTTTACCTCTGTATTTACAGGTTTAGAATGTGACAGAGCTTATTTCACATACACTTGCAAATACTGCAATAACAAAAGATTGTACAGCTAAAAGTACAAAGCATACAGAACAGTGCATGGAAAACGATAGATAATCATCACTAAAGCATCACCGTTCCCATTTGTTTTACATTTTTCTTAAATCATATGTAAGAGAAAATCCTGAATGCAAGTGAGGACATGTTAACACAAAATATCTCAAGAAGAAAGAACATCAGAATCTGAGGTCCTTAAGCTACTGTATATAATTTTACAGACACCCCAATAGTCACCACCTTTCAAGAGAAGGTTTCTCAGTATATCAAAGGCCTAGTCTACTTTTTCAGGGGAAGATTGGTTAGGCTTGATGGACCATTTGCCACTTCTGAGCTGGAAGTTGCATTGAAGTTCAACCAAACAAGATTACTGCCAATAGACTCTAGACTCTCCTGTCCATTTTCATAAATTCTGACCTGGTGGGTTTTGTGCTCGGCCATGAGGCACTGTACAACAACACTAAGATTATGATTTTATGCACATGGCCATGATGACCCTCATCCGACTATCTTATTGTCAACTGATGCCAGAAAGGCATTTGATAGGATAGACTGGCTTTTCATGAAATGGCTCTTGTTTGTATGCAATGACCCGAAGTTTATGGAGCGAGTATCAGCTGACTGTGCATGTGCTGCAATTGCAATGCACATGCATCAAGCTCACGCTGCCAGAGCCGTCACTAACCAATATGATGCCCTAGGCAAGATTTTGGCTGGTGCCTCCTGGCACTGCCGCTAGTTCCGCCTCTGACCCAGCACCCCTTTCCCAGCACCATCACCCCTCACCCATAGCAGTCCTCATTTTGGTGTTCCTACCCATTAATTTTAGATAGGAGCAGTGCACACATTATGTTATTAAAGAGTGAGCCGGACACCTTGTCTTCTAAATATATATATATATACAGACAGCGGGCGGTGCGGCACTCCAAGCAGCTAAAACAAACAGGCAGTCAAGTCTTCTGTGCAGACAACGTTTCAATGCAGTGTATTGATGCATTTTCGTCAGGTCAATATAATCAAACAAGTGAACTCACCTAAGTACCCAGAGAGACCAGCGTCCTTTCCCGCGCGTCCGGAGCTCAGGCACCCGCCAGGCCCGTCGGCGCTGCATAGTGACGCAATCAGACAGTGCCTATCACCATGGAAATATGATACATAACAATGCTCTGCACGGAACGTGCACAAAACATGTATATATGACAAGACAGAGTATAATACACCATAGCAGCCAGCAAGATATAAGCACATACTGTATATAGCATCAGCTTATGTTACTATTATAGATACAAAGAGATGCACGGAATGTCCATATAGCATATACATACATCACAGGAACACATGTTATGTAAACATGGAGGCCAGACACAAACAGACGCATATGTACAGCCACCTGTTTCAAAAATTATGACATATAGAAGAACAACAACCAAAATAGAACAAAAAAACATTTATCTACCTATATAAAAATTAAATAAAGGATTAGTTAATTACCGGATAAGCCAGCAAGAATAGCCATAGTTACCAGCAAGGGCACAGCTATATCACAACAGGGCATTCAAACCCAGTGATTTCCAGGAATACACTGTAAAGTAGCATTTTGTATGCAGATATAGCCGCCGTCACACACAGAATATAGGCATGCCGCATATCATTTTAATCAGCAGAAGCTGCTTGTGCCCCTAGGCATGCCACATGCCCTAGGCATTTGCATAGTTTGCCTATGCATAGGGCTGGCTCTGCAATCTCTTATAATGAGGATATCATGGAGAAGTGATTGACAAGAAGTGACCGTTTGGAGCTGTTAACGGGAAGTGGTTGGAAATAAACGCAGGCATGTCATGGCCATTTTCAGGGTGTGTATCTGCCATCAGTTGTGAGCTCGTACATGCAAAAACATGGCGCCTGAATCGCTACTGCTGTCTAGTCTGAGTAGCGACAGGCCTAACCTTAAAGTTGATATTCCTTGTTTTTGCGTATGGGATGCAAATGTGTACATAATTGCGAATGAGTTTGCGATGGCTCCCGTAGGCGCCTCTTTTCACTCCTGGGTGGCAGCTTCACTTGCTAACATTAGCAGCTCCATAGCCTAGAAAATTGCAATTGCATCTGTGTCCAAACATTAATTTGGCCCTTGGTTCGATCTCCCTTCACAGAATTTCGTCCCTTTAGGCAACACAGATTAAAATGAATGGAGCTCTCTCTGGATCAGGATCTACCGGGAATGGTACCCAACAAGTATGTCGCTTATTCTTGTTATTTTTGAACACTGTATGAAAGCGCAAGCATTGACAATTAGATTAAAGTTGAACATCTCCTATTTGCAGTTTGGTGATTATGAATATAAGACGGTATGGTTTGCTGGTTAACTTTTATTCATCTTGACCAATCTGTGTCTATTCCTAACTTAAGCTGGGTACACTCCTGACCAACACGTCGGCAGACCCACTGTTGTGCTGACCAAGCGGTCGATCCAGGTAAGTATACACACTTACAGATTGGCCTCTTGATGTGTTGGTCAGCTGGGCTATCATTTGAATCTTCCCACCCAGCTGTGATATCAGTCCCTGCAGCCAGTGTATACAGCCAGATGCACCAATATATATCATTTGGGGGTAAACACCTGCCGACCCACTAGCGATATATTGTCTGTTCAAGCGACTGATGAATACCCAGCTTTAGCGGGTAAATCAGATCTGATCGCTGCTGTGTGTTTTCGCACAGCGGGTGATCAGGTCCAAAATGTACATGCATATGCACCACAATGCGCAGGCGCGTCGGAGGACAGCTACAACGGGCATCGCTGGTCAGCGACGGGATGATGCAAAGGATCCATTTGCACGGGCGTACGCAAGGTAATTGACAGGAAGAGGCCGTTTGTGGGTGGCAACTGACCGTTTACAGGGAGTGTCTGGAAAAACGCAGGCGTGTCGAAGCGTTTTGATGGAGGGTGTCTGACATCAGCTCCGGCCCCGATCAGCAGGATTCAGTCGCACTGGAAGAATAAGTCCTGGGCTGCGCAGAGACTGCACACACTTATTTCTAGCTGCTCTGCTAACATATAGGTACACATACTTGCACAGAGAAAATACACTCCCCCTGTAGGCGGCGACTATCTGATCCCAGGACAGCAAAAAACGCAGCCCAGCGATCAGATCTGAATTATCACCTTAGTATTTCAATTCCACAATTTTGGTTTCCTCTCTAGTTGTAAGGTTAATTTAATGACATCTCCCACTGTAGTTGCAAGTCTGAAATCCTCCTTGGCACTGTACTGGCATGCTTCCAGCCTTAAATATTTAGGCATCAAGTTAGATTTCAATCTAAGCAGGCTCTTCACTGACAACTTTCAGCCTCTGTTGCATATGCTTTGTACAGACCTTAGAGACTGGCACAGGGTGACTTTCTCATGAATTTGACAGTCTAGGACAGAGATTTTCAACCTTTTACAAGTCGCGGCACACTGAACAAGATTTAAATATTGCCAAGGCACACTTAAATATAATGGTGATACATGGTGCAGCTGCGTATCCTAGGATGTCATGTCGCAGCTTCTCCATAGGTAATGCCTGAGCCACATCTGAGAATGCCAGAAGAGCCCAACACTGCCCGGGCCCAAAATTAGAACTGGCTCTGCAACCACTAAACCCACCAGTATTGATTGTTCCAGGGTCTCAGTAGTGCCAAAACACTGACGGGCCTGGGTCTGCTTCTATGGCGGCACACCTGGAGACTGCTCAGGGCACACTAGTGTGCCACGGCACTGTGGTTGAAAACACTGGTCTAGGATCAACAAGATGAAAGTCTTATCGAGAATCCTCTACTTACTCCAAATACTTCCTATACATATCCCTAAGCAGTGCTTTAGAGACAGTGATTGACTGATGAGGGATTTTATTTGGGGAGGTAGATGGCCACACTTTAAACATTATATACTTTATCAGCGTAGACAGGTGGTCTCCAGTAGACTCATGGAATGGTGAAGATCGAGCTCAGATAAGCAATGAGTTGCGATCGAGGATCATGTGTTTCCTTAACCCACTTGATTCGGCCCTCCCAGGCTCACCTAACCAAGGGAGATGCCAGGCGCCCACTGAGATTTTGTTACTAGCGGGCACCCGGCTTCTTCCCCTCAGCAGCAGCCGGAGGCAGGAGCTCACTCCTGAGCTCCGGCTTCCGGCTCTGGCAGTGTGAGTGTGTTCCTGTGCGGTGCTACGGGAGAGATGTCATGACGTCTCTCCCATAGTTCTGAGGAGCGGGCAGCCAGGCAGAGAGCAAGGGTCCGGAAGCAGGTGCGTGGCTGGTGAGTATTGTGTTTTTTCTTTCTTTTAATGTGTGTGTGTGTGTGTGTGTGTGTGTGTGTGTGTGTGTGTGTGTGTGTGTGTGTGTGTAAGCGGCGCTACTAGGGGTCATATCTAATGAGGGGATATCTACTGGGGGCAGGTTAATTTTTAAGTTGATAATTTTTATGTGGCCCGCAAAGGATTTTATAAATATCCAAATGGCCCTTGGTAGAAAAAAGGTTCCCCACTCCTGCCTTAACCTATACAAGGATTCAGTATGATATGCCGGCTGTCGGGATCCCAGCGGTCAGGAGACCAACGTCAGGATTCCGACAGCCAGAATACTGGCAGCGAGCATATCGTGTCCCCTGGCGGGCTCGCTGCACTTGCTACACTTCAGGCACAGGGTTATATTCCCCCTCAGGTGGTGGCGTAGACCTGGTATTTCACCGGGTGTCGGGATTTGGGCATCAGTATCTTGGCACCCGGGATACCGACAGCCGGCAAAATGAATGCCTCCCCTATACAAATGTCCTCCTTGCTTCTGATTGAAAATATTTCCATCTTTCCCCAAGTTCACTACAGATTGGGAGGTCATGACTTGGCTTAACAAGATGAAATGTACAGGGGGCACAAGAGTTTGCTCCTGCCAATAGAAGGGAGTGGGAGGATGGATCATATTCACTGCAGAGTATAGATTAAGCATATTAATGTACCTAATTCTTTACCAACATGTAAAAAAAGCAACTTTATTTTATTTTGACAAACTTATTTTAATTAGACAGTTGAGATTTAAAGAGTGCATGTGTAAGGGCATTCCCTGCTTTGTGAGAGGGCTTGCAGTATATTTCTCCATTCCATATGAGTGGATTGAATTTTGTTACTTAGAATTATAATTATACAAATGTTGAACTTTCCAGTTGCACTTCTGTAATATGGTCAAATTCAGGCGCACTCATGATTAATGTAAGCCATAACTGAAGCTAAAGACTATTATTTTAGAACATCATAAAAGTTTAAATGAATGAAGAGGTTGTCCCAGAGCGGCAGTACGCCAACTTTCATGTGCTGCTTAATCTTTCCACTCTTCCCATGTTAAGGATAAACCAACAGATCTACACTAAAGTTCAGATTTGGGCAGTTCCAAGGAGCACGAAAAGTAGAGATGAGCGGGTTCGGAGGTAACGCCAGAATTAACGCCAGCTTTGTTTTATCCGGATTTTTTCTATTGGCTATCCAAAATACGTGACATCCGTGAGCCAATAAGATGCCGTTTTGAAAACCGAGTAAAACCAAACCTGCTCATCTCTAATGAAAAGGGCATGTGCCTTGAAATCAGGACAAGTACTGTAGGTGCACTTGTACACATAAAGAAGCATTATGAGGCTGCACTTTTTGTGGATTTTAAATTACACTTAGCGGGGAATTCAATTAGCTGTAGTAAATCACCATGTCTAATTGATCCTGGGGGTAATACAATTGTCCCCGATAGCCAGCATTATCAAGGACTGTGTTTCACCTGCCTAGAGGCCGTGATCATGAAATCCCTTGTAGCAGATACTGTGAGTTTTTGCATGGTATCGGGTAAATTTTACTTTCAAAAAAAGAGCTTTAATTGAATTGCACGAAAAAAACATTGGACACAAAAAAACACGAAAATAAATAAATACAATTTTACTGTAAAATTTACAGCAATCATTTGAATTCCCCTGTTAGTTGTAAGAGTCCAGAACAAAAATAGCCATTGGCTAATGGAGAGAACTTGTTTTTAGTACCAGGATTAACAATGGAATTATGAATGTCTTATTTATCAACATATTAACTTGAATGATTTCATATATTATGTAGAACTTTAGACAGTTTATAATATTTTTTATGTTAAATATTCCTAATAATTGTATTATTCTTCATGCTGTTAGGTATATAACATTTTAATGCAAAATAATAACTATGTGAATCAGGGCTCAACAAATCCCAGGGGCCAGGTTGTCATGGCTCCTAGATTTTGCTGCCTGGCTACTAGATTATGGAGGGAGGAAGAAACAGATTCTCTTCAGCCTCAGCAGCCCCAGCGGAGATTCGTGGCTGTCCTGTATTGTGGCGGACATTTCATGCACAGTAGTGCATGTGCTGAGTGTCCGACCTGGCCTGCACTAACTGTTGTGCCTGTCCATCTGCTGTCTCCAAATTCCAGCTGCATCAAGCTCTCTGATAAGAGGGTCTATACACGGCCGGTGAGTGTGGCTTCAGAGGGGGTAGTGATATGGCCACAGGGCGAAATATTGTTCACCCGAGGAGTGCCTGTGTAGGCATGGTTTGCATTGGGGGAACCCCCTTAGTGAGGGCGTGCCTGTGGGGCTTGGTTGCCCGGGGGAGGGGGGGTGTTAGCTGTTCATTAATGTGGTCATAGGGGGGTGGGTATCATTGTTTGCCTGGGTGGTAGCTGCACAGCAGTGTGTCTACGGAGGGCTGGTTTGCTTGGGGTTACCCCTTAGTTGTTTGGTCGTAGGAGTTGGTTTTTCTGGGGGGAGAAGGAGGGGGGTTTCTGTTATTTTCCTCTGGGGGGGGGGGGGTAACTCCTAAATTTTAGGAGAAAATTGTCAAGCCCTGATGTCAAAGTTGGTCTCTTGCAGCCAGGGACATGACTAGGCCTACACTATTGTCAGACATAGTTAATAAATAACACAATCAGAGGCAGTGCAGGTACCCCCTCCTAGCCAAAGGAGCTGCCCCTCACCTCTCAACTTGTTTGGCGTCATGCTGGATCATGACATCTAAGAGCAGCCACATAATTTCAGTGTATCATTGATACAAACATTAACAACACTGAATGAGAGGCATTATATTTTAGGTTGCCCATTAGGCGCGTCAGCCCTGGATACAATATATTTAAATTTACCTGTCAGGGAGAAAAACTGTCTGCGGTACTTTCAGCCTATTTCTGACAGGGGCCCCTTAAATATCCATTTGTTTGGTCTTCCAAACAAACAATCAATCGAATCAGCCCTATTTGGCCATAACACTGCTGGCCAGATCTGGTACTGATACAGATATTCCGCATTTGTACTAAATACCCGGACTCCACTAATGGCCTTGCATCTGCCTGGCTTTATGTTCAGTGGTCCTTTACAGCTAGACTGGATGAAAGAAAGACCTTACATGCCAAGGCCAATAAGGCTGACATGCTTTCACATGCCAAAGTAATCCCTGTTTCATTTAATAAGTACAACAGGGAATATCCTTTACTTACAGTCCTATATATTTTTGTTATTTATTTATTCATGTTTAAAGGCTGTAATTGAAGAAAGAATTAATTTAAAAATGTTAGCAGTTGTATGAGATACTGCAATTCATTTATTATTCAGTAAGGGAAAAGTAGCTCTAGATGAAAAACATTCATTAGTATGAATTACAGAAATGTATCTCCCTGATTATTTAACTGTTTAGTATTGTTATTGTACAAATTGAATCTCTTGAAAACGGGTGCTTTAAAAGTCAGTTCACATATTCTTATCAGTGAATAATAGGAAGATAAAAAGTTATCTGCACATATTCAAGGATCAATGGAAATTATGTATACAGGCTAAAGTCAGGACACATGGTTGTGTTGTGCTTTCTGCATTACACAATCATCTTGACCGCATGTAACGGGGCAATGAATTGAACGCTTTCACACTGCATATGATACAGAGCAGTCTGATATGCAGACACACAAAGCATCCGTGTGTCTAGACCAGAGGTTCTCAAACTCGGTCCTCAGGACCCCACACAGTGCATGTTTTGCAGGTAACCCAGCAGGTGCACAGGTGTATTAATTACTCACTGACACATTTTAAAAGGTCCACAGGTGGAGCTAATTATGTCACTTGTGATTCTATGAGGAGACCTGCAAAACATGCACTGTGTGGGGTCCTGAGGACCGAGTTTGAGAACCTGTGATCTAGACGAAACTAGACGAAAGGGTTAGTACTAGACGATAGGGTTAGTACTGCTGTATGTGCTCTGTTTTTGCTTAAATGCAAAATTTAAATTTCAGTTAAAAATCATGCAGGACCAGTATCCAAGACTGTCAGTCAGTGTCGGACTGGAGCAAGAAGGGCCCACCGGGAACATGCAGTGGTAGGGGCCCATGCTTAAGGGTGTGGCCAGGCAAAAGTGGAGGTGTGGCCAACCACCACAGAGTCCCAGCTAACCAGTGGAGCAGTGTTTTTCAACCACTGTGCCGTGGCATACTAGTGTGTCCTGAGCAGTCTCCAGGTGTGCCGCCATAGAAGCACAGCGAGGCCTGTCAGTGTTTTGCCGCTACTGAGGCCCTGGAACAATCAATACTGGTGGGTTTAGTGGTTGCAGAGCCAGATCTAATTTTGGGCCCGGGCAGTGTTGGATTCTCCTGGCATTCTCAGATGTGGCTTAGGCGTTACCTATGGAGAAGCTGCGACATGACATCCTAAGATACGCAACTGCATCATGCATCACCATTATATCTGAGTGTGCCTTGGCAATATTTAAATCTTGTTCAATGTGCCGCGAGTTGTAAAAGGTTGAAAATCTCTGCAGTAGAGAGTGCATGGGTTGGGCCACCATGATAAATATATATATATATAGTAGACACTGCTTGTGCGTGCATGGTAATGTGGAAGGTTAATAACAGGAGGAGGTGGGCCCACCAGTGGTTTCCCCTGTTCCCCTGTGGGCCAGTGCGTCCCTGCTGTCAGTCACCTTCCTCCTAACATGGCAACAAGCCATGAGGAGTGAAACAGACTGATTTTTGTACATAGATTTTATGGGGCCCATGTACAGTTGGACGCAAAAGCAATCTGCATCTTTTTGTCTTCACAAACTGCTGTTTTTTTATTGTCTGCGCATGCATGCTAATTCTTACACATCTGTAGCCTTGCTGTAACTGTGCTTACCACCCTTTGCGTTATAGAGGCAGGACGGGAGTTGAAAGAGGTGTTTAACCCCAGCTAGTAAGGGTGTCTCTGCACAAAATGGATCCCATGGTGGCTGTAAGGCAGGAGCGCTATGGTCAGAGGCAGATAACTTGTAAGTAAGTAAGTAAGTGAGCAATTAATATAACTGTCTGGCAGTGACGTGCGGTGAGGTCTTTGGCTGGGGAGGCACACACATCTATCTATCTATCTATCTATCTATCTATCTATCTATACACGCATCTCCATACTTTATTGTACCTCCCAGGTGGAGTGAGAAGAGCCCAGTCGCTCCCCATCCAGCTGCCCCTCTCTCTCACCTGAGAAGAAGCTGCCGCTGCTGCTGGCTGGGAGGGCGGAGGAGAGAGTGCTGGCTACCACATGCACTCCAGCTCTGGGCTTCCCACGGCCACCGCTGCTGTAGTGATCCGGGACAGCCCCAACATTAGTAACTGCCGAGTCCTGCCGCCTCTTCCCCTGCTGCGTACGGGTGATTGTGCAATCACAGCTGTGTCGCTGAATGGGGCATGCCTGAAAGCCCTTCCCTGTTAGCGAGGCACTTGTATAAGTGCCGCTTTCCCTTTTTTTCCGAATGGGCTTTTACCACCCAGTGCTTGGCCCCGCCCCCCACTTTATCCCAGTTCCCACTGTCTACGGGAGGCCTCCCAAACTAATTTAATAGCCTAAAATGAATAGAATAATATAAAGAGGATACATATGACACAAAATATGTGTCTTATGTATCTTCTTTGTATTATTTTAATCATTAATGACAGGGGAGGCACTGCCTTCTCTGACTGCACGTCCCTGCTGTCTGGATCTGTACTATATTGTGTATAGATTGCTTACTGTATTTTAGTACAACTGTGAAGCCACACCTACAGGAGTACGTCAATGTTCCCTCCAGGTGTTAACAAGACCACCCTTGCCTGGCTGTACCTATAATGCTTTGAGCCACTAAAAGGCCTATGCCTATCCAATTTGCTGCGACGGTCACGCATTAATCCTCGAGGCTGTACCGAGGGTGTACTTTTCCTTGCAGCTGTAGGAGCTGCGATGAACAGTCAGTGAGAAAAAAAAACACCTTCAGAAATTAATGAGTGGGGAATACCCATTGATTCACCAGTTTACACAGAATCATTGAGTTTCTGTGCGTTAATCCATTATTTTCAGAGGGGGAAAAGGCTATTTCATTGAATAGCCTTTCTCCTTACCATGCGATAATTGAATATGCCCCTATGTGTACAAAAGGAAGATATTTATATTTTAATTCACAGAATAAAATAAACTGATGAAATCCAAAGGTCTGAGATACTCGCAAACTTAAGTTTCAACAGTAAAGGTGTGTACACACGGTGAGATAAATCTGTAAGATTTTGTCTATATAGTCAAAATCTTAAGGAAAGTTAGTGCACATCTCAAGGTGGTAGGCAGCTTGCGATACAGACTCGATCCCGATGCGCGGCCCCGTCGGGTGGCTAGATAGACTGTGCAGGCAAGTCAATCTTGACTATCCAGTATACTATCTAGTACAAAGTATAGTCAAAATGGGCACTTAGTAAAAATCGTACATAGACAAAATAGAAAGTACAGATAGTCAAAATCTGTGCTATCTGCGCTCTGGGGGAGTTCAAGGGAAATCACACAGTCTACTACAGGCATAGCAAGGATCTCACTGTGTGTACACACCTTAAGAGATCTTCTACTCAGATCCTTATACTACTATAGCTAGAAGAATAGTAGGCTCTGAGCGAGCTGCTATATACAGTATAACGATGTGTTACACTGGTAAATGCACAAGGTATTCTATAATCCAATGATGCACTATAATACTAATTATTTTCACACTTGCGCTAGATAAATTGCAAAATAACAACAGTAGTACAGTTAGATTTTTATATACTATCAAGATATCAAGGCAGATATTTTTAAGAAAGTGCAAGTCACAATACATTTTACTGTGACATACAGAAGTCCCAGCATATTTCTCCCATGAGAACAGCCCAACAATTAGTTATAATTCATTTACAACTTACTGAAACTCAACTGACATGGAGGCTAGTCTTAGCGATAATAGTGGATGAATTTTCAATGCTAATAGACTAATACCTCTTTTTCACTGCAGCAATAACGGGTTATTGCCGGATTATCCCGGATCATGGTTCAGTGGAAAAGGGTCCCTATAAAAGCATAGGAAGAGCTGGATAACCAGCAGAACAGAAACACTGCACATGGGTGCAGTGTGATAGGGGCTGATCTGGTAATAACCCAGGTTGAACTTGCAATGGAAACGGGCTCTAACCCAGGTCTAACAGAGATTGGAACCGTGCTCCAAAACCCAGGTTGGACCCAGGATTTCGGTGGAAAAGTGGTATTCTATACACACACAGGGGGGAATTAAATTAGCCCAGTTATGTTAATGGGGGTGAAAATGGATGCTAGCCTCGGGCTTTATTGCTTGAGGCTATTCAATTCTAGCCCCTTTTTCACCCATACCCCTTTTTAACGGGTGGTCTTCAGTATGCCGGCTGTCGGGATCCCAGCGCACAGTATACCGGCGCCAGAATCCCCACAGCCGGCATACCGACACTTATTCTCCCTCGTGGGGGTCCACGACCCCCCTGGAGGGAGAATAAAATAGCGTGCGTAGCGCGCCACCGTGCCCGCAGTGTGGCGAGTGCAGCGAGCCCGCAAGGGGCTCATTTGATCTCGCCACACTGTTGGTAAGCCGGCGGTCGGTATGCTGGTCGCCGGGAGCCCGACCGCCGGCATACCATACTACACCCCTTTTTAACACCCGCTAACTTAATATGTTAATGGCATTAACACATGTTAAACAGGTGTTATACATAGAATCTGTAAAAAGTTCACGGATTCATATGTTAACAGGTTTGTGGCATTCATTGTCGGCCTCACTATGGGGATAATTGCATACCCCCGGGGGGTTCAATTAACCCGTGGTAAATTACAGCAGCTAATTGAATTCCCCCCATATATACATACAAACAGACAAATTCTTAATTAAAAATGATTACCTCTTGCACAATAGCATCTAAAAGCTTTAATGCCATTACAAACTCTAGTCTAGATTAAGGTGTAGGCAAAAATGGCAGTGCTATCAGGAGAACTGCTGACACAGGCCAGACATGCCCTACTAAAACGCAGTTCTTGCCCCAGAACTCTGAGACAAGTTGCAGTCTCCATCTGTAAACAGCTTTCAAAAAGATCACCTTCACTCTTACCTATGCTGAATGCACCAAAACATAATTGCAGATCTCAAACAAAAACTTGTTTAGCTAACACAAAAAGTAGAACTAAATATCAGAGAACACCTTAGATCTCAGAGCATACTGTGACGTGTTTGTTACCAGAGTATGAATTGCACACTTCAAGGATACTTAAGATTTAAAATGTGTAGGAGATCCCTACCCTTAGAAATCATAACTTTCCCCACCGGTTCTGTAGTGATAACCCTCTAGGTAAATCCTTGGGAGTGGCTATACTCCTATCTCGCCACCTAGTAGTTTTGGACACTTCCCACCATGTCTTAGTAGCTGGAAGATGCCAGGTTCTAAAATGTAAGATTTTTGATCAAGTTTATACCCTGGTTAATGTATACTCGCCCAACCAACATCAAAGGAAATTCCTGACCAAGGTCATGCGACTCTTAGAACCTTTGAGGGAGGGTTGTTTGATATTAGGGGGAGACTTTAATTGGACTCTTGATCCCGCACTTGACTGTTCTACTAGTCCTCTGCACCACTCCTCCAGAGACCACTGTAGGATATGTCAACTGCTCCACGACAGTCAGTTAGTCGACCTTTGGAGATTGCACCACCCCACAGTCAAGGACAATACCTTTTATTCTGCCCCTCATGCTTCTTATTCTCGACTTGATTTCTTCTTAGTGGACCATAAACAATTGCAGTTTTTCACTGATAGTCATACTGGCCAAATTACTTGGTCGGACCACGCTCCTACATTTGCCTCTATTAGCCTCCCTACTGTTCATACACGACCATGGTCATGGAAATTTAATGAGACTTTGCTCCATGATACGCGGCTTAAAGACAGCCTGCTCCAAACGATTACTGAATATATCTTCTTTAACGACTTGCCTGATACGCCCGCTGTGATGATCTGGGAGGCACATAAATGTGTCGTTAGGGGTAAATGTGTCCAATTGGGTTCCCAGTTAAAAAAGGAGAAAGAGGCTCAGCGACGACTGCTTGTGACCTGCATTCAGTTATTGGAGCTGTCTCACAAGCAGTCGCTCGATGGACGGGAGCTGCGTGATCTCACTGAGGCGAGATTAGCTTTTAAAAAAATAATGCAGGAAAAAACTAAATATGAATTACAGAGATACCGCCACACATTTTATCTATGGGGTGACAAACCAGGTTCTATGTTAGCGAGAGCCCTGAAATCTCAACGTCAAAAGTCATATGTCCACACAGTTCGAGACTCAGAGGGACGTGGGGTCCATACCTTTTCGCAAATAGCAAAGGCCTTTCAATCTTACTTTATGGACCTCTATAACTTGAGACAGACCCAATCTCCATCTGATGTTCTATCATCTGTGGAAACAGTCAATGAGTACCTCTCTTCTGTAGATTACCCTCAGTTATCAGGAGACGATGTAGAGTTTCTTGAACGACCCTTTGCTATTGAGAACTTGGAATTAGCCCTCTCTGCTACTCCTCTTGGGAAAAGTCCGGGCCCGGATGGCTTCCCAGTAAGCTACTATAAATCTTTCCAGTCACCCCTCATGCCACTATTTTTGAAAGCATGTAATGCAATAACTGCTGAGACTGTGTTTCCACCCCAATCTCTGGAGGTGCACATTTCCATAATCCCTAAGGAGGGGAAGGACCCCACTCTCTGCTCCAGTTATCACCCCATCTCCTTACTGAACAATGATATCAAATTATATGGTAAAATGCTGGCTAACAGGCTGAATTCCCTCTTGCCGACTCTGATCCATGAAGATCAGGTAGGCTTTGTAAGGGGAAGAGAAGCCAAGGATAACACCACAAAAATCATTGATCTTATCCATCATGCCGTGCGTGGTGGTGAGACTATGATTCTTCTATCCATGGACGCGGAGAAGGCCTTTGAAAGGATTAATTGGCAGTTCATGGAGGGCCTTCTCCGTCGTCTAGGATTAGGGCCGTATTGCTTACATAGGATACTTGCTCTCTATAATGATCCCTCCGCACGAGTACATGTTAATGGTGCATTATCAGATCCATTTGTGATTAAGAATGGTACACGCCAAGGGTGTCCCTTATCTCCCCTTATTTTTGTTTTATGCATGGAGGCAGTGGCGAGGGCGATCCGTTCAAATGATAATGTCAGGGGTCTCCGGCTTGGTGACTCTGAATATAAATTGGCCTTATTTGCCGACGATCTTCTTGCTACCTTAACTGCTCCGGTGACCTCTCTCTCTGCCCTTATGCATGAATTTAGCAGATATAGGGGGTAATTCTGAGTTGATCGCAGCATGAACTTTGTTAGCAGTTGGGCAAAACCATGCGCACTGCAGGGGAGACAGATATAACACTTGCAGAGAGAGTTAGATTTGGGTGGGGTGTGTTCAATCTGAAATCTAAATTGCAGTGTAAAAATAAAGCAGCCAGTATTTACCCTGCACAGAAACATAATAACCCACCCAAATCTAACTCTCTCTTCACGTGTTATATCTGTCTCCCCTGCAGTGCACATGGTTTTGCCCAACTGCTAACAAAGTTCCTGCTGCGATCAACTCAGAATTACCCCCTTAATCGTGTCTCTGATTTTAAAATAAATTATGCAAAATCTGTAGCAATGAATGTTTCAGCACCCCCCTCTATGATAGTTGGTCTTAGAAGCTCGTTCCCTTTCCTATGGGATCCGAACCAACTAAAATATTTAGGGATTCTCTTGTCCCCGGTTACCGACTCCCTGTTTCAACTTAACTTTCCACCACTTTTGAAGCAACTTAAGGTGGACTTTCAAAATTGGTCCCTACTTAAGCTGTCCTGGCTGGGTAGATTGAATGTGATAAAAATTAGTGTTCTCCCTAAAGTTTTGTACTTACTACAATCTCTACCGATTGCCATACCATCTTCCTTTTTTAGGGACCTACAGAGAATGGTGGGTCGATTTATTTGAGGGTCACTTGGACCCCGCATATCTCGTGCCACTCTAATTCGAAGCAGAGCGCGGGGTGGCCTTCAGCTTCCCTCCTTTCTAACGTACTACCATGCCATTCACCTTGCCAGGATTGTTGAGATGTCCAAATCTCCTATTGTGAAACAATGGCCGCTTATCGCGAGTCACACAGCTCCTGTCCCGTCGTGTGTCGTCCCGTGGATGTCTAAATGCCCTCGCATTACCCACCCCACCCTGGGCCCTACTCTCCACTGCTGGCAAAAATACAAGAATTGTTTGGAATTTAAATCAGGGACTCCTCTATCTACACCCCTGTTTAACAACCCTGACTTCCCCCCAGGCATGCCGCCATTTCGACTCCCTCTTGGTCAAATGTGGGCGTATCACATATCTGCCACTTAGTCACAAACTAAAAAATGTACTCCTTTGAAGAGCTCCAACGGAAGTATGGGCTCCAAGCTAATACCTTTTGGTTTTACTTGCAGGTTAGGCACTTTATTTACTCTTTTGGGAAACGTGTCTCCCCATACACCCCCACCAAATTTGAATCTTTATGCCTGACTCCTAACCCTTCTAGACATTTAATATCACAGCTGTATCATTTATGTCTCACTGTTGCGATGGCGGTCCTCCTTCCTTTGTCTCGGCTTGGCAGGGCGAGTTGCGTAGGGATTTGACAGAGGATCAGTGGACCTGTATTTTTACTCATATCTGTGCCACCTCTTTTTCCCTCCACGCTTTAGCTACCCAATATAAACTTTTAGCTCATAGATGTCCGGTACAGATTCACCAGATGCATCCCACTGTACCTCCTACTTGTTGGCGGTGCAACCAGGAACCGGGCACTCCTCTCCACATATCCGTGATATAAGTTCAAACGTTACTGGCCTCCCACTACCCACCACACCCGAGTTCTGGTTGTTTAACCTGATGGAGATGCCTGTCTCAGTTTATAAAACCTCAATGCTTCGGCATTTGATGAACGCTGCAAAAGCAATTATACCCTGTTATTGGAGAACCACATCCTGCCCTCCTATCTCCCACTGGTTTCAGAGGCTCGATAATTATATGTTAATGGATGACCGATCGTCCTTTATGAAATCACCCTCGTTAAACTTCACCGCTATTTGGAGTAACTGGTTGGCCTTTAAACACACACGTGATTACCAGACCTACCTTGTCTCTACCCCGATCTGATACTCAGTATACGTCATGACGTGCCTCCTACCCCCTCCCCTTGTCTTCTGTCTTCCTTCCTTTGTCTTTTCTGTCTTTCCTACTACTTCTCTTTTCTAATCAATATTCCCTATATGGTTGTATTGCTGTTACCTGTTTATTTTCTGTTCGCATAGTGACAACTGTATTTATGATTGTACAGTTATGTTCCATAGAGTATTGATTGTTCTTTGTGTATATCTGTTTGCAGCCATGACGGCCCCAAATGTTTACTTGCCCTTTTTATGTCAATAAAATACAGATTGTACTAAAATGTGTAGGAGATATATCCTTCAGTTATCTTCTAATTTAGAACGTACTGGCTATTTGGGCATGTGTCAAAGCTTCCCTCAGCACCTGAAATGCAAAAGTCCAATAAGGCAAAGCGTACTCCTGCCTCAAACACTTCATGGCAATTTTTCCGTTGTGGGCATATGGCCCACAAAGGGGTGTGCAAAGTCACAAAAGGGGTTTGGCCATATACTAGTGAGACATAGCTATCTACCACTGGGCCCTTGTATGGCTCATCTCCCACAGTGTAACCTTCGTAGTGCACCCAACATGGCTGCCTCATCTGGAACGCTTGTGAATGGAATGAAAAATACATAAATATAATACAATAAATACTTGGTGGTTTTAAAGGGACCCTACTCTGAGTGTTAGGACGCTGCAATCTCCCCATTTTGTGTTATCTCTTCTAGGAGTAGACTATTCCACCCAGGGTAATGATGGCTGCCTCACCTGGTACCCTGTGTGGGTGAATACACATCCCTCGGAAGTTATTACCCAACATGCCTACATCAATCCTGCATTATGCTTACTGTGTGGTCAATGTTTTCTTTTATTTCTATGTGGCTTATCTATTGCTGCTTTACTTAAATCTTCTGTATTAAGTGCATTGCTTTTGATGTCTGTAAAGCTCTTGAGTCCTGTTGGAGAAAGAGCGCTTTATAAATAAAATAATAATAATTATTATTATTATTATTAATTCCCACCCTCTATTTCTCTAGCAGTTACAAGTGTAGTGCTCCCAGTTCCCATTGTATGCCACACTGTACCCCTGTGTCACATTACAGTATATACTACACTGGTCATGCCAAATAATGTGCAGGCAGTACGTCCTTTAGTACATCCTTTAGGCCAGTGGTCAGGGAACAGGGGTAAATTACCCCAAAAATAAATGGTGAAAATAATACAAAAAAATAATTATATATATATATATATATATATATACATATACACACACACACACACACACACACACACACACACACACACACACACACACACACACACACACACACACACACACATTATCTCAGAAATGCCACATAAACAGTGATAACCAGTATATATGTACAATAATATATGATTTCCTTCCTTTCAAATCAAGGGGATAACGTTGTATCTAAATATATTTTGGGGTAAAATGTAAAAAAGTTCCCTGACTCCTGCTTTAGGCTGTCTATGTTCAAATGGGAGTTAGGTTTCCATGCTCTCCAGAGTGCAGCACGAGAGTCATCCTAATATTCCAAGTGTCTTCCAGACTGTGTCTACTAGCCCATACATGGTTGGTACCCTCGGAATCTCAAGGCCCACTACATGTGCCCCACTTGTGCTGGGACAGTGAGTGTAAGGGGCTGATGTACTAAGAAGTGATACAAGTGGAGAAGTTGCCCATGGCAACCAATCAGCTGCTCTGTATACTTTTATAGTAGGCAAATTATAAATGTTACTTCAATGCTGAATGGTTGCCATGGGCAACTTATCAACTGGCTCACTTCTCCACTTTTATCACTGCTTAGAACATCTCCCCCTAAGTGTTATGGAACAGTTTCTACACACAACCCCTAAATGCACAAGTAGTGAGCATTAATTAACAAAGACAGCTTTTTACATACATAAAAATAGATTTATGGTAGACTTACCATAGTTAAATCTCTTTCTGTGAGGTACAATGGGTTCCACAGGGAATACATCGGGAGTGTAGAGTTGGATCTTGATCCAGAGGCACCAACAGGCTAAAGCTTTGACTGTTTCCAGGATGCATTGCATGGCCTCTTCTATAACCCCGCCTCTGGACACTGGAGCTTAGTTTCGTTAACCAGTCCAATGCAGTAGCAGGTAAAAGAGAAGGCAGATGTTAGTCACATAGAAGAACCACATTCTCACGACAGGAGAAGGGACCAGCGGCTAATGCCATACAAACCCAAAGAAGCGAAGTGCGGCAGGGTGGGAACCCTGTAGAACCCAGTATACCTTGCAGAAAGAGATTTAACTATGGTACTGTAAGTCTACCATAAATCTCCTTTTCTGCAGCAGGGTACACTGTGTTTCACAGTGAATACATCGGGGATGTCCTAAAGCAGGTCCTCATGGGATGGGATGTACCGTAGCGGGCACAACCTGGCATCCAAAGGAAGAATCCTGGGAGGCGGAAGTATCAAAGGCATAAAACCTAATGAACGTGTTCACTGAGGACCACGTAGCCGCCTTGCACAATTGTTCAGTGGACGCGCCTTGGTGGGCCGCCCAAGAAGGTCCAACAGACCGAGTAAAATGGACTTTGATAGCAGCAGGAGCTGGAAGACCAGCCTGTGCATATGCTTGTGCAATCACCATTCTAATCCATCTGGCCAAGGTTTGTTTATTCGCAGGCCAGCCACATTTGTAAAAACCAAAATATGAAAACTAAAAAGTACAAAAAGGGTATCGGACCTCCAGAGAGAGGCAGTCCTCTCCACATACATACAGAGAGCCCGTACCACATCCAAAGACCGCTCTTTGGAGGACAAACCAGAAGAGATAAATGCCAGAACCACAATCGCTTGGTTAAGATGGAAAGATGACAGCACCTTAGGTAGATAACCGCGACGAGTTCTGAGAACTGCCCTGTCATGGTTAAAAAATCAGAAAGGGTGGACGACAGGACAAAGCACCTAAGTCTGACACCCTCCAAGCAGAGGCAATAGCCAGCAGAATCACGTAAGCATAAGTTATTTAAGGTCCATAGACTCAAGAGGTTCAAATGGAGACATTTGTAGGGCATTCAAGACAACAGACAGATCCCATGGAGCCACAGGATGGACATAGGGAGGCTGAATCCGTAACACGCCTTGAGTGAAAGTATGAACGTCGGGAATAGACACAATCTTCCTCTGAAACCACACCGACAAGGCAGAAATCTGAACCATGAGGAAGGCCAGATGAAGGCCTAAGTCTAGGCCCTGTTGCAGAAAAGCCAAAAGTCTGGAAGTTCTGAAATTGTATACATCGTAATTCTTAGCAGCACACCAGGTGACGTTAGAATTCCAGACCCTGTAATAAATCTGTGCAGAATCCGGTTTGCGGGTCTTTAGCATAGTTTGGATAACCACCTTGGAGAATCCTTTGGCCCTAAGGAGTGAAGCTTCAAGAGCCACACCGTCAAAGCCAGTCTGGCCAGGTCCGGGTAGACACAAGGGCCCTAAACGAGAAGTCTGGGCGTTGAGGAAGTAGAAGAGGACGCTCGATCGATAGACCCTGCAGAACCAATGCCATCTGGGCCACGCTGGAGCGACTAGAAGTAGTATTCCTCCTTCTTGCTTGAACTTCCGTAGTACCCTGGGCAGGAGTGACACTGGAGGGAACACGTATGGCAGCTGAAAGTTCCATGGAATTGCCAGTGCGTCCACGAACGCTGCTTGAGGATCCCTTGTCCTTGATCCGAAGACCGGAACCTTATGATTGTGTTGAGACGCCATCAGGTCTACATCTGATAGGCCCCACTTGTCCACTAGGAGTTAAAAGACTTCCAGATGAAGACTCCACTCGCCGGCGTGAACGTCCTGACGACTAAGGAAATCCGCCTCCCAGTTGAGGGCTCCGGGAATATACACTGCCGATATTGCTGGCAGATGGCGTTCCGCCCAACGAAGGATTTTTGACACTTCCGTCATTGCCATGCGGCTTCGAGTGCCGCCTTGATTATTTATGTATGCCACCGTGGTGGCATTGTCTGATTGTACTTGAACAGGCCTGTTCTGTATCAGAGGCAGGGCACGAGTCAAAGCATTGAACACTGGCCGCAATTCCAGAATGTTTATCGGGAGGAGAGATTCCTTCTTAGTCCACTGACCCTGAGAGAGTGTTGCTCTAGCACCGCGCCCCAACCTTGCAGACTGGCGTCCGTAGTCAGGAGAACCCAGTTGGGGATCCAGAAGGGACTGCCCCTGCTCAACTGTTTGTCCTGTAGCCACCAGCTCAGTGACAGACGAACTTCCGGAGTCAAGGAGATCATTTGAAACCTGATCCGATGAGGCAAGCCATCAAACTTAGAAAGGATTAAGCTCTACAGAGGGTGGGGATAAAATTGAGCATACTCTACCATTTCGAAAGCCGAAACCATGAGGCTCAGTACTTGCATCGCCGAGTGTATCAACACTCCTGGATGAGAAAGGAAGTTTCAGGACTTTCTCTGGAGACAGAAACAGTCTTTGTCTGTGTGTGTCCAGCAGTGCTCCCAGGTGCATCATGCTCCGAGCAGGGACCAGCGAGGACTTTTTCCAGTTGATGAGCCACCCGTGGGCTTGTAGGAATTGGACCGTCAGTTCCAGATGACTGAGGAAAACATCTTGGGAGTTCGCTAGAATCAGCAAGTCGTCCAGATACGGTAGGATCCTGATTCCCTGACATTGGAGAAGGGCCGTCATCACGGCCATGACCTTGGTGAAGATACGAGGGGCCGTGGCCAGTCCAAATGGCAGAGCCTGGAATTGATAAAGTAGGTTGCCAATAGCAAACCGCAGATATTGCTGATTCGATATGTCAATAGGTATATGCAGGTAAGCATCTAGTATGTCCAGGGATTACATATAGTCCTCGGGTTCCATGGCCAGTACAATAGAGCGCAGAGGTTCCATACAGAATTTGGACACTCTCACAAATTTGTTCAATGATTTGAGGGTGAGTATAGGCTGGAAGGACCCATTGGGTTTCAGTATTAGAAACCGGGTCGAATAGTATCCCCTGCCTCTCTGGCACAGAGGTACCGGCACTACCACTCCTGTGTCCAGGAGGGATCGCACAACCAGGTGTAGAGCTTGCGCTTTCAACGGATCCGAAGGAATAACCGTCGTGCAGAACTGGCGAGGTGGGCGTCTCTTGAAAGAGATAGTGTACCCGTGAGAGACAACTTCCCGCACACAGGTGTCTGAAGTGGTCCCGGCTGAATTGCAGAAGCCGGCATCTCACCCTGTGATCCCCCAGGGGGAGGCCCGGCCTGTCATGCAGCAGGCTTGTCTTGTTTGGAAGCAGGCTGATGGCAGTCCAGGATTGTTTAGGTTTGGGCTTAGTGGTTTTGGATGCACAAGCTTGTCTCGGGTATGCCTGACCCTTTGCTTTCCCTGGAGGTCGAAAGGAACAAAAAGTGGTACCTTTGGTGCAGAAGGATTAGTACTTGGGAGAAATGCAGTCCTAGTAGTCGCAAAGTCAGTCACATTCTTATTCAAATCTTCCCCAAATAGGATGTCTCCCTTAAAGCGGAGCACCTCCAAGGTCTTTTTGGAGTCCAGGTCCACCTTCCAGGATCTCAACCACATAATATGGCGAGCAAGTATAGACGTAGTGGATGCCTTGGCAGCCATTACACCTGCCTCAGAAGATGCCTCCTGAATATAGTGGGAGGCGGTTGCAATATGAGACAGATATTGTCTGGCAGTGTCAGAAATATCCTGTGGTGGCTCTTCCTCTAATGCCTGAACCCATGCTTTAATTTCTTTTGTAGCCCAGGGAGGATCCTATAGTGGGTCTATGTACAGCACTGGTAAGGGAGTAAATAGACTGCAGGCATCCCTTCACACGCTTATCCATCAGTTCCTTCAGTGAGGTGACAGTGGTGACAGGCAGAGTAGATGACACCAGAAGACGGGTGACATGAGAGTCCACCGGCGGTGAAGTTTCCCACTTGTTACTCAACTCTGCAGGGATAGGATAATGAGCTAGCATGTTCTTAGACAGGGAGAATTTCTTTCCTGGAGAAGACCAGGGTTCCTGAAGTATTTCTATTAAATGGTCAGACTGTGGTAAGACTACTTTAGCAACCTTCTGACGTTTGAACTTATCAGGTTTCTTAGACGCAGTAGTGGGATCTACCTCATCATCAATTTGTAGAATCAGCTTAATAGCCTCCACTACGTCAGGAACATCAACCTGAGTTGTAGGTTCCTCGTCAGAAGCAACTGTATCAGTGTCTGATGGATCAGTATATTCCCCATCATCAGAAGAATTATCTGAAATATTAGTGGTTTGTGAGGAGGAAGCGGCCCGTTTAGATGACCCCCTGACCCCAGAGGGACATGGGGTAGACTTTTGTCTAACCAAAGATTGATTTATTGTTGTATCTGGGTAGACAGAGTGTCCGCCCAGGGCGGATTAACTACAAGGACAATATGTGGCTGCAATGGCACAGGAGGTCCCAAAGGGGGCGTAAGACGTGTCACAAGTGTATTCAGCATACTGGAGAACGCTGCCCAAGGTGACTCCTGATTGGCTACAGGAGCAGCGGGCTGACTGGGAGATATATGGCACCCAGTACACAAACCATCAGTTAAAACTTCCCCCTCAGGTAAATCCTTGGTGCAAGCACTGCATGAAGCAGGAGCACCCACGGGTTTCCCATCCTTTGTGGCAGACATTATAGTGAATGTAGCCGTAGAGCGTAATAGTACAATATAGCCAGACAAATACAATACCTGCAAAACACTCCCTTATTTATGTGACAGTAAATACAGAACATAAACAGAACATAAATACGGTATGAGGTGACTGAAGAGTGCAGTAAAATACACTTAACAGAATATACTGCACAGCACTATATATTTGACCCTGACGCACCTAGCTCCCCAGGGTACAGAATACAGTGATAGCTATAGCTGTGATACACTGAAAGTGAATTTTAAACAGAAGAAGCAGGCACAAACAGTAACAGTGACATTACAGAAATTATTTTAGACACAATAAAACTGCACTGGACTAGTAAATAAATATATATATATAACAATGTACAGCCAGAGACTGTATATATCAGAACACTTGTAATAAATATTCTGGTAGAGGTACACTTGTTCTTAATTAACATTGTCTTTAGAATGACATGTAGAATACTTAAGTGACTGTAAAATCACAGCGCTGATGAGGTAGTCAGATTTATAGAGGAGACTTCGCCCTGCAGTCCCGGAGACCAGACACAGCTACTTGAGAAGATGGCGCCGAAATCTCAGTCAGGGAGTGAGGGAGAGTGAGAAGCAGCTCCAGGGCGGGAACACCAGCAGTAGATGGCGTCTGGGGCTGGGGGAGGGGCTACCGGTCAGCGCCTTATCCCCTATGCTGGTCCTCACCACCGGGTACTGTGGAGCCTTATGAAAACGGATTTTACACAATCCAACCTATGCTCCCTGCCCTGGTGGATATAGTGGGGTCCCTGTACTGACACAGTGTTCAAGTCAGCGGCGTGGTCTGTCTCCTGGGACCATGACCGGATCGTGATTTAGCGGCGGGTCCCGCCTGGGGGACCCTCTTACCTCCTCCCTAAGAAGCAGCCACGTGATCCAGTAGAGCGTGTCTGTTGGTGTGCCTGGAAACCGGAGTGCCTCCGCCGCAAGTACCCGGGAACCAGGCCAGCGGGAGTATGTGGCGCTGCTGGGGAGGTGATGGAGCCGCAGCACAGTATGCCACAATGGCATATAAAGTGCTGCAGCCCTTGAAGTCTTCTAAAAGCTCTTTTCAGGGCTGCCTAGCGCAGCCCCCTGTTAAGTGACCGGCTCTGCAGGCACCAATTTACAAACTGAGCTCCAGTGTCCGGAGGCGGGGTTATAGAGGAAGCCATGCAATGCATCATGGGAACAGTCAAAGCTTTAGCCTGTTGGTGTCTCTGGATCAAGATCCAACTATACACCCCCGATGTATTCCCTGTGGAACACAGTGTACCCCACTGCAGAAATGAGCTATGGATTATTTCAACCACTGATCTCAGGCCACTTTTCACATACTGTATGTATACCAGAAAGAAATGTATTTGTTGTAATAATCCAAATTTAGAGAGTTTGGCTCTAAGAGGAGATGCAGAACTACTTAATTGTTTAATAACCTCAGATTATGCAACTGTAAATACAGACTAATTTGTACCTGTTTTACTACTTTTATAACCAGTCCCCATGTAACAAATAGGGAGTCAGCAAGGATGCTCATTAGCTCTTTATGATGTTTAATTAACTGCAATAAATTGCTGCTATGGAAAGCTGTCTGTATCCCCTCAAATGTAGATCTTTTAAATAGATAAGGGATTCAGGGGCCTAGTTACCATTGTGGGGCCCCCAATAATTCAATATCCAACTTGGTGCGATTTGTGAGGGTGCATACTTAGAGCAGCTCAGTATTGCTCCAGTGAGGCAGCAGCTTCCCCAAAAACAGCTGTCCCCACAATCTATAAAGCTACGTACACACTACATGATGTGTGTACCCAGTGACATCGCGGATGACGGGACCCGGGGGGGGGCTGGCATCGGCAAGTACATACAAACTCACTGATGCCAGCAGCGGTGGAGCAACAGTGGGGGCCATTTGGCAGCATGACCCTTGCTAGTGATGTCTTCTGTCGGTCCTGCATGTAGGAGCGGTAGAGGATGTTGCTGACAACATGCGGGAGTGTGCATCATCAGTGACATAGGTGGTCATTCCGAGTTGATCGCTCGCTAGCTGTTTTTAGCAGCTGTGCAAACGCTAGGCCGCCGCCCTGTATTTTAGCTTAGCAGAAGTGCGAACGAAAGGATCGCAGAGCAGCTACAAAGTTTTTTTGTGCAGTTTTAGAGTAGCTCAAAACCTACTCAGCGCTTGCGATCACTTCAGACTGTTCCATTCCTGCTTTGACGTCACAATCACGCCCTGCGTTCGCCCAGCCACGCCTGCATTTTTCCTGGCACACCTGCGTTTTTCGAACACTCCCTGAAAACGGTCAGTTGACACCCAGAAACACCCACTTCATGTCAATCACTCTGCGGCCAGCAGTGCGACTGAAAAGCATCGCTAGACCCTGTGTGAAACTACATCGTTCGTTGTAATAGTACACCGCGTGTGCGCATTGCACCGCATACGCATGCGCAGAAGTGCCTCATCGCTGCACAGTGAACGAGTGCAGCTAGCGATGAACTCGGAATGACCACCATAATGCATATACACTTGAAGATTTGAACAATGTGTTGTTCTGACCCTTCGCAAACAGCCACATTGTTTACAATATGGTCTACTGTGTAACCGGCATTACACTGCTACTTTTGTACTTACCACTGCCTGATCTAGCTGAATGTGCAAGCATGATACAAGCTCACGTATGAGCATGGCACACAGTGCAATGTTGGCAGAGTGATCTGCTCTGATCAAGCTTCACAACTTCAGAATATCTTTGCATAAGAAGGAATGGGGCTCTGGGAATTATTTTAAATATAATTAATATTATATTATTCAGCCCCATCAGGTGAATAATAATGGGTGGGCCTATTACAGGTTGAGTATCCCTTATCCAAAATGCTTGGGACCAGAAGTATTTTGGATATGGGATTTTTCCGTATTTTAGAATAATTGCATACAATAATGAGATATCATGGTGATGGGCCCTAAGTCTAAGCACAGAATGCATTTATGTTACATATACACCTTATACACACAGCCTGAAGGTCATTTTACCCTATATTTTTTATAACTTTGTACATTAAACAAAGTGTGTGTACATTCACACAATTCATTTATGTTTCATATACACCTTATACACACAGCCTGAAGGTCATTTAATACAATATTTTTAATAACTTTGTGTATTAAAGAAAGTTTGTGTACATTGAGCCATCAAAAAACAAAGGTTTCACTATCTCACTCTCACTCAAAAAAGTCCGTATTTCGGAATATTTGGATATGGGATACTCAACCTGTACTAAAAACATGCAGAAATTAGCATTACTGCATGTGTATCAAGCCCATAAAGGATAATGAATAGACCCCTAAGTCCTGCAGCAAGACAGGAACAGCTCCAGCTGACATCCCAGCTTCTTCAAGTAACTGGGAAATCCTGGGGGAAGAAGGTTCCATCTGTGAGAAGAACATCTAGGGCGGGATGCACCAAGGCTAAAAATGTGGACAAACCTCTAAAAATGCAGTTTTCAAAGGTTTGGCCTCTTACCGCATATGCACCAGGCCCTGGAGCTCTTATCACAAGAGCTGTCCTGTGTGATTTTCTTCAAGCATACTGCGTTATTCTTGTGAAGAGTGGTGGGACACATGGCAAGCAAAATGCTATGCTTTATGCATCCCGCCCCTGGTCTCTTCAGTCCTTACTTCTCCTGGCATCTCCCACCCGGCTCCTCTTCCTCAACTGACATCCACATCAGCTTCACATTTTGGGGAAGATGTACTAAGCCTTAGAGAGTGATAAAATGGAGACAGATAAAGTACCAGCCAACGAGCTCCTAACTGCTAAGTTACAGGCTGTATTTGAAATATGACAGGAGCTGACTGGCTGGTAGAGTCTCTCTCTCCACTTTATCACTCTCCAAAGCTTAGTGCATCCTGTCCTCAGACTCCTCCCACCACCTCAATGATGTCTGTGATGAACAGAGCAGTCTGACTATTCCCACATACGTATCACATACGATATATATTGTATGCGGCCCTTTTGCATACGATGTATCGTATGCAATCCTAGCCAATGCTCTGGGTTCCGACAAATGTATAGTGTAGCCTTTGCGATCTCCAACTCCGATCTGATGAGCATGGGACTGCGCATCGTATTCGGAGGTAAAAACACCTGCGATTTGCCTCTTTTCGTCTGATTTCTCGGGCCGATCGGATGAAATTGGCCCAAATTGCACAAGTGTATGGGTAACTTTAGGCAGTAGGACACCCTCTTAGCCATTCTGACCCTGCTTACATAATCATGTAAAAAAATGTGAAAAAAAAGCAAAAACACAAAACCAGCCTTTCAAGGCTAAAAAGGCTAAAATGTCAATGCTGCCAAGGTGAAAGTCATGGTATATTTATTTATTTATGCTAATTCTGTTCCCTTTGTGCTGAAAGAGACAAGCACTTTCAAATATCTGTTTGATCAAAAATTCTCATATACAGTATATAGAGGGTTATTCAGAGATGAATGCAGACAGCTGCATACGAAGCCAGATCTGCGTTCACCTCCGCACATGCTGGGGGCTGCCCAGCACAGGGCAAGACCGCCCAGTATGTGTGAGGCCGCCTCTCGATGCATCAGCGATGCATTAGATTGCGGACACATCGGAACTATGCCGCTATTTTTTTTCTTTTCGGAACGGCTGCGTGAGACGTCACGCAGCCCACTTGAAAATGGTCCGATCCCACCCCCGTTCGCTCCGCCCTGCCGTTCCAATGCCACCCCACAAACGCCCGCCGCCTCTATCACATTGCAGTTGCATCCATCGGGGATGTGACCACAATGTATGTGTCCGTGTAGCCGCTGCGCATGCTCAGTTTGAATGACCCCCATAGTCCCTATACATCAGAATACAGCAGCATGCTGAGATCTCTCAGCTGACTGATACCTCCTTATTCTTCCTTTCCCTATATAAAATAATATTCCGTATCCTGGACAGTCACAGAATAGGAGACATAGGACCTGATTCTGAGATGCATCTATTTTTTTTAGAATGTAGGTAATTTTTATTTAAATAGGTAGGTGATATTTTTTGGTAGATACAAATGTAGGAACACAGTGCAGAACCTCTGGTAGACACCTCCTATTAATAATCCTGCAGTTGAAGGGGTTTAAATAGCATAATTTGGTTAATAAAGCATACTTGCTGACTATCTGGCTGCTCCCTCCAGGAGGGAGCAGCCAGTCCAGCTTACCAGGGGACGGTGCTCGGGAAAAGGGGCTGGTCAGGGGGCGTGGTGATTTGAATGCATCATAGCAGCTCCGCCCCCACTATGCAATGTCCACATTACCAGCATAGCAAAGCCCACTTTACCTGATGCTGTGGGCGGGTTTGTACAAATGCGGTGGTAAGCGGGGGAGCTACCAAGTCGCGGGAAACTTGCCCCCTCTTCTGGGTGGCTGGGAGTGCCACCCAATTTCCTGGAACCTTCCAGCCATTCCGGGTGAGTAGGCAAGTATGTAAGAAAGACATGACAGTTTTTAGGTGAATTTCTCTAAAAAGCTCAATAATGAGGTGGGACCGGTAGGTGGAAGCAGTGCCCTGTGTCGGAAAGAGAATAGCTGCCCCCACCCCCTTCATGAGGAAGGGGCATGACAAAACCGATCCTAGAAAAAGCCCATGCATTGATCCCCCCCCCCCCCCCCCCCGTATATATATAAATCCACTGTTGATCAGAATTCAGGAACTAGTGACTGAACTCCATGTATGTATAGCCCCCATATGTTTTTACATCAAAGGGAGGTAGGAGAACCATTCCATGATCGGATAGAGGCAGCTTGCCTCACACTAATGCATGTCAGATCCTGATTGCTAGTGGACGATTATACTAATCAATGGGAGAGAATGACTAATATCAGCATTGGAGGAGTGCATGCATATTAACGCTCTAACTACTGACTGACTACTAACATTGGACAGAGTTAACATCATGGCCGTAACTAGGGGGGGCTAAGGGGTCACGTGCCCCGGGCGCCGGAAAGAGGGGGGCGCCGAGAACTCTGCCTGTCTCCTTCAGCGGCCGGACAGCACTGAAGGAGACTCAGGACTGGCATTACCCGTTCAAAGCAGTCGGCAATGCTGGGAGGAAAGGCGCCCTCCCTGCTGCGTGCTGCGCGCTTACAGGAAAAGGCAATCCTAGGCAGTGCAGGAGGGATCACATCAGCGCGATCTCCATGGCCGGGTTTCCCATCCCCTCCCTCCCCTCTCCTCAGAGACGGACACGCCAGACGACATACTTGAGGGAGATCAGATGCAGCCGACGAGGCTGAGGGGCTGTTCTGGCTGAAAGCAGGTGGAGCTAAGAGGGCCAGGCAGTGATCGGTAAGTAAGTCAGCCGGCTGGGCTGACTGAAGAGGCAGACAGCAGGTGTAGCTGAGAGTGGGGTTAGGTTACAGAGAGCAGAGTGTCTGACACGGGCCATGCTGATGATCGTGGCTGCATGCAAACTGCTTCTCACTCACAGGCAGATGTCTGCCTGTGATAAGCAGCTCGGGACTGGGATCATCAGTGCCAGCAGCCCTCTTTGCCAGCATTTTAGTAATGGATCCATGTTTTAGCTACAGGCATGTGGGTAGAGTGCCTCCCTCCCCCAGTTTCAAGTCCCAGCAGACTCACATCTCCCGACAGCTCAGCTTCCTCTATTCTTCACTCCTGTACATGTTGCTCCACCCCCCAGGTCTTCTGCAGGTGCTCTGTTCTCCTCCTCACCCTGCCCTCTCGTGATGTGACTTCCAGGTCCTGACCACAAAGGGAGCATAGACACAACCCTTCCATTAGCTGGTCTAGACATAGGCTCTCAGAAGTTCCCCTGCTGTGCCTCTGCTACCCTCCCTAAGTCCCTATGTGTATCACTACCCCTTTCCCTATATATCTATGTATGACTCTGCCTGTACTTACCCACCCCATGTGTACCCCTTTCCCTATATACCATGTGTGCCTCTTTCATCTATATCGGCTATGTTTATGCCGCCCCTTCATCTGTGTCTGTGCACCTCCACCTTCTATGCTTCAGCCCACTTTCCCATCAGTGCCTCTGCTCAGGTTATCTTTGGCACATTCTCCATCCATGTTCTTCTGTCAGCTCGATCTGTGCCTCTGATACCCCCCTCCTCTGTGCCTCTGCTCCCTATGCCATCTGTACCTCTGCCAGCATCTCCATTAGTCCATCTGCCTCCCCACTCCATGTGTGCCTCTGCCCCTTTCCCCATTAGTACCTCTACTACCTCCTGTGTGCCTATGCCTCCTCTACTCCCCTTCATGGCTGGCAGCTGTCATCAGAAGAGGCACAGGCCAACAGACGCAAGACCATGTAAAACGCCACATAATTCATCTGAGACATGTCAGGTAAGCATCATTTTCTATTATAATTTTATATTTCTACTTTCTGGGCAGTATGCAGCATGGTGTTAGCGCCACTGACTGCTAAATATTCCCAATATTTTATGTGACTGCATATGCAGCAAAGCATTTTACGCTGATGCCGTGTCTGTTCATACTGTATACCTGTCTGACTAGATCCCCAGTGGCTTTGCGGCTTTTCCCCATTGACCATAATGACATGTCCTTCTTTTGGATATGCGTTTCTCCCTCACTCCTCTCTCTCTCTTCCTCTCCTCTATCTCTCTCCCTCACCCGGACCTCCTCTCTCCCGTCTCTCTCTCTCTTCTCTCCTCTACCTCCCTCCCTACTGTGCAGTGTAATGTAGGGTTTCACTACTGCGTGGCGTATTTTAAATTATTATTCATTTTAACCTTTACTTTTTAAGTATTTGTTCTTTTATTCTAATTTTATTTTATTGTACTTTTATTTATTTTTTTGGTGGGGGGTAGGCGGCAAATTACTGCCTTGCCCCGGGTGCCGAAAATCCTAGTTTCGGCCCTGAATAACATAATATTGGTTGCTAACTAATCAACTTTTAATTAGATTGTATATTGATTGATTTTATGCATGTTTTATGGCCATATATATGTTGTGTTTGTATAAATAAATATTATTTTAATATAATTGAATAATTGGACTGAACAGCGCTTCCTGATAAACTTTGGTTTACTCTTAACATTTTGACAGACTTAACTGGGAATATATGAGACATACGTTGTTGCTATTTGGATTCACAGGAGCCATTTTAGATTCCGTAATGGCATTATCCCAATCCCCCTCAGCATGGGTCTTTAGCAATGGCTTTCTTTCTAGATCATTTCCTTTTTTAATGGAACAAGACAAGGATGTCTGTTGTCCCCTCTGATTTTATATTAGCCATGGAACCTCTGGCACAGAAAATTAGATTAGCAGAAGACTTTATATGGTTCCCTTTTATAAAGTTATGCCTTTTCGCAGATGATATACCAAACCCTTAACTTCCTTAGCTATCCTACATAATATACTGGATAGGTTTGGAAAGGCCTCTTATTATAAGATTAAGAAGACTAAATTAGAAACCTTACCCATAACGTATCATTATCCGATTTAATATCTCTTAGGAGATCATCCCAATACACTTGGAAGTCTCCATATCTTACTTACTTTGTGATAAAAATCCCTGTACAAATTAAAAATGTCTTTGAAATTAATATGAATTCAATATATTATATATATTTTATAATTTGTAAAATCGTGAGGTTCATATTAAATATCATGGTTAGGCAAGATAGCTGCCTTTAAAATGTCACTACAGGTTGAGTATCCCATATCCAAATATTCCGAAATACAGAATTTTTTGAGTGAGAGTGAGATAGTGAAACCTTTGTTTTCTGATGGCTCAATGTACACAAACTTTGTTTAATACACAAAGTTATTCAAAATATTGTATTAAATGACCATCAGGTTGTATGTATAAGGTGTATATGAAAGATAAATTAATTGTGTGTATGTACACAAACTTTGTTTAATACACTATGTTATTAAAAAAATAAGAATTTACTTACCGATAATTCTATTTCTCATAGTCCATAGTGGATGCTGGGAACTCCGTAAGGACCATGGGGAATAGCGGCTCCGCAGGAGACTGGGCACAAAAGTAAAAGCTTTATGACTAGCTGGTGTGCACTGGCTCCTCCCCCCATGACCCTCCTCCAAGCCTCAGTTAGGATACTGTGCCCGGACGAGCGTACATAATAAGGAAGGATCTTGAATCCCGGGTAAGACCCATACCAGCCACACCAATCACACCGTACAACTTGTGATCTGAACCCAGTTAACAGTATGATAAACGTAGGAGCCTCTGAAAAGATGGCTCACAACAATAAACAACCTGATTTTTGTAACAATAACTATATACAAGTATTGCAGACAATCCGCACTTGGGATGGGCGCCCAGCATCCACTACGGACTATGAGAAATAGAATTATCGGTAAGTAAATTCTTATTTTCTCTGACGTCCTAGTGGATGCTGGGAACTCCGTAAGGACCATGGGGATTATACCAAAGCTCCCAAACGGGCGGGAGAGTGCGGATGACTCTGCAGCACCGAATGAGAGAACTCCAGGTCCTCCTCAGCCAGGGTATCGAATTTGTAAAATTTAGCAAACGTGTTTGCCCCTGACCAAGTAGCTGCTCGGCAAAGTTGTAAAGCCGAGACCCCTCGGGCAGCCGCCCAAGATGAGCCCACCTTCCTTGTGGAATGGGCTTTTACAGATTTTGGCTGTGGCAGGCCTGCCACAGAATGTGCAAGCTGAATCGTACTACAAATCCAACGAGCAATCGTCTGCTTAGAAGCAGGAGCACCCAGCTTGTTGGGTGCATACAGGATAAACAGCGAGTCAAATTTTCTGACTCCAGCCGTCCTGGAAACATATATTTTCAGGGCCCTGACTACGTCCAGCAACTTGGAGTCCTCCAAGTCCCTAGTAGCCGCAGGCACCACAATAGGCTGGTTCATGTGAATCGCTGAAACCACCTTAGGGAGAAATTGAGGGCGAGTCCTCAGTTCTGCCCTGTCTGAATGAAAAATTAGGTAAGGGCTTTTATATGATAAAGCCGCCAATTCTGAGACACGCCTGGCTGAAGCCAGGGCTAACAGCATGACCACTTTCCATGTGAGATATTTTAATTCCACAGTGGTGAGTGGTTCAAACCAATGTGACTTTAGGAGACTCAACACTACATTGAGATCCCAAGGTGCCACTGGAGGCACAAAAGGAGGCTGTATATGCAGTACCCCTTTGACAAACGTCTGAACTTCAGGCACTGAAGCCAGTTCTTTTTGAAAGAATATTGACAGGGCCGAAATTTGAACCTTAATGGACCCTAATTTTAGGCCCATAGATAGTCCTGTTTGCAGGAAATGCAGGAAACGACCCAGTTGAAATTCCTCTGTAGGGGCCTTCTTGGCCTCACACCACGCAACATATTTTCGCCAAATGCGGTGATAATGTTTCGCGGTTACATCCTTCCTGGCCTTGATCAGGGTAGGGATGACTTCATCTGGAATGCCTTTTTCCTTCAGGATCCGGCGTTCAACCTCCATGCCGTCAAACGCAGCCGCGGTAAGTCTTGGAACAGACAAGGTCCCTGCTGGAGCAGGTCCTTTCTTAGAGGTAGAGGCCACGGGTCCTCCGTGAGCATCTCTTGAAGTTCCGGGTACCAAGTCCTCCTTGGCCAATCCGGAGCCATGAGTATAGTTCTTACTCCTCTCCTTCTTATGATTCTCAATACTTTGGGTATGAGAGGCAGAGGAGGGAACACATACACTGACTGGTACACCCACGGTGTTACCAGAGCGTCCACCGCTATCGCCTGAGGGTCCCTTGACCTGGCGCAATATCTGTCTAGTTTCTTGTTGAGACGAGACGCCATCATGTCCACCTTTGGTTTTTCCCAACGGTTTACAATCACGTGGAAGACTTCTGGGTGAAGTCCCCACTCCCCCGGGTGGAGGTCGTGTCTGCTGAGGAAGTCTGCTTCCCAGTTGTCCACTCCCGGAATGAACACCGCTGACAGTGCTGTCACATAATTTTCCGCCCAGCGAAGAATTCTTGCAGCTTCTGCCATTGCCCTCCTGCTTCTTGTGCCGCCCTGTCTGTTTACGTGGGCGACTGCCGTGATGTTGTCCGATTGGATCAATACCGACTGACCCTGAAGCAGAGGCCTTGCTTGACTTAGGGCATTGTAAATTGCCTTTAGTTCCAGGATATTTATGTGAAGAGACGTTTCCATGCTTGACCACAAGCCCTGGAAATTTCTTCCCTGTGTGACTGCTCCCCAGCCTCTCAGGCTGGCATCCGTGGTCACCAGAATCCAGTCCTGAATGCCGAATCTGCGGCCCTCTAGAAGATGAGCACTCTGCAACCACCACAAGAGAGACACCCTTGTCCTTGGAGATAGGGTTATCCGCTGATGCATCTGAAGATGCGATCCGGACCATTTGTCCAGCAGATCCCACTGAAAAGTTCTTGCATGGAATCTTCCGAATGGAATCGCTTCGTAAGAAGCCACCATCTTTCCCAGGACCCTTGTGCATTGATGCACTGACACTTGTCCTGGTTTCAGGAGGTTCCTGACTAGCTCGGATAACTCCCTGGCCTTCTCCTCCGGGAGAAACACCTTTTTCTGGACTGTGTCCAGAATCATCCCTAGGAACAGTAGACGTGTTGTTGGAATCAGCTGCGATTTTGGAATATTTAGAATCCACCCGTGCTGACGTAGCACTACCTGAGATAGTGCTACTCCGACCTCTAACTGTTCCCTGGACCTTGCCCTTATCAGGAGATCGTCCAAGTAAGGGATAATTAAGACGCCTTTTCTTCGAAGAAGAATCATCATTTCGGCCATTACCTTGGTAAAGACCCGTGGTGCCGTGGACAATCCAAACGGCAGCGTCTGAAACTGATAATGACAGTTTTGTACCACAAACCTGAGGTACCCTTGGTGAGAAGGGTAGATTGGGACATGGAGATAAGCATCTTTGATGTCCAGAGACACCATATAGTCCCCTTCTTCCAGGTTCGCTATCACTGCTCTGAGTGACTCCATCTTGAAATTGAACCTTTTTATGTAAGTGTTCAATGATTTCAGATTTAAAATCGGTCTCACCGAGCCGTCCGGCTTCGGTACCACAAACAGCGTGGAGTAATACCCCTTTCCCTGTTGTAGGAGGGGTACCTTGATTATCACCTGCTGGGAATACAGCTTGTGAATAGCTTCCAATACTGCCTCCCTGTCGGAGGGAGACGTTGGTAGAGCAGACTTCAGGAACCGGCGAGGGGGAGACGTCTCGAATTCCAATTTGTACCCCTGTGATACTACCTGCAGGATCCAGGGGTCCACTTGCGAGTGAGCCCACTGCGCGTTGAAATTTTTGAGACGGGCCCCCACCGTGCCTGAGTCCGCTTGTAAAGCCCCAGCGTCATGCTGAAGACTTGGCAGAAGCGGGGGAGGGCTTCTGATCCTGGGAAGGGGCTGCCTGCTGCAGTCTTTTTCCCCTTCCTCTGCCCCGGGGCAGAAATGAGTGGCCTTTTGCCCGCTTGCCCTTATGGGGACGAAAGGACTGAGTTTGAAAAGACGGTGTCTTTTTCTGCTGAGAGGTGACCTGGGGTAAAAAGGTGGATTTCCCAGCCGTCGCCGTGGCCACCAGGTCCGATAGACCGACCCCAAATAACTCCTACCCTTTATACGGCAAAACTTCCATATGCCGTTTGGAATCCGCATCACCTGACCACTGTCGTGTCCATAAACTTCTTCTGGCAGAAATGGACAGCGCACTTACTCTTGATGCCAGGGTGCAAATATCCCTCTGTGCATCTCGCATATATAGTAATGCATCCTTTAAATGCTCTATAGTCAATAATATACTGTCCCTATCCAGGGTATCAATATTTTCAGTCAGGGAATCCGACCAAGCCACTCCAGCGCTGCACATCCAGGCTGAGGCGATTGCTGGTCGTAGTATAACACCAGTATGTGTGTATATACCCTTTAGGATATTTTCCAGCTTTCTATCAGCTGGTTCCTTGAGGGCGGCCGTATCAGGAGACGGCAACGCCACTTGTTTTGATAAGCGTGTGAGCGCCTTATCTACCCTAGGGGGTGTTTCCCAACGCGCCCTAACCTCTGGCGGGAAAGGGTATAATGCCAATAATTTATTAGAAATCAGCAGTTTTTTATCGGGGGAAACCCACGCTTTGTCACACACCTCATTTAATTCATCTGATTCAGGAAAAACTATGGGTAGTTTTTTCACACCCCACATAATACCCCTTTTTGTGGTACTTGTAGTATCAGAAATGTTCAAAGCCTCCTTCATTGCGGTGATCATGTAACGTGTGGCCCTACTGGACATTACGTTTGTCTCGTCACCGTCGACGCTGGAGTCAGTATCCGTGTCTGGGTCTGTGTCGACCATCTGAGGTAACGGGCGCTTTAGAGCCCCTGACGGTGTTTGAGACGCCTGGACAGGCACTAACTGATTTGCCGGCTGTCTCATGTCGTCAACAGTTTTTTGCAAAGTTCTGACACTGTCACGTAATTCCTTCCATACGACCATCCAGTCAGGTGTCGACTCCCTAGGGGGTGACATCACTATTACAGGCAATTGCTCCGCCTCCACATCATTTTCCTCCTCAGACATGTCGACACAATCGTACCGACACACAGCACACACACAGGGAATGCTCTGATAGAGGACAGGACCCCACGAGCCCTTTGGGGAGACAGAGGGAGAGTTTGCCAGCACACACCAGAGCGCTATATATATACAGGGATAACCTTATATAAGTGTTTCTCCCTTCTATAGCTGCTGTATTTGTATTATCTGCCAATTAGTGCCCCCCCTTTCTTGTTTTACCCTGATTCTGTAGCAGGACTGCAGGGGAGAGTCAGGGAGCCGTCCTTCCAGCGGAGCTGTGAGGGAAAATGGCGCTTGTGTGCTGAGGAGATAGGCTCCGCCCCCTTTTCGGCGGCCTTTTCTCCCGCTTTTTTTAGGAAAACTGGCAGGGGTTAAATGCATCCATATAGCCCAGGAGCTATATGTGATGCATTTCTTTAGCCATATAAGGTTTAAAACGTGTTTTATTGCGTCTCAGGGCGCTCCCCCCCAGCGCCCTGCACCCTCAGTGACCGGAGTGTGAAGTGTGCTGAGAGCAATGGCGCACAGCTGCAGTGCTGTGCGCTACCTTATTGAAGACAGGAACGTCTTCTGCCGCCGATTTTTCCGGACCTCTTCGCTCTTCTGGCTCTGTAAGGGGGCCGGCGGCGCGGCTCCGGGACCCATCCAAGCTGAGCCTGTGATCGTCCCTCTGGAGCTAATGTCCAGTAGCCAAGAAGCCCAATCCACTCTGCATGCAGGTGAGTTCGCTTCTTCTCCCCTTAGTCCCACGATGCAGTGAGCCTGTTGCCAGCAGGTCTCACTGAAAATAAAAAACCTATTTAAACTTTTACTCTAAGCAGCTCAGGAGAGCTACCTAGCATGCACCCTTCTCGGCCGGGCACAAAAATCTAACTGAGGCTTGGAGGAGGGTCATGGGGGGAGGAGCCAGTGCACACCAGCTAGTCATAAAGCTTTTACTTTTGTGCCTAGTCCCCTGCGGAGCCGCTATTCCCCATGGTCCTTACGGAGTTCCCAGCATCCACTAGGACGTCAGAGAAATATTGGCTAAAATTACCTTCAGCCTGTGTATATAAGGTGTATATGTAACATGAATGCATTCTGTGCTTAGACTTGGGTCCCATCTTCATGCTATCTCATTATGGTATGCAATTATTCCAAAATACGGAAAAATGTGATATCCAAAATACTTCTGGTCCCAAGCATTTTGGATATGGGATACTCAACCTGTATTACCACAACTAATGTATCTGTTTAGAACTATTCCTTATGTTTGACTTGGTGTTCAGCATTGTATTTCAATATTACCTGTGATTTCACATTATTTTGATTGACTATACTCATATTTCTTTTAATGACTATTTAGAAGATTGTGCCCTCCAATTCTGTATAATCCCTCCTCATGATATCTGCTTTATCCTATAGTTGCTTAGGGGAACTAATTATTACGGGGTGGCTGAGATGGGCGGCTCTGATTTTTGGTTTATTGCTCTCTTTCTACCTTTTTTTTTTATGCTTCTTCGTGCAGACATGACGGGGACATACCGGAAAGTGCTGAGACAAGGGCTGGTGTCCCGTGCACACCTAGTGGGCTTCTTAACTATTTATTCATCTATTTAAGAGGTTGGATTGTACTGTATGTTTGTATTGTTTACACCTTGAAATGGCTTATCTATAATGATATAAAATACATATAGATTTTGCTGCAAAGTTCCCTGAGTGCCTTTTTCTCTTTTGAATTGAATCACGTCCAAGTGCATTTCATCAGAATAATTTAATCAGTGGGTGTGTTGAAGAAGTCATTCTGACAAAACGCGCTTGGCCGTGGTTACAAGGTGAGCGATGTAACGTCACGTGATCTGGGTTACTATGAGTGATAATGGACTCCGGAGATGCTGGGTATTGCCTGAAATGATCTTTGTGATTTAATATATGCGCTATTGTGAGAAACCTTGTTGATAGATAGATAGATTTCTGAAAAAACGGAGGCACACAATAGTGTAGTATTTTCATCAATCCAACAGTTTTTACTGAAGTAATACTAAAAACACACTCACAAAAGGAATGGTGACATGTAACCTTACATGTCACCATTCCTTTTGTGAGTGTGTTTTTAGTATTACTTCAGTAAAAACTGTTGGATTGATAAAAATACTACACTATTGTGTGCCTCCGTTTTTTCAGAAATCTATCTATCTATCTATCTATCTATCTATCTATCTATCTATCTATCTATCAACAATGACGGATGCAGCAGCACTCAGAGACTCTCAACAAAACTATGTGTATTCGGAAGATCACAACATGAAGTCCAACATTTTGGGGTAACAGAACTCCTTTGTCAAGGGGTGTATACATAAGAAATCTAGATACATATAGGTATGGCCCTAGAAATCTAGAAACATATAGGTATGGTTTTTTTTAGTTGAAACCCTGCCAGTATTTTAAGTTGGATAATGAAGGATATGTGTAACTGTCAATAATTTCTGTTTACCTCTCTTGTTAATCACGCTCCAAGTCTGCAGCTACTGCGTTGCACTATGTAGAAAAATATATACCAAGGTATATTCGGGCGCTGCCTTACTAAGCAGCTGCCTCAGAACAAAGGGGGAGTCACTCCCACAATTATATAGGGAAACCAAACAACAAATAGGAGGCTGCGCAGAGTAATATTGGTATATATTACAATATGAGAGAGCAAATAAATATCTCTATTAAAACTATTTATTGCACAATTAATAACAATTTATAAAAACATTCATGTCACATTAAATAAAAAAATATAAATACATATATTAGGTTATTAGAATGTTACCACCCATGTGTATCTGGAGCAAAGGATTTTTGCTGGAATAGTCTGTTCCTATTATCACAAAAATACCCAATTTGAGTGGGAGTCCAGTGGAGGAAAACAGCAATGTCCCTTATTGGTGAGCTCCTCATGCATTGCGGTCTGAGACCTCCTAGCACAAACTATTGCTGGGCCCCTCTTGTGATGCAGTGGATTGTAATGTCCAGGGGTTGGTCCGGATCCTTTCTCCAGTGCACTTGTAGCTGGGTAACACAAGCACCTAACCAGTTTCGCTGTACTCAGCTGGCAGCTTTTTCAAAGGTTTATTTGCTCTCTCATATTGTAATATACACCAATATTACTCAGCGCAGCCTCCTATTTGTTGACTGCATTGCACTAAACTGCCCTTGTCTTTGTCCAGTCACTAACCTTATGTGAGTAGCTTTTCCGATGACATCGCCTACTGCTGTAGAGATGTGTATTGCCAGGGCTCTAGAGCAGTATGAGACAGGGCAGAAGCAGCAAAATCCTGATACAGGCAGTTGTTACCATTATGACATCACAGCATGACCTCACAGACAGACACACAATGCATTTTCTATATGCATTTTCGTGATTGGGGCCCTGGCCCCACATGGGTTGCATTTTTTTTTTTACTTGAAACCCCACCAGTATTTTCAGTTGGATTATGAAGGGTATGTGTGTCAGATCCATCAATGCATGTAGTCAGAGGTGTAGGTAGCTGCCATGGTGCCGGAGCAAGGGTATAGGCCTATACAGACGGGCCGATGCGGGAGAGATGTGTGCTGAGTGAACCGCTCAGCACACATCTCTCCCGCCGCACAGCACAGCGCGATCTGTAATGAGCGTGCGGGGGGAGACGGGGGGGGCGCTCACTTCACCCAGCGGGTGAAGTTAGCGACCCGCTAGATTGGCCTGCACGGCAGGCCAATCTAGCACCAGCGAGCTGTTTATATACAGTACATAGCTGTTTATATACGTTACACCACAGTACAGCCGCTTATTTATGTTACCCCGCAGTAGAGCGGTTTATATATGTTACACCACAGTAGAGTCGCTTATACACGTTACACTGCAGTAGAGCTGTTTATATATGTTACACCACAGTAGAGCCACTTATACATGTTACACCACAGTAGAGCCGCTTATACACTATACACCACAGTAGAGCCGCTTATACAGGTTACACCACAGTAGAGCCGCTTATACACGTTACACCACAGTAGAGCCGCTTATACACGATACACCACAGTAGAGCCGCTTATACACGTTACACCACAGTAGAGCCGCTTATACACGTTACACCACAGTAGAGCCGCTTATACACATTACACCACAGTAGAGCCGCTTATACACGATACACCACAGTAGAGCCGCTTATACACGTTACACCACAGTAGAGCCGCTTATACACGTTACACCACAGTAGAGCCGCTTATACACGTTACACCACAGTAGAGCCGCTTATACACGTTACACCACAGTAGAGCCGCTTATACACGATACACCACAGTAGAGCCGCTTATACATGATACACCACAGTAGAGCCGCTTATACACGTTACACCACAGTAGAGCCACTTATACACAATACACCACAGTAGAGCCGCTTATACATGTTACTCTGCAGCTACTAATGCAGAGAGGGGTGCTGCAACAGCAGCTAGGTCAGAGAGAGGTGCTGCAGCATCAATGTAGAGAGGTGGTGCAGCAAATGGAGCAACAGCCGATGCCGAGAGAGGTGATGCAGCAGCCGAAGCTTAAAGAGGTGTTGCAACAGCCGTGGCAGAGAGGTGCTGCAGCAGCTGGGGCAGAAAAAGGTGCTGTTGCAGCTGGGATAGAGAGAGGTACTGCAGCAGCTGGGACAGGTAGAGGTGCTGCAGTAGCTGGGACAGAGAGAAGTGCTGCAGCAGCCAGGGGCAGAAAGAGGTGTTGTAGCAGACAGAAGTAACCCTGCTGCACAGCTACAAGCAGACAGTGAGACATAAAGAGGATGGTTGTCCTGCTGGCTGTCAGTGTTTCCTGGTGTCGCCTCTGGCCTGTCCTGTTCCCTACCTAGTCTTTGAGTCAGCGTGCGCCACCTGCTTCTCCTTCTCCTGCTCTGTGGCTGCCTGTACAGCGGCCAGCGGTAAAGCGGGTGGAGGGAGGGGGTGTAGGCAGCGGTGCGCCCTCTATCTTTCAGGCGACTGGAGTTTGCGCTCCACCGGAGCCACCCTCGCTACACTGCTGCATGTAGTAGCCTATGAAGAACAAACATACAAAGATAGATAGATAGATAGATAGATAGATAGATAGATAGATAGATAGGGATGAGGTTAATTTGACGGCTGACGGAATCCCGACACCCATCACAAAGCTGGCGCTGGAATTCCAAAATGGTCAGGACACCGACGTCACGACCTAAGTAAGTATAGCGCCTGCATTAGGTTTAGGGCTGGGGGGGCTAGTTTAGCCGACTCACAGGGAGGTTAGGGTTAGGCTGCGAGGGGGGTGGAGGGTTGGGTTAGGCTGTGGGAAGTTAGGGTTTGGGATCAGGGGAGAGGGAAGATCAGCTCCAACTCACCCATCTGCATTGAAAGCTTCAGGAACCCAGTGTCAGTCTTCTTACTGCCGGGATCCCAAGCGCAGGTATATCACACTGAATCCGATAGATAGATAGATAGATAGATAGATAGATAGATAGATAGATAGATAGATAGATAGATAGATAGATAGATAGATAGATACATACATTCTGGAAAGACTTTAATTTGATGAAATTATTTGCTTGATATTTTTCAACTATTAATAAAAATGCACAAATCATTCATTTAACACAGTTTAAAAACCTCCAGTACTTTCTAGAAGGTCACTAACAGGTTTCTACACGTTCCTGCTATCTCAGTTGTTACTTGTTTGGGGTCTAAGATGGTTCCTCTCTTTTTCATGCATTTCTCCCAAGTCACATTTTGTAGAAGTCACACACCCTCACCACGACTACTGCGAATTGGCAATTCTAATTGGTTCTTGCATTTCTCTAGTGTGCTCTTTCATGCGAGTTATGCCAGCTTCATGAAACAAACTTGCATTTGCAAACTCGCATCTAATTGGATTGATCCCATAAGGTGTTAGACTATACACTGAACAAGTATCTTTATCTTTTGCATATTCACTTGAAATTGTTTGGCTCTGCATAATAAATACAGAATAGAAAGGCGTCTATGCCAATCATCTTTGCACATGGGGGAGAGAGTTAAAAAAAAGAAAGAATTTGAGATGAGGAAATGAAGTCTCCCAGGACGCTGAGAAATACATAAACAAGCACACCTGTACTGACAAGAAAAGTGTTATTAGACTTGGAAAATAAATAAATATGAATAGCGTATTGTAAACAAAGAATGTGCTCTGGGAGTAAAGAACCTAAAAAGAAAGCTGCCATTTCTTTGTAAGGTCTATCTAATATACTGTAGACCTTTATTTTACTCACAAGGATTTACTAAAAGTTGTAGCTGTCACTCACTATATATCTGCTATGTGGGTCAAATGGTCATAAATAATTGTCAACATACAAATGAAAATAACCACCAGAAAAATATAAGAAAAAATCCTGTCAAAAGAGGCCTCCACATGTTATACTGGGCTAATGGGGGTCATTCCGAGTTGTTCGCTCGCTAGCAGATTTTAGCAGCTTTGCACACGCTAAGCCGCCGCCTACTGGGAGTGAATCTTAGCTTATCAAAATTGCGAACGAAAGATTAGCAGAATTGCGAATAGACACTTCTTAGCAGTTTCTGAGTAGCTCCACACTTACTCGGCATCTGCGATCAGTTCAGTGCTTGTCGTTCCTGGTTTGACGTCACAAACACACCCAGCGTTCGCCCAGACACTCCTCCGTTTCTCCAGCCACTCCCGTGTTTTTCCCAGAAACGGTAGCGTTTTTTCACACACTCCCATAAAACGGCCAGTTTCCGCCCAGAAACACCCACTTCCTGTCAATCACATTCCGATCACCAGAACGAAGAAAAAACCTCGTAATGCCGTGAGTAAAATTCCTAACTGCATAGCAAATTTACTTGGCGCAGTCGCACTGCGGACATTGCGCATGCGCATTAGCGACTAATCGCTCCGTTGCGAGAAAAAAATAACGAGCGAACAACTCGGAATGACCCCCAATGTTTGGGAACCTGCATACATAGGTGTATCTATAATGGGTGCAAGGTGTGCCGTGCTCATGGGCCCTTGGGTCCATGGGGGATAACACCCCGCACCCAGGGGCTGGCTGGCAACTTTTAGCCTGGGGGGCAAGTCCAGAGCACTGGCCCATAAGTAATGGCGCCATCTTAAATGGAGGTTGGTTTGTTTAAAAAATATTTATTAATAAAAAAATTAGGCCTGTTGTAAATTATCCCAAAGATACTTTATTATAAATTTGTCAGTGCGGCCGCGGCTTCAGCAGAGCTGTGCAGTGCAGGGGTGGCCAACCAGTCAGTGGCAAAGAGCCAGAAAAGATCTGTAGTCAAGGGCAAGAGACATATCATGTGTGCGCCAAAGGCGTGCAAGCAAAAATGGGGGTGTGGCTTAGTTGTCACAAAGCCACAATCCATTTTTATGCGCACACCTTTCGGTTTGATGTTTGTAGGAGTATGACCTTGTGTCATAACCCCATTTTTAGTCATGTTGTACAGTGCCACATACAAATAAAGCCCCTGTACAGTGCCACATACATATAAAAACACCAAAAAATGTGTGCCTTCACAGTGCCAAATACACATATGCCCCCACAGTGCCAGATACATATATTCCTCCACAGTGCCAGATACATGTATTCCTCCACAGTGCCAGAAACATATATTCCTCCACAGTGCCAGATACATATATTCCCCCACAGTGCCAGATACATATATTCCCCCACAGTGCCAGATACATATATGTCCCTATAGTTCCAGATATGCCCCCACTGCCAGATACACATCTCCCCAGTGCCAGATATGCCCCCAGTGTAAGATACACATATGCCCCCAGTGCCAGATACACATGTCCCCCCAGTGCCAGATATGCCCACAATGCCAGATACACATGTCCCCCCCAGTGCCAGATATGCCCACAATGCCAGATACACATGTCCCCCCCAGTGCCAGATATGCCCACAATGCCAGATACACATGTCCCCCGAGTGCCAGATATGCCCACAATGCCAGATACACATGTCCCCCCCAGTGCCAGATATGCACCCAGTGCCAGATATACCCCATTGTCAGCTACACGTCTCCCCGGTGCAAGATATGACCCCACTGCCAGCTACACGTCTCCCCAGTGCCAGATATGCCCCGAGTGCCAGATACATATCCCCCCAGTGCCAGATATGCCCCCAGTGCCAGAAACACATGTCCCCCCAGTGCCAGATACACGTCCCCCCAGTTTCAGATATGCCCCCAGTGCCAGAAACACATGTCCCCCCAGTGCCAGATACACGTCCCCCCCAGTTTCAGATATGGCCCCAGTGCCAGATACACGTCCCCCCAGTGCCAGATACACGTCCCCCCCAGTTTCAGATATGGCCCCAGTGCCAGATACACGTCCCCCCAGTGCCAGATATGCCCCCAGTGTAAGATACAATGTCCCCACACTGCACCCCCCCAAGTGCTGTTCACCGCCACGCTGCTGCTCTGCTCAGTCTGCTGCTTGCGAGGGGAGGAGAGCGCAGCGTGCCCCTCTCCTGCCCCTCAGTCTCCACTCTTCAGCGGCGTTGATTCTCTCTAATTAGTCACCAGTTCATGAGCCAATCAGAGTTTGCAGACTGGCAGCTAAGACTCCTGATTGGCTGCCGGTCCGCGAGCTCTGATTGGCTTATGGGCCGGCGCCGGGCATACAGACTAGGGCAGCGGGAGACGCCGTGGGAGCTTACGAGCCGCATACGGAGATAGAAAGAGCAGCAAGCGGGTCGAGAGCCGCGGGTTGGCCACCACTGGTGTAGTGGAATATGGCGGCCGGCCCGCCTCTGCCCGCACCCATATATTATTACCTCTCCAGGGTCCCATGGCAGCAGCCGGTGCTGCAGACATAAAACATTAAGAAAATGGCCGCCACAGCCATTTTACTGGTGATTAACACACGCACAAAAGAGATGTCCCCAGGAACAAGGTGTGGGCGCAATGTTCCTGGAGACCTGCACATACGCAGTAGCCAGAGTCAAACTCGCTGCAAGAGAGGAGGGGCCTGCACATGGGCCCTCACCTCACTTAGGGGTCTATTCATAAAGAAAATGAAAACAGAATTGCTACTTATCACTATATATTGCATCGCTTCGATGCGATGTATAGCTGTAATAAGTAGCAATTCATGTATACTCACCCTTCCGATGATGCGCTGCAGTGTCTGGGGCTCCTGCGGTGAGGTCATCTCCAGCAGTCCCTCCCTGCGATGCGCGGAGTCCAGGCCGCAGTGGTTGCTGGGAGGTCGGGGGTGGAGCCAGCGCAAGGTGCCGAGCAGAGAGCAGGGAAGCATTGAGCTTCCCTGCTGTCTCCGCACTACAGTTCAGGTTACGCCGTCCTGAGATGGCGAACCTAAACTCCATGGAGAAGCAGAGCTTTCCGTACCTTCATGAATCGTGCTCACCATACAAAGGTATGGTGATGCAATTCAGGCACAGAGCGGGGGTACCGCTGGAGAAGTCAGAGACTTCTCCACGGTAACCCGCTCTGTGAATTGCAGTAGGCAGAGAAAAGCCCTGTTTAACGCAAAACAGGGCATCTCACTGCTACATGAATAGACCCCTTAAAACGCTCCTGGCTGCATACATTTGGCAACAAAATCAATACTTTCCTGAGGCACTTCTTTCCTGTGGTGAAGGACGCTGCCTAGCTACTGGACTGAACTGGCTCATGGACCTTTTAGTGGTTTGTTTTTATCAGGCTGAGAACAAAACAGAACCATCTGATGGCCTCCAGTAACAGAATTTCTCCCTGGATACCTCCGCAATTCTTTCCATTATGCTGGCCAGACACACTTTAAGAAAATGCAGCAAATCGGGGGATGCTACGAGGGACTGTAGAGCCTAGCAAGTGGCTGGTAACTATATCAACGGATTTGCCAACAATATCTACAGAGAGTGTCTCCAATAGTTGAAAACCACTTGAGGTAAAATAAAAGGACAGCAGAAAAAAGGAACGGCATCTGCACTGTCAACAAAGGCAACATAAATTAATAGTAAAGCTAAGAAAAAAAAGAAAACGGAGTGCTAGATGGCAGATCATGGTAACTTGTCTCACTGTCTCACTATACAGTGGTATGGCAGTGATATGGTCTTTCTCAAGGCACCTTTTATGCTGCTTTCAGACATGTGACCGGGAAGTTGCAAGGTCTAGCAAGCTGGCAAATTCCCGAGTTTCAGCTCCATGACCCTGGTTGGGAGCAGGGTCATGGACCTGGGACTTAATCCCAGGTTGTTTCCTTTAACACATGCAGAAATCCCAGGTTGATGCGGGTTCATGTGACAAAGCCATACAAAAAGAAGTCAGAAGCTGTATGGGAAGAGCAAAAGCTGCTAATGACATGGATAGACAGGAACTATACAAACAGTACAGTGATTGATATACATCAGTAAAAAACACTAATCATATACAGCAGGGACGTGCGGTGAGCTAAATGGCTGAGACGGTACTGGCTAGTACCAGAGTCAGATTTACACACAATATATGAACCCAATGGAACGTGTGGGCATTATACACAGGTGCAGAAGTATATACATGTGGGCATTATACACAGGTGCAGCAGTATATACATGTTGGTATTGTACACAGGTGCAGCAGTATATACATGTGGGTATTATACACAGGTGCAACATTATATACATGTGGGCATTATACACAGGTGCAGCAGTATGTACATGTGGGCATTATACTCAGGTGCAGCAGTATATACATGTGGGCATTATACACAGGTGCAGCAGCATATACATGTGGGCATTATACACAGGTGCAGCAGTATATACATGTTGGTATTGTACACAGGTGCAGCAGTATATACATGTGGGCATTATACACAGGTGCAACATTATATACATGTGGGCATTATACACAGGTGCAGCAGTATGTACATGTGGGCATTCTACTCAGGTGCAGCAGTATATACATGTGGGCATTATACACAGGTGCAGCAGCATATACATGTGGGCATTATACACAGGTGCAGCAGTATGTACATGTGGATATTATACACAGGTACAGCAGTATGTACATGTGGGTATTATACACAGGTTCAGCAGTACATACATGTGGGTATTATACACAGATGCAGCAGTATATACATGTGGGCATTATACACAGGTGCAGCAGTATATAGATGTGGGCATTATACACAGGTGCAGCAGTATATAGATGTGGGCATTATACACAGGTGCAGCAGTAGATACATGTGGGTATTATACACAGGTGCAGCAGTATATACATGTGGGTATTATACACAGGTGCAGCAGTATATACTGCTGGAAATTTGGTGAGTTTTGATCAGAGATGTGCAAAAAGTATACATAGGGCAGTCAGTGCCTCACCTGTTATAGACTTTTTACTTCAGAGGTTTGACTATAAAAATGATTAGAATAATACAAAGAAGATATTTCTAATCTATTCTTTGTATTTTTCATATACTTTATGTAGTCAAAATTCTGGCATATACGTTAGTATGACAGGAAAGGCCCTGCCTCACCTCACCGCATGTCACTGATAAACAACAGTACATTAGAAATAGGTGAAATTACTATAGAAGTTAGATAAGATTAACAAAATACAATTGTTTAGAAAAATGGAGATATGTGAATGAAGCTGTGCCACTGGTTATAGACAAAGCAATAATGGAAACAAAGCGTCTAGTACATAAACAGGGATATAACTGAAGAAAGGGAAATTCCTACAAAAATTCTCAAATCCTTCATAGTGTGAAAGGAGGATGTGAACAATTCTGCTAATTATAAGTACAAGCGCCATCCATGACACATTACCAGCCAGCGTCATGTATGACACATTACCAGTCAGCACCATGTATAACACAATACCAGCCAGCACCATACATGACACATTACCAGCCAGCCCCATCCATGACACATTACCAGCCAGCACCATACATGACACATTACCAGCCAGCACCATACATGACACATTACCAGCCAGCACCATACATGACACATTACCAGCCAGCACCATCCATGACACATTACCAGCCAGCGCCATCCATGACACATTACCAGCCAGCGCCATCCATGACACATTACCAGCCAGCACCATGTATGACACATTACCAGCCAGTACCATCCATGACACATTACCAGCCAGCACCATGTATGACACATTACCAGCCAGCACCATACATGACACATTACCAGCCAGCGCCATGTATAACACATTACCAGTCAGCACCATGTATGACACATTACCAGTCAGCACCATGTATAACACAATACCAGCCAGCACCATACATGACACATTACCAGCCAGCACCATACATGACACATTACCAGCCAGCACCATCCATGACACATTACCAGCCAGCACCATCCATGACACATTACCAGCCAGCACCATCCATGACACATTACCAGCCAGCGCCATCCATGACACATTACCAGCCAGCACCATGTATGACACATTACCAGCCAGCACCATCCATGACACATTACCAGCCAGCACCATGTATGACACATTACCAGCCAGCACCATCCATGACACATTACCAGCCAGCACCAGACATGACACATTACCAGCCAGCACCATCCATGACACATTACCAGCCAGCGCCATCCATGACACATTACCAGCCAGCACCATCCATGACACATTACCAGCCAGCACCATCCATGACACATTACCAGCCAGCACCATGTATGACACATTACCAGCCAGCACCATCCATGACACATTACCAGCCAGCACCAGACATGACACATTACCAGCCAGCACCATCCATGACACATTACCAGCCAGCGCCATCCATGACACATTACCAGCCAGCACCATCCATGACACATTACCAGCCAGCACCATGTATGACACATTACCAGCCAGCACCATCCATGACACATTACCAGCCAGCACCATGTATGACACATTACCAGCCAGCACCATACATGACACATTACCAGCCAGCGCCATGTATAACACATTACCAGTCAGCACCATGTATGACACATTACCAGTCAGCACCATTCATGACACATTACCAGCCAGCACCATGTATGACACATTACCAGCCAGCACCATCCATGACACATTACCAGCCAGCACCATCCATGACACATTACCAGCCAGCACCATGTATGACACATTACCAGCCAGCACCATCCATGACACATTACCAGCCAGCACCATGTATGACACATTACCAGCCAGCACCATACATGACACATTACCAGCCAGCGCCATGTATAACACATTACCAGCCAGCACCATGTATGACACATTACCAGCCAGCACCATTCATGACACATTACCAGCCAGCACCATGTATGACACATTACCAGCCAGCACCATCCATGACACATTACCAGCCAGCACCATGTATGACACATTACCAGCCAGCACCATGTATGACACATTACCAGCCAGCACCATCCATGACACATTACCAGCCAGCACCATCCATGACACATTACCAGTCAGCACCATCCATGACACATTACCAGCCAGCACCATCCATGACACATTACCAGCCAGCACCATCCATGACACATTACCAGCCAGCGCCATCCATGACACATTACCAGCCAGCGCCATCCATGACACATTATCAGCCAGCGCCATTCATGACACATTACCAGCCAGCGCCATCCATGCATGACACATTACAAGCCAGCGCCATCCATGACACATTACCAGCCAGCACCATGTATAACACAATACCAGCCAGCACCATACATGACACATTACCAGCCAGCCCCATCCATGACACATTACCAGCCAGCACCATACATGACACATTACCAGCCAGCACCATACATGACACATTACCAGCCAGCACCATCCATGACACATTACCAGCCAGCACCATACATGACACATTACCAGCCAGCGCCATGTATGACACAATACCAGTCAGCACCATGTATGACACATTACCAGTCAGCACCATGTATAACACAATACCAGCCAGCACCATACATGACACATTACCAGCCAGCACCATACATGACACATTACCAGCCAGCACCATCCATGACACATTACCAGCCAGCACCATCCATGACACATTACCAGCCAGCACCATCCATGACACATTACCAGCCAGCGCCATCCATGACACATTACCAGCCAGCACCATGTATGACACATTACCAGCCAGCACCATCCATGACACATTACCAGCCAGCACCATGTATGACACATTACCAGCCAGCACCAGACATGACACATTACCAGCCAGCACCATCCATGACACATTACCAGCCAGCACCATCCATGACACATTACCAGCCAGCGCCATCCATGACACATTACCAGCCAGCACCATCCATGACACATTACCAGCCAGCACCATCCATGACACATTACCAGCCAGCACCATGTATGACACATTACCAGCCAGCACCATCCATGACACATTACCAGCCAGCACCATACATGACACATTACCAGCCAGCGCCATCCATGACACATTACCAGCCAGCACCATCCATGACACATTACCAGCCAGCGCCATCCACGACAAATTACCAGCCAGCGCCATCCATGACACATTACCAGCCAGCACCATGTATGACACATTACCAGCCAGCACCATCCATGACACATCACCAGCCAGCACCATCCATGACACATCACCAGCCAGCACCATCCATGACACATTACCAGCCAGCACCATGTATAACACAATACCAGCCAGCACCATCCATGACACATTACCAGCCAGCACCATCCATGACACATTACCAGCCAGCACCATGTATGACACATTACCAGCCAGCACCATCCATGACACATTACCAGCAAGCACCATGTATGACACATTACCAGCCAGCACCATCCATGACACATTACCAGCCAGCACCATGTATGACACATTACCAGCCAGCACCATGTATGACACATTACCAGCCAGCACCATCCATGACACATTACCAGCCAGCACCATCCATGACACATTACCAGTCAGCACCATCCATGACACATTACCAGCCAGCACCATACATGACACATTACCAGCCAGCACCATCCATGACACATTACCAGCCAGCGCCATCCATGACACATTACCAGCCAGCGCCATCCATGACACATTATCAGCCAGCGCCATTCATGACACATTACCAGCCAGCGCCATCCATGCATGACACATTAGAAGCCAGCGCCATCCATGACACATTACCAGCCAGCACCATGTATGACACATTACCAGCCAGCACCATGTATGACACATTACCAGCCAGCACCATCCATGACACATTACCAGCCAGCCCCATCCATGACACATTACCAGCCAGCACCATGTATGACACATTACCAGCCAGCACCATGTATGACACATTACCAGCCAGCACCATCCATGACACATTACCAGCCAGCACCATGTATGACACATTACCAGCCAGGACCATCCATGACACATTACCAGCCAGCCCCATCCATGACACATTACCAGCCAGCACCATCCATGACACATTACCAGCCAGCGCCATCCACGACAAATTACCAGCCAGCGCCATCCATGACACATTACCAGCCAGCACCATGTATGACACATTACCAGCCAGCACCATCCATGACACATCACCAGCCAGCACCATACATGACACATCACCAGCCAGCACCATCCATGACACATTACCAGCCAGCACCATGTATAACACAATACCAGCCAGCACCATCCATGACACATTACCAGCCAGCACCATCCATGACACATTACCAGCCAGTTCTCTCCATGACACACTACCAGCTGTTGTCCTTCATGGCATATTATTAAGCCTTCTCATACATATATAAAACCTGTCCTTCAAACAATTTACCATCCTTTGTCCACATCACACAATTTATCATCTTGCACCTCTCTATAAACTATATCTTCCAGAGACAATTTAGCATGGCTCTACTTACTGTTAAAAAACAATTTCAAGTTACTGTACCTGGGAGCTGTAATCACTAGACCAGCTGAAATGGTTCCTGACAAAAGTACTGAAGTGTGAGCTACTTCCGTTGTGGAGGGGAAGGAAGCATCACAGCAGTGTGATGACGACCAAGATGTTTCATCTGCGTTTTCACATATACTGAGGCGGTTTTCCCCTATACTCACTAGAAATAATGACTAAAATGATGTCACTTATTCAGTGCTTTAAGTCAGGACCATTTTAACAGCATGGTAAGCCATGGGCACAGCAATGCACTGGGGCCACTACCCACCCAATTAATAAAATCATAATTTACCCCTCCTGCGGTCCTACACCATCACCACATGCTTCCATACAGTGAATTGCTGTCAGCAGTCCGATCCATCTACCAATCAGTATGCTGACAACCAGGGGTGTTTTAACAGAGGAGGGGGCCCTGTGCAGACTCTGGGTGGGCACCATCCTCTCCACTGTGCAGTAGGCTGCAGGAGTCTTGAGCGCATGCGCAGGTCTTCGGAAACATGGTGCCCGCCATGACTAATTTCACTACTGCGCATGTGCGGTGGCCATTTTTGATGCGATTTTTGCTGCTGCGCCCGATGTGGGACTCCAGAAAGGTAAGTGTAATATGGATGCAGCGTGTGTGGTGTGGGCCCCTCCTGGATCAGTGGCCCATGTGCACCGTTCACATTGCACCCATTATAGAAACGCCAATGTTGACATCTATTCACTGTCTATGTAGGCTGGGAGGCAGGTAAAGAAAGCAACTTGACTCCCAGCCTGATAGTGTAACTCACAGTCAGAGTGCTACCTGCCTCCGAGCCTGATGGTGTAATTCACAAGCAGAGTGCTACCTGCCTCACAGCCTGATGGTGTTATTCACAAGCAGAGTGCTACCTGCCTCCCAGCCTGGTGGTGTAATTCACAAGCAGAGTGCTTCCTGCCTCACAGCCTGATGGCGTAATTCACAAGCAGAGTGCTACCTGCCTCACAGACTGATGGTGTAATTCACAAGCAGAGTACTACCTGACCCCCAGCCTGATGGTGTAATTCACAAGCAGAGTACTACCTGTCTCCCAGCCTGATGGTGCAATTCACAAGCAGAGTACTATGTGCCTCCCAGCCTGATGGTGTAGTTCACAAGCAGAGTACTACCTGACCCCCAGCCTGATGGTGTAATTCACAAGCAGAGTACTACCTGCCTCCCAGCCTGATGGTGTAATTCACAAACAGAGTACTACCTGCCTCCCAGCCTGATGGTGTAATTCACAAGCAGAGTACTACCTGACCCCCAGCCTGATGGTGTAATTCACAAACAGAGTACTACCTGCCTCCCAGCCTGATGGTGTAATTCACAAGCAGAGTACTAGAGTAAAGCCAATCCTAAAAAGTTTTACAAGTACATAAACAGTAAAAGGTTAAAAAAGAAGAATGTAGGCCCATTAAAAGATGAACTGGGAGCCTTGATAAACGATGACAAAATAAAAGCGGATATACTGAACAAGTTTTTTTCATAAGTATTTACCAGGGAGGACCAGAAGGTGATAGTAGTGCATAACGACAGTGAAGGTAATGACTCTTGGCTAAATGCTTGTTTAAGGGAGGAAATAGTCCTGGAGAGGCTAAGCAACATAAAGATTAATAAATCACCAGGCCCAGATGGTTTTCACCCAAGGGTTATTATGGAGCACAGCTAGCAAAACCCTTATACTTGATTTTCTATAGTTCAGTTAGATCAGGTATGGTACCAAGGCATTGGTGTATAGCAGAAGTAGTGCCCTTATTTAAAAAGGGTTTTAAAAATCATCCTGGGAACTATAGACCAGTTAGTATAACCTCTATAGTGGGTAAATTATTGGAAGGAATTTTGAGGGATAGCATAGAGGATTATCTGCTAAATACTAAGTTTATTAGCAAGAGTCAGCATGGGTTTGTGAGGGACAGATCGTGTCAAACTAACTTAATTAGCTTCTACGAGGAAGTGAGCAATAATCTCGACCAAGACAAAGCAGTGGATGTTGTCTTTTTAGATTTTGCAAAAGCCTTCGATACAGTGCCTCACAGGAGACTGATCATCAAATTAAGAGTACTTGGACTAGGAAATACTATTTGTACATGGATAGGTAATTGGCTGGATAACAGGGTACATCAAGTAGTGGTCACTGGAATGTTCTCCAGCTGGGCACCAGTAGTCAGTGGAATACCACAAGGGTCCGTACTTGGCCCGCTACTGTTCAATATATTTATTAATGATCTAGGAATAGGTCTGGGAAGCACAGTGTCAATATTTGCAGATGATACCAAACTGTGTAAGGTAATTAATTCAGAAATCGATGTGGAGTCTCTACAGAATGACTTAAACTTGAAACCTGGGCATCTAAATGGGGAATGAGGTTCAATATTGATAAATGCAAAGTTATGTACTTTGGGATTAAAAACAAACTTGCATCCTACACAATAAATGGGGAAAATATAAGCGTAGCAGTAGTGGAAAAAGATGTGGGGGTGCTCACAGATAATAGGCTTAATAACAGTACACATTGTCAAAATGCAGCAAAGAAGGCTAGTAAAGTCTTGCATGAATAAAACGTGGTATTGATAACAAGGGACGAGGATGTAATCCTGCCTCTGTATAAATCATTGGTACGTCTGCATCTGGAATATTGTGTTAAATTTTGGGCACCATATAATAAAAAAGATATCGGGGAACTCGAAAGAGTGCAAAGGCGAGCTACTAAGCTGATGCAAGGGTTAGAGACACTGGAGTATGCGGAAAGGCTTACTAGGTTAAATATGTACTCCTTTGAAAAGAGGAGATTAAGAGGAGACATTACTAATGTCTTCAAATATGAAAAGGGTCAATACAAAGAGTTAGCAGGGGATTTGTTTATTAATAGAAGTCTGTATAGGACACGTGGGCACTCGCTGAGGCTAGAGGAGAGAAAATTCCGCACAAATCGTAGGAAAGGATTCTTCACCGTAAGGGCAATAAGGATTTGGAACTCCCTGCCGGAGAAGATAATAATGGCGGACTCTGTAAATGCATTTAAAAACGGATTGGACAGTTTTCTAGCTGAGAAAAGTAACCAAGGCTATAGCATTTAATATATTGACATTATGTATATGGGAGTGATACAAAATATAGTTGTCAATAGGTACGAAACCATTATTTCGGCTGGTGCATTATAATGTGCACTGCTTAATACAGGTTGATCCCGATGGGCTTTTTGCCTCTTTTCAACCTCATTAACTATGTTACTATGTTACCTGCCTCCCAGCCTGATGGTGTAATTCAAAAACAGAGAACTACCTGCCTCCCAGCCTGATGGTGTAATTCACAAGCAGAGTGCTACCTGCCTCATAAAAGTCTACCTGCCTCCCAGCTTGATGATGTAATTCACAAGCAGAGTGCTACATGCCTCACAGCCTGATGGTGTATTTCATAAAAGCAGTCTACCTGCCTCCCAGCCTGATGGTGTAATTCACAAGCAGAATGCTAACTGACTCCCAGCCTGATGGTGTAATTCACAAGCAGAGTACTGCCTGCCTCCCAGTCTGATGGTGTAATTCACAAGCAGAGTACTACCTGCCTCCCAGTGTGATAGTGTAATTCACAAGCAGAGTACTTCCTTCCTCCCAGTCTGATGGTGTAATTCACAAACAAGAGAACTACCTGCCTTCCAGCCTGATGGCGTATTTCACAAGCAGAGTGCTAACTGCCTCCAACTCTGATTGTGTGTAATTCACAATCAGAGCAGTTGGGCAGCATTCTCTACCTACCTCCCAAGAAGCTCTAGAGGCACCAGGCACATGCTCCTTGGCCCAGCCCATCTCCGTTTGAATGGCTCTCAAATTGAGGAGCCCCAGTGTACCCATATGTTTAGATGACCCTGCTTTAAGTGCCCCATGACCACTCATGCATTAGTTCTTGAACATGGTGGCCGACTTTCTGGCTGCCCACTGCTGGAGGGGATGGCCAGGTCAGCACAGCAACGTGCAGTGTGGGGGTGTGGCTTCAAAAAGGGGGCAGAGAGGAGCGTGACATGTTGGGTAAGGCTATTTGTGGGGGCGTGGATGGGCTATCGCCACATCATAGCCACACTCTCTGCTATGCAATGCCGATATTACCGATGCGTTGAGCGGTGTGTGGCGTATTTTTCGCTAGAATGTCTGTCATAATCTCAATTTGTTGTTACAAAACCATTTCATGGCACTGCACTGATTAATTTTATATGTGACACTTGTATATCTGTGTGCGGCTGAGTCTGAACATGAGTAGAAAGCACAGCAGAATTTGTCATGAAAAAAAAGAAGCCGCAACCGTTGCATCGTAACACACTGCGTACAGATTCAGACTCAGTAGCACATATTAGTTGCATCCTTGTGGTGTGGTTTTGTCACATACCATTGGGAGTAAGACACACATTAGAGTGAAAAAGACACTAGTACTGAAGCTGGCGAGCTGAGAAGGGATGTTTGGCGCCACTGCAGCAATACTGTGGGGACTCATCTGTACCATCCTAAACTGCTGTTATACCAAGGTGGTGTTAGGAAGAGGACGACACATAATGATATCCATACATTTACTATATACTGTAGTTTAAACTGACAGTATAAAGTAGCTTCAATAAAATGCTGCTACTACATTTAAAAATAGTAATCGAGCCCGTCCTTTCCTCGTGCTCTGTTCTATTGACTTCCATTATAACCCATTGTTGAAAAGATATCACACATCTGAATAGTGCAGCTTTAATTCTGCTGATAGTACTGTAAATAGAACTCCTTTTTACACATTATGCCGAGCTACAGAATAAGCTGACACTTAACAAATGTTTCTAATAACAAATAATGATTATCATCAGTCTAATGGGGAGAGTAGAGCACAAAACATGTTTCCTCCAGCTAAATCATGTCAATTTGTATTGAACTTTAGGCTGTGTAGTCTAACATAACCAATTCTATTATTTCCCCTCACCCAAAGTCTTTCTTTAAGCATTAGTCCACAGGAAAACTGTGAAAATGAAAGTATCTAATTTCTTTTGGCTCTTGCATATACACACGTAACGTTACGCTCAAACAGCGATTATTAACACGATCTGTATATTAAATCTTCTCTCACTTTGCCCAGCCAATACTGTGATATTACAGTTTTAGATTACAATGTAACAAAGCATTCTATGCTCTTTGGATTAGGAGCTTTATTTCATCTGTGTAACATAGGTACCTGTCAAAGAGTGGTAGCTGGAATAAAGCAATGGGAGTTAATGTACACTAAGACTGTCTAAACAAACCATTAAGTGCTGGAAATATAAGACACATGAACGACAGACAGGTCTATAAATTTGAAGGAACACATGCAAGCTATAAATACTTTGATTTCTACAGCCATATTATGTTTACATAAAATCAATTTTACAAGCAGCTCTAAATAATTAGCACACATAACACAACAGTGATTGCATTTTAATTAAATATAGTGCTGATTTGGCCTTGCCATGTATACCACGTACAGTGAAATTGATTTCTTGTTGTTTTTTTTTTGCATTCACTTTATCTGAAATGGGGATTAGTAAACTATGACTTATGAATTATTTTTATACATACATACATACACTCTCTTACATCTTGACAAAGGGGTTAGACACCCCGAAACGTTGATGTCTCCTGTATTTTTAATACATTTTTGTACAACCACAAGTCCTCGAGTGCCACAGTTTTCCTTTCAAACTATTCATTATTGTCGCTGAGGGCACCGGGGCGCATTATTCAGAGGAGGAGTGCCGGGCTTTTCATGATTTACATATAAATATATATATATATATATATATATATATACACACACACAAAGATCCAAAGTTTCTGGATCTCACCAACCACGTGTAGTAACGGGTGCCCTCACAGCAGTGAAGTGCGGTGAGCTCACCAGCTGGGGAGGCTCTGGCAGCTAAACGCCCCCCGAGAAAAAAAAAAAAAGTGCAGTCCCCCACACACCTCTAAAACCAGCACCAGGCAGAACCAGCCAGGTGGGGTGGGTAATGCCATAGCAGGGGAAACACTCAGTGTGGGGTCGCCCTGCCATGCCATTAAACACTCCCCAAACCAGTCAGCCCAGGGCTGGAATTCCTCGGAAAGTGGGAGCCCCAAAAAATAAAAATGGTCCCCCCTCCCGAGCAACAACCAGTACTGGGCTGATAGCCCAGTGCTATGCCCCGCACCCCTGGTGGTGGTGGGTGCGGGGTTCATTGTATGCTAATATTGTTCTTTACAGGTGGCCTACAGGTCCCAGCAAGCCTGCCTCAGCATGCTGGCACTTGGAGAACCACAAGTGCCAGCATGCCCGGACATAAAGGGCCCGCTGGCACCTGTGGTCTACCTGTAAAGAAAATTTAACAAAAAAAACCACTACACGTTCTTTAAAAAAGTTTTATTACACATGGTCTTCACCTGGAGGCGGCGGCCTTTAAGCTCTTTTGCGTGGCTGACGCCTTCCCAGGGCTTCCGGCATTGTCACCTGGGGGGGCGCCACCTCCCTAGGGCTTCTGGCGTCTTCCTCCGGCGTCTTCACCTGGGAGGCGGCGGCCTTTAAGCTCTTTTGCATGGCCGACCGCCTTCCCAGGCCTTCCAGCGTCTTCACCTGGTGGGCGACGGCTGCTAATCTCTTTTGTATAGCCGCCGCCCATCCAGGACTTCCACGGCGTCTTCTCTCTTCAGGAGCTCTTTTCTGCTCCTCCTCCGCCGGTGGACTGACAGCCACTGCCTCGCGCTAACTTATATAAGTCAGTGGCAGGGGGCGGGGCGATGACGCGGCGAGCCATGATTGGCTCGCGGCGGCCATCTTGAATTTCAAAAATAACGCTGAGGCGCCATTTTTTAAATGGGTACCGCTCCGCTGCCAAACTCTGCAGAATGGCCCTGACTGCCGCGTCCCGCCACCTCTGCCGCCGCCCGCATCTCCGCCGCCCGGCCGCATCCCGCACCTCCGCCGCCACAGTGATTGACAGCAGATCCAGTGACGGATCCGCTGGCCAATCACTGTGGCCTCACTCACAGGGCAGTGCTTTCATAGGTTGATAGCACGTTCCTGTATGACACCGGCACCTCTAATGGTGTCGCTTTCCCATGTTATTTCAATGGGCTTTTCCTGCCCATTGCTAGGCCCCGCCCCCATATATTTCCCCATTCACTACAGGAGGCACCACGATCGGTGCCTCCCAACCCCATTTTACACTGTATAATGATGAGTAAAATAATAAAGGAGATACTTATGTGTCATACGTATCTTCTTTGTATTATTTTACTCATTAATGACAGGGGAGGCACTGACTCCCCTGACTGCACGTCCCTGCCTCACAGTAATGCATACACAGGAATCATAGGTGCGGCACTCCGAAACTCTAAAAAGACTCTTGTAGACGGCTTTACATAGCAACGTTTCAGTGCTTCAATGTCCGCACTGTCATCAGGCTTAAAACAGACATAAATGTAAATCTCACCTTATAAACACCTTCACCATGTGGACGCCATCCCCTGGAAGCGGGACCACGGACCCGGCCGGCGGTGCGTTATGAGTGACGTCATACAACATGAGTCACTAGTGCACCTGTCACCATAGATACCACAGTATACGGAAGCTGTAACAATACCAGGGGCGTACAGTCAGGGGAGGCAGTGCCTCCCCTGTCATAATAATTAAAATAATAAAAAGAAGATATTTATAGCACAGAGTCTGATAAATATCTTCTTTTATTATTGTAATCATTTCCCCCCTCTTACTATGGCTGCATGTTAGGGTGGGAGGCAGCGGCAGAGGTGCCTCCCGCTGCTAACACTAAAAGTACGGGCATCGGGGGGCGGGCAGGGGGCGGGGCACAGCAATGGGCTGTGAAAGCCCATTGAAAATGTATGGGGAAGCGGCAGCTATACTGGTGCCGCTATGACAGGGGCGTGCATTCAGCCCCGATGAATGCACTCCCCTGTCAGTCCTCCAGATGTGATTGGCCCAGCGGATCCAGCACTGGATCCACTGTCCAATCACCCACAGGTGGGGGTCGGCTCCGTCCCTCCCGCTCCCAGCCAGCAGCAGCACTCTCTCCTCTCCTCAACCGACGGTATAAAAATGAGTCGCCGCCAGTGCCCCAGGGTCTCTACAATAAAGCTGTCTGTCCCGGAAAGTGCAGTCAGCATTCACCTTTCGGGTCCCGACTCTTGGCTGCAGTGGTAGGAGGAGCCGCCTCTACTTTCGTCCCCTCTCATCTTTGCTCCTCCTCCAAACTTAGTAATGCTGCCTCCTGCATGTGCCTGATTAGTGGTGCCAGTAGAGATGTTTCCCGGGAGGCCGGCCAGGATGTGAGGGCCGAATGCTGCAAGTGGCCACGCCCCCAGCACCATGTCAGTCACCTTTCACCACACAGGCAGAAGAGCACATGCTGCAAAGCAGCAGCGGTTTGGAAGCGGCTCCTACCGACAGCGGTAAGTGGCTTGTTTCCTCATCTGCAGTACCCCCTAACAGCTACAGCCCCCTCCGCAGGCACCTCTGACCGCTCCTCCCCCGCCCACAGGCTTTCTTCTTCTCACTGCTCCAACCCGCCCCTCCTCCAGCACAGACACTCCTCTCATCCCTCACTGCACCAAATTCTGGCCTCCCCCAATTTGCGGCACCCCCTTCTCCAAACCAGGCTACCCTGTACCCTCTCTGCTCTGTTCCTGCATTGCTCCAAACCCCTTTCGAGGCACCCCCATCCGCCCTCTCCTATTTCTTCTCTCACAGCTCCAAATCCCCCACCATCTGTCTCACCCCTGACCCTCCCTTCCCTCCGCCATGCAGATCTGCTCTCCTCCCCTCACAGCTCAAATAGCCGCCCCCCCCCCCCCATCCACAGAACCCACCGTTCACCGCGCTTCCCCACACAGATTCCCCTCTCCTGCTATCTCTCTCACCTTATAGCACCAAACTCACCCCTCATCCGTGGCACACCTCATCCCTCTCCTCCACACATGTTCCCCTCAACTGCTCTCTACCCTCACAGCTCCTACCCACCCTCCCTCTCCTGACCCACACAGGTTCCCCTCTTTAGCTACAACTTCCCTCACAGCTCAAAATCTCCCCAACCAAAATCAAGGCACCCAACAAACCCTGCCTTCTCCCCCACAAACATTCACCTCTCCTGCTCTCCTCAAGTTCCAAACGACCCCTCCAATCACACCTTCTTCTACACAAATTCTCCTTTCCTGCTCTCTCTTCCCTCACAGCTCCAACTACCCCCATTCGCAGCATCCCCAATCCCCCACACACCAGTTAGGGTTAGGTTGCAGTTAGGGTGGGGTTAGGATTAGGCATGGGTTAAAGTTAGGCTGTAGTTACGGTAGTGCCTCACCAGCCACTGACCTCACCGCACGCCACTGAACAATACATAGTTCAGGGTAAAAACACCTCATCTTAAAGGCACAGCAGCATCAAGGATTTCATAACAGTAACTAAAATAGCCCATATATAACATACCCTGGTATATAAGGTAAAGTATACCTATAAAGCAATACATACTAAGGTAGCTTACATTTAAACGTGAAAATATGAGCAGAGTAAGGAATATATATGGCTAGATATACAATATATAAAATATAGGATACAATACAATCCTGGCACTTAAATGGTGTACTATAATTCCATAGACTAGCCACAAATATTGATGCAAATAGAAATGATAATAATAACCGGATAGTAGCCTCAAGATAATGGTGTTGTATACCCTAAACTATTCAGGGAAATATATAATCTAATAGTCCAAATAATACAAAAATATATCGCACTTATATAGCAAAAAAGACCATGGACTATCAAATGCGGACATATGGATAAACACATACCTACTTAACATGAATTACAGAAAATTGGACAATCCCAAATGATCATTGAGATCCCTAGGTATAAGTGTGCCTAATCTGTGAATCTACTTACTTACACATTGAAGTAACTTTAAGGCACAATCTCCCCCACGGATAGAAGGGGGGAACATGATCAATCATGCAATAGCGCACAGCAGATAACGGGTGTGGTGCCTGGCAACAGGCTGCTCGCTAGATAGAGCCAGCCTGAAGTGCTGCCCTAATGGCCGACCTGTGGGCTGTCATGCGTCCCTTGAATGTCCGTTCAGTTTACCAATGTATGACAGCCCACAGGGGCATATGATCTGGTACACCACAAATCTAGAGTTACATGTCAATGTGTGCCTGATAGTATATCGTTGTCCTGACAATGGATGATAAAAAGCTGTCTCCCGATATCAAAAAACTACATGTGGTACATGTGCATTTCAGGCATCCTCTTTTCTGTTGTAAAAAGTTACCCTTCTGTTCTATTCTGTCAGTGGTAATATTCACCAAGAAATGCCTAATACTTCGACCCCTCCTATAACTGGCTAACAACTTCCTATCGGTCATTGAAACTACATCAACACTGCATAACCAAACATCGGCAGTTCCAATAGAGATCTCCTGTAATTGGCTAAGTAGCATGGTCGTATCAAGCAGATATCTGGTGTTGTCTTGTATACACGGCTGCAGCAAACTATGGCCAATAAGTTCTCTCAGCGTGGATATAGTGATGATTTACTTTCCGCAGCTAGGAAGAAAGCCCTAGCACAGGACAGACAGCAATTACTCCTACAGAGGAAGCCTAGGGACCATGGTAATATTTTACCATGGGTGACACAATACCATACCTCCAGTGCCTCTATCAGTAGAACTTCTAATCGTTTATGGCCCATGGTAGTGAGTGACAGTGGTTTGAAAATGACCGATACGAATGACCTTCAAGGAACGTATGAAAGCCCACAGGTCGGCCATTAGGGCAGCACTTCAGGCTGGCTCTAGCGAGCAGCCTGTTGCCAGGCACTTCTTTCAGGCTCCACACCCGTTATCTGCTGTGCGCTATCGCATGATTGATCATGTTCCCCCCTTCTATCCGTGGGGGAGATCATGCATTAAAGTTACTTCAATGTGTAAGTAAGTGGATTCACAGATTAGGCACGCTTGTACCTAGGTGTCTCAATGATCATTTGGGATTGTCCAATTTTCTGTAATTCATGTTAAGTAGGTATGTGTTTATCCATATGTCCGAGTTTGATAGTCCATGGTCATTTTTGCTATATAAGTGCGATATATTTTTGTATTATTTTGACTATTAGATTATATATTTCCCTGAATAGTTTAGGGTATACAACACCATTATCTTGAGGTTACTATCCGGTTATTATTATCATTTCTAATTTTCTATTTGCATCAATATTTGTGGCTAGTCTATGGAATTATAGTACACCATTTAAGTGCCAGGATTGTATTATATCCTATATTTTATATATTGTATATCTAGCCATATATATTCCTTACTCTGCTCATATTTTCATGTTTAAATGTAAGCTACCTTAGTATGTATTGCTTTATAGGTATACTTTACCTTATATACCAGGGTATGTTATATATCGGCTATTTACTTACTGTTATGAAATCATTGATGATGCTGTGCCTTTGAGATGAGGTGTTTTTACCCTGAACTATGTATTGTTACAGCCTCCGTATAATGTGGTATCTATGGGGACGGGTGCACTAGTGACCCATTTTGTATGACGTCACTCATAACATGGTGAAGGTGTTTATAAGGTGAGATTTACATTTATGCCTGTTTTAAGCCTTTTTGAGTTTGGGAGTGCCGCACCTATGATTCCTGTATATATATATATATATACATATTACAACAAGACGTCTTTCATTTTGTCTTCAGTCGTCTAGAATAGTGGTTCTCAACTGCGGTCCTCAAGTACCCCCACCAGTTCATGTTTTCCAGGTCTCCTCACAAGATTGCAAGTGAAATAATTTGCTCCACCTGTGGGTCTTTTAAAATGTGTCAGTGAGTAATGAATATATCTGTGCACCAGTTAGGTGACCTGGAAAACATGAACTGTTGGGGGTACTTGAGGGCCGAGGTTGAGAACCACTGGTCTAGAGTGCCGCCACACGCTTCCATATATATATATATATATATATATATATACATACATACACAGTACACACACGAGTGGCAAGTGTGGTGAATTTCTGCACGTGTGTGTGTATATATATATATATATATATATATATATATGCAGCAAGGCTATCCCTTCTCCTCAATGCACGCATAGTGGAAGCAGGTGAAACAGACCTGGAAAAGGAGGACTGACTGAAAGAGTTAAGTATGGGAGCAGGGAGAGAGTGTCGAGACAAAGCAGACTCCTGATGAAGGCCAGCATTGCAGCATATGGGACAAAACATGCTTAGGTTGGCAGTACCCTTTATTGGTGATATCAACTGGTACATACCGGGATATCAGATAAGCATTTACTTTTGATATCAATGTATGGGAATTATTTATTGTTTATGTGAATAAAACTGTTAAAAACTACTACAGATGCAAGTGTAGGAATTTTCTGTGTGCATACACAGTGCAAACTAAACACAGTTTTCATTGAAAAAAGGTCCTTGCACCCAACTCTAAATAAATTCCTGAATTACTAAAATACAGTTACCTGACCATGAATAATACTGTAACTAATACAGTAACATCCCTATATTATAAATATGTTTACAACACAAACAATGCAAAAAAAAAGAAAGAAAAATTAAGCAGAATTTATGATACTTTATAGTTTACCGTAGGGCGAACAGGTGTATACGTGCAAGTCACACCCACGATACATAATGTATGCCTGTGAGGCCACATCTCGGGATTAATGAGTGCAACTAAATCTGTATCAATAACTGAATGCAGGGCCAGAGCTTGTGAAAGCTTTGTCCCTGTGAATTCACTCAGCAGACTTTTTGGGGCAGTTTTCACAAAAATATACCCTGAGAATGTGTTGCACATGTGCTGCCACTGCCGACACAGCCACAACTGCTGCTGCCACCATGTAATTCCCCACTCGCACTTACCCAGTGATCAGTGTCCCAATTAGCTCCTGTGGCTCTGGTCATCTGATCACCATCTTCCAGCTCTGTGACTCCGTCATCTGAGGCCTTCTATCACCTCAGATGCCGGTTTAGAGTTGAGCAGGGTCACAGTGCAGGAAGCCGGTGATCAAATGCCTGGAGGCACAGAGGAGCTCACCTAGTCACCAATCACTGGACCAAGGGCCTGTAAGAGTATTTAAAAACAACAACTTTTTTACAGTGATCAGCCTGTCAGAGAGCGCAGAATGGAGCCGGGAGCCAGGAGGGGGCGGGGGGCTATTATGGATAATGCTGTCTCAGGATAGTATTATTATCACAGGGCTCCTTCCAGATTTTTTCTTCTTTTAAGTAAAATCAGACAGATGACATTTCCCATTACAAGTATGGGAAATGCAATCTCCTTACTGTAAATGATTTAGAGAAGTTTTTTATTAAAACTGCTCCAAAATTCCTTTAATGCATTTCGGTAAAACTAAAATAATGTGAAAAATGTGTGAAAACACCTGTTTTAAAATTATTTTAGTAAATATAATATAAATAAATAAATATACCCACAATGTATTTGACAAAATAAGTAAGGTATGAGTGCAAAATCTATTTATTATTTTCCTATACATACATATTTGTATATAGTCACCTGTGTATAAAAATTTGTATAGAAAATCAGTAGCTTAAATATCTGAAACTGCCTAAGATAGTTACACATTTTCTCAATTGTTAACAATCTAATAACATAAAGTAACATAAAGAACATAACATACAAAAATAATGCTTAAACAATGCCCCAAACAGATATACATCAAGAAGTGATCAAAACAAATACAGATCTCGAAAGCACAAACCTCAGCTAAGTCACATGTCCCAGCTCTAACATTGCTGTCTGTTATCTATAACTGTTGTTTGTGAAATGGGTGGAACTTCTAGACTTTTACCATGTTCTTCTGCATTTGTTCACCTCATTACATTAGAGCCTTTACAGTGCAGTAGTGCTCTCTCTGGTCTTCATGGCAACAAGGAGCATGAAAGCTAATTGGTGGAGAGCAAACAATGGGGAATTCACTCAGTATGACTCAGCTATCAGTGGGCGGGGTTATGAAGCGATCATCTAGCGCTTGTGAGGAATTGAGGGCAAAACAGTAGATGCAATTAAATGCAGAAACATAAAGCACAGGAAAAATCTAATGAGATAACCCTAAGGGATAGTCTCTAAAAGTATTGGATTTAATCAGTTAATTAACAGACAAATAAATAAATAAATTACTAGTATTCTTAATATAAAATGATGGAACCACTGTCCAATTTTACATATTGAAAATTAAAAACATAAAAGGCTTTAGGTACCTTTGAACTGCACTGGGTACGTGAACATGTTTTACCAGTACTATCATGTATTGTCCAGGTCGGGTCACCAGTAACGGACTAATCCGTATTGACAGGGGTATTGCTTATGAAGACCAGATTGGTATTCACATATTGCTATTTCAAATGAAACATGTTTCAGCATAAGCCCAACAAATGTATTTTGACCGCAGAATCTGTTTCAGCTTTCTGTAGCACCTTTCCAAAATGTGTGATAGGACAGTCCTGCTGGCTGCCTTTCAGCAGAACAATCCCTTATTGCTTGTTTATGTATAGGCATTAGCACAGCAAAAGGCATAAAGAAAAACAAAATAGAGCAGCCATCGGAATTATAGGGTCCTATGGTTAATGCTCATAAACCACATATATGTGAAGAGGTGATGTTCAACACATGCTGGAATATGACTATGTAGAATTTCTAATGCATGTTAATATTTAAACTATGTTTTTTAAAATCAAACAATTAAGGAGTGCTTAAAAGTATTCAGATTTAATTTACACCGATAATAACAAAATAAACATTCAATTGATCACAACAATAGCGGTGAATTAGCAAGATGTAATAAATACACTCATCTACAGTAAGTGGATATTTGTAGCCAATAATGCAGTCCATTTAAAAAGTTTTAAATTGGTATAACTCCAAAATGAGAGCGCTGATGAATTGGATATAGTCCCAATTGAAATAGAATTTAAAACAATGATTTCACACTGCTCACCCCTAGTGATTGAGATAGCTTTCACTTCATTAGTAGTTTGGACGCTGATTCCCGTCAGTAGCAGTGCAGAAAGGTGCTACCGGCGGCTGTGATAGAGTTTCCCCTCTTTAGATGCAATCAGGAGAGAAGAGACACAGCACATCCACAGCAGTGATCTGCTAATGGGGCTTTCTTAGCACAGCGGTATTCAGTATATATATATTTATTTTATTTTATTTTTTAATTATATATATTTTTTTTCAATGTTTATATCCATATACATATATGTATATATAAACTGAAAAGTGCCTAGCGCCCAATGTTATTTGGGAAACCATATGAATTTTAAAAAGTTTTAGAATAAATGAAAAAATTGTTTTACGCTATGAGAGGCGTCTTTTCTGATCTCATTTGAGGTATCTTGGACGTCTATGTAAGAAGATATCAGAACGTGAAATACTGTCATCATTATTCCTTGCAAGAATCTGATGGACATTATGCTTTGGTGATATATATCCCAATTGGGGAGCGCTATTCATATATTTTTTTGTTTCACATAAGCCTTGGATGTTTTACTTCACGGCATTCGGAAATTGGTAAACACTATTTTTCATAAATCAGAGATAAAAATAAATGGGGAATTTTGAGGAGTTAGTTCTATTTATTTGATTGAAAAACCCAACTGTTAGTATTGCAAGACACTTGGAAATGAGGTACTTGCAGGTGACTGATCCATAACATTTATACATAGGACAGATGACGGCACAAAACACATCGCAAGTTCTCTAGATCTATGATATTTAATATTTCAAATGTTGAACATACCATAAACTATATGGTCTGTTACCCACTCAGCAACTACCTATTAGGAAGCTGTTAGCTTAAGTGTCTGGCCTTCAGATTCTTTATGTCATGCTGAGCTATTCGTGATGAAAGGTTATACAAATACTGGAGGGCTCTGAAAGTACTGGTCTAGTAACATATATCCCACAACTGGTAACTGGGGACATCAGTCTTATCAATGGGTGGGAGCAGGTTGCCTGCAAGTGACTGCCACTGTGATCTATACTGACACAATTTCCATTTATTCTTCAAGCTTTTAGTCATCAGAAAATACTTGGCTGTGTGACTGGGGATGTAATAATTTCACATACTTTCTATGCAATGCTATTATGCCATCTGGTACCGTTCCCCCGCTCCTATGTACTAGTTCCTGTGTAAACCATCTGTGTTCATCCCCTGTGCATTTATATTTACATTAATGCAGCAAACAACCGTTCAGTTTGCTGGTGCTAATAAGTGTGACTGTAGGGCTGTGCTTCCTAGAGATGGACATATTAACCAAAATTATATTTTTACTCCATCCTACTCAATATGAGGCTGCAATTAACAACTTTAGACATTCAGTTGCAGCAGCAATTCTCTGTACATGGGCCCTCATTCCAAGTTGTTCACTCACTAGCTGGTTTTAGCAGCAGTGCAAACGCTAAGCCGCCACCCTCTGGGAGTGTATCTTAGCTTAGCAGAAGTGTGAACGAAAGGATCGCAGAGCTGCTACAAAAAAATAATTGTGCAGTTTCAGAGTAGCTCCAGACCTACTCCTACCTTGCGATGACTTCAGCCTATTTAGTTCCTGTTTTGACGTCACAAACACGCCCTGCGTTCGGCCAGCCACTCCCCCGTTTCCCCAGCCACTCCTGCGTTTTTATCTGGCACGCCTGTGTTTTTACACACACTCCCCGAAAACGCTCAGTTAACACCCAGAAACACCCACTTCCTGTCAATCACTCAACGATCAGCAGTGCGACTGAAAAGCGTCGCTAGAGCTTGTGTAAAACTGCATTGGCTTTTGTGAAAGTACGTCGTCACGCATGCGCAGAAGTGACGATTTTTAGCCTGATCGCTGCGCTGCGAACAACGGCAGCTAGTGATAAACTCGGAATGACATGGTGACAACATGCACATACAGTATGTAGTGGGAGATCTTGGCTATAAAGATGGCCGTATATAAACAGCACCTAGTATTGAAAGTATTGGAAATGATGAGAAAACCCCATCTTTAGAACATGATTTATCTAACGGACTTAAGTAATTAATAGAAATAGTATTTTAGACCAATGTTCGCCCTGGTTGTTTTTTCCCCCACTTTCATGCCTCACCCGCTTATCTCTACTCCTCCCCCATGTCTTTCTCATCCATGTCCCTCTTGCCCTCTGTCTCTTTCTCATCTTTGTACCACTCCTCCTGACTGTCTCTCTCATCTGTCTATACTCCATATTTATCTCATCTCTGTCCCCCATTTTTCTCTCATCTGCACTCCCCCAATTTGTCTCTCTCATCTCTGTACTCCCAATTTCTATCTCATCTATGTCATCCTCCCCTGTCTCTCTATCACTGCCAGCATGCCATGTGTCTTTCTTATCAATGCCCCCTTCTCCACCTCTTTCTCTCATCTCAGTCCCGTGGTCCCCCTTCTTTGTCTCTCATCTCTGTCCTCCTTCCCATCTATGGGTCTCTCTCATCTCTAACCCCATCTTGCTCTCTCATCTCTGTGCCCCCCATCTCTTTTTACACCCCACTGCGGATAACTCTTAAAGGGGTGCTGGTGGATGGGAGGAAATGGAGAAGAGGATGAGTAGTACCACCCAGGTCTGATAACTGTGTGCTCATTTACAAGTGTGCAAATATGTATGCTATTTTCTAATGTGGTACCTTATTTTGTAATAATGCAACCATCATTTTTTTCAAACATAACATTTTTATTGCGTGAAGCACTACAAATATATGTTATACAGTGTGGACAAGAAACATACATATGCGTAGCAATAGGCAAGCATCCAATTAGCCTATTAAAACAAGTACAGTTGATATGGCACAACACAATAAAATAGTAATGTCAGTCCACCAATAATAAAAGAAATAGAGTGTAGTTTGCCCTAAATAGAAAATGAATACAGTGAAAATCTTATAATGCAACCATTTTTAATGAGTAAGCACATGGTTTTACAAACTAAGATGTCAGTGTCTACAGGGTGTAGGGATTAGTGATAGGCAGCATTGCATGGATGTTCCTTTCTGAGTATGGATTACACATATGAGTAGACCTACTACCACCAGGTAAAAGATTATTATGTGTGACAATGTTATTTATAATGTAATGGGGGATGCAGTTAATAACAAGGCTGTCGGGATCCTGGCACTCGCTGCCGGGATTCTGAATGTCAGGATTCCGGCGTTGGTCTCCTGACCTCTGGGATCCCGACTGCTGGTATAATGGAGTAGTAGGGGAGCAATATTCCAGTGAGTTTCCTGCTTTCCCCACCACTTCCGAGGTGAAAGTGGAATCGCATATGTAACACATTGTGTATTTCTTTGTGCACTTTGAGTAATGCTCCAAAACAATCACACACAATAGTGACACATTTAGTAATATACGCCTGATGTCCCCTCATTCCCATAATGTACAGTATTTCCAGTAACACATAAATGAAGCTACAACAAGCACTATTTTAGGAGAAGAATGTAAAAGTTGGAGGTAATTAATGTGATATGGGGTTGGACTTTTTCAGCCATACATATTTTCACGTGGACCAGCAGGAAAAGAAATGTATTTGCAATGTATTTATAAAAATGTGCATTATTTGTATTGTTTTCATCTGATGTAATATGGTTATTAATAGACTATTCCTACCTTTAACAATTGTGGCTACATCATTACCAGCAGCAATACCATATACTGTACAGCAGTGCCATGCGATCTCTTATTTGGAAACCCTTCATCAAAAAACAATAAAGGGAAAAACACATCAGTAATTGCTGCTACTTGGTAATGTTGTCATACACACAGAAGAGACCATCTAGCACCAAGTGACACTTTAATGAGCAGGGGAATGCCAGGGGCTGTGTGGGGAAAGGCAGAGATAATCTTTCAGTGTAATTTAGTATCTTTCCTCTTCTGGTCTTCCTTCTACTGACTCTATTGTCACAGAAAGATCACAGTGCATTCACACAATCTGTGTGGCAGGTTAGGCCATGATTGAATGGTGATTCTAATCTGCTTGACTAGCTAGACATGGGTTCATCTACTGTTTCAGCCAAATTACTAAATTCATGCTGCTGTTATGAACTCATACTATGATCTTACGCTTCGCTGCAAAGGTTATGTGCACCTACCTCAAGGGTCTATTTGCTAAGCCTTGGCTGGAGATAAAGTCGCTGGAGATAAAGTACCAACCAATCGTCTCCTAACTGCCATGTCACAGACTGTGTTTGGAAAATGACAGTTAGGAGCCGATTGGCTGGTACAGTGGGGCAGATTAACCTAGAGGAGGCATAAGGAAGTGATAAACCAGTGAAAAGTACAAGGTGATAAACGCACCAGCCAGTTAGCTCTTAACTGTCCATTTGCATATTGCAGTTGATTGGCTGGTGCGTTTATCACCTTGTACATATCACTGGTTTATCACTTCCTTATGCCTTCTCCAGGTTAATACATCTGCCCCTTTATCTCCAGCGACTTTATCTCCATCCAAGGCTTAGTAAATAGACCCCTAAGGATTATTTATTATATGGAGAAAAGTTCTACATCAGTCAAAGTCATTTACTAAGTGATGGCTATTACTTGGTATTACCAATTATAGCTATCTCTGTCAATATGTTCACCATGAAAAGCATGGGGTAGCCTATTTAAGAAGAGTCACAGCGGTAGATGTAATGAAAAAATACTCTTACTGTAATTGTTTTTTTGCATGTGGGTCCTGGCAAACTGTGTCACACATCCAAATTTGCCACCATACTGGCTAAGTGTAGGTCAGCCGACAGGTGCTGAGTTGTATCTGAGTGTGGCCGCCTGTAAAAAACAATATTACTGTACCATGAATTCCGCACCCACCGCCACCAGGGGTGCAGGGCACAGCCTTGGGCTGGTTGTTGTTTGGGTGGGGGAAACCACATATTATTTTTGTTAGGATCCCACTTTCTGAGGAATTCCAGCCCAGTACAGTCTAGTTTTGGGGCTGGTTAATGTCATGGCAGGGGGACCCACACTGAGTGTCCTATAGATATGGCATTAACCCCCTGGCTGGTTCAGCCTGGTGCTGGGTTTTTTCTCTTCTTTTTTTCTAGGAAACATTCAAATTCCATCCTCATCTACCTATGATGTTAATAATGTTCAAAGTCCCCCTTCACCAATGAAATTAGGAAAAAAAATGGAGGTTCACCTCCCAAACCATAACCAGCCGTAGGGCTCTTTACGCCAGCCATGGTTCAAAAAATAGAGGGAACAAAATGTGTTGGGGTCCCTTGTATTTAATGGACCAGCACTGGGCTTTTGGAGCAGGTCCTAGTTCTAAAAATCCAGGGGGAAAAAATTAGTAATGGTCTTCAAATTTTTAAAACCAGCACTGGGCTCCACTAGCAGGGGGTAATGCTACAGCCAGGGGACACACTTGACAAGGTATCCTGGCCAAAGCATTCTTCCCCCTAACATGTCAGCCGAAGCTGGGGATTCCTGCGGAAGTGGGGACTCCCCAATATAACTGGTCTCCCCACTCCAGGGTACCCCAAGCCTGGGTACACAACAGCGAATGTTTTAATAATTTACTTCTCTGCACCTTCATCTAGGAGGTGGCGATTTTTAAGCTCTTTTACATGGCTGCTGTCTCCCCCGGGCTTCATCGGCGTCTTCTTCTTTGATCTTCACCTGGGGGGGCGGTGGCCATGTGAGCTCTTTTGAATTGCTTACCTACCCAGGACTCGGGAATCTTCAGGAGCCAGTCCAATGGGGAGGGGCGATGATGTGGTTGAGCCACGATTGGCTCCTTGAAATTCAAATTTGCGCAGCAAGTGAGCCAGCAATGGCTTTTGCCACCATTTTTTTTTTTAGATGGGCACTCCACCAATCAGAAGTTTTCTCTTTCTGAACCCCGGGACCGGTGCCACCACCATATAAAATCCACACTATGGAGCCCGCACAGACCACCTGCACCACTACTACTGCCGACACCGACATGGTAAGCACACAGGATTTTTCAATTTCACCTTCAAAATATCTGCTAAGCCTAAAGTTTCACTTACTTTTGCCACAATATGTGATATTGGATCATTTTCCTCAATAAAAAAATGAGCATGTGTAATATTTTTGTCTCATTTGTGTGATTTGGTTCTCTTTATCTACTTTAAGGACTTGTGTGAAAATTTGAGGTAATTTTAGGCCAAATTTAATCAGAAATACAGAAAATTCTGAAGGGTTCACAAACTTTCAAGCACCACTGTATGAGCCCATGACAATGACTCCTGTCAGTAACAGCATGTTATTAATGGGAACGGTTGTACAGTAGGGACAAAAACGTCCTCCAGTACCTTCAATTAAGCTCATACAGAACGTTGATGTTCTACAAATTCTGAAAAATGTCTGTTCGTAAAATCTGTAAATAAATTGACATTTTTACTATCCCTGCTGTACAAATTATACACACAAAGTCAATTAGTTTAATTTCAGTGTCTTCACAAAGACTGTTCTAAACGCAATAGTGCATAATTTATAGGCACAAATAAAAGTTGTTGAGTCAGCAGCTTGTATGGAGGGAGGGAGCTGCTTTGCATAGACTAGTTCTATATTTATGAGGCTTCGGGCAATGCATGCACAAGGAACATCATAATTCTAACATAAAAGATATCCGGGTTACTTTCTGCTTATGTTTTCATTAAACACTGTCTGAGGGAAGTGTTGATAATAGAAATGTCCATCGCACCGAAATGTGTGTGAAATGTGATTTTAATCAATTTATTTTAAACTGCTAATTAAATAAAACTCTCCTTTAATCTATCTAGCATAATACACAGTACTGACTAAAATTGCTAAGAAATAAACCATCTAAGTATGATTGTGTTTTTCCCGCATATTCCTTGTGTAGAATGTGGTACGTCATTTGTTTCATTGTTTGCTCCTAGGTTTATCATGGGTGTAAGCTGTGCAGTGCACACGGGTCCATGAGTCAGGAGAGCCCGCACCAACCCATACCTGTTCTTCCTTGCGGCTGGCCCCTGCCCCAGGACCAGGCACAGTATTACATGAATTCCTGCTCACTGCCAGGATCAGCCTCCTCATCTTTGGCTCCCCTCCGGTCCTGACTGCGGGGACAGACTGGAGGCATATGCTGCTTCATGCAGTCTCCTAGTACACACGTGTCAGCAGTGTAAAAGGCGGAGGAGTGCTGCCCTGCATTACACAGCTCACACTGCTACTACATGATGTAAGAGCCATGTGCAGAGTGACAGTGATAACGGTGGGTGTCGCACATGGAGCAATTGTGGAAGAGACTGCAGTTACGTATAGAGCCCATCTACAGCTGACATAGCTGATAGGAATCTTTGAGGCTGGTGCCCTGGGACACACTTCTCATGGAATGTACTTTGTCGGTGCATAGGGACAACACATTTTTTGATAATCAAAAATATTAATAGGATAGCAGTTTTGCGCTAGTTCTTATCATAGAGTCTGTGATGTGCTATAAATTAAAATGTATTATTATAATTTAATTATATACATATACAGTGCATCTGGAAAGTATTCACAGCACTTCACTTTTTCCACATTTAGTTATGTTACAGCCTTGTTCCAAAACGGAATAAATTAATTTTTCCCCTCAAAATTCTACACACAATACCCCATAATGACAACGTGAAAAAAGTTTTTTTAGATTTCTCAAATTTATTAAAAATACAAAACTAACAAAGCTTAGATGAAACTGACCAGCAGTCACCAAAGTGATGTGACTTAATATGGCCTATTCAGTCTATACAATGCACATTGGCCATAGTTATCATTGGCAGCCCTATTGCAGAGGGGATACAGTCTCTAGGTCGACAGTGTCTAGGTCGACCATTATTAGTCGACAGTAAATAGGTTGACATGGTTTCTGGGTCGACATGTACTAGGTCGACATGACAAAAGGTCAACATGAGGTTTTTTTTTAAATTCTTCATTTTTTGAACTTTTTCATACTTTACGACCCACGTGGACTACAACTAGGAATGGTAACCTTGCATGCGAGGGGACACGGTGCACCAATTGGGGTTCCCTGTCACTCTACGAAGAAGACGACACATTTAAAAAACAAACAAACACATGTCGACCTTTTTTCATGTTGACCTAGTACATGTCGACCTAGAGTCCCTGTCGACCTAGAAACCGTGTCAACATACTTACTGTCGACCAATAGTGGTCGACCTAAATCTATTCTATCTAACATACTACACCCATTGCAGAGACAAGGATGGTTTCTTGTTACTAGCAATACTCAGCTACTCCAGCAATTCTGCCCCAGAGAATGAACATAAACTCCAGAAGGGCAGATTCTGCCATGTGGCTCGGGAAGCCTAGAAATGGGCTTCAAATCCACAAAATGAAAACAAAAAAAGTAAATTATTTTATAAGGAAAAATATTTCTGAACATTAAAGCAGTTAAAAAAAATATTCAAATAAATAAAGCTCATTTTAATGCTTTTGACCATCTTGAGTAAAACATCAAAATAATTGGCAAAAATAAGCCTGACCACAGGTAAACACATCTTGTATGAAACATATTGCGACCAGTGGCCAGCAGCTTAGAGGAAATTCATTTCTCTATGTGTTCACAGACACACAGGGCCTTAAGGGGGGTACTCACGGAGCGATATTCTAAGCAATCTAACTAGATTGCTTAGAATTTGAGTATTATCGCTCCGTGTGTACCCCCTACAGCGATAGCGATGCGCAGCCCCGTGCATCGCTATCGCTGGTGCTAGATTGGCTTGCATGCAGGCCAATCTAGTGTGTCGCTCGCTTCACCCGCTGGGTGAAATGAGCAGCCCCCCCGTCTCCCCCCGCACGCTCAGCACAGATTGCGCTGTGCTGAGCGGCGGGAGAGATGTGTGCTGAGCGGATCGCTCAGCACACATCTCTCCCGCATCGGCCCGTCTATATGGGCCTTAACTCTGAGTCGGACCGATCTCACGCATATCTGCAAACCATTCATATGCATATGAGCGGAGGCTGAAAGTGCAGTCCATTGGTTGATGTCTCTGTCTGTGAACAGGGCATGTATTAACTGGGACAGTTCCCTCTCTTGGGAGTGATAGGCTGACTTTGGAGTGTGTGGATGCAGATGGGACGCCTGCTTCTGACAGATCTCTTGTAGCCTGCATGGTTTGGGTGTAGGTGTCAATACTAATGATGACAGCTGTGGACGGAAAACAGTGGCCGGGTTGGCCACCTTCATGAAAATGGACAAGTAATTACCATAGATGGATGGAGACTCGCATGTACGTATGTATATATATATATATATATATATATTTCTGATCACCTTGACAAAGGGGCGTGCGAGCCCCGAAACGTTGGTTTGTTTACTGATCTGAATACATGATTATCCCCGTTTAAGTCTCTGAGTGCCGCAGGTCTTTCTTTATTACGTTTATATATATATATATATATATATATATATATATATTCATTCATGCATACCATAAACATAGAAGCCAATGGAAAGATTTACTGATGCCTACCAAGGATGGCGCAACAACTATGTGAACGCAGGAGGTGCCTAAAGCACAGAGCTACTAACTTAATGTCTCTAATCAAGTGTTTTCCGCTTCTGCATGGTCCCCCACACAGAATGCTGGGCACGGAGGGACAGCAGCTGTCAGTTTCATACCTGTTAAAGTTTGCGCCTTTTCCATTTTGCTGAAAGCTAGGCATGTGGCGCTGGTCCATGATGTCACAGGCTAGCTGCACACTCCCAGTGTGACAGAAGTGGTTGCCCACATATTGTAATGTAAAAGGGGCTACTGAGGACAGAGGGCCTACAAGAAGAGGTGGTGTGCTGGCCCTGCATATAATTATACAGCAAACCTAAGAGAAGGAAAGAGTGAAGGTATATTATTTAAAATTCTAATGTTCCTCCAAACTCCAACTGAAGGTCAGTAAAAGGAATCATATTTGATCTACTTTTATGCTTGTTGGCCTTTGATGTCTGCTCATATTTATCATTTTGTCAGGACAGATGACTGTGGTATGAAAATGAACTACAGTGATTCCCTTTGGAGAAGTGCTTTCTGGTTGCAGCTGGAAGTCCCGCTGTTACTTACAATGAGAGGTAGAAGTGCCTACCAATAAGGCTCCATCACAGCTATTGGGAAAGTCTATCCAATATACATTATATCCTTTCAAATGTATTTCAATATCAGACAGACGAAGGTTACCAAGGGTGTCTGGGGCGCTAGAATCACTGGTCGTACTAGCTGGAATGTGAACTGAACATACGACTCCAAAGATGGATAAATAATGCTTTGATATGAAGTCAAACCACTGTTACATCTGATCCGTCACTTCCTGCTCACACTTCACCCGAAGGTCCAGATCCTCCCAGATACACTCAAAATGGATATATAGGTGGGAAAGAGAAGCTCCAAATAGTGTGATACCATTAAATAGATATAGATCAAAAATAAGAATTTACTTACCGATAATTCTATTTCTCGTAGTCCGTAGTGGATGCTGGGGACTCCGTCAGGACCATGGGGAATAGCGGCTCCGCAGGAGACAGGGCACAAAAGTAAAAGCTTTAGGATCAGGTGGTGTGCACTGGCTCCTCCCCCTATGACCCTCCTCCAAGCCTCAGTTAGGATACTGTGCCCGGACGAGCGTACACAATAAGGAAGGATTTTGAATCCCGGGTAAGACTCATACCAGCCACACCAATCACACTGTACAACCTGTGATCTGAACCCAGTTAACAGCATGATAACAGCGGAGCCTCTGAAAAGATGGCTCACAACAATAATAACCCGATTTTTGTAACAATAACTATGTACAAGTATTGCAGACAATCCGCACTTGGGATGGGCGCCCAGCATCCACTACGGACTACGAGAAATAGAATTATCGGTAAGTAAATTCTTATTTTCTCTGACGTCCTAAGTGGATGCTGGGGACTCCGTCAGGACCATGGGGATTATACCAAAGCTCCCAAACGGGCGGGAGAGTGCGGATGACTCTGCAGCACCGAGTGAGAGAACTCCAGGTCCTCCTCAGCCAGGGTGTGCCCCTGACCAAGTAGCAGCTCGGCAAAGTTGTAAAGCCGAGACCCCTCGGGCAGCCGCCCAAGATGAGCCCACCTTCCTTGTGGAATGGGCATTTACATATTTTGGCTGTGGCAGGCCTGCCACAGAATGTGCAAGCTGAATTGTACTACACATCCAACTAGCAATCGTCTGCTTAGAAGCAAGAGCACCCAGTTTGTTGGGTGCATACAGGATAACAGCAAGTCAGTTTTCCTGACTCCAGCCGTCCTGGAAACCTATATTTTCAGGGCCCTGACAACATCTAGCAACTTGGAGTCCTCCAAGTCCCTAGTAGCCGCAGGTACCACAATAAGCTGGTTCAGGTGAAACGCAGACACCACCTTAGGGAGAAACTGGGGACGAGTCCGCAGCTCTGCCCTGTCCGAATGGACAATCAGATATGGGCTTTTGTGAGACAAAGCCGCCAATTCTGACACTCGCCTGGCCGAGGCCAGGGCCAACATCATGGTCACTTTCCATGTGAGATATTTCAAATCCACAGATTTGAGCGGTTTAAACCAATGTGATTTGAGGAATCCCAGAACTACGTTGAGATCCCACAGTGCCACTGGAGGCACAAAAGGGGGTTGTATATGCAGTACTCCCTTGACAAACTTCTGGACTTCAGGAACTGAAGCCAATTCTTTCTGGAAGAAAATCGACAGGGCCGAAATTTGAACCTTAATGGACCCCAATTTGAGGCCCATAGACACTCCTGTTTGCAGGAAATGCAGGAATCGACCGAGTTGAAATTTCTTCGTGGGGCCTTCCTGGCCTCACACCACGCAACATATTTTCGCCACATGTGGTGATAATGTTGTGCGGTCACCTCCTTCCTGGCTTTGACCAGGGTAGGAATGACCTCTTCCGGAATGCCTTTTTCCCTTAGGATCCGGCGTTCAACCGCCATGCCGTCAAACGCAGCCGCGGTAAGTCTTGGAACAGACATGGTACTTGCTGAAGCAAGTCCCTTCTTAGCGGCAGAGGCCATGAGTCCTCTGTGAGCATCTCTTGAAGTTCCGGGTACCAAGTCCTTCTTGGCCAATCCGGAGCCACGAGTATAGTTCTTACTCCTCTACGTCTTATAATTCTCAGTACCTTAGGTATGAGAAGCAGAGGAGGGAACACATACACCGACTGGTACACCCACGGTGTTACCAGAACGTCCACAGCTATTGCCTGAGGGTCTCTTGACCTGGCGCAATACCTGTCCAGTTTTTTGTTCAGGCGGGACGCCATCATGTCCACCTTTGGTCTTTCCCAACGGTTCACAATCATGTGGAAGACTTCCCGATGAAGTCCCCACTCTCCCGGGTGGAGGTCGTGCTGAGGAAGTCTGCTTCCCAGTTGTCCACTCCCGGAATGAACACTGCTGACAGTGCTATCACATGATTTTCCGCCCAGCGAAGAATCCTTGCAGTTTCTGCCATTGCCCTCCTGCTTCTTGTGCCGCCCTGTCTGTTTACGTGGGCGACTGCCGTGATGTTGTCCCACTGGATCAATACCGGCTGACCTTGAAGCAGAGGTCTTGCTAAGCTTAGAGCATTGTAAATTGCTCTTAGCTCCAGTATATTTATGTGGAGAGAAGTCTCCAGACTTGATCACACTCCCTGGAAATTTTTTCCTTGTGTGACTGCTCCCCAGCCTTTCAGGCTGGCATCCGTGGTCACCAGGACCCAGTCCTGAATGCCGAATCTGTGGCCCTTTAGTAGATGAGCACTCTGCAGCCACCACAGAAGAGACACCCTTGTCCTTGGAGACAGGGTTATCCGCTGATGCATCTGAAGATGCGATCCGGACCATTTTTCCAGCAGATCCCACTGAAAAGTTCTTGCGTGAAATCTGCCGAATGGAATCGCTTCGTAAGAAGCCACCATTTTTCCCAGGACCCTTGTGCAATGATGCACTGACACTTTTCCTGGTTTTAGGAGGTTCCTGACTAGCTCGGATAACTCCCTGGCTTTCTCCTCCGGGAGAAACACCTTTTTCTGGACTGTGTCCAGAATCATCCCTAGGAACAGCAGACGTGTCGTCGGAGACAGCTGCGATTTTGGAATATTTAGAATCCATCCGTGCTGTCGTAGAACTACTTGAGATAGTGCTACTCCGACCTCCAACTGTTCTCTGGACCTTGCCCTTATCAGGAGATCGTCCAAGTAAGGGATAATTAAGACGCCTTTTCTTTGAAGAAGAATCATCATTTCGGCCATTACCTTGGTAAAGACCAGGGGTGCCGTGGACAATCCAAACGGCAGCGTCTGAAACTGATAGTGACAGTTTGGTACCACGAACCTGAGGTACCCTTGGTGAGAAGGGCAAATTGGGACATGGAGGTAAGCATCCTTGATGTCCAGGGACACCATATAGTCCCCTTCTTCCTGGTTCGCTATCACTGCTCTGAGTGACTCCATCTTGATTTGAACCTTTGTATGTAAGTGTTCAAATATTTCAGATTTAGAATAGGTCTCACCGAGCCGTCTGGCTTCAGTACCACAATATAGTGTGGAATAATACCCCTTTCCTTGTTGTAGGAGGGGTACTTTGATTATCACCTGCTGGGAATACAGCTTGTGAATTGTTTCCAATACTGCCTCCCTGTCGGAGGGAGACGTTGGTAAAGCAGACTTCAGGAACCTGCGAGGGGGAGACGTCTCGAATTTCCAATCTGTACCCCTGGGATACTACTTGTAGGATCCAGGGGTCCACTTGCGAGTGAGCCCACTGCGCGCTGAAACTCTAGACGACCCCCCACTGCACCTGAGTCCGCTTGTACGGTCCCAGCGTCATGCTGAGGACTTGGCAAAAGCGGTGGAAGGCTTCTGTTCCTGGGAATGGGCTGCCTGCTGCAGTCTTCTTCCCTTTCCTCTATCCCTGGGCAGATATGACTGGCCTTTTGCCTGCTTGCCCTTATGGGGACGAAAGGACTGAGGCTGAAAAGACGGTGTCTTTTTCTGCTGAGATGTGACTTGGGGTAAAAAAGGTGGATTTTCCAGCTGTTGCCGTGGCCACCAGGTCCGATGGACCGACCCCAAATAACTCCTCTCCTTTATACGGCAATACTTCCATGTGCCGTTTGGAATCTGCATCACCTGACCACTGTCGTGTCCATAAACATCTTCTGGCAGATATGGACATCGCACTTACTCTTGATGCCAGAGTGCAAATATCCCTCTGTGCATCTCGCATATATAGAAATGCATCCTTTAAATGCTCTATAGTCAATAAAATACTGTCCCTGTCAAGGGTATCAATATTTTCAGTCAGGGAATCCGACCAAGCCACCCCAGCGCTGCACATCCAGGCTGAGGCGATCGCTGGTCGCAGTATAACACCAGTATGTGTGTATATACTTTTTAGGATATTTTCCAGCCTCCTATCAGCTGGCTCCTTGAGGGCGGCCGTATCTGGAGACGGTAACGCCACTTGTTTTGATAAGCGTGTGAGCGCCTTATCCACCCTAAGGGGTGTTTCCCAACGCGCCCTAACTTCTGGCGGGAAAGGGTATAACGCCAATAATTTTCTATCGGGGGAAACCCACGCATCATCACACACTTCATTTAATTTATCTGATTCAGGAAAAACTACAGGTAGTTTTTTCACACCCCACATAATACCCTCTTTTGTGGTACTTGTAGTATCAGAAATATGTAACACCTCCTTCATTGCCCTTAACATGTAACGTGTGGCCCAAATGGAAAATAAGATTTTACTTACCGATAAATCTATTTCTCGTAGTCCGTAGTGGATGCTGGGGACTCCGTCAGGACCATGGGGAATAGCGGCTCCGCAGGAGACAGGGCACAAAACTAAAGCTTTAGGATCAGGTGGTGTGTACTGGCTCCTCCCCCTATGACCCTCCTCCAAGCCTCAGTTAGGATACTGTGCCCGGACGAGCGTACACAATAAGGAAGGATATTGAATCCAGGGTAAGACTCATACCAGCCACACCAATCACACCGTATAACTTGTGATCTAAACCCAGTTAACAGTATGACAAACGTAGGAGCCTCTGAACAGACGGCTCACAACAAATAACAACCCGATTTTTTTGTAACAATAACTATGTACAAGTATTGCAGACAATCCGCACTTGGGATGGGCGCCCAGCATCCACTACGGACTACGAGAAATAGATTTATCGGTAAGTAAAATCTTATTTTCTCTGACGTCCTAAGTGGATGCTGGGGACTCCGTCAGGACCATGGGGATTATACCAAAGCTCCCAAACGGGCGGGAGAGTGCGGATGACTCTGCAGCACCGAATGAGAGAACTCCAGGTCCTCTTTAGCCAGGGTATCAAATTTGTAGAATTTTACAAACGTGTTCTCCCCCGACCACGTAGCTGCTCGGCAGAGTTGTAATGCCGAGACCCCTCGGGCAGCCGCCCAGGATGAGCCCACCTTCCTTGTGGAATGGGCCTTGACAGATTTAGGCTGTGGCAGGCCTGCCACAGAATGTGCAAGTTGAATTGTGCTACAAATCCAACGAGCAATCGTCTGCTTAGAAGCAGGAGCACCCAGCTTGTTGGGTGCATACAGTATAAACAGCGAGTCAGATTTTCTGACTCCAGCCGTCCTTGAAATGTATATTTTCAATGCCCTGACAACGTCCAGCAACTTGGAATCTTCCAAATCGCTAGTAGCCGCAGGCACCACAATAGGCTGGTTCAGGTGAAACGCTGACACCACCTTAGGCAGAAAATGAGGACGCGTCCGCAGTTCTGCCCTGTCCGAATGGAAAATCAGATATGGGCTCTTATACGATAAAGCCGCCAATTCTGATACTCTCCTGGCTGAAGCCAGGGCCAGTAGCATGGTTACTTTCCATGTAAGATATTTCAAATCCACCGATTTGAGTGGCTCAAACCAATGGGATTTGAGAAAATCCAAAACTACATTCAGGTCCCACGGAGCCACTGGGGGCACAACCGGGGGCTGTATATGTAGTACTCCTTTTACAAAAGTCTGGACTTCAGGAACTGAAGCCAATTCTTTCTGGAAGAAAATCGACAGGGCCGAAATTTGAACCTTAATGGACCCCAATTTGAGGCCCATAGACAATCCTGTTTGCAGGAAATGTAGGAATCGACCCAGTTGAAATTCCTCCGTGGGGGCCTTCCTGGCCTCACACCACGCAACATATTTTCTCCAAATGCGGTGATAATGTTGTGCAGTCACCTCCTTCCTGGCTTTAACCAGTGTAGGAATGACCTCTTCTGGAACGCCTTTTTCCTTTAGAATTCGGCGTTCAACTGCCATGCCGTCAAACGCAGCCGCGGTAAGTCTTGGAATAGACACGGTCCCTGCTGAATCAGGTCCCGTCTTAGAGGTAGAGGCCACGGATTTTCCGTGAGCATCTCCTGAAGTTCCGGGTACCAAGTTCTTCTTGGCCAATCCGGAGCCACGAGTATCGTTCTTACTCCCCTTTGCCGTATAATTCTCAGTACTTTGGGTATGAGAGGCAGAGGAGGAAACACATACACTGACTGGTACACCCACGGTGTTACCAGAGCGTCCACAGCTATTGCCTGAGGGTCTCTTGACCTGGCGCAATACCTGTCCAGTTTTTTTGTTGAGGCGAGACGCCATCATATCCACCTTTGGTTTTTCCCAACGGTTCACAATCATGTGGAAGACTTCTGGATGAAGTCCCCACTCTCCCGGGTGTAGATCGTGTCTGCTGAGGAAGTCTGCTTCCCAGTTGTCTATTCCCGGAATGAACACTGCTGACAGTGCTATCACATGATCTTCCGCCCAGCGAAGAATCCTTGCAGCTTCTGCCATTGCTCTCCTGCTTCTTGTGCCGCCCTGTCTGTTTACGTGGGCGACTGCCGTGATGTTGTCCGACTGGATCAACACCGGCTGACCCTGAAGCAGGGGTTTTGCCAGGCTTAGAGCATTGTAAATTGCTCTTAGCTCCAGTATATTTATATGAAGAGACATCTCCAGGCTTGACCATACTCCCTGGAAGTTTCTTCCCTGTGTGACCGCTCCCCAGCCTCTCAGACTGGCATCCGTGGTCACCAGGACCCAGTCCTGTATGCCGAATCTGCGGCCCTCTAACAGATGAGCACTCTGCAACCACCACAGAAGAGACACCCTTGTCCGTGGCGATAAGGTTATCCGCTGATGCATCTGCAGATGCGATCCGGACCATTTGTCCAGCAGATCCCACTGAAAAGTTCGTGCGTGGAATCTGCCGAATGGAATTGCTTCGTAAGAAGCCACCATCTTTCCCAGGACTCTTGTGCATTGATGCACAGACACTTTTCCTGGTTTTAGGAGGTTCCTGACAAGTTCGGATAACTCCCTGGCTTTCTCCTCCGGAAGAAACACCTTTTTCTGAACCGTGTCCAGAATAATTCCCAGGAACAGCAGACGTGTTGTCGGGGTCAACTGAGATTTTGGAAAATTCAGAATCCACCCGTGTTGTTGCAGCACTACTTGGGTTAGTGCTACTCCGTCCTCCAGCTGTTCTCTGGACCTTGCCCTTATCAGGAGATCGTCCAAGTAAGGGATAATTAATACGCCTCTTCTTCGCAGAAGAATCATCATTTCGGCCATTACCTTGGTAAAGACCCGAGGTGCCGTGGACAATCCAAACGGCAGCGTCTGAAACTGATAATGACAGTTTTGCACCACGAACCTGAGGTACCCTTGATGTGAAGGGCAAATTGGGACATGCAGGTAAGCATCCTTTATGTCCAGGGACACCATAAAGTCCCCTTCTTCCAGATTCGCTATCACTGCTCTGAGTGATTCCATCTTGAACTTGAATTTTTGTATGTACAGGTTCAAAGATTTCAGATTTAGAATAGGTCTTACCGAGCCGTACGGCTTCGGTACCACAAATAGCGTGGAGTAATACCCCTTTCCCTGTTGTAGGAGGGGTACCTTGACTATCACCTGCTGAGAAAACAGCTTGTGAATGGCTTCCAATACCGTCGCCCTGTCTGAGGGAGACGTTGGCAAAGCAGACTTTAGGAACCGGCGAGGGGGAGACTTCTCGAATTCCAACCTGTAACCCTGAGATACTACCTGCAGGATCCAAGGGTCCACCTGTGAGCAAGCCCACTGTGCGCTGAAATTCCTGAGTCGACCCCCCACCGCTCCTGAGTCCGCTTGTACAGCCCCAGCGTCATGCTGAGGGCTTTGCAGAACCCTGGGAGGGCTTCTGTTCCTGGGCAGGGGCTGCTTGCTGCCCTCTCTTACCCCTTCCTCTGCCCCAGGGCAGATATGACTGTCCTTTTGCCCTCTTGTTCTTATAGGACCGAAAGGACTGCGGCTGAAAAGACGGTGTCTTTTTCTGTTGGGAGGGGGTCTGAGGTAAAAAGGTGGATTTTCCGGCAGTTGCCGTGGCCACCAGATCCGATAGACCTACGCCAAATAATTCCTCCCCTTTATACGGCAATACTTCCATATGTCGTTTGGAATCCGCATCACCTGACCACTGTCGCGTCCATAAACTTCTTCTGGCAGATATGGACATCGCACTTACTCTCGATGCCAGAGTGCAAATATCCCTCTGAGCATCTCGCATATAAAGAAAAGCATCCTTTAATTGCTCTATAGTCAATAAAATACTGTCCCTATCCAGGGTATCAATATTTTCAGTCAGGGAATCCGACCAGACCACCCCAGCACTGCACATCCAGGCTGAGGCGATGGCTGGTCGCAGTATAACACCAGAATGTGTGTATATACTCTTTAGGGTAGTTTCCAGCCTCCTATCAGCTGGATCCTTGAGGGCGGCCGTATCAGGAGACGGTAACGCCACTTGTTTTGATAAGCGTGTGAGCGCCTTATCCACCCTAGGGGGTGTTTCCCAGCGCGCCCTAACCTCTGGCGGGAAAGGGTATAATGCCAATAACTTTTTTGAAATTAGCACTTTTCTATCTGGGTTAACCCACGCTTCATCACATACATCATTCAATTCCTCTGATTCAGGAAAAACTACAGGTAGTTTTTTCACCCCCCACATAATACCCCTTTTTGTGGTACTTGCAGTATCAGAGATATGCAAAGCCTCCTTCATTGCCGTGATCATATAACGTGTGGCTCTACTTGAAAATACGTTTGTTTCTTCACCGTCGACACTAGATTCAGTGTCCGTGTCTGGGTCTGTGTCGACCGACTGAGGTAAAGGGCGTTTTACAGCCCCTGACGGTGTCTGAGACGCCTGGGCAGGTACCAACTGGTTTTCCGGCCGTCTCATGTCGTCAACTGATTTTTGTAATGTGCTGACATTATCACGTAATTCCATAAACAAAGCCATCCATTCCGGTGTCGACTCCCTGGGGGGTGACATCACCATTACCGGCAATTGCTCTGCCTCCACACCAACATCGTCCTCATACATGTCGACACACACGTACCGACACACAGCAGACACACAGGGAATGCTCTTATCGAAGACAGGACCCCACTAGCCCTTTGGGGAGACAGAGGGAGAGTTTGCCAGCACACACCCAAGCGCTATAATATATATGGGAACAACCTTATATAAGTGTTGTATCCTTATAGCAGCTTAAATATATAAAATATCGCCAAAAAAGTGCCCCCCCCTCTCTGTTTTACCCTGTTTCTGTAGTGCAGTGCAGGGGAGAGTCCTGGGAGCCTTCCTCACAGCGGAGCTGAGCAGGAAAATGGCGCTGTGTGCTGAGGAGAATAAGCCCCGCCCCCTATTCCGGCGGGCTTTTCTCCCGTAGTTTGTAATATCTGGCAGGGGTTAAATACATCCATATAGCCTCAAGGGCTATATGTGATGTATTTTTTAGCCATGAAAGGTATTTACATTGCTGCCCAGGGCGCCCCCAGCAGCGCCCTGCACCCTCCGTGACCGTTGGTGAGAAGTGTGTGACAAACAATGGCGCACAGCTGCAGTGCTGTGCGCTACCTTCAAGAAGACTGAAGAGCCTTCTGCCGCCGGTTTCTGGACCTTCAATCTTCAGCATCTGCAAGGGGGGTCGGCGGCGCGGCTCCGGGACGAACCCCAGGGTGAGACCTGTGTTCCGACTCCCTCTGGAGCTAATGGTGTCCAGTAGCCTAAGAAGCCAATCCATCCTGCACGCAGGTGAGTTGAACTTCTCTCCCCTAAGTCCCTCGATGCAGTGAGCCTGTTGCCAGCAGGACTCACTGAAAATAAAAAACCTAAAAACTTTTTCTAAGCAGCTCCTTAAGAGAGCCACCTAGATTGCACCCTGCTCGGACGGGCACAAAAACCTAACTGAGGCTTGGAGGAGGGTCATAGGGGGAGGAGCCAGTACACACCACCTGATCCTAAAGCTTTAGTTTTGTGCCCTGTCTCCTGCGGAGCCGCTATTCCCCATGGTCCTGACGGAGTCCCCAGCATCCACTTAGGACGTCAGAGAAAATACGTTTGTTTCTTCACCGTCGACACTGGAGTCAGTGTCCGTGTCTGTGTCTACCGACTGAGGTAAATGGGCGTTTTAAAGCCCCTGACGGTGTTTGAGACGCCTGGACAGGTACTAATTGGTTTGCCGGCCGTCTCAATTCGTCAACCGACCTTGCAGCGTGTTGACATTATCACGTAATTCCCTAAATAAGCCATCCATTCCGGTGTCGACTCCCTAGAGAGTGACATCACCATTACAGGCAATTGCTCCGCCTCCTCACCAACATCGTCCTCATACATGTCGACACACACGTACCGACACACAGCACACACACAGGGAATGCTCTGATAGAGGACAGGACCCCACTAGCCCTTTGGGGAGACAGAGGGAGAGTTTGCCAGCACACACCAAAACGCTATATTATACAGGGACAACCTTATATAAGTGTTTTCCCTTATAGCATCTTAATATATAATAATATTGCCAAATAAGTGCCCCCCCTCTCTGTTTTAACCCTGTTTCTGTAGTGCAGTGCAGGGGAGAGCCTGGGAGCCTTCCTAGCAGCGGAGCTGTGTAGGAAAATGGCGCTGTGTGCTGAGGAGAATAGGCCCCGCCCCCTTTTCGGCGGGCTTCTTCTCCCGTTTTTCTGACAACCTGGCAGGGGTTAAATACATCCATATAGCCCCAGGGGCTATATGTGATGCATTTTTAGCCAGCATAGGTACTTTCATTGCTGCCCAGGGCGCCCCCCCAAGCGCCCTGCACCCTCAGTGACCGTTGGTGTGAAGTGTGCTGAGAGCAATGGCGCACAGCTGCAGTGCTGTGCGCTACCTCATGAAGACTGAGAAGTCTTCAGCCGCCGATTTCTGGACCTCTTCTCTCTTCAGCATCTGCAAGGGGGTCGGCGGCGCGGCTCCGGTGACACATCCAGGCTGTACCTGTGATCGTCCCTCTGGAGCTAGTGTCCAGTAGCCTAAGAAGCCAATCCATCCTGCACGCAGGTGAGTTCACTTCTTCTCCCCTAAGTCCCTCGTTGCAGTGAGCCTGTTGCCAGCAGGACTCACTGAAAATAAAAAACCTAACAAAACTTTTACTCTAAGCAGCTCTTTAGGAGAGCCACCTAGATTGCACCCTTCTCGGCCGGGCACAAAAACCTAACTGAGGCTTGGAGGAGGGTCATAGGGGGAGGAGCCAGTGCACACCACCTGATCCTAAAGCTTTTACTTTTGTGCCCTGTCTCCTGCGGAGCCGCTATTCCCCATGGTCCTGACGGAGTCCCCAGCATCCACTTAGGACGTCAGAGAAATAGATATTATATGGACTCTCACCATTCGGTAGAAGTTTTGAGGGCACAGAATGTATCTCTTAGGTGTGGGACAATGGTCACTGTCGTGGTTGAACAACTGGCTTTAATTCCTCACCCTCCTGAAAGTTATGGTTCTCCCCGATATACTCACAGTGGATATATAAGGAAAAAAAGGCTCCAAATAGTATAACACCGTTTATTTAAAACATAATTAAAAACATAAACATGGGCACATAATGGACTCTCACCATCCAAAAGATGTTCAAAGGCAAGTTAACAGAAGATAGCCAGGCGTCCCCAGAAATCGTCATCAAACAAGCAGGTAAATAGTTCCAGTCACCGCCCAGTACCTCCACCAACGCGTTTCGATAACCTACTGTTATCTTTTTCAAGGTGTAGGAGGTAACTGCATAGTGAGTGGTATTTATACCAAACAATCCTAGTCAAAATGTATAGCCTAATACCAGACATAGATCTACTACTTCTCTAAGAACACTATTCCTATCAATGGAAAACTACTAAACAACCATTCCCCCGTGTCCATTATTGATTTTCCATATGTTCCATAGTTCTCCAACAGGTGTCAAGAGATATTCACTTAATCGATGTCCATTTCCGGCGGACATGGGTCACAAACCGCCCATTTTTCTCTGTATGTTTGTTGATACAGCCGCACGTGCCGCACATGCCCCACTTCCGGCGGGAGATAGTATTTCAATATCAGGTCTGTGCAGACCCCATAATAACGTCATGAAGCCATTTATATGGCATGCACGTCATGGTGCAAAGATTACAACTGAATGGACAAGGCAGAAAAAAATAGTCTGGTAAAATATAATGGTTTCAGAATTGTGGTCACAGTTTGAATTACTCCCAGAAATGAGGATGCAGGAGAGTGTCACAGCATATTTATCCTTCAGCACTTCTAGCATAAACTAATACAGGCTAAAGCTTCACAAATTTCCCCAGCTCCAGCTACATTACATTCCACTACAGTAGACGCAGCAAATGTATGTAGCAGTATGGTTTTTTAATCACGCAATGAACAACTAGGCTAATGGGGCATACACACAGAGCGATTTTTGCCTATTTTCTAAGCGATTTGACTAGATCGCTTAGAAATGAAGCACAAATCGCTCCGTGTGTATGCCCCATAGCTGTAGCGATACGCGACCCCACACGTCGCTATCGCCGGCTCAGATCATTCATGCATGCAGTATAAATCTAGTCAGATCGCCTAGCATGCATAAAGAAAACACTGATTAGCAAAGATCGCTCAGCACACATCGCTGTGTGCATAGCGGTGTATAGCGTTCTGTGCTAACTAGATCGCTTAGCACACAGGCACAAGTCGCCCCATGTGTATGGGGCGTAACTAAACATTTGCTTTACTAACATGTTGCTAGCAGGGCCAATCACTATAGTGGTTCTTTTCTTTATCAACAAGTGGGGGCAGTTGGGAGATCCCTGTCACTCGTTGCTCTGACCAGAGCAGCGGTGAATAGATGCTGTGCACAGGCACGCAGCATCTATTCCCCAGCAGAGAGGAACAGGAGGCATGGCCAGCAGCTCACTGAGCGCTGTCCATGCCCCCATAGTGACGAAATATGGGGGCGTTGTTAGCGATTGCGGCACTTGTGAGGGCTGTGAAGTGGGCATGCACCATTTACGTCAATTGTGAGGACTGTGAAGTGAGCATGCATCGAGAATATCAGTTCTGAGGACTGTGAAGTGGGCATGCTCCGAAAACATCAGTTCTGAGGACTGTGAAGTGAGCATGCTCCGAAAAGGTCAATTCTGAGGACTGTGAAGTGGGCATGCTCCGAAAAGGTCAGTTCTGAGGACTGTGAAGTGGGCATGCTCCGAAAAGGTCAGTTCTGAGGACTGTGAAGTGGGCATGCTCCGAAAAGGTCAGTTCTGAGGACTGTAAAGTGGGCATACTCCGAAAAGGTCAGTTCTGAGGACTGTGAAGTGGGCATGCTCCGAAAACGTCAATTCTGAGGACTGTGTGGTGGGCATGCACCGAGAATGTCAGTTCTGAGGACCGTGAAGTAGGAATGCTCCGAATTCTGAGGACTGTGAAGTGAGCATACTCCAAAAACGTCAGTTATGAGGACTGTGAAGTTGGCATGCACCAAGAATATCAGTTCTGAGGACTGTGAAGTGGGCATGCACTGAGAACGTCAGTTGTGAGGACTGTGACGTGGGCATGCACCATGAATGTCAGTTCTGAGGACTGTGAAGTGGGCATGCACCAATTATGTCAATTATGAGGACGATAAGGTGCACAGAGAATGTTCTGAGGTCTATATAGCGAACATGCACTGCAACATCAGTTCTAAATATGATGAATTGGGCATACACCAAGGAGCAGCTCATCATTAACATATATGCACCAAGGACATCAATTCCACGGACTGTCAAGTGGGAATTACGTCAATTCAGAGGACAGTGAAATGGGTGTGCAACTAGGGTCACATTTCCGAGGATGATGAAGTGGGTGTGCATTTTAAAATACCCCAGATAGTGTTAGCCTAGGAGCCGTGACACCGCGCCTCCCACTGACCCCCACCCGGCACCTAGCAACAGGCGGACACCGGGCGCAAGGTCTCGTGGTCCCCGTCCAGCGCTTAGCAACAGGCTGACACCGGGCGCTGAAAACCACCGCACTGCTAGGCAACGGGGATGCCAAAAGCAGATGGCATCCCCCGTTGCTTAGTTTCTGTTAGTATGTGCAGCAGGACAGCTGCACTTAGTTTATTAATCAGGTCTGTGATTGGGCATAGCCCATTTATATTCTCTCCTAGTTCACTCCCAAATCGCTGGTGATAGTTCATGATTCCTGTGAGAACTTGTGAGCCATGTGAACTCCAGAGATTTGGACACCTTGTCTGAACATTGTGCTGGTCGGATCCAGCTTGCCACAGATTTCAGGTTTTGTGTGGAGCTTCCGCACAGACTTCTGCTCAGCACATTTATTTCATTATTATTACCGCCTTCTGCACTGTTGCATTTATATACGGTGTTGTTGCTAATAACACCCTGTGCATTGTTGCATGTACATATTGATTGTGTTAAGTTTATATTCCAACCTGTGCATTGTTGCACTCATGTGCATTCGGTTATTTCTCTCTGTCTGTGTGTAGTGCAGCGATATCTAGGTAGTGTTCAGTGACCATCTCTCCGTACTGCAATTTACTCTTGCCCAGCCTCCAATAGTTGCCTTGTCTATACATAAGACCTGGGGGCATTTGAGTACGGGGTGGACCTAATTCACCATGGAAAGGCGGCTGCTATAGGCGAAGCCTAGCATCGGAGGAGGCTAAAAGACTGCTGGGCAAGGGTAATTGCGTGAGCATCACCAAGAACCACCATGTAGCCCATAGCACACTGTAGTCTGCATAACAGATAGCTAGTGTATACATAACTCTAGGGAATGTTGCATGCAGGAAAATGATGACAGTCAATGTAAGCTATGTTTGAGTGAATGTTAATACTGAACTGAAATGCACCTAGAGGCAAGGAATACTTAATGTAATCAACTTGTTCATTTTTAAACCGTTTATCTTTCATTTAATTTACTCATACAGTATGTACTGGCTTTTTTATTTATTAGTTAAAGGAATATATACATCTAGACTGTGGCTACAAATTCAAAGCACTTAGTATGTCAAAATATGGTAGGGGAGCGGTGCACAGTTCATACATGATGTGGAGCTGGAATCCCGTTACTATGGAGATAACAGCCAAGTTATATGGTTTTCTGCTGTGCTTATTAAGCAGTTGCACTTAATATCCAGTATCTTATTACAGTCCAATTATCTGTTATCTACTTAACACAGATCATGGTTTGTATATTACGAGTCAATCCACTACATTACCGAAACATCTCAAGCCACCCTATTGTTTTCACAGTAATATATTTCCCCCTAGCAGACCATGAACATAGATAATGCTAATACATAGATCAAAGTCCAGGAATTTGTTTTTCTTATTGCAGATAACCTGACATGGTTATGTCTCAGCCGTATCTGTCATCACGTTATGTATTACATGTCTGAACATCTGCAAATCCCATCACTGTATTCCAGACAAGCAGAAGGGAGAGCTAAAACAAAGCAGTGTATTAATCACCTACTCATTATTCCCCATACAACGCAAGGGAAATCAACAGAAGGGCAAGAGAAAAGCCATATAAATAACTCATATAAAATGTGTTAACCCCTTTTTATCGCTACAGAGAGACAGTACAAACTGGGGCTTAAAAAGCATTTTGTGAACTCCCGTCATTAATATCGTCTAATTAATTCTCTCCTCAGAAATGCAAAGGTTGATAACAAGTGATTGGTCAGGCGGGTTCTTAATGTTATCATTTAAACCACTACTAATAGACAGTCACATGACAAGAGAAGAGGGATAGGTTCCTTCTGGCTGACCCTTTGGCTATCACTGTGTAACGGTAGGTTTCATTATAATGGACACACCTGCAAATCTGTAGGTAATTAGAAGGTGATAATGAGCCCATTGATCAAGTAGAGCCTGGCGTGTAACTGAGCCTGCTAAACTGTCGAAGGAAGCAGATTGGTATTTACATCCACGAAAACTGCATTTTAAAATATCAGAAAGTGTTCTGAGGACAGCTGTAAATTTCTAAGTACATTGATCTTTTACATGACAATGATCTGACAAATATCATATAAATATATGCATACTGTACATACATACAGTACATACTCTGTAAACTGTATTATAATGTATATAGAAGATGTCCCCTCAATTCTATTTGATTGATAAACACAAACAGAAAGTGCCACAATAATAATGTCCAAGTAGATAGTTTGATATAAAATTGGCTTCTTATATGGTACAATCAGACATTTAAAATGAACCCTCCTATTAAAGAGTAACTTTGCATAAGACTAACCCTCTACCTCACTCCTAAGAGTCTTATGGTAGCTAGTGCAATCTTCCTAATATTCCAGGTGTCCAGTAAATACTGCAATTACAGAGAACAGTCCCATCTCTGATTTCTTCTCCTAACCACCCACCTTTCTGAATATAATGAAGAATATATGGACAAAGTTAAGGCCCATACACACTAGAAGATATTTTCCAAAGATATGAGCAATAATGACGTGTGAAAAAAATTGTTCAAATCGAGCGATCTATGCTGTGTGTACACAGCAAACGGTGAACCATACGCGCAACTGTGGTTGTTGGAAGCATGTTGTCTGTCGTCCATGCATGCAGCTCAATCTCCTCAATCAGGGATGTTTCTAGCCAATTTGGCCCCCAGTGCAAGATTTTAAAATGTGCCCCCCATATATAGAAGAGATACAAATTTAAGCGGCAAAGGCGCGCTCGCTCCCTATGAGGGGCGTGGCCTAGATAACATGGGCGTGGTCTCGCTAAAATGAGCATGGTCTCGCCTGAAAGACTATCTTACACCACAGTTTTTGACCCTGCACCAACAGACCTCGGCCACCACAGGGAAAAATAATAAATTCCACAATATTAAGCACCACACAGTAATGCCCCATGCTCCATATTATGCCCCCCTGCACCATATTATGCCACACACCGCAATGCCCGTGATACATTATGCTCTACAGTAAAGCTTCTAATTACTTTTAAATTACATGCTTGTTGCCAAGGGTTTCACGCGCTAGGTATCATGCTCATTGCCATGCTCGTTGCCAGGAGTTTCATGCTCTGGGCTCCATGCTCGATGCCAGCGGTTTCATGCTCTGGGACGGGTGTCATGATCATTGCAAAGGGTGTGTAATGCTCGTTGCCAGGGGTAATGCTCGTTTTCAGGGCTCAGGAGTGTGTAATGCCAGTTACCAGGGGTGTGTAATGCTAGCTGCCAGGGGTGTGTAATGCTTGTTGACAGGGTGTGTAATGCTCGTTGCCAGGAGTAATGCTCATTTTCAGGGCTCAGGAGTGTGTAATGCCAGTTACCAGGGGTGTGTAATGCCAGGCGTGTGTAATGCTAGTTGCCAGGGGTGTGTAATGCTTGTTGACAGGGTGTGTAATGCTTGTTGCCAGGGGTAATGCACGTTTTCAGGGCTCAGGAGTGTGTAATGCCAGTTACCAGGGGTGTGTAATGCCAGGTGTGTGTAATGCTAGTTGCCAGGGGTGTGTAATTCTTGTTGACAGGGGTGTGTAATGCCAGGGGTGTGTAGTGCTCATTGCCGGGGTAATGCTCGTTGTCAAGGCTCAGGGGTGTGTAATGCTAGTTGCCAGGGGTGTGTAATGCCAGAAGTGTGTAGTGCCAGGGGTGTGTAATGCTAGTTGCCAGGGGTGTGTAATGCCAGGAGTGTGTGCTAGTTGCCAGGGGTGTGTAGTGCTTGTTGTCATGGGTGGATATGGGGCTAGATGCATCATCGCTTGCAGAGTGATAAAATGGAGAAAGAAAAAGTACCAGCCAATCAGGTCCTAACTGCCATGTCACAAGCTGTGTTTGAAAAATGTCAGTTAGGAGCTGATTGGCTGGTAGTTTTTCACTCTCCATTTTATCGCTTTCCAAGCGATGATGCATCTGGCCCATGATCATTAGGTCGACAGTCATTAGGTCGACCACTATTGGTAGACATGCATTAGGTCAACATGGTCACTAGGTCGACAAGGAAAAAGGTCGACATGCGTTTTCACATTTTTATTTTTTATTTTTTCATTTTTTTTACTTTTTCATACTTTACGATCCACGTGGACTACGATTGGGAATAGTAACCTGTGTGGCGGTAGCGGAGCGAGGCACCTTGCCCGAAGCATGGCGAGCGAAGCAAACCATGTGAGGGGACACGGTGCACTAATTGGGGTTCCCCGTCACTTTACGATGAAAACAACACCAAAAAAAAGTAAAAAAATTCATGTCAACCTTTTTGCATGTTGACCTTGTTCATGTCGACCTAATGACTGTGTCGACCTAGTCACTGTTGACCAATAGTGGTTGACCTAATGACTGTCGACCTAATGTATGTCAACCCTATGACCCATACCCATCATGGGTGTGTATAGCGCCCGCCAGCCAACGACAAAATTACGAGTTGTGTTGTGACGTCACAATGCAAACACGTCATTCTGTGAAACTCTGCCCCATGAGCGGAGTATTATGACGGGGAAGGGGCAGTCAGGGACACCTAAAAGTGTAGCGGCGGGTGCCCTGTGTGGTGGCACGCCTCGTACGCCACAAGAAACGGCACTGATCTCATCAGAGGCTGATCCTGAGAAATGATCAGGGGTTTCTAGGACGGACGGACTTCCGAGATCATTACAAGGGGGCGTGGCTTAATGCTGTTTCAGCAGCTCAATGAATCCACACTAGAAACGGCCCTGTCCTCAGTCCCAGCAGATTGTTTGTAACAAAGCTCAGTGTCTATCCTCAATCTCAGTTGTCAGGGAGTTCAAGGGAAATTGTTCATCTTTCACATTGTTCAAGTCTTCTAGTGTGTACGGGCCTTTAGTGTAAAATTATGCAGTCTGCATAACCGCTAGTCATGTGATCATAAGATAAAGGAACATATATAGTTTATGTGTATATATATATATATATATATATATGCACACACACACACACACACACACACACACACACACACACACACACACACACACACACACACACACACACAGCCCTAGGCAAACAAGGCAAATGCCTAGGGCATTTGGAACGCCTAGGGGCACGAGCAGCTTATGCGGATTAAAATTATATGCAGCATGCCTGTATTCAGCGTGAGACTGCGGATGTATCTGCATTCGAAATGCTATGTTACAGTGTATTCCTGAAATCACTGTAACGTAGCATTTCGTATGCAGATACAGCCACAGTCGCACACAGAATATAGGCATGCCGCATATCATTTTAATCAGCAGCAGCTGCTTGTGCATCCAGGTCTATAGCAATGCAGATAAGATGCATTTTTGGCAAAAAAGGTGCCAGACGTTAGCAGAGCTGGCCTAGAGCTGCCAACTGACTCACACCAGGCATATCCTGGTGCATGACATATTGAGGCAAGATGTATGAGAAACATCTGTATTTAAGCTGAGGCAGAGGTCACAGTGTTAGCGTCTGTGTGAGTGCTGTGTATAGGTGGGTAGGTTGTGCAATAGTGTTCAACATATGTGTAAGGGGCATTATGTGTGTCGTGTATAAATGCATAAATAATGTGTGGCATATGTTTAAGGGACATTATGTGTGTCATTATGTGTATAAGGGCATTAATAATGTGCGGGATATGTGTAAGGGACATTTGGCCAGATGCATCATGGCTTGGAAAGTGATAAAATGGAGAGTGATAAATGACCAGCCAATCAGCTCCTAACTGCCATTTTTCAAACAGAGCCTGTAACATGGCAGTTAGGACCTGAGTGGCTGGTACTTTTTATTTCTCTATTTTATCACTCTCAAAGCGATGATGCACCTAGCAGATAATGTTTATAAGGACATTAATAATGTGTGTCATATGTGTAAGGGCATTACTGTCTGGTATTTGTATAGAGGCATTACTAATGTGTGGCATTATGTGTATAAGGTGCTCTACTGTGTGGTGTAATGTATAGAAAAGGCACTACTGTGTGGTCTAATGTGAATAAAAAGCAATATGGTGTGTAATGTGAATAAGGAGCAATTCAGTGTGATATAATGTGAATAAGGGGCACTACTGTGAGGAGTAACGTATATAAGGTAAAGTGGTACTACTGTGTGATATTACATGAATAAGGGACACTAGTGCATGACACAATGTGAATAAAGTTGCACTACTGAGCCCCTTCCCTGCAAGAACATGCCCCTTTTTGGGCTGTGCACCGAATATGCGCTCTGTTCCTATTTGAAATATAGGTGATAGGAGCACCAAAATGAGGACTGCTATGGGTGAGGGGTGATGGTGTCGGAAAAAGGGTGCAGGGTCAGAGGCAGAACTGGTGGCGGTGCTAGGGAGCACCAGCCAAAATGTTGCCTAGGGCATCAAATTGGTTAGATCACTGATAGGCATAGTTGCCGTGATATTACTGTCTCATATCAAGTCCTGAGAGTGCCGCCAGTTCTTCTCCATCTACATATTCCACTTTCAGTGGTAAGTAGGGCACCTAGGCGATTACTCACCTGTTGGACGGAGTGCCAGCCATTACAGAGACTTTATATATATATATATATATATATATATATATATCTATCCAAGGAAGTCCTGCACTCACATCCGTGTGCAATCAACTGTGGGGTGCACCCAGTAGAATCCACACAATCATGGTGGGTCTACACATGTAGTCGTAGTTCCAGTTTCCTGGGGGGCACTCTCCTTCAAAAATCGAGTCCAATCGTATTCTCTTAGATCATAATCGGCTTTATTGGGTCGACGTTTCGGCTCAACAAGCAGAGCCTTTATCAAGATATTGCCAAATAGTCATAACCTGTCAGAATAACAGATACATTAAATAAATAAATACAATCAGTCTCACGGGCCCAATCAGAAATTCACCACTAAAGTGCAATGTGCTAATAAAGAAAAGTGCCAAGAGTAATGCTACCAAACATATGGATATACCTCCTGGATACCAAATATGGTGAAGAAAGGTAGATCAGTATCACCCAACAAGAACCAATCATCCAGAGGTACTAGTATCATACTTACTAGGATGAAATAACTCAACAGTATAACACTGTAATAGGACAGACGACCAAGTCGGCATATAAGCCCTATTAATAGAACAACACAAATATATATATGTTTGCAATTCCCAATCAGGTGTGGTACTAAAAGATACCTAAAGTTATCATGAGCAGAACTGTTAAAGACCTCTACTTACTTCACACATAATTCCAGAAAAGTAATCCATTCAAGGACACATCAGTCAATAAGCCCTCTGTAATATGAGTAATGCAACATAAGGACATCTCAAAGGTAAACCAAACCTGATATCAAATCAAATAGTCAAAGCTGTACTCATCAGGAGAGGACAAAGTAACTCTTACCACTGGAGGCTAAAGGTGAACGTCCATTCAGTGTGACTGTGTGTTCCTAATGAGCACTGGGCGCCTTATATGAGTACACAACCGGAAGTGCAATCAGCACAAGCAAATTAATGCATCACCCTATTACAATATTACAGAAGGGTATATGTTAAGTCCCCTCAGATTTCTTATCCGTGGGTCCCACATCAATACCGCATGTTCATACATATCCATAACAGAAACCTGTGGAGGGAAGCTCAAAGCCGCTGCTCATCTGAGCGGCGTGCGTTCCACAACCCGGAAATGGCGCTCCGGGTGCGTTCCACCAGCCGGAAGTGCCCAGCAAGCATTGCGGCCGTTGCCTAGCACCGCCGCACGCTAGAGGTATATTGAATTACAGGGAAAACAGCCAGCGGGGTGCGTGTCACAACTACAGACGACCACCATGTTATAGGCAAAACAGATCACATATAGCACCCTCGCAGGGCGCTTCATGGCAATCACCACACATGCACACGGTCACAAAACCAGTGTGCCGACGCCGGGGACAACACGATCCCAAAAGTGGATACTCACTGTTCACCACAAACGGTCTGCACTAGCGTCTGGGCACTCCCCCAGAAATCCCACCACAAGCAGGCAAAAACACGGGACAAAAGGCAGTATAGAGTAACTCACGCAACCTGTCCGCAAATTATAACAGATATCTTCAATTAAAGTATGCATCGAGTGCTGATGCGCCAGGGTCTCATACCAATAGACAAAAAGGTACTTATAAAAATACAAACATATATAGGTGTATCTAATCAGGCCCGTGTGACAAGACTTACAATCAACATAAAAAAATGACAACACAAAAAATAAATACATTGAAAACATACAATTAAAAAGGTTAAACAATCTGTATCGGAAACCACCTAGACAAAAGTATCATCTGTCCATGCTCAAAAACAATCATGAACACATTACAGGAAGATGTTCATGGTATTATATTCATTGAGGCCGCTCGGTGCAACAGTATCAAGCATACTGATCCAAAAGCTTTTTTTCTTTTTTAGAGCCAATACCCTATCACCCCCATTGGGTAGAGGGGGAATCCAATCAATGAGCATACACTTGAGGTTCGCTACCTGGTGCCTGTTTTCTAAATAATGTTTTGCTACAGGTTTATCGGAGGATCCTGTTTGGATGGCTGCTCGTATGGTGGTCCTCCTGACGAGCGTATGAATACTTCCCAAATGATGCGTCTTAAGCCGGGCTGCTATTCATGTGGGAATTGCACTACGTGTAGGGCTATGAGAGTTGGGAATAGCTTCACACACCCACATACGGGTAAAAATATAAAAATTAAATACCATCTACATTGCAAATTAGACCATTTGATCTATTGTTTAATTTGTCCCTGTGGTTTGTACTATGTAGGACTTACATCCAGGTGCTTTAGAGACCGGATGGCAAACCACAGGACCACCATACGAGCAGCCATCCAAACGGGATCCTCCGATAAACCTGTAGCAAGACATTTTGTATTAGTGCACACCTCTACAGCATCACAGCGCCTCTTGCTTGCACACTACTCACCACTGCCCTCATGTGATCCCTGTGGGCTGCCCCTTACATCTGTTTTCCCAGAGCTCCACTGAGAAGAGCACCGAGACACACAGCTTTAAATAAATCCAAAACTCTCTTTTTCTAAGGAAGTGAAATAAATTAAGCCTGTACTTGTCGATAAGAGATTTCAAAGTAACAATGACACCCAACACAAACTACAACAGCAAATGCAATGTTTATCTATGTAACCTTGAATTCTAATAATACAATGAAGCCATTGCGGTTAAAAAAAGGAATTCTGATAAAATACCATTAAATATATGAACAGTAGATGGCAGATAACAAGCTTTGAGCACAGTAATGGGATTAGACCATGTGATGAAAGTATACTGTGAACTACTCTATATTTTCTTCTCTGACCTCTGCACAGATGTTGCCAGTAAAACCTGTTCTTCATAACTTGTTCTCAGAACACATCACTGCCAGGCTCAACAGCTACACAATGCTGGTATAATAACTTTATTAAAAATGTAAACAAACACATGCATAATATAACATTATTTTACTGATGGTTTCAGACTATAGTTATACACGGCTGTTATATTTGTGGTGTTTGATATTTGTTGCTAGGCGTAAAGCCCATGCTCAGGACATCCCCACACACTACCATACCATTGCACACACACACACACACTTTTTTTTTCCTTTCACTTAAAATACGGGCACTCTAGTTTCTTATTAACATGTCATCTCCAAATAATGGTGGGACTCATGGACAGATGGCACAGTGGAAATGACCCACATAAGACCCAGTAATGTCACATGACAACTATTGTGCTGCACTTACAGATGTGTCCTTATAAAGTACATTATTGCTGCAGTCATGCCAAACAGGCCATCTTGACGCGCTGTCTTAATCACAACAAGATGTGGCTAGGATGCACCAGGAGACTGTGCTGATTAATTTGATATTTGTATATCTGTGAGCGACTGAGTCTATGAATCTGTACACAGAGTGCTACAATGTAGCAGCCGCAGCTTTTCCAATACAAGTTCTGTTCTGCTCCATGTACTGACTCTGTCACATACAATATGATAATGTCACATATCCAATTAATCAGCACAGTCTCCTGGTGTGTCCTAGTCGCATCACATAAAAAAAAAAAAGAAGCCAGATAATAGCAAACTTGCATGGCACCTGGCGACTCACTCGCACCAGGCATCTCACACTACATGGTGTATTGAGGCTAGGTGTATGAGGACACATCTGTATGTACCAAACTCTGAAAAGTGAAGCTTCGCAGAGTTTGACCCCCCCATTTTTTTACACAATATGGCATGTTTTGCATTACCCCAGTGGTTTCCAAACTTTTTTGAATCACGGCGCACTAGAATATTAGAATTTTTTTCACGGCACCCCTAGGCCAAAAATTTCTTATTGAGAAATTTTTAAAGAAATATTACATTAAGTAGATTGCGTTTATATGTCATCCTTAGGGTCAGTTGTGTGGTGAGGGACAAGATTTGCTTCTGTTTGGCCACATATTTTATGACTGGCAGCCACCAGCACTTGGTTTTGCCTATTAAATTGACCATGAATAATTTGAATTGGTCCTGGACCACCAACCCAGGGGACCCCTGCAAGTGTCCCGAGGCACCCCAGGGAGCCACGGCACACAGTTCGGGAACCTCTGCATTAGCATGTTATTTGGGGAATTAGAGTGTGATACTGTTTAACAGAACCCTGAGAAACTGCAAAATCAGGGGACATAAAAAATTGCACTTTTAATGTACTGTTATGGTTTCCTGCTGAACAAGGCAACCATAAACAAATAACATACTAGGCATTTACCATAACTGTGACTCCACTGGCCAACATAGACTGTGGTGAAGTTACTCTATTATTGAACAACCTGGATGGGCTTAGTTTGCCACTCCTGGGGTATAGGGATTCCCACTCACTGTCACCAATTACCTGTTACTAATTCCTCCCACTGAGTAGTTGGCGGGTAACTGATCATCATTAGGCTCCTACAGTGGCACCGGGCTCCATTTACTCCACTAGGCTTCTACATGAACTCTGGAACCAGTTACTTCTGGGCAGGTGTGGACACACTGCTGCTACACGTCTTGCCAGGCATTGGCTAATTACCCCCCGGCCACTTACTATGGACTAATGCTGTGCATGGTAGTGGGCAGATACCTTGACCCTGGTGATCATGGGCTTAACCACAGAACAGATAGAGAATGCATCAGCATTATGTGCTTATCTGTTAGTCACAGGATACATGCAGATGCAAGCATCTCAAAGACAGTTTATTCATACCTCCCAACTGTCCCGATTTTCACGGGACAGTCCCATTTTTTGGGACTGTCCCGCTGTCCCACCCGTGGGCCGCAGTGTCACCTGGTGGGGGCGGGCAGTTGGGAGGCTCCTGGAACTCTGCCCAGCAGAGCAGTAGTGAATAGACGCTAGGGACGGCCATCGACCATCGATGATTCAAAATCATTGATTGTTTATGGCCAATGATTTTTTTTGTACAGGGTGCCGGGACATGGAGCACAGCCCCACCCCCAACACCCGCGAAGCCCTGCCCCCAGGCAGTGATTGGCCAGCGAACCCAACACTTAAAGGACAGGGATGACCATCGATAGGTGAAACCGTTGATGATATCCATAGCATAGTTAGCTACTATCGATGGCTACTAGCAGTTTCACCATTGATGGCAACCATCGATGGTGAGCCCACCGATGGCCATCCCTAATAGACATGCATTTGCACATTGGCTATTCACAGAAGACAGAGGGGCTGGGGGCATGGCCAGCAGTTCACAGAGCGATGGCCATGCCTCCTTAGTGACAAATTCGGGAGGTGTGGCTTGTGGACACCCCTTTTCCCAAGGTCATGCCCCTTTTCAGGCGCCTTCGCAGTGCCAGAGTCCCAACTTCACCTTCCTCAATGTTGGGAGGTATGCTTTATTCCTAGTTGACACTACTAAGAATATCACAGCATGCGGATGATACACACATCATAAAGGTCAAGACAGTACAGTACATGCATTTCAGCAATCATTTCATACACATGTTGGCAGAGGGTTAAACCAGTCCCCACTGCCTCTATAAAACAATTAAGACTAGTTCACAATTATCTTATCAGGAACAGATGTCTTCAAAATTAGGTATAACTTAAATTGACTGGAATATTTCAACTGAGTTCATCATCACAATTTACCACCCACAATAAAATTATATTTCTCTGACGTCCTAGTGGATGCTGGGAATTCCGTAAGGACCATGGGGAATAGACGGCTCCGCAGGAGACTGGGCACATCTAAAGAAAGATTTAGGACTATCTGGTGTGCACTGGATCCTCCCCCTATGACCCTCCTCCAAGCCTCAGTTAGATTTCTGTGCCCGGCTGAGCTGGATGCACACTAGGGGCTCTCCTGAGCTCCTAGGAAGAAAGTATATGTTAGGTTTTTTTATTTTCAGTGAGACCTGCTGGCAACAGGCTCACTGCACCGAGGGACTAAGGGGAGAAGAAGCGAACCTACCTAAGTGGTGGTAGCTTGGGCTTCTTAGGCTACTGGACACCATTAGCTCCAGAGGGATCGAACACAGGACCCGACCTCGTCGTCCGTTCCCGGAGCCGCGCCGCCGTCCCCCTTACAGAGCCAGAAGCAAGAAGGTGGTCCGGAAAATCGGCGGCTGAAGACTTCTGTCTTCTCCAAGGTAGCGCACAGCACTGCAGCTGTGCGCCATTGCTCCTCATGGACACCACACACTGCGGTCACTGATGGGTGCAGGGCGCTGGGGGGGGGGGGTGCCCTGAGCAGCAATATTAACACCTTGGCTGGCGAACTGACACCATATATAGCCCCAGGGGGGGGGGCGTGGCTTGGATCGGCATGGAGTAGCTGTGTGCAGCCTTAGCTCTCCACTAAAATCCTGCAAACCCATCCTTTTTACCCCAACCTGTGGATCCTGTTCCCTGCCAGCTGGCCCCTGAATGTGTGCTGCCTTTGCTGCTGCCCTTGCTGATCCGGTGAGCGGCGCGGGTGTGCTGTTGTGGACCTTCCAGCGTGGTCTCCGGCTCCCTACCCCTCCGACGGCCGCCGTCGGAGCTCCGGGAGCGGCGCGTGTCCGCGCACCCGGCGGTGTCTGAGCGCTGGTCCTCCGGCTGGGGGACTACAGAGAGGAGGGCCCTGTCGTCTGCTGGGTCCAGTGGAGGTGCATGCCTGGGGCCCCACTGAGGTGACGCTGGAGACCGAGTACGGGCGAAAAAGCCCGCGAAAAGCCGCCATTTTCAGTCCTGCTGCTCCTTCTCCCCCTGAGGTGCTGTGCGGTGCGATGACTGTGGTTGCCATCCTGTTTCCCTCTTGGGCTTAATACCTGTCCACAGTGCCCTTTTTTGGATGGACTATATACATTTCACTGGAGCCAGCTGCCCTACATTAGCTGCCTGTTATCCTGTGGGGACAGCTTGGGTGCCCCTGACTCAGCTTTCACTCTGCTGCAATTTCTACAACATACACCTGCTTCCTGATTATCTGCAGTGTGCCCACATACTTGCTCCGTTTATTGGGGTGCCATCTCTGTCCTGACTCTTGTGCAGAACCTGCTGTAATACTCCTCCGGATCTGCATTCCCGTTCAGGGATACCATGGTGAGGGGAGGACAGAGTGCAGCTAACGCTGCTGCGAAACTGGAGAAATTTGCCAGACCACAGCAGGCATCCACTTCGACAAAGCGGGGTGAGGCCGGCCCGCCCTCGCCGACGGCCGAGGGGGACACCTCTGACCATGATGAACAGGTGCATTCTACCCAGCAAATATTGCAGGCAATTTCTGCGTCCGAGCAGAGGGTCACGGACCGGATTGGGCAAGTACAAATGGATGTTTCTCTGCTAAGGCAGGATATGCAGAAGATCCGAGAGCGAGTGGGTGAAACTGAACATCGGATATCGGCTTTGGAGGATGCTGCTCCACCCTTGCAGTTGAAGGTGGCGGACCTGTCTACCCAAGTGACATCTATGCAGGCTAAAATGTCAGATATAGAAGGGAGATTGCGGCGCAACAACGTCCGGTTTGTCGGGCTCCCCGAGAGAGCGGAGGGCACCTCCCCGGAGTCATTTCTTGAAGGGTGGCTTATTGATCTATTTGGCAAGGAGGCATTTACCTCTCAATTTGCGGTGGAGAGGGCGCACAGGCTTCCACCTAGGCCGCCGCCGCCGGGGGCCCCGGCTAGAACATTTATTGCACGCTTCCTGCATTTCAAGGACCGTGATGCGGTGCTCCGTCTGGCCCGAACAAAGGGCCCTATTCAACAAGATGGACATAATATTTCCGTATTTCCTGATTTTGCCCTGGAGGTGCAAAAGAGCCGATCTCAATTTATTCACGTCAAGCGTCAGCTCAGAGACCGCAATATACAATATGCTATGCTGTTTCCAGCCAAGTTGCGGGTGGTGCTTAACAACACCACTCATTTTTTTACATCTCCTCAAGATGCTGGTGCATGGCTGGAACGTCAACCACGTTCTCCTTGATGATGTGTTATTGCTCAGATGTTGATTTCATTCTTCTTGCACCGCTGTTTCTATTTATCTGATGCATATTCCTGTGAATATAAATGCACTGTGGGGATATATGCGATGTGGGGCGAATAGAAATGGGGCAAAATTATGGTATTGCTTGCTATGCATCGTAATGATATGGCGGTAACGGTCAGCCCCACATTGTTTTACTACTGTTTGATGCTTTATAATGGGGCATGTGCCTAGCTATGTTGTTTTTTCTTTTTTTTTTTCAGGGTTGGGGTACTACTTCTTTCTACAAGTTGTGGAGAGCTCTTGCCGAAAATAGTGTAGGGGCTTTTCCTAAGGTTCTTTGGTTAGGCCCTTATCCCTTAGTTTGGTTACTTAATGGGAGTTATGGGATCCAGGTATGCCTTAAGTTTGCGAGGTGATACAGGGTGGGTGCGGGGGGGGTTAGTTTGTTTTTTTCTAAGCCATCACTTTTTAGTTCTGTGCGTACTGTGCAATGACACGCTATATCCGTACGATACTGCTCTGTGCTCTTTTGTCTCCTGGGGCGTAGGGGGACTGGTTGCTCTTGTCCCTGTTTATTGTTTGCTCAGCCTTGCTCTGCTGCGATGCCAGGTTTTGATGTATGTCTCTTTAATCTATCCTGTTGCACCTTCCTTCTATAATTTCCATGTCTGCTGTTTCTGAGGGGCTTCGTCTGCTCAGCTGGAATGTTCGGGGATTGAATGAGAAAATTAAAAGATCGTTGGTCCTGACTCAGGTTAAAAAATACCAGGCGGACATAATTTGTCTTTCTGAAACACATTTGCATGGAGGTAGGGTGTTGGCACTTAAAAAACCATGGGTTAGTCACGTGTATCATTCCACTTTCTCTAGCAGTGCCAGAGGCGTTTCTGTAATGATTAGAAAGTCCGTACAATTTCACCTGGATGACTGTGAAACTGACCAATATGGCAGATACGTCTTCCTACGAGCCCATATCAACTGCAGATTGTTCCATGTATTAGCAGTATATGTCCCCCCGCCATATAATAATGAGGTTCTCCGTCATGCTGCCCGATTCCTGGCCCGGTCCCCTGCTACCCCTGTAATATGCCTAGGGGATTTCAACAATGTTATGGATGGTGGTATGGACAGGTGGAGGGAGTCTGTTGCGTCCTCCCCTCCCCTAGCGTCCCCTACCCCGTTCGCAAGACTGGTGGGGGAGCTGGGGCTGGAGGATGTATGGAGATGTCGTAATCCCACAGCTACTCACTTCTCCTGTCAGTCCGCTACCCATCATGCTTTTTCCCGTATTGACTTGGTTTTGGTTTCTCCTGATCTGTCCCCGGACGTGCTGGCGGTAGATTATCTCCCTAGGGGTATATCGGATCACTCTCCTGTTTTAGTTACAGTTAATATTGGTTGGGAGCGGGGTGCAAAAATGTGGAAGCTTAACCCCTTTTGGTTGACTTTGCTGGGGGAGGGTGCAGACCTGATTGCCGCTTGGGAAGGGTTCCAGGAAGACAATTTACTATTCAGTGATCTGCCGCTAAAACATGATGCTTTTAAAGCGTTTTTGCGAGGCTCCTTTATAAAGCGGATCTCTGAAGTTAAAGCGTTTAGTAAGAGGGAAGAGGTGCGGTTGGAATCTTTGTGCCGGCAGTTGGAGTCTCAATACCTTATTACCCATCTGCGATCTGATGAGCTGTTGTGGAAGAGCGCGCAGAGCGAGTGGTCGGATTGTTTATTTGAGAAATCCAGGCGTAGACTCCTTTTTGCAGGACATGAGCAGTATTTTCGGGCGGAGATGAATGGCAGCTACTTGGCTTTTTTGGCCCGGTCCGATTCCCCTAGAACTGTAATTCAGTGTGTGAAGAACTCTGCTGGCCAATTGTGTTACTCTGGATCAATGGTGGCGGAGACGTTCCGTAGTTATTATTCCTCGCTCTATGCCTCCCGAGCCAGTTACTCTGACGATCAGCTTCGGGATTTTTTGGCCCAGTTGACCTTGCCATGCTTGTCCCGGGAGGACTCGGGGGCTTTGGATGCACCTATCACGTTGGAAGAAGTGGAGGCTGCGATCCTGTCTCTCCCGGCGTCTAAGGCACCGGGATCCGATGGGCTTCCGGGGGAAGTCTATAAAAAATACAGTACGTTTTTTGCCCCCTATCTCCTACAATTGTTTGACTTACTCTTAGAGGGTAGGGCTCTCCCGCGCTCTATGGCCGAGGCCAATATAATTGTCCTGTTGAAACCAGGGAAGGACCCCCTGCTCCCCGAGTCTTATCGACCCATTTCCCTCCTCAATACTGATGTCAAGATACTGGCAAAAATCTTGGCATCTCGATTGAATTTGGTAATTGCAACAATAATTCACCCGGACCAGACTGGCTTTATGCCAGGTAAGTCCACGGCCCAAAATTTGCGTAGACTGTTCTGTCATCTCCAGAGGGGTGATGTGGTGGGGTCGGACGCGGTGGTGGTGTCCCTTGATGCGGCCAAAGCGTTCGACTCCGTAGAATGGAGGTACCTGTGGGGGGTGCTGGAGAAATTCGCTTTTGGCCCTCGATTTATTAGCTTTATCCAGTTGTTGTATTCCTTGCCTGTGGCTCGGGTGACGGCTAATGGTTTCACGTCTGAGCTTTTTGCGTTGGAGAGGGGCACTCGACAGGGTTGCCCCCTATCTCCTGCACTGTTTGCAATCGCCGTGGAGCCGTTGGCCGGCCTGCTGCGCAGTAATGGTAGGGTCAGGGGCGTTGAGATTGGGGGTCATGTGGATGTGGTAGCGCTATACGCGGATGACATGCTTCTTTTTTTGCAAGACTCTGATGACTCCCTACAAGCAGTGTTACAGGTAGTGGAAAATTTTGGTATCTTTTCCGGTCTACTAATTAACTGGGACAAATCCCACATTTTCCCCATCTCTGGCCTTCTCCCGGAAAATACACAGGGGGCGTATCCTTTGCAATGGACATTGCGGTTCAAGTATTTAGGCATCTGGATTACTCCTATGGCGCGTAGCTATGTGGCCCAAAATATTGACCCCATTCTAGCGACATTTAAAGAGAAGGCTCATAGCTGGAAAAAACTACCGTTGTCTGTCCTGGGTCGGGTTAATCTATTTAAAATGGTAATGCAGCCAAAATTCCTTTATGCTCTACACAATTCTCCGGTATACCTCCCCAAGAAGATCTTTACTGTTATAGAGGGCGTTCTGTCCTCATTTATATGGGGTGGCAGGCCAGCGAGAGTCTCTATCAGGACATTATGCAGATCTCAGATGTCCGGCGGGGCAAGTCTCCCTGATCTCAGACTATACTATGTAGCGACTCAGCTGTCTCATCTGAGTGAATGGATCGGGGATTCTCTAGGTACTACGGTGAGGGGGTTTCTGGCTGAGCGGGCGGAGTGCTCTCCTACTTTCTCTCTTTCTCCTCTTCAGCTTCTCCTCTCTGGTATCTCAGCGCCTGGCTTGCCTCCCCTGTTGCGTCAAGCCTTGCTCATCTGGCGCTATGCACACACTTTATATGATTGGGAGGGACATGATGCCGGTACTCCATTGTGGTTCAATAGTGCATACCCTGAGCTATATGAGATGTCGCTAGATAATATATGGATTGCTAGGGGTGTCGTGGCGCTGGGTCAGCTGTACCACGATGGAGTGCTGAAGTCATTTCAGCAACTGAAGATCGAATTTGATGTACCTAATACTGCTCTGTTCCGGTATTTTCGGCTTAGACATGCTGTACAAACTCAATTCCCTCATGGCCCACCACTGATTGTTGACTCACCTGTTAGGACGATGCTTACTTCTCTGAGTCAGAGGGGGAGGGTGTCTACCATATATGCTGCTTTAAATAATAGAAGCTACCCCGATCTATTAAATAATCTCCGTATTAAATGGGAGACTGATTTGGGGCGCTTGTCCCATGAGCAGTGGCTCCAGATTATGAGCTCCCTTAGATACACTACGCCGTGTATAAGATATAAGCAGGTTTTTTTCTATATTTTACACAGGGCCTATCGTACTCCAGTTACTATGCAGAGGGCTGGTCTTAGGGAAGATTCTAACTGCCCCAGGTGTCGGGCAGCCGATGCCGGATTTTGGCACTTACTGTGGGATTGCCCTGAGATTTCCCTTTTTTGGCGTAAAGTGTGGAGTGATGTGATCATGACAGCACCGTCCCTCCCTACATTAGATCCTGGTATATGCTTGTTTGGGTTAGATCTTGAGGAAACACACTCTGTCTTACTGTATAAATATGTCCTGTGTCTCACTACGCTGGCAAAAGTTGTTATTGCTAGGGTCTGGTTCTCGGCAGATGTGCCTAGGGTAGAGCACTGGAGGGCGTTGGTGAACGAGGTAATTCGTCATGAGAGGCATATGTATAAAATACGGGGTTCCACCTCTCGATTTACGGAGATGTGGGATCGCTGGAGTAGCACATGGCTGGGCGGGCAGGTATTGAGCACTTGAGCGACATTCGTAATAATATTGATATTCTATGTCGTGTACGCATATGCGAAAAGAATTAACACGCACACCGAACTGTGATCTGAAAATACCTGTTTATTGATGGCAATTGTTATAGTTTATTTCAATGTTGTTGCTTTGTCTTGTTGTGTCAATGTGTTACAAAACTCAATAAAAAATTACTTGATTTAAAAATATATAGCCCCAGGGGCTATATAGGTGTTTATTAACCCCTGCCAGAACTTTTACAATAGCGGGAGAAAGCCCGCCGAAAAAGGGGCGGAGCCATCTCCCTCAGCACACTGGCGCCATTTTCCCTCACAGCCCCGCTGGAGGGATCGCTCCCTGGCTCTCCCCTGCAGTCCTGCACTACAGAAAAGGGTTAAAAAGAGAGGGGGGGCACAAATTAGGCGCAGTATATATATATTATGCAGCTATAAGGGAAAAACACTCTGTATAGTGATATCCTGTGGTATATAGCGCTCTGGTGTGTGCTGGCATACTCTCCCTCTGTCTCCCCAAAGGGCTTTGTGGGGTCCTGTCCTCTGTCAGAGCATTCCCTGTGTGTGTGCTGTGTGTCGGTACTGCTGTGTCGACATGTATGATGAGGATAATGATGTGGAGGCGGAGCAAATGCCTGTGAATGGGATGTCACCCCCTTGCGGGGTCGACACCGGTGTGGATGGACTTATGGAAGGAATTACGTGACAGTGTCAACTCCTTACATAAAAGGTTTGACGACATAGGACAGCCGGCTGCTCAGCTTGTTCCTGTCCAAGCGTCTCAAATGTCATCAGGGGCTCTAAAACGGCCGCTACCTCAGATGGCAGACACAGATGTTGACACGGATACCGACTCCAGTGTCGACGACGATGAGACTAGTGTACCTTCCAATAGGGCCACCCGTTATATGATTGAGGCAATGAAAAATGTATTACACATTTCTGATAATACCCCAGATACCACAAAAAAGGGTATTATGTTTGGTGACAGAAAACTACCAGTAGTTTTCCTGCATCTGAGGAATTAATATGAGGTGTGTGAGGAGGCGTGGACTTCCCCCGATAAGAAATTGATAATTTCTAAGCAGCGTACCCTTTTCCGCCAGAGGATAGGTCACGTTGGGAAATACCCCCTAGGGTAGATAAAGCGGTTACACGCTTATTAAAAAAGGTGGCACTACCGTCTCCGGATACGGCCGCCCTGAAGTACCTGCTGATAGAAAGCAGAAAACTACCCTTAAAGCTATATACACACACACGGGCATTATACTGAGACCTGCTATTGCCTCGGCATGGATGTGCAGTGCGGCAGCTGCGTGGTCAGATTCCCTGTCGGATAATATTTATACTATAGATAGGGACAATATTTTGCTGAAAATAGAGCATATAAAAGACGCTGTCTTATACATGCGTGATGCACAGAGGGATATTTGCCGACTGGCATCACTAATAAGCGATATGTAATACCATTGCCGCCAGACGGGGGTTATGGACTCGGCAATGATCGGGCGATGCCGATTCAAAACGGCACATGGCAGTTTGCCCTATAAGGGGGTGGAACTGTTTGGGGATGGTCTTTCAGACCTCGTTTCCACAGCTACGGCTGGGAAATCAAAACTTTTGCCACAAGCTACCCCACAGCAAAAGTAAGCACTGTAGTATCAGGTACAGTCCCTTCGGCCCCAGAAAAGTAGAGGACTAGAGGCTCATCTTTTCTGCCAAGAGGAAAAGGTAGAGGGAAAAAGCTGCAGCACACAGCTAGTTCCCAAGAGCAGAAGTCCTCCCCTGCGTCCGGTAAGTCCACAGCATGACGCTGGGGCTGCTCAGGCGGACCCGGGTACGGTGGGGGCCCCTCTCAGAGATTCAGCGCACAGTGGGCTCTCTCACAGGTGGATCCCTGGGTTCTTCAAACAGTGTCTCAGGGGTACAGGCTGAAATTCGAGACGTCTCCCCCCCGCCGTTTCCTAAAATCTGCCTTACCGGCAACTCCCTCTGCCAGGGAGGCAGTGTTGGTGGCTATCCAAAAACGGTATTCACAGCAAGTGATTATCAAGGTACCCCTCCTTCTACAGGAAAAGGGTTACTTTTCCACAATGTTTGTGGTACCGAAACCGGACTGTTCGGTGAGACCCATCTTAAATTTAAAATCCTTGAACACATATAACAAAAGATTCGAGTTCAAGATGGAATCGCTCAGGGCGATTATTGTGAACCTGGACGAGGGGGATTACAGGGTCTCTCTGGACATCAGGGATACTTACCTGCATGTCCCCATTTGCCCTCCTCACCAGGAGTACCTCAAGGTTGTGGTACAGGACTGTCACTATCAGTTCCAGACGCTGCCGTTTGGATTATCCACGGCACCGAGGGTCTTTACCAGGGTAATGACCGAAATGATGATACTCCTTCGCAAGAAGGGAGTTTAATTATCCCGTACTTGGACGATCTCCTGATAAAGGCGAGCTCCAAGGAACAGTTGGTAAGGGGGTAGCACTTTCTCGGGAAGTGCTGCAACAGCAGGGCTGGATTCTCAATTCCAAAGTCACAGCTGGTCCCGACGACACGTCTTCTGTTCCTGGGAATGATTCTGGAAACAGACCAGAAAAAAGTGTTTCTTCCAATGGAAAAAGCCGAGGAGTTGTCATCTCTAGTCAGAAACCTCCTAAGACCGGGACAGGTGTCGGTACATCAATGCACACGAGTCCTGGGAAAAATGGTAGCTTCGTACGAAGCAATTCCATTAGGAAAGTTCCACGCAAGGAATTTCCAGTGGGACCTGTTGGACAAATGGTCCGGGTCCCATCTCCAGATACAGCAGCGGATAACCCGGTCGGCAAGAACCAGGGTGTCGCTGCGGTGGTGGCTGCAGAGGGCTCATCTACTAGAGAGCCGCAGATTCGGAATACAGGACTGGGTCCTGGTGACCACGGATGCCAGCCTTCGGGGCTGGGGTGCAGTCACACAGGGAGTGAAATTCCAAGGACTGTGGTCAAAACAGGAGATTTCACTTCACGTAAATTTTCTGGAGCTAAGAGCCATTTACAAGGCCCTAACCCAAACAAGGCCCCTGCTTCAAAACCAGCCGTACTGATCCAATCAGACAACATCACGGTGCTCGCCCATGTAAACAGGCAGGGCGGCACAAGAAGCAGGAGGGCAATGGCAGAAGCCACAAGGATTCCCCGTTGGGCGGAAAATCATGGGGTAGCACTGGCAGCAGTGTTCATTCTGGGAGTGGACAACTGGGAAGCAGACTTCCGCAGCAGACTCCACCCGGGAGAATAGGGACTTCATCCAGAAGTCTTCCAAATGCTGGTAAACCGTTGGGAAAGACCACAGGTGGACATGATGGCGTCCCGCCTCAATAAAAAAGATATTGCTCCAGGTCAAGAGAACCTCAGGCGATCGCCGTGGACGCTCTAGTGACACCACGGGTGTACCAGTCGGTTTATGTGTTCCCTCCTCTCCCTCTCATACCCAAGGTACTGAGGATAATAAGAAAAAGAGGAGTAAGAACTATACTCATTGTTCCGGATTGGCCAAGAAGGGCTTGGTACCAGGAACTTCAAGAGATGATCTCAGAGGACCCATGGCCTCTGCCACTCAGACAGGATCTGCAGCAGCAGGGGCCCTGTCTGTTAAAAGACTTACCGCGGCTGCGTTGACGGCATGGCGGTTGAACGCCGGATCCTGAGTGAAAAAGGCATTCCGGAGGAAGTCATTCTTATCCTGATCAAAGCCAGGTAGGATGTCAGCCTGAAGTTCAGACGTTGTAAGGGAGTGCTGCATATTCAGCCCCTTTTTTGTGCCCCAGTGGCACCTTGGGATCTCAATGTGGTTTTGGAGTTCCTGGAATCACATTGGTTTGAGCCACTTAAAACCGTGGATTTGAAATATCTCACATGAAAAGTGGTCATGTGTTGGCTCTGGCTTCGGCCAGGCATGTGTCAGAGTTGGCGGCTTTGTCATGAAAAAGCCCTTACCTGACTTTCCATATGGATAGGGCAGAGTTGAGGACTCGTCCTCACTTTCTCCCGAAGGTGGTATCAGTCTTTCACTTGAACCAACCTATTGTGGTGCCTGCGGCTACTAGGGACTTGGAGGATTCCAAGTTACTGGACGTAGTCAGGGCCCTGAAAATTTATATTTCCAGGACGGCTGGAGTCAGGAAAACTGACTCGCTGTTTATCCTGGATGCACCCAACAAGCTGGGTGCTCCTGCTTCTAAGCAGACTATAGCGCGCTGGATTTGTAGCACTATTCAGCTTGCGCATTCTGCGGTAGACTACCGCAGCCTAAATCTGTAAAAGCCCATTCCACAAGGAAGGGGGCTCATCTTGGGCGGCTGCCCGAGGGGTCTCGGCTTTACAACTTGGCCGAGCTGCTACTTGGTCAGGGGCAAACACGTTTGCAAAATTCTACAAAATTGATACCCTGGCTGTGGAGGACCTTGAGTTCTCTCATTCGGTGCTGCAGAGTCATCCGCACTCTCCCGCCCGTTTGGGAGCTTTGGTATAATCCCCATGGTCCTTACGGAGTTCCCAGCATCCACTAGGACGTCAGAGAAAATAAGATTTTACTCACCGGTAAATCTATTTCTCGTAGTCCGTAGTGGATGCTGGGCGCCCATCCCTAGTGCGGATTGTCTGCAATACTTGTACAAAGTTATTGTTACAAAAATCGGGTTGTTATGGCGAGCCATCTGTTCAGAGGCTCCATTTGTTATCATACTGTTAACCGGGGTTCCTATCACGAGTTATATGGTGTGATTGGTGTGGCTGGTATGAGTCTTACCCGGGATTCAAAATCCTTCCTTATTGTGTCAGCTCTTCCGGGCACAGTGTCCTAACTGAGGCTTGGAGGAGGGTCATAGGGGGAGGAGCCAGTGCACACCAGATAGTCCTAAATCTTTCTTTAGATGTGCCCAGTCTCCTGCGGAGCCGTCTATTCCCCATGGTCCTTACGGAGTTCCCAGCATCCACTACGGACTACGAGAAATAGATTTACCGGTGAGTAAAATCTTATTATTTGTATTTACACAGCAATTTGATTTCATGAGAATAACTTCATCAGTGGGATATCTGCACATTTACTTCTACATACAGGGTACCCTATGTTGTACATTCAAGCTCAAGAAATGTGTTTGAACAAAACACTAAGGGGGATATCCAATTAGCAGCTGCAATTTATCACTGCTAATGGATTTCCACCGAGGCTATCCTATTAACCCCGATGCCGGTGCGCTTATCCTCCAATGCCGGCGATTGTCGGGGATTATGCTTCGTGTGCCTCAGGCACCCAAAGCATAATCCCTGATAAACAGCCTTCAGAGTCACGATAGCACATGGGTCCGGGAACGCATCTCCGATCCCATGTGTCATGTGCCGAAAGCGGACATTTTGGGCACTTACTTCCATAGCATACTAGGCTGTGGCCGATGGACACGGAATAGGACATCAGGAATTTTTATTTTAAAGAATTATAATTAATCTGCTTCACTTGATATTTCGATATTAACCATGTCTTACATGCATACAGTCTTATTCTTCCCTCCGCAACCACACAGCACTGACACTGGACTAAACATTGGACGGGGGCCATTCCTCTGTCACATACAGGACATTTGTGCAAGTGTTAACTATCAATTGTTGTTATAACTTAATACTAGGAAGCTATTTTATTATTATTATTTTTATTATTATTATTATTATTAATAATAATTAATTCTTTTTAATGGATGTACTGGAATATGAAAGTGGCTAACTAGACTTTTCTTTTAGGTTAAAATGTTAAAATGTAGTTGTCACGTACAGGACATGCCAAGTCCACCTCCGTTTTGTAAAGGAAACTTCTACTCTATAATTCCCTTCTAGTTAAGAGCCTGTGTGTTATATATATATATATATATATATATATATATATATATATATATAATGAAAACCTATGAGAAAAAGCTATAATTGTCAACCAAAGTTGAAAACTGAAAAGATACACAGCTACAGATTAGTTTTAAGGGTCACTTATAGGACATTTTTACCAGTAGCGGCTCTTGCCCCGGGCAAGCAGGACTTTTGCCCGGGGCGACGCAGCTTGAGGGCGCTGCCGCACTGTTCTGCCTGGCGCCTGCTTACACACGGCACCTGGAGCCGGAGCGCCATTATGTTAACTAAGCTGAGCTCAACGCAGTCAGCGCTGACCCTCCCACTTTCCCATGATGCCATGCGGTGCGCCTGACGTCATTGCGCACTGCACAACATTGTGGGAGCGGCTGCCCATAGATCCGAGGAACGGCGCCGCCGGCCGGAGACAGAGTACAGCAGCAGCGGTCGGGAAGCAGGAGCCAGGCTGATGAGTATTTTTTTTTTTAAGCGGCGCTACCAGGGACACCTCTACAGGGGGCAAAACTACTGAGGGCACAGCTACTGGGTGCAAAACTACAGGGGGGCAAATCTACTGGGGGCACAACTCTACTGAGGGCACAGCTACACGGGGCACAACTACTGAGGGCACAGCTACTGAGGGTGCAGCTACTGAGGGTGCAGCTACTGGGGGCACAGCTACAGGGTGCAAAACTACAGGGGGAAAACTGCTAGGGGGAAAACTACTGGGGGCACAGCTACAGGGGGCACAACTACTGAGGGCACAGCTACTGAGGGCAAAACTCTACAGGGGCAAAACTCTACAGGGGGAACAACGACGGGGCACAACTATAGGGGGCATAACTGTGGCCACACCACTTCACTATGAAGCCATGCCCCTATTTTTTAAATGCGCGCACTGACCCTGTTTTGCCTGTCGGGTGGGCGAGGGGGGAGGGGGGGGATAATAAATAATGAATTAATGAAAAATGTAAAATAAAGAGTAACTACCCGGATAAACCAAGTTGCATGAGTGCAAATACATTAGCTCTTTTTTTGCATGCAGGGTGAATACTGGCTGCTTTTGCATGCAGCCCACGAATGTTGGACAGCTTTTTTTTTACACTTTCGTTTAGATTTAAGGGTGAATGCTGTATCACTATGTATCCCTACCCCCTTCACACTCACACAAATTTAAAATGTATCTAAGCCAATTAATATGCTCCACCTGCAGAACAACATGGTTTATTCTAGTGATGTGCACCGGACATTTTTCGGGTTTTGTGTTTTGGTTTTGGATTCGGGTCCACGGCCGTGTTTTGGATTCGGGCGCGTTTTGGCAAAACCTCCCTGAAATTTTTTTGTCGGATTCGGGTGTGTTTTGGATTCGGGTGTTTTTTTTACAAAAAACCCTCAAAAACAGCTTAAATCATAGAATATGGGGGTCATTTTGATCCCATAGTGTTATTAACCTCAATAACCGTAATTTACACTCATTTTCAGTCTATTCTGAACACCTCACAATATTATTTTTAGTCCTAAAATTTGCACCGAGGTCGCTGGATGGCTAAGCTAAGCGACACAAGTGGCCGACACAAACACCTGGCCCATCTAGGAGTGGCACTGCAGTGTCAGGCAGGATGGCACTTCAAAAAAATTGTCCCCAAACAGCACATGATGCAAAGAAAAAAAGAGGTGCACCAAGGTCGCTGTGTGACTAAGCTAAGCGACACAAGTGGCCGACACAAACACCTGGCCCATCTAGGAGTGGCACTGCAGTGTCAGGCAGGATGGCACTTCAAAAAAATTGTCCCCAAACAGCACATGATGCAGAGAAAAAAAGAGGCGCACCAAGGTCGCTGTGTGACTAAGCTAAGTGACACAAGTGGCCGACACAAACACCTGGCCCATCTAGGAGTGGCACTGCAGTGTCAGGCAGGATGGCACTTCAAAAAAATAGTCCCCAAACAGCACATGATGCAAAGAAAAAAAGAGGCGCAACAAGGTCGCTGTGTGACTAAGCTAAGCGACACAAGTGGCCGACACAAACACCTGGCCCATCTAGGAGTGGCACTGCAGTGTCAGGCAGGATGGCACTTCAAAAAAATAGTCCCCAAACAGCACATGATGCAAAGAAAAAAAGAGGTGCACCAAGGTCGCTGTGTGACTAAGCTAAGCGACACAAGTGGCCGACACAAACACCTGGCCCATCTAGGAGTGGCACTGCAGTTTTCTAGCGAGAGGATGAGTGCTTCCATCCTCATGTGAATCTGAACCACTAGCCATGAACTTAGGCCAGGGCCTCAGCCGTTCCTTGCCACTCCGTGCCGTAAATGGCATATTGGCAAGTTTACGCTTCTCATCAGATGCTTTCAATTTTGATTTTTGGGTCATTTTACTGAACTTTTGTTTTTTGGATTTGACATGCTCTCTACTATGACATTGGGCATCGGCTTTGGCAGACGACGTTGATGGCATTTCATCGTCTCGGCCATGACTAGTGGCAGCAGCTTCAGCACGAGGTGGAAGTGGATCTTGATCTTTCCCTATTTTAACCTCCACATTTTTGTTCTCCATTTTTTAATGTGTGGAATTATATGCCAGTATCAATAGCAATGGCCTACTACTATACATACTGCGCACAACTGAAATGCACCACAGGTATGGATGGATAGTATACTTGACAACACAGAGGTAGGTACAGCAGTGGCCTACTGTACCGTACTGCTATATATTATATACTGGTGGTCAGCAAACTGTGCAAAACTGAAATGCACCACAGGTATGGATGGATAGTATACTTGACGACACAGAGGTAGGTACAGCAGTGGCCTACTGTACCGTACTGCTATATATTATATACTGGTGGTCAGCAAACTGTGCAAAACTGAAATGCACCACAGGTATGGATGGATAGTATACTTGACGACACAGAGGTAGGTACAGCAGTGGCCTACTGTACCGTACTGCTATATATTATATACTGGTGGTCAGCAAACTGTGCAAAACTGAAATGCACCACAGGTATGGATGGATAGTATACTTGACGACACAGAGGTAGGTACAGCAGTGGCCTACTGTACCGTACTGCTATATATTATATACTGGTGGTCAGCAAACTGTGCAAAACTGAAATGCACCACAGGTATGGATGGATAGTATACTTCACGACACAGAGGTGGGTACAGCAGTGGCCTACTGTACCGTACTGCTATATATTATATACTGGTGGTCAGCAAACTGTGCAAAACTGAAATGCACCACAGGTATGGATGGATAGTATACTTGACGACACAGATGTAGGTACAGCAGTGGCCTACTGTACCGTACTGCTATATATTATATACTGGTGGTCAGCAAACTGTGCAAAACTGAAATGCACCACAGGTATGGATGGATAGTATACTTGACGACACAGAGGTAGGTACAGCAGTGGCCTACTGTACCGTACTGCTATATATTATATACTGGTGGTCAGCAAACTGTGCAAAACAGAAATGCACCACAGGTATGGATGGATAGTATACTTGACGACACAGAGGTAGGTACAGCAGTGGCCTTCTGTACCGTACTCCTATATATTATATACTGGTGGTCAGCAAAATTATGCACTGTACTCCTACTATATACTGTCTACAATGCAGCACAGATATGGAGTGTTTTTCAGGCAGACAATGTATACTGGTGGTCACTGGTCAGCAAAACTCTGCACTGTACTCCTCCTATATAATATTATACTGGTGGTCCCCAGTCCCCACAATAAAGCAGCACACTGAGCACAGATATGGAGTGTTTTTCAGGCAGACAACGTATACTGGTCATCACTGGTCAGCAAAACTCTGCACTGTACTCCTGCTATATAATATACTGGTGGTCCCCAGTGCCCACAATAAAGCAGTGTGAGCACAGATATATGCAGCACACTGAGCACAGATATGGAGTGTTTTTCAGGCAGACAACGTATTACTGGTGGTCACTGTCAGCAAAACTCTGCACTGTACTCCTCCTATAATACTGCTGGTCCCCAGTCCCCACAATTAAGTAATAAGCAAGCACAAAATATTTGCAATGCATCAACATAAACGGCGAGGACGCCAGCCACGTCCTCTCCCTAACATTTCCAATGCACGAGTGAAAATGGCGGCGACGTGCGGCTGCTTATATAGAATCCGAATCTCGCGAGAATCCGACAGCGGGATGATGACGTTCGGGCGCGCTCGGGTTAACCGAGCCATACGGGAGAATCCGAGTATGCCTCGGACCCGTGTAAAAAGGGTGAAGTTCGGGGGGGGTTCGGTTTCCGAGAAACCGAACCCGCTCATCACTAGTTTATTCATGAAATAAAGTAAATTTTTTTTTTTAATTTTTTTTTTAATAATCAGACTCATTGCAGGAACAGCAGTGCTGTGTGAGCCAGCTTGCCCCTCCTTTGCTGGACTCTCTTTGCAGGTGCATACATTTTAAAGGTAGAATGTGACGCCAGAGAGTATAATATACAAGTAAAGGGCCCTACACATTGGCCGATCCTCCGCCGAGCTGCCCGATGGCGGATACGGCCGACGGGCGACCCGGCGGCGGAGGGGCAGTGACGGGGGGAGTGAAGTTTCTTCACTCCCCCTGTCACCCGGCTGCATTGAAGTGCAGGCAAATATGGACGAGATCTTTGACTGATGTCGGCCAGTGTGTAGGGCCTATAAGAGTAACAGATTGTGTGTGCTCATATTGCCCCTCAAAGATCTGCTGTGCCAGCTGCAAAGTACCAATGTTTGGAACTTTATGCACGTGCCGGAGCCGTACTGCGCATGTTCAGTATGGGTCTGACAGCAGTGGCGTAACTACTGCCCCCGCAGTCCTCGCGGTGGCTTGGGGGCGAGGGGCTGCGGGGGCGCCACTGACTTAGAACAGATTGACATGCGGACGAGCGTCCGCATGTCAATCTGCGGTCTCCTTCCCTCCGCTGCTGTGTTGGAGGGACACGGAGGGCACTGCGCGCGCCTCTCCAGTGTCCCTCCTGGCTCTCCGGCCGGTCTAATAAAGGAAGTGCCGTTCGTGAGCTCTGATTGGCTCACGAACCGGCACTTCCTTTATTAGACCCGCAGGAGAGCCAGGAAGGACACGGGAGAGGCGCGCGCTGTGCCCTCCGTGTCCCTCCAACACAAAGGAGCGGCGGGGGGCGGGATAGGGGAGCAGGCACTGTGGGGGAATATCTGGCACTGGGGGCATGTACCTGGCGGCACTGTGGGGGAATATCTGGCACTGTGTGTTGTGGAATATCTGGCACTGGGGGCATATACCTGGCACTGTGGGGCAATATCTGGCACTGGGGGGAGCAGGCACTGAGGGGGCTTATGTGACACTGTGGGGGAATATCTGGCACTGGGGGCATATACCTGGCACTGTGGGGGAATATCTGGCACTGGGGGGAGCAGGCACTGAGGGGGCATATGTGGCACTGTGGGGGAATATCTGGCACTGGGGGCAAATACCTGGCACTGTGGGGGAATATCTGGCACTGGGGGGAGCAGGCACTGAGGGGGCATATGTGGCACATATCTGGCACTGGGGGCAAATACCTGGCACTGTGGGGGAATATCTGGCACTGGGGGGAGCAGGCACTGAGGGGGCATATGTGGCACTGTGGGGGAATATCTGGCACTGGGGGCATATACCTGGCACTGTGGGGGAATATCTGGCACTGGGGGCATATGTGGCACTGGGGGGGGGGGTATATTTGGCACTGTGGGCATGTACCTGGCACTGTGGGGGAATATCTGGCACTGGGGGCATATGTGGCACTGGGAGCACGGCCCTACCAACAAGCACTACCCCCTAGCAACGAGCATGACACCCAGTGCATGAAACCCCTGGCAACGAGCATGACACCCTGAGCATGAAAATCCCTGGCACCGTGCATGGAACCAAGAGCATGAAACCCCTGGCAACGAGCAGGTAATTTAAAAGTAATTAGAAGCCTTACTGTAGAACTTAATGTGTAATGGGCATTACGGTGTGTGGCATAATGTATCATGGACATTGCGGTGTGTTGAGTAGAAAAGAAAGTTGTATCTGCACTCTATGCAATCATTACCAATTAAGTTATATAAACTGTAGACCCCATTGAAGTGTCTCGCTCTAATAGTAGGGATATTGGTATGGGGGTGCGGCCCGTGTGCAACTCAGATAAATGCAAAACAAAAGAGAACCAAAGGTAGTTGCCTAGTTGGGCGCACTGAGAAAATTTGTATTGATTTAATTAAATTAAAACTTAGCTTTTATTGCTATACCTTCTAAAATGCCCCCATTATACGGGGAATACACAGCAAAACATAGAGGTTAAAAATCCATTACATACAAACATATAGTGAAAAAAAGATATAGAAGTGTGGATAGATTTAAAAGGCGGTATTTCACTATTACTCCAGCAATGTGTAGGAATGGAGTTATTGTTGGAACTGCTGAGAGTCTGGAATGTGTTTACTGACACAAACTTTCAAAGTATTGTGGTTTTATCAGATGCACAAATTCATTTGTCACAATAAACTGCTGTTGTGAGTCTGGTGTGTGTTTTTTTTTTTACTGTATTTTCACAATATTATAAGCCTTTATTATTGTTTATTGCTTTAATATAATACACACATTCATCACATGTTCAGTATCACTGATATATATCAAGCAGAAATAGAGGAAAAATAACCTATTACTCTGAAAGAGTGTGCATGACACTGATTTGTAGCTAGAATACTGTAGCAGCCTGCATTTTCATATTGTATCCTGCAAGATTAATACTCGCTACTTTTGTATGCTCTAGGCTGCAGATGTGCTTAGATACAACGTGTCAGAATCTGCTGGCTAGTCCCCTTGCTTAAATTGTAGCTAACTTGTACTGAAGAGCTGGCAGGTATATGTCAGGTCATGGGTAAATCAATGACCAGACCGCCACAATCATATACAATGTTGCTAAGCAGAGCAGTTCTATTATGACACTGCTTATGCAATCAATTAGTTAAGCACTAAATTCGACACGTGGATTATTAACGCTACTGTTGTTAATAACAGTGTCACATAAGCATAAATTAATCTAAGTGCTGGCTAAATAGATTCATTGGTTTTATCAGATACACAAATTCATTTGTCACAATAAGCTGCTGTTGTGAGTCTGGTGTATGTATTTTCACAATATTATCAACCTTTATTATTGTTTATTGCTTTAATATAATACACACATTCATCACATGTTCAGTATCACTGGTGTGTATCGAGCAGAAATAAAGGAGAGATAACCTATTGCTCTGAAAAAATGTGCATTAAATCTACAACATTGCTTAAATTAGGAGTGTGATGTGCCGCCAAAACGCCGACGTGCACGTTTCGCTGTATAGCTTTAACGAGGCTATACAGCGAAACGTGCACGTCGGCGTTTTGGCGGCACATCACACTCCTAATTTAAGCAATGTTGTAGATTTAAATAGAAAATATTTCTGAATAGACCTCCACCGATACCCCTGTATACTAGGGTCAACAGAATTGAGCTTTAAGCCGGTGTTGGTCATCATGGAGCAATAGAGAGTAATGGAGAATTGTAGATGAATCTATTTAGCCAGCATTTAGATCAGTTTACGCTTATGTGACACTGTCATTAACAATAGTAGCGGCAACAGTCCATGTGTCGAATTTAGTGCTTAACTCATTGATTGCATAAGCAATGTCATAATATAACTGCTCTGCTTAGCAACATTGTATATGAATGCAGTGTTCTGGTCATTGATTTACCCGTGACCAGACATATCCCTGCCAGCTCTCCTGTACAAGTTAGCTACAATTTAAGCAAGGGGACTGGCTAGCAGATTCTGACACATTGTATCTAAGCACATCTGTAGCCTAGAGTACACTAACGTAGCGAGTACTAATCCTGCAGGATACAATATTAAAATGCAAGCTGCTACAGTATTCTAGCTACAAATCAGTGTCATGCACATTTTTTCAGAGCAATAGGTTATCTCTCCTTTATTTCTGCTCGATACACACCAGTGATACTGAACATGTGATGAATGTGTGTATTATATTAAAGCAATAAACAATAATAAAGGTTGATAATATTGTGAAAATACATACACCAGACTCACAACAGCAGCTTATTGTGACAAATGAATTTGTGTATCTGATAAAACCAATGAATCTATTTAGCCAGCACTTAGATTAATTTATGCTTATGTGACACTGTTATTAACAACAGTAGCGTTAATAATCCACGTGTCGAATTTAGTGCTTAACTAATTGATTGCATAAGCAGTGTCATAATAGAACTGCTCTGCTTAGCAACATTGTATATGATTGTGGCGGTCTGGTCATTGATTTACCCATGACCAGACATATACCTGCCAGCTCTTCAGTACAAGTTAGCTACAATTTAAGCAAGGGGACTAGCCAGCAGATTCTGACACGTTGTATCTAAGCACATCTGCAGCCTAGAGCATACAAAAGTAGCGAGTATTAATCTTGCAGGATACAATATGAAAATGCAGGCTGCTACAGTATTCTAGCTACAAATCAGTGTCATGCACACTCTTTCAGAGTAATAGGTTATTTTTCCTCTATTTCTGCTTAATATATATCAGTGATACTGAACATGTGATGAATGTGTGTATTATATTAAAGCAATAAACAATAATAAAGGCTTATAATATTGTGAAAATACAGTAAAAAAAAAAAAAAACACACACCAGACTCACAACAGCAGTTTATTGTGACAAATGAATTTGTGCATCTGATAAAACCACAATACTTTGAAAGTTTGTGTCAGTAAACACATTCCAGACTCTCAGCAGTTCCAACAATAACTCCATTCCTACACATTGCTGGAGTAATAGTGAAATACCGCCTTTTAAATCTATCCACACTTCTATATCTTTTTTTCACTATATGTTTGTATGTAATGGATTTTTAACCTCTATGTTTTGCTGTGTATTCCCCGTATAATGGGGGCATTTTAGAAGGCATAGCAATAAAAGCTAAGTTTTAATTTAATTAAATCAATACAAATTTTCTCAGTGCGCCCAACTAGGCAACTACCTTTGGTTCTCTTTTGTTTTACATTGCGGTGTGTGTCATAATGTGTCAGGCATTACGGTGTGTTGTATACTATATCACGAGCATTGTGGTATGTGGTATAATGTCTCAGGGTCATTGCGGTGTGTGTCATAATGTGTCACAGACATTGTATGTGCTATAATGTATCAGGGGCATTGCAGTGTGTAGCATAATGTATAACGGGCATTGCGATTCCTGTCATAATGTGTCACAGGCATTACGGTGTGTGGCATAATGTGTCGGGGGCATTACAGTGTGTGCATATTGTGTCATGTGCATTATTGTGTGTGGCATAATGTCTAAGGGCCATTGCAGTATGTGGCATAATGTATACTGGGCATTACTATAAGGAGGAAAAATGACAAATAATGTAAGGGGCATGAATCAGGATTATTTTTCTTTCCTGTGGTGGCTAACGTCTGGGCGTTCAGCTTGCAAAACTGGGGTATAAGGTAGTCTTTTCCTGCAATGCCACGCCCCTTTATGCGAAGCCACACCCATTTCAATGAAGCCACACACCCTTTTTGGCGGCGCGCGCATATTTGTCCCTTTACTAGTGCCAATTATGGGGGGGGAAGGGGCCGCCGAAGAATCTTTTGGCTTGGGGGAGAAAAATTTCTAGTTACGCCACTGTCTGATAGTCTGATGCTGTTTGGGGGTGGCAACAGCCTCTGTTTCTTAAATTAGAGGCGTGTTGCTGACATACCAGGGGAGGGCAGAGACAAGGATCTCCGTCAGAAGACATAGATTTTCTGGCTTCCGGTTAGCAAGTGCGGCGGCTGGCTTGTGTGACCACATGGGGTCCTAGGACGCAGTTTAGATCAGTAATGGATTCAGGAGGGACGCCTTACCACATTAGAGCTATCGCTGCTGCTTCTATGTAAGCAGAAGTGATAGCAACTCCAACCACATCTGAAGGAGGGCCATTGAGCCTAATTCAGAGTTGATTGCAGCAGCAAATTTGTTAGCAGTTGAGTAAAACCATGTGCACTGCAGGGGGAGCAGATATAACATGTGCAGAGAGCATTAGATTTGGTTGTGGTGTGTTCAATCTGAAATCTAAATTGCAGTGTAAAAATAAAGCAGCCAGTATTTACCCTGCACAGAAACAAAATAACCCACCCAAATCTAGAAAAAGGAACAATGTATGCCCACCCAGCAATGATATATTCAAAATGGTAGCTCACAACTATAGGATACATCATATTTTTAGAAACAGATTAGATTGACATTAACATTATTACATTTTAGGGGGCAAAACCTTAATGTGCAGGTTCACTATAAAAAAATTTTTTATTATTGAATTTGCCTTTAAAAACATTAAATATTAATTCATTTAATCGGGATGCGGTCCATTTACCTACAATCAAAATCCCAACAACCATTGACCGACGGTCAAAATCCCGACAAGGTTGAAATACCGAAATTTTAAATACTGACAAGGTCAAAATACCGACAGGTCAAAAAGTCAACATGAGTTTTTCATGATTTTTCATTGAAACCGACTTGTTCATACTTATATAATATACTATATACTAATATAATAGTGTGCCAAGCGCAGCAAGCCATGCAAGGGGACGTGGTACACTTATACGGTGTCCATGCCAACCTATGTTGACATACACACAAAAATCAATGAAAAACTTTTTGACCTGTCGACATTTTAAATGGCGGTATTTTGACCTTCTCAGGATTTTGACCGTCTGTCAATTGTTGTCAGTATTTTGATCGTCGGGATTTTGATTGTAGGTATTTCATACTAAACCCATTTAATCTACACTTTTTTCACATTGCACAAAATATTATAAGTGAAATATTGACTGACAGATGAATTTTAATGCCACTTTGTAATCAAGAGGTAACTGTTACACAAGAGGCAGAATTGAACCTGTTATTAAGGTGATCCAAAGCTTTCTGATTTCTTTTTTGGAAACCGGTGAACAGTGTGAAGCTGCTCCAATTTGAGCTCTGTGTAGCTCATTCACACAGCTCTCTTGGATAAGTCTGCATCTGGGCACATTGGGCCTGATTCATGTAAAGCAAAAAAAGTAAGTGTCCGGAACAAACCATGTAGCAATGCAAGGGGCGCAAATGCATTTATCATTTTTCTGTGCAGGGTAAATACTGGCTGCTTTTGCATGTAGCTCACAAATGTTAGACAGCTTTATTTTTACACTGCAATTTAGATTTCAGTTTGAACACACCCCACCTAAATCTAATAGGCCCTACACACTGGGCGATATCACTCAAAGATATGAACGATCTCGTTCATTAATGAACGAGATACCGTTCATATCTTTGAGTGTGGAGGCACCAGCGATGAGCGATGCGCGGCCCCGCGCTCGTTCATCGCTGATGCCCCGTCGGCTGTGCATGCAGGCCAATATGGACGAGATCGTCCATATTTGCCTGCACTTCTATGGAGCCGTGTGACGGAGGGGAAGTAAAGTAACTTCAATCCCCCCGTCACTGCCCCCCGCCGCCGGGTCGCCCAACGGCCGTATCCGCCGTCAGGCAGCTCGGCGGCGGATCTTTAAATGTGTAGGGCCCTTAACTCTCTTTGCACATTAGTGCCCAGTGGCTTGCTGTTTTGCTTTACTTACAAACATGATTCAAGCCCATTGATCACACAATAATGACATGAGGACAGCGCTGAAAAAACATCAAAACTCCCCCTTACATTGACATAAAAATATATATTTACACTTTTTTAACATGAAATATGGGAACATCAATATAACGATCGACTTTTATCCCCTTGAGTGCTTGGGAGTTTAGTCTTAATATTGCAAGAGATTTCCTTAATCACTGTTAAGCTGTTTAGTTTAACAATGTCCCTATAAATATAGCTAATCAAATCCTTTCTTTACCATTTTCATATTCTCTGTCCAGAGCATGGAAAATGTTTAAGTCTTTTCCCACAGGCCCAATACAAATAAACAATTCCTCCCTCACGACATTCATGGAGGGGACAGGAATTTTTATTGGCCCACCCATTGCAAGTATTCTCCCCGTTTTCCTGTCACGGAAGGCAGAAATAGTGATTCAGCTTATAGCAATCTGACAATAACAGCAGAGGTAGACACATTGCCCTGCACATAACACAGACTGACAGCTTAGGCTGAAATATGCTGTCCAGATAAATAGACATGAAAGCAGCTCAAGCAATGGAACTGGCACAACCAATAAACAAGCACTATCCTCATGTTTAAACACACATTTTCTTGGTTCCAAAATCCGTTAGTATCTGGTGTAATCCACTGAACACTGAGCATCACCAATAGCAGGATGAATCATGTTTACGCTATCTGCATTTTTGTGCTATATTTTTACTGTCATCAGCAAATGTCCAGTTTCCTTCCTGCATTCTGTACAACATCTGCTAATCAGCCCCTCACATCATCTCTTCGTTTGGCCTATCACTCAGGCCCGTAATCCTGTCATGGGCGAGGCCTTGTTGAGTTTGCTGAAAAGTGACTTTGGAAATGTGAAAATGAAATGAGAAATTGAGCGAAGAAAATCACAGCTGTGTTTGTTTGCACAATTTAGCTGTCCCGTACTCCTTCATCCCCCATGAATCAGAAAGCTGTCTGGTTTCAAATCTCACGCAGTTTCTTAAAAAAAAAGGAGCCTTCACTGGAATGGAGCGGCCTGCTCATATGGTCACACAGCTTGTGTTTAGTTTGTCTTTTATGAAAACACCAGCGGAGAGCAGATTTGTTTTGTTATTGCTGTCCATCTCCCCTACTCATATGTAGTATTTGTGTGGAGTGTTACTTTGCTTTTACATTGATACAAAAAAAAAAAAAACAAGACCTCTACAAGACATACATCTTGAAGTCATTGTGTCTGCCTAGTGCTGCCTTTCTGACCTGCACAGAGTTCAGTGGAAGAACACAACCAGGAGGCCTGCGTATTGGATTTCTCCCCAATTATACCCTGTAGCAGATCAGACAGCAGCTTGTGGTGAGAGTAATGAATTTAATACATGAATCCTGACATACTTAGAAAGGTTTCCTTTTGATTTAGTATTATCAAAATTTGCCAAAACCGCAGATTAAAAGTATCCCTGTGGCTAGTCACTGGATGATAGAGTTCCTTTAGTTCCAGTTACATCTAATACCTGCTTCTTATAATCCCCTGTATCACTTGGAAACGGTCCCGCTGATGTTTGTGTTTTACTTATGCTTTTCTTATCATGTAGTGATGTTATTCTGTACATGTACAGTATGCACACAAGGCAAGTTCTGTGTCATAGGTTCCTTCTGCAGTAATGGGATTACACCATGCTATTACTAATTACAGTGGCAGGTTACACTAATAAGAGAAGCGTAGGTGTTTCTGATGGTGTGAAATTGCAACTGCACTGACATCTCTATGGAGTAGGCATCATTTATACTGTATTATATTGACCACAGTAGGAGAACAAGAGCTTAGGGGCCTATTAACCCATACTTGTCTACTTTTGAAAACAAAGGGCGGGCCTAGCTCCAAATATAAGCATGTCTATGATTTAATGCTTGTTGCCAGATATTTCTATATAACATTAGTAACAATATATTTTGGGTAATTTTGAATATATTGATTTGATACTAATGTTGCTGCTTGCAATACTGGATTTCTTGTTTGCAACTATTCATTAAGATACTTCTATTCTTCTCACTCAGCATTTTATATATATATATATATATATGTTGCCAAATGTAATTTAACCTTGTGTGAATTCATTATTTATACTGTAAGTATGTTTAGATGTTATTTTATTATGAACACAGGAATGTAGGCCCTAACTATATTTACTCAATGCTCTCTTGTCCATACAATTATAGTATCTTCCAAATCATTACTGACACAATATATTCTAATGCAACAAAGGTGTTTAACTAAAGATTACTAATAAAAATCCTTACCCTCGGTCACAGCTGAATAGCACTTCTAAACAGTAGAAACATATGCTATAGATCAGATAAGAGGACACTGTGTGATCGTGTGCTGCTGTCTCTCCTGCAAGGGGTCCAACAAGGGGGCTTATGAGAGTTGCTAGCAGGTACTCCTGAGCAACTACAGGAAATCACAGTGATTACAACAAATCACTGTCCTTTCAAAGAAACTCCTTAGTGGCACCTCAGCAGGCTGAGTTGAGCTGTAGTGAAGAATCTGGCATTTTACATGTGGGACAGGAGGAGATTAAACACTGAAACAGGAGTCTACCTCAGGATGTGGGAGAGTAGGCACCTATGTATTAACCTAATATCCTCTGAATCTCATGTGGAACCAGTAGTTTTTGCATGATCATAACTAGCATATTTAACAAAAGCCTGAACTGTAGGGTTAGGAAAATTAACTCTACAGACTGCGTTTGCCGGGACAGCTGTACATAGGAAAATATTACACCTTCCGTTCTCTCACCATCCACAACTGCTGCTATTTTATGATGGTTTGCTTGGCTGGCTATTTTCTTAGTTGGTAATGCAGTTTTAAGTAAAGCAAAAGTATTTGCATCTGAATGCTATTTGTAGAGATGTGGGTACAGGAATTTACAAATCAGTCTTATTTGTGTTCTGTGAGAGAGATCGCTTTGGCTGCCACCGCACAAAAGTGTCTCTCAGAAGCACTTTCATGAGGATAGCATAACCTGATCTCTATGTTACAGCCAGTCAGTTAGCAAGCGTCTCATTGTAATGGTATGGCTCTATGGGGGTCATTCTGACCTGAACGCTCGCTGTAGTTCTTCCCAGCGCAGCAATCAGGTCAGAACTGCGCATGTGCTGGCGCCGCAGTGCGCCAGCACATGGCTGACAGCAGTACCAGCGAAATGGGGTCGCAGATGTATGGGGGTTGTCAAAGTCGAAAAATATAGAAACCTACATTGCCTTGTTTTATCCCCATGCGTGTGCCTGCTGCACATGCACAGGCCCTCCCGTGTGTGCACATATTCGCAGTCGCGTGCACGCTCAGGCGCACGGTATGTGCATTTACGGTAGAGTTTGTGCGCGTCTAGCATGCGACTCGATCGCTACATATTTAATCAAAATAATGTATTTTATAAGTTAATATTCCCCTGAGTTCAGCAGGTATCAGTGGATCTAAAATGGCTCTTTGACCTTAGAGATTCCCCTTTGCATGTTGGGAGGGCTTCACATATCTTATGCATAGTTAAGCACAGGAATAGTAATTAAAGATTAATTGTATTCCGAATAAATTACATCTAAGACCAGTCAGTTTCTTTCCCGCAGACGGAATACAATAGCCTTTAATTACTCTACGCTTTGAGATTCAATGAAGAGGACTGGCACCTTTGTTTACGAATGGGTCTGGGTTTCTCTCCAGAAGAATGATTGCTGAGATGTCATTGTCTCAACTGAAAGTGGACAGTGAGAAAACAAAACAAAACCCAGAGACAGGGTTTGTTTTGTATTCCCCAAACAATAGCTTTCCACAAGACAGGAATTTGAAATAATAACAAGTGTTAGTCATCACCCAATTTTTTGAATAACCAAGATCACATGGCCAGCTCAGCTCACTGATGCAGCTGGCCCGCATGCTGTGAGGGACACACCCACAGGTATGAATATACTGTACTCACTAGAAATCAGAGCTCACTCTCACTGAGAACCAACCTAGCATCCAGAAGCATGGCATGCTCCTCACCGGGACCGATCTCCTTACTAAGGCTAAGTATCATACCCGATATCTCATAGATAAATAACATAGAATAGTTAAATATGTGTTTGTGGTAAAGTAGTTGTGAAATGATTATCATAGAATAGTTGATATGGAGATACAAATGGCTTGGGGTTGGTGGTGCTTGTGCAGTTATGTGATTGTTGTGCGTTTGTGATGATACTCTATGAAATCTGTAATGAATTGGAACAATAGACAATCTGTAGCATAGCATCTCTGGTATACATTTATGGATGGTGATTTATAACAGATTATAGTAGTTTTACATGATGCATCTTGCTGAAGGTTAGAAGTCAAAACATACTTCCTTTTGTTACTGTAGTCAAGTGCTTGTAGCAATAGCAGGCTGATACTTGCGGGTACCTGGTGATCTGGTCTTGTGATGGCTCATATGGACAGCATGAGATATGTGGTGCTGATTCTGGAAGGATAGCATAGTCAGCATACCATATGCTCTGGTTATTGAGGTACTGTGTTGGCTTGAAATTGTGAAAGGTGATTAGATGGTTTGGAATTGTAAAATCAGCACATATGCATTATATTGAAGCTTAGACATTTTGGAATATAGTGGAGTCTTATGTCTTCTGCTAAGTGATTATGGTGTAGCAAAGAATGCCATGTGTTTGGACTTGCAAATCTAAAATGGCTGCTGGCATTCCCTTTTGAACCATATGTTACAGACTTTGGAATCATGGGAGTTTTTCCCAAAATGGAGTCTAGCTTCTGTCCCATGCGGTATTGTAGGGACCATTGTATTGTTACTGTATGTTGTGTATATAAGGACAGCCAGCCTGGACCAGCTCACTTTTCTCTCCACAAAGGTTCTCAGCATTGACTAACTGCGCAGCGATCATTCCCACATGTGTAAGTTCTCTGCAGCCATTTTATCTCCTATTTGTTATAAGCCATTCTCTCTCTCCTTCCCCTTAAATGTAATTGTGCCACTATTGTATTTTAACGTGTATTTATTCTGTTAGGTATTTATGTTAGCATGGTAGTGTATAAACTGTACTGTATATTCTTTTGCAATTGAACGTTCATTCTCTCCCTTAAAGGTGTTAGAACCTTAGACCGGTATTTGAGTGTTTATTATATTGCTAAGGGTTCTCTGAGCGTCTCAGTCGCTCATACAGCTTTTAAACTAACAAGGTTACACTGCATTGCATCTACACATTATCACTGCACAAAGGTTTACAGTATAAGTACATTTGTTAAGGTATCGTTATTAAGGTTTAATTCTGTGAGCGTCCGTGCCGCATGTGTTCGTTTCCTGTTCACAAGCGTCCGTTACGCTATTAGCGTAACATTACGGTGATCAACCGCCTATAGTGTGCCCGATATCAACAGCGTATTCTCGCGAGCGTTTGTGTCGCTCGAGCGGCTCGCTCCCGATACAGCGTCCGCTACGCTAAGGGCGTACCCTTACGGTACCTCGTGCGCCAATTGCGTACTGTGTCTCTTAACCTTTTAGAGTGTTTAATATAGGATATATATTAGGCTTTATCAGGGTGATAACATGTTTAATAAACAGGTCCGTTACGTATAAATTCATGATAACTTTGTAAAAAAACAAAACAAAACGGACGTAAGTGATGGTAAACAGGCCCCTCCCTATAAGTGACACTATTCGATGATAATTATATAAATCCACTGCACAAAAATCTTGCTTTACTAAATTTTAAGTGTTCCATTACAATTCTATTTACAAAACAATTACAATGTTTTCTTTACAGTGCAGCCAATTTATACTGAATGATTTGGGCACAAGTGCAGATCAAGATTTAACCTACAGACCTGTAATGTGCAAGAAAATGTCTAACCTGGAGAGCAGGCAGGGAGATTTAACAGCCCATAGCATACTTAACACCCCTAATAATCAGATCACATCACAGACTTGAAGCCTTGTGGCAAAAGTAAATGATTGTGAGGCTTCTAAGTGTGCCCATTAGCTTGCTCTAACTAACAATAACAAGATAAGAAACAAAGTAGGTTATTAGTCTAAGCCCTATACTTTATGGATTTCCTGCCATTTTCAGGTAAGATAAAACTGCCAAACAGACAGCGTGTCACATTCCTCCAAAACGGGGTTTAAAGTTAGATTTTATACTTGCTGCTGTGGATGTCTTCCAACTACAGCCCGGAATGAGACCTAATGGCATTACAAATCAGTGGTCTAATGTCTGGCATGCAAAGTGGCTTATTAACCTATTCATGACAGAGGAACATTCCATTTTAATGAGTACTTGTATAAGGTTTTCCATATAAACTTTAATTGGACTTTCTTTATATGGAAATATTTTTTTGCTTGGAGAGAAGTCAGGCAAATATAAACTTCCATAACTGTAATAATCAATCCTTTCCATTTATTGAGATTCAACAGTTCTCAAGTTAGGGGAGACCTATCTGCTAATGAGACAATTAATGTAACTGTATCTACTATAACTACAAAACTGCTGTGTGAATACATCAACGTGTAGCCTGACTAAGGAGCAATGCAATGGGCAAATATGTGATCCAGGTTCTGGACCCATTATGATGGTGATATGGTCAATCAATGTATATTATAAATATAGGTGGAATGATGGGATAAAAAATGTGTAATTGGAAAAGCTCTATGAACAAGTACATTTAGAGCACACTCATTGAATGACAATATCACAGTACTTGTGATCATCAATTGACTGGAGCCAGGATCTAGCACAGTGCCTGTAATCACCAACAGGAACCAGTGCATTCCCAGTGGTCATCAACCAGTGTTACCTACATGAGAGGATGCTTGGCTATATGACACCACACTCAGGTTAATTACAATGTGCGTCTATAGAATAACAATGTCACTTTATCAGGGCCGTAACTAGGGGGGGCCTAAGGGGGCATGCACCCCGGGTGCAGGATTTGAGGGGGCGCCAAGGAGTTACAGAGGAGCAGGGTTTGTTTGTGGGGGTTTTTACCGTCAGTTCTGTGCTGCTCCATTGAGACAGCAGATAGCTCCAATGGCAATGCATCTGACCCACCTGTCTGCCCAGTACCTGGGATCTCTCCTATGTCGGCTACTGTCTTAAACTGTCTTCTTTGCCATGCAGTGCTGCAACTAGCGTGCGGTGCACCATGCAAGCTATAGAAGCGCACTGTGCTCCTAGTTAGCAGTATCAACCTCTGCTTTGCCTCCCAGATAGGGGGATTTGGTGTAGCTTAAAAGGGGGTGTAGTGCAATGATGTAGTGTACCATATAGGGCAGGGGTGGCCAGACTTTTGGAGTTGGCGATCTACTTTGAAAGCTGAAAAGCTTTTGTGATCTACCTAGGTGGGATAATAGAGCGCACCCAAAAAGGGGCGTGGTATAACAAAAAGTGGGCGTGGTATAACAAAAAAGTGGGCGTGGTATAACAAAAAAAGGGACGTAGCCTTGCTGCACATAGTGTAATGACTGTCTCGCACGAAATAACACATTGGCCCCCACAGGTAAAAACCTCAAACACATATGCCCCCACAGTGCCAGATACACATATGCCCCCATAGTGCCATGTGCCCACAGTGCCAGGTATGCCCCTACAATGCCAGATATGACCCCACAGTGCTAGATATGACCCCACAGTGACAGATACAGATATGACCCCACAGTGCCAGATACAGATATGCCCCCACAGTGCCATGTGCCCACAGTGCCAGATATGCCCCCACAGTGCCAGATAGAGATATGCCCCCCATTCCCTGCATACAGATATGCCCCCACAGTGCCAGATATGACCCCACAGTGCCAGATACAGATATGACCCCACAGTGCCATATACAGATATGCCCCCACAGTGCCATGTGCCCACAGTGCCATATATGCCCCCACAGTGCCACATATGCCCCCACAGTGCCACATATGCCCCCACAGTGCCGCATATGACCCCACAGTGCCACATATGACGCTACAGTGCCATGTGCCCACAGTGCCAGATATGCCCCCGCAGTGCAAGATACAGATATGATCCCACAGTGCCAGATATGCCCCCACAGTGCCAGATACAGATATGCCCCCACAGTGCTATGCCCCCACAGTGCCACATATGCCCCCACAGTGCTACTCACCGCTGTGTAGAGAGTGCAGCGCGCGCTTCTCCTGCCTGCCGCCTTGCCCCTCAGTCTGGTCTCCGGCAGTGACGGCAGCGTGTATATCTCAAATCAGGCGCCGGTCCGCGAGCTCTCATTGGCTAACGAACCGGCGCCTGATTTGAGCTATACACTCCGCCGTCACTGCCGGAGACCAGACTGAGGGGCAAGGCGGCAGGCAGGAGAAGCGCGCGCTGCGCTCTCCTCAGGTGGATGGGCGGCAGATCGCGATCGACTGGTCGCATGTCCGCGATCGACTGTTTGGCCACCCCTGATATAGGGTATGTAGTGTAGTAATGTATTGCAGTATATAGGGGCATGTAGTGCATTAATGTGGTGTAGCATATAAGGGGATGTAGTGTAGCATATAGGGTATGTAGTGCAGTGCATAGGGCATGTAGTGTAGTGATGTAGTTGAGCATATAGGGGATGTAGTATAGTGATGTAGTGCAGTGGATAGGGGCAAGTAGTGCAGTGATAAAGTGTTATGATATAGGGGGTCTTTCAGACCTGATCACTCGCCAGCGTTTCTTGCAGCGCTACGATCAGGTCAGAACTGCCCATGCATATGCACCACAATGCACAGGCGCGTCACAGGGGTACAAAGCGGTTTGTTGCTCTGCGATGGGTTTGTGTGAAGAATCCATTTGCACGGCCGATCGCAAGGTGATTGACAGGAAGAAGGCGTTTGTGGGTGGCAACTGACCGTTTTCTGGGAGTGTTTGGAGAAACACAGGCATGTCCATGCGTTTGCAGGGCGGATGTCTGACGTCAATTCCAGCCCCGGACAGACTGAAGTGATCGCAGCGGCCGAGTAAGTTCTGGGCTACTCAGAAAATGCTCAAATTTTTTTAGTACAGCTCGGCTGCACATGCGATCGCACACTTGCAAAGTTAAAATACACTCCACGGTGGGCGGTGACTATGCGATCGCAGGACTGCAAAAAAACTGCTAGCGAGTGATCAACTCTGAATGACCCCCATAGTGCAATGTATGGGGAAACACAGAGGAGCATGTAGTTGAACATGCTGGAGGTGCATGTGACGCATAGGGCATTTGAGGCACAAAGCAGAATATTGTCCAGTAGTATCCCCTTTTTTCAAAATGTTTGATAATCTGATTATTTTAGTGTGATAGGGTTTGTTTTTTCTTTTTTTTTTGTGGGGGCGCCAAATTACAGCCTTGCCCCTGGTGACGAAAATCCTAGTTTCGGCCCTGACTTTATTAACAGAACATTTACTGTTACTTCCTGGTTAGTGTTATGTAACGAGTTTTAGTCTAATTGTCAGCAAGGAGTATGTTATATCAGGTCAGCCTTCATTATGTTCACATGAGAATGTTAACATGGGTGTATTGACGACACTGTCAATGTCAACATTTAGCAGGTGTCAACATTAATAATGTTGACATTTTAACCATGTCGACATCAGCAATGCCGACCTTATGGTGTAGACATTATGACTGGTGACATGCCAACTGCATACCTCTGCCGGGTAGTCTAAAACAAATAGTTAAACCTGACAAATTGTATAAATGTATTCAGTGCTTTCTCTCAATATCCAGTCTGTAAATGTAATTAGAATGGATCTCTGGCATTTACAAACTGCATATTGGGGAAGGCACTATGATGGAAAGTCCTGAATAAATTGATACAATTTGTCTGTTTTAGTTATGACTTCGGGGTGCACGGCCTCCTCGTTGGTGTGGCCTGGCTGATTTGGGCATCATATTGTAATATTTAATCTAGCACTTTTTTAGCGCCTATTTTTTTTTCTATCTATGTAACACCTTTTAACATTCTAATTATTACCTTTCACCAAGTAATTACTTCCTAACACATATCTTCTGCTTATTTATGTAACACCTACTAACGCTTTAACCTCTCACTAGTGTGATGACTTGGGGCGGTTGGCCTGTGCTGACTTGGGGGTCCCGTGCCCTGGACTTTATACCTTAGTGTTAGGCACCCACCAGATGAGGTCACCTGGTTGCGGTTGGTGGGCCAATATATTTTTGGCCAAAAAATATGCTAAGTGCCCTCAATTTTGCTCTATGGTAGATTGCAGAGTTTATTACAATTATTCTGATTAGCAGTGCTAAGTACTATAGAGTGTGCATCTGCAGTTTATTTTCTTTGTGGAGCTCCAAGTATGAGCATGATGGTACCTTTTATTATGTTTGGAATTAGGGTGTGCAGTTTGAGGTCCCATCCCCCCCACCAGCACCACATACAGTATAAAATAAAATAGACCTGGCTCAGTATTTAATCATAGTTCCTTAATAAATACTCAGTGCATACAACTCAGGCTAGCAATAAAAAAAAAATTTGAAAAAAAAGTGGTAGATTAAACAGCAGTGTATTTTCATGTACAATGCTCTGTGCATTAATAATCTGAGCATCATCCGACCGGCTTGGCCTCAGATAATAGACTGCCTACACATACATTTTCAAGTGTAATGACACTCTTGCTTATTAAAGATCTCTCAGCTGAAGGGGCAGCATATTATGAACTGGATGATCCATTCACTTTCTTGGATGTGTTATTCAGTATTTTATGCTAAACTAGCAATACACCATCCATTTTAGTACAATGATCCATATGTTCAATAAAACTGAAGTGCTGCATCGTAAATCATTATAGCCATTTATTTTACATTAGACACATTAGCCATTATATTCCATAATCTATTACAATAAGGTGGATTTAAATGCACCCTAAGGAACTGCTATAATAACGTGAGAACCAAATATAGCAATTAAGGATAAAATATGCTTTAACCTAAAAGTGAGCTTGCTGCAATGACAGCTGGGCACTCCAGAAGGGGGTGGCTCGCTGGTAACCGAACCACTGTGTATCCAATGTAAGACTAGGGTAAAATGCCAATAGATTATTAGCTAGTTCCTCTATTAGCAAAGTGTTGGTTGAAATCTCAGCAATGTGAGCATAGCATATAAATACAGTAGCTTATAGAAAGATGTCTAATATATTTTCCATGTGCAGCCAACTGAATCGATTAACTGTTTTCATTTCTAATATTTCTGAACAGCCTTGCAGCACATCATAGATTGATTGTGCAAATTTGGCCACTGTTCACAGCACAGAAATGTCTCCGGAATGCAGTATTATCTTCAATAAAATGTCATAATAAAGCTATTGTATCTTCTTACTGGGAGAACCTCGGTGACATAAGGTTCCAGGGCCAGGTGGTGTGGCAGTGATTGAGTAAATTAATAAACGTGACTTTGCCTCCAGTCAGCTCTGCTTTTGTTATATGTTTACATCTGTATTGTCATTACCTCCATGGACAGACTGTCATGAGAGAGAACTCTTAAAGGAAAACGAAACACCACACTGAAATCTTTGTATATGAAGTGCACATGCTTTTCTAGGTGCCCCTCTGATGTTCACTTCCCTTCTGTAGTAACTCATAGCGCAGTGACCCAACATGAGAATGGAGCGAGACGTAACTTAAGAAATTTTGGAGTACACGTACAAATTTTGATGAATTTTCTGATGAAGCGAGCAGAGACTTACAGATACATTGGATTAAAGGAAGGACACTAACTACCAAAAGCAAACAATCATTCAATACATGTCACCAAGCCTCAATACGCCATGCAGCACAAAAGAGCCACGGTGAGCGGTGTAGTGCCTTTTTAATTTGAACGTGCGCCTTAATCGCAATGTGATGTGCCAAAATATATAAATGAAGCACAACGGAACTAAGGATGAATGGCGTGTCTGCTACAATAGTGTATTAGGACACATCTGTGCATCCCTCTTCTAATTAGTGCATTTTTCCATTTCAGCCACACCCATTGCTACCAGGTGCATACAATCTAGCATACAGCCCTGCAATATCCACTGTCAAAAACTTTCCAACAAATCAGTTTGTCCTACTTTTGTCCTGCTAAAAATCCCTAAGTCAACTGTAAGTTATGTTATAGAAAAGTGGAAACATCTAGGAGACAAAGCAATAGCTACACAAGCTGATAGAACAGGAACCATGACTGCTGAACAGGAACCCATTTTGGACTGCGTGCTGGACAGAATTAGCTCCTTTGATCATAATGGAATGTTACGGAAATAAAATCAGATTATTTTGAATCCTTTTCTCACTCCGGATGTGTGTCGCCTTCATTTTGTGGGAGTGCTGAAGTCAGTGCCTGGTGATGCAGATTTACTGACCTCAGCTGCGGATCTCAGATGTGAAATATGAGTAACCTGAAGGTTGCTCAGATCATCAATGGTCCTGAAGAGTGATCCAATGGTGCATCTTGATGATATGCAATAGTGGAAGCAGGTGTCTATTCAGACCAGAAGCCTCCTGCTGCATTAGCATATTAGCTGTACAGTATTGCACAGCCGCTTCCCTGCAGCTTTGCAATATTGTAATACTCTGAATCAGGCACAGCATTTAAGCATTAGGCCTTTTTTACACTTTTCTGGTTCATTTATGCCAAGGGATAGACTTATTGTCCATATTTTTAGTTTTGCCTTTGTTTATGTGTAGAGCGCTCAAATGCTATTTTGTGATTTCATATTGGCATTTGTGGATCTGATGAGATATGGTTCAGGCATGTAAATAGCTTTCAGTATTTATGCACCTGCTGAAAGAGCCATATTTATAGCTAATGAAGGTCTAAGCCAATAGCAACTGGAGAAATCCGTCAGAAGTAGTTGTGCATTAACCACCATTATTATGTCTTTAGCCATGGATACACGCCCATGAAGTTGCATTAAGGAGATTAATTGTCTTATACTACACTGCCATGAGTACCACAAAATTCATACTAAGCGATATATTGTGCAACATGGATGGTGTAATGGTTAGCATTACTGCCTCACTGCACTGAGGTCATGGGTTCAATTCCCATCACAGCCCTAACTGTGTGGAGTTTGTATATTCTCCCCATACTTGTGTGGGTTTCCCCCGGGTAGTCCTGTTTCCTCCCACAATCCAAAAATATGCTGGTAGTTTTATTTGCTCCCGGTAAAAAAAAAAATATATATATCAAACCAAGCGTGCGTGTGCGTGCTGTGTACATGTGCTTAGAGCGGACTAGAGCAGACTAGATGGGCCAAGTGGTTCTTATCTGCTGTCAAATTCTATGTTTCTATGCTTTTAATTAGAGTTGCTCAGCTTATAGTAACCTATTTAAATAGATTAGGGGTCATTTTTCAACTTGGTCTGTAATCACCTGCAGACCACCACACAATCCGATTGTAAGTGTGTACAGTCAGTTGTAAGGGAAAGGGTGTAAAGTTAGATACACACTATGTGATGGTGTGTCCCAGCGACGATGTGATGCGATGTAATGATACATCACCCAGCCATACACGATATATCATACGACAACATGATGTATTGTTACGTACTGCATGTAAAGTGCATTGCGTCGTCTGTGGGATTGCCCTGTTTTACATGCAGCAAATTAATTTGGACAATCCAATGAACGATGACTGGGATTATGGGTACAAACGACACAGTGTATACAATATATTGTTCAATATAACTCATAGTGTGTACCCAGTTTACAGTCGCAGCATAAAAAAATGTAAACAAACGAAAAATATATCCTTCTGTTTATATTTTAGATCTGTAAGCATATCTACTTAACATGGTCATCACAACTTTACAGAGAGATGCACATGTGGCCACACTGTATGGGATGCTGTATTAGCCAAATGAGTCCCATCAACAGAAAAAATAAAAAAGTTCCATAGTTGCATAAACAGCCCTTCTGGTCTGACTTGTTTGCCCTGCAGAAATATAGAAGTGAATTCCAAAGATTGCTCCAGGCTTAGACTGGCCCACAGGGGTACAGGGGAAACTACCGGTGGGCCCTACTGCCTGGGGCCCCACCTCCTGCTCTAAGGATCAGGTTCCAGACTGTGCACTTGAATTCTACATTATACATATGTTACCTTATACTGGACTATAGTTTATTTTCTACAGTGCATTGGTGTTATTAATCTGTTACATTATCATGCATGCAGCAGCTGAATTTACTGTATATATTTATGAAGGGGCCTATACGTTGTACTCTCTAATGATTAGTCAAACCAATGAGGTGGCAGGCCACAGCCCCTCTGCAGACTGGCCACACCCCTACCACTGTATTCCTCCGGAGGGCCCTACATGCCCCAGTCCAACACTGTCTGTGCCAGTATTCTGCTTTCCTGACTATTCAGCTTGCAGTATTTTAAAGCAACATTGACACCTGTTTACAGGCTTCTTAAATCCTTTTTCTCCATTGGCGGGAAAAAAAAAAGTCTATAAATTATTTTTTTTAATCACAGCCCATGAATTAAATGTGTGGGAGTTGATGTGGATCCAGTTTTCTATGTAAAATATTTATGACTGGCAGGCAACAGAGAGCTCATGAGTCCTTCTAATTAGGTAGACTCTCCCTGCCTAAGAAAATAAATGAACACTTTGTGCAAATATCAAAAAGGCCCAGGATAAATTAAGAGAAACGAAGGAGACTTCTTATTCTCATGTAAGTCAAGAGGTGAATAGGTAGAACTTTTTTTTTTACATTAAAACCCCTAGGGAAATCACTGGGCTTGACCTGTTCTTACAATAAACACTTGCTTTAAAATCGGTGGGCTGAAGGCCTGTAGAACACAAAAGCTGCCTCATTCATACCCCCCTGGGCAACTAATTAAAAAAAAATTGTCTTTGCATTTTTCACTTTATAGATCAAATGCCAAAGTTGCCATCTCCACTGGTCTACACCTGCATTAATAATACGTTTAACAAAGCATAACAAGTGTTCCCCAGTAAGAAAAATAAAAAATGCTCAAAGCTTCCCTATCCAAGGCATAATGTGAATATTAATTTTATTGTTATAAGCCAGCAAAATGATCCATACCTTGCATAGGACATAATTTTCCACTGATAACTGTAAAGAATATGTACTCGTCTAGATCCTCATTACGTTAGGCTGCTATCTGCATATAATGAGCTTAAAAAAGGCATTGGCCCAAATCATAAACCATTGCTGTCATGAATATGTAAAAAAAAAAAAAACAGAGACATTGACAGTAGACCAAAACTACTCGTACATAGAAAAATGTATAGAGCACATGCATGTCCAATATAAAAACATATATGTATGTCTAAATGTGATAGTTTTGGTACTTGAGTCAGTTGGATCCATATTGTGGTTATCTTAAGCTTTTGAATGTTTGTTAGAAGCTCTGTGTTTTCCGCTTAATGGTATTTCTACTATGTTTGTATTATATCCAGACATTACAAAAAAAACAAACAAAAAAACCTGCTAAAGGACAAAGTACATTATTCATATTTTAATGGCATTTCGATTAAATATTTGGGAAAAAAGGGACAAAAAACACTGAATACCTGTTTTGATTATCTATAATAGACAATTCCTGACAACCATACCAGTAAATCGGAGGCAAATAAGATTGCCTAAAGTCTGCTTTCTGTTTATAAAGCAGGTATGTTATAAATGCTGACATTCTGCACACATATGATAAAAAGGTGTATGACTTGTGGAATATATAATACCTAAACTACTAAAAAAAGCAACACTTTTTTTTTTGTAATTCATCGTTACCAAGACTGTACTCATAAAAATAAAAATCTAGTGAACTAATTGTTATTAGTGATGACACACAGTAGGAGGAGTATAATAAAGGAGTGCTGAACATAATTGTTTTATTTTACTTTTTTTTTAACTGCAAACCTGCACACTGAAAAGGATTACACAGTCATGGTTAGCTATTCATTGTTTGGTAGCTTTCAAAACCTTTATACTAAATCCTGACATAAACGGAGAGACTTGTGGAGAGTCGGGCAGTCGGGTGTCCTGCCCAGTCACCTAACTACTTGATTTGCATTTCTCCAAACCAAAAGTGGTCCGTTTTGTAAAGGTATGGATCAGTAACCATGTCAACCAATGACCACATGCACACATGTCTGATGCAGGAATTTGGAAGCAGGTTTTTCCCTCACTGCCACATCATTTAACCTGACTGGTTTATTGGGCTCGCACACCCAGCTGTCTATTCACTGCTGTCTTGGATTATTGCGCAATCACTGGAGAAGCCAACATTGCATACTGGGTACACTGAAAAGTTGGATTTTGGTTGAACTGTTATTTGCTTAAACACATTGCAAAAATTGGATGAAGCTTATCAGAGTTTACCTTACTAAAAGGTACGAAAGTAACAAATATTGTCAATAAAACATTGGAGAAACATCGATATAACATGACTTACACCAATAAGGCAGTAAGAATGCATTGCATCTCAGTGCAGCCTTATCATTCCAGTATGCCAATCACAGACATGAAGACATTTTTGCATACCGCGTTTTCATTAAAGATTATTTTCCCCCTTTTTCTACAAAATAATAGTAAATGACAAGTGAACTTCATATGAACTATAGGTCATGAAAGGATTTAGTATTGGCATTTTTAATCTAAAACGTCTGGTGCCAGAAAATCAATATGTTTCAGTTGCAGCATTCGAATGCAATTTTCTTCATGTAACAAGGCTGTTTTTTTTTTTTAAATAATGAATAATTCCAAACCCTCCTATGAAACAAGCAGCTGTAGTACAAGGTAATGACATCAATAATACATTGCATGTAAACAGAAAATGAACAAAAAAATCATTCAAGAACCCTTTCAAACGGGTGTGCTTTTCATCAGTGCGATTACAGGTTCCATTCACATTATCGGATTGAACCATGCTGCATAACCAAGGTGCTGACAAGCCTTGATTACCCAATAACTCCTGTATTCCTTTCAGGCAGGTTCACAGAGAGGACAGGAATGCAAGGCCTTCCTGTGGGGCAGACTGCCTTCCACAGAGACCAAGTCAATGAAATCCAATGCCCTCACACTTCTGTTCTCTAAACTGAGCTTTGCATTTCCGGCTAAGCAATTATGACTTTTCCTTCTTTGTTCTCACATGGGTCCTGATAACAATTAATTGTGCGTGAGAGTAGCCAATCTAAACATTTTCAACTTCTTTGTTCATAACACTGCAAAAGGACGCTTGATCCCTCTGTGCTCTAAATCTATCCCAGGCTCTTTTTCCCATGCTGCTACAGTATCAACAAATCCTCTCTTAACATGCATTTCAGGAAGAGTGGAAAAAGAATAGAACATCCAAACCATGACATCTTGCATAGCAGTCTCAAAGTGTTTAACATTTGTTAATATTATTAAACACGGGAGTACATAAGTGCATTCCACTTGAAAGACAGCCCATTTGGAAGGTCCTAGTCTCATTGAGTCTCAAGTGGGATTGTTTTTCACTGTCACTCAGGACTTAATGAAAGGGAAGAGAAACTTAAGGTATTTCTATGCTTGGCCAAGAAGATAAACACGACCTGCTGCTGACATGGAATTTGTAGCTCATGCAGTGAAACAGTATCTGAGAGACAATGTCTGATTTATACAAGCCACACAAAAGTACAATCCGAATAGCTATTTTCAGCAAACTGATTAAAATGAGAGTACAAAGTTAATCCATGATATTAGAAGAGTTATATATTACAAAAAAATAAAACCAAAGCACTAGAAGCCATGTTTCTTTTCTTATATTAAACTAAAACATATACAGTGGTGTAAAAAAGTGTTGCCCCTTCCTGATTTCTTCTATTTTTTGCATATTCCTCACACTTCGATTCAAATCTTCAAATGAAATGTGAATATAAGACAAAGACTCCCTGAGTAAGCACAAACTACAGTTTTTAATTGATCATCTTATTTTTTGAAAGGAAAAAGTAATCCAACACCTATATTACCCATGTTCCAAAATGTAATAACTGGTTGTGCAAACCCATCAACTGATGCAAGCAGGGCCTGCAGTTCCACATTTATTTTCCTCCGGGTTCTTTTGTGACTTCCTTGATGAGTCATCGATGTACTCTTGATAGGAATTTTGGTTAGGAAAATTCCTGGGAAGATTCACAACTGTTCAAGTGTTTCCCCTATGGAGATAATATCCCTCATTGTGATTCACTGGAGTTCCAGAGCATTAGACATGGCTTTGTAACCCTTGCGAGACTTAAAATGTTCAAAATCTTTTTTTTCACATTTCTTTTGATTGCAGCCTACTGTTGTTATTGTTGAAAACTTGTAACCAGCTTCACATTCCTGGAAAGGTTCTATTTCACTGATCTTTAGATTCAACAGGGCTTGCAGTACTCAAACTTGATTGTGTCTTCTACTGTAAATGAATCCAATTCAATTCAGTTTATTGGTTGAATGAGTAACAAAGGGGACAATTACTAGTTCACACAGGGCCAATTGGTGTTGGATAACTTTTTCCTTCAGTAAATGAAATTATCATTTTAAAATGTGTTTTGTGTTTACTCAGGTGCTCTTTGTCTTATATTTAGTTTTGTTTGGAGATGTGAAACAATTAAGTGTAACAAATTTGCAGAAATACAAGAAATCAGGATAGTGCAAAAACGTTTTCACGTCACTGTAGTTGATATTAAAAAAAAGCATAATCAAATGCAAGAAATAAACTACTACTGTTATGTAAACATAAATCACATTCATTTTATGCTGATAAAGTCGCATAGATTGAAAAGAAATAGTTTGGTAAGTAGGCATTTTAACAAAACACCCACCTGTGTATTTTTGAAGGGCTTGTGCCCTTCAAACACCTTATATTATGCTCTCTTCATTAGAGGGTCAATTCAGTAGATCATTATGGACAGACTGCTGTCATAGCTTTCGAGAGTGAAGCCTTAGTTCACTTTTTGGGCCTTATTCAGGTTCAGTTGTAAATTTGCAAAATTACAGATTGGCCAATTATCATCCGTCTGCGCAAACCTGTACCAACACATTTTGGTAATTATTAATGCAATAAAATAACTAATGAAAAGCAAAATCTTATGGAAACAAAGGATAAAACTACTGTGCACAAAGTATCTGGAACAGTGCTGATTTATGGGGACAGTATCACCATTCTACGATCTGTATATTGATCCTGGTTTGCAGAAGGTTGGGAGGTATTTCCCCTGCGGTCTGCAGTATAGGCAGATGTTTAAACTGAGTACCAAATTGTTTCCAAACCCAAACGTACACTTACCAAAGGTGTGGCCATGCACATTGTGATGCAGACACACCACTTCCCAATTAGTTGCCTGAAAAAGTTGGGAGTTATGTCCTAGTACATGCATGCTGGGACTTCGCCATTTCTGTGCTATAGTACATATTTTCCACATACTACATAAAATGATGAGTATAAAGACAAATAAGTACCTGCAATTAATGAGACTTATTGGCCTGCACATTTACACTCCCCTCTCCAGCTCCGGGTCGGTTCTGTGCAAGCAGCGGCCGCATTGCGCAGGAGCATCGTTGCCTGGCAGTAATGCTGCTAACGACAAAAGCGGTCGCAGCGGCGACCGCAAGTAGATTGACAGGAGGAAGGCGTTCCGGGGCGTCAACTGACCGTTTTCCGGTAGTGGTTCGGCGAACGCAGGCGTGTCCAGGCGTTTGGAGGGCGGATGTCTGACGTCAATTCAGGGACCTGCATCGCTGGAACGATCGCACAGGGTAAGTAACTCTTACCCTGGTCTTCTTTTACAGGAAACTTTTTTTGCATAGCAGGGCTGCACAAGTGTTAGCAGCCCTGCTATGCAGAAATACACTCCCCCATAGGCGGCGTCTAGTTGATCGCACGGGCAGCAAAAAGTTGTTACGTGCGATCAACTCAGAATGACCCCCATGGTTTTGCCCAACTGCTAACAAATTTGCTGCTGCAATCAACTCTGAATTGCCCCCTGGATCTTCAGTAAATCTCCACACAATGACCATGAAAAACAGGTCTTTCTTGTAAGTTTCATTTAGTGATATAAGTATTCTAAAGGGCCGTAGTCACTGCCCGATTTGGGGAGAGATGTGTGCTGAGCAAACCGCTCAGCACACATCTCTCCCCCCGCTCAGCACAGCGCAATGTGTGCTGAGCGTGCGGGGGTGAGACGGGGGGCCGCTCATTTCACCCAACGGGTGAAATGAGCAACCTGCTAGATCAGGCATTCCCAACCACGGTCCTTAAGGCACACTAACACTAACAGTGCAGGCTTCAGTGATATCCAGGCTTCAGCACAGGTGACTTAATTAGTAGCTCCATCTGTGCTGCAGCCTGGATATCACTAAAGCCTGCACTGTTGGTGTGCCTTGAGGACCGTGGTTGGGAATGCCTGTGCTAGATTGAGCCTGCATAAAGGCCAATCTAGCACCAGCGATAGTGATGTACGGGGCCGCGCGTCGCTATTGCTGTGGGGGTACCCACGGAGTGATCACTGCTTAAAATCTACGCAATCTAGTCAGATTTTAAGCAGCGATCGCTCCATGAGTACCCCCCTTTAGAATAACTTCGCTTATTTTTCTTGTCAATAAAGCCTTAAAGGCCACAAGTTTCATTTTACTGTAGCTTAGTTCTAAACTGTAATTGCCTACATAATTATAAGCCTGACAAATTTAATCAAATAAGCATTACTTTTAGGCATGTTTGTCAAAAAGGCTCCAATGGTCCAGCTGTCGCATTTACTCAACTGACATCACTCATTAATGATTCTTTCATTGTCAGGACCAATTTACAGAAGTGTGGAGTCTGCTTTGTACTGCTATTACCACACCAAATCTATATTACATGTGTAATTATTTTGTGACATTTGACAAATGACTAATTTTCTATACTATTTTTATTTTCCAAATTTGGTTATATTCTCAGTATGTACAGCAACTACTACGCACCTAACTAATGTTTAAAACATATTGATGCTGTAGTGCCTTCTGTCCACAGAGGACCTAAATTGCAGTGTACTGGATGAGCACCAAAAATGCATTAGTCCTGATCAGAACTGCAGTCCCCCCCCATCTCAGCTCACAGACAGTAAAGCCAGATGCAGTCCGTAACTGCACTTGCTTCGCTGTGACTGGCAGTGGCTTCCTATTGGATGTCCTACCTGTCAGTCATAGACACTATAGGCAGTCTCATTGAGAGGTGTTTCCTCCCTCCGGACTGCCAGACCAGGATGTGATTAACAGAGAGCTGGCTTCCTGTTACATGGTAAAACAGAATTGGGACATGCAGTGCTATGATACTGACCATGGGCATAATTCACTATCATTTGCAAATGTGAAAATGCATGCACTGAGCAATTATCAGCAGATTGTGCCTGTGCTGAGAACGCATTGTGAGTGCGCGAAGACCAAAGTGCGAATGCTCTGCAATCGCAGGCCCAGTGAAAGGCGACCGCAAAGTGATTGACAGGAAGTGAACATCCGTGGGAGGCAACATAGCATTTTTGGGGAGTGGTTTGGAAAACTCAGGTGTGTCATGGCCGTTTTTGAGGTGTGCATCTGATGTCAGCTGCGATTGCTGCAATGAAAAACATGGTGTCCAATCTGACTGCAATTACATTACTTTGAGTAGGCATGGAACTGTCGATGGTGCTTGATTTGTATGCATCGCAGTTATGTGACCACATACGCAAATTTGCAAATACAGCAGTGGGCGTCTTTTTCCTTTCTGGGTGGCTCTTCACATGGGATTTTTAGCAGTAGCAGTTTTGAGACAATCACTATTTCCGCCTAAATAGCAATCCTTACTGAATTAGGCCCTATGCTCTGCAACAAAGTTGGAACATGAAAATATACTCCTTTCCTACACAATAATAGGCATTAAGATCTATGAGCTCACATTGTTTCTAAACAAATTTCACATAAATCTAATAACCTCTGTCATCGGCTATATATATATATATATATATATATATATTTATTGATAATGTCGATATTATCTTAGACCGTAAAGCTATACCTCTAAATACACTTTTACCGTGGAGCCGCAATGGCCGCTAGACTGAATACACGTGCTACGCACTTTGTACGCTATTTGCGTACAGAGTCCCGCACGTGGTACGTACTTGGCGTACACACGCCATGCTGAGTGTACAGAGTACACACAGCGTGCGCACACACAATTGATAACCTTTAAACCTTGTTAATGATACAATGCAATGATATGATTACACTTTAAACCCTTAGCAGCAAAGTACTGCAACGATGTTATACCTTAAACCTTAAGTAGCGCTGACGGTACAAAGTACCCGCAGTGCGTACACCTTATCAATACCAATACACCTTATACAGATAAATCTACTTTAAAACCCTTGCAGGAAAGTGAAAACACAACACTGATTTGTAGTTGCAACCACAGGGTTTTAAGGCCACAGTGGATTAATTCCAAAAGGTAAAACAATACAAATCATACACTACAGGCTAACAAGTAAATCTAAACAGAATAATGGCTACAGAGAATGTACATACGTGAGAATGTTCGCAAGCGCAACCCGGCCGGTCCTCCGCTGGTCATACAGATAGCGTTCAGAGTCTTCTGACCGGCCAGGCAACAATGGGCTTTTTATACACAACATGCATACACAATACAATGGTCACTGTAATCTCATTGTCCATTGGACACAGGGATGTGTCTTTACATTACAGAAGAGGTCATAGGTGGATTTGAAAGGGTGGGCGATGTCTTTCCCCAACTGCTCTTGTGGGTGGTATCCTCTGGATTCCCGCCGCATACATAATATACAGTAAATACAGTTAATGTTCATATTCTGCTTCTGCACATAACTATACGCAGGAACATGCGATCTTTCTCTAACCAACACCGGAATGTTACCCTCAAAATACCCTACAGCTGGATACTAGACATCACCTTCCAACCTTTATCTGACCCTTCCTATCATGCAAAGGCGAATCTCTTAGTCCAGGAACTGTTTAAACTATTAATACTCGCTGACATGGTCTAGGGGAGCTATATCTAAAATGTACACTATTTGGGTTAAATATGTAATGTCCTAATAACCTTCTACGCGTTCACAAACTCTACCGTAAATGCGCATACCACGCGCTAAGGCGCATGGCTGTGAAAAGCTCCGTTACGCAAATTGCGGATATGTGCACGCACGGCAGACTGAGTGCACGCGCAGCGGGCATGTGCATGGGGTTAGTAAAAGGCATATGCATTACAATATTTTTCGACTTTAACAATATCTATATAATATATATATATATATATAATATATGTATATATATATATATAAATATATATATATATATATAGGCAAAGAGTGATTCTTACATATTTTTTTTAGAACTTAATGATCACAAACAGTAACATGTACAGTAGGCACACAAACTGCTAATGTAGTGCAATGTGTGATTGGGAACATAGTAATTGCAACTGGTACATAATTCAGCGAGCGTGGCAACATTTGTGTGTTGTCAAATTGATACCACATATGGGTGGTCATTTCCGAGTTGTTCGCTCGCTGCTATTTTTAACAGAATTGCTAATAGGCTAAAATCCGGCAGTTCTGCGCACGCGCTAAGCAATTTTACACAAAACTATGCTATTTTACTCACGGGCAAACAAAGCTTTTCAGTCGCTCTGTTGATCGGACAATGATTGACAGGAAGTGGGTGTCTCTGGGTGGTAACGGAGCGTTTTCCAGGAGTGTGCTAATAAACGCAGGCGTGCCAGCAGAAAACGCAGGAGTGGCTGGAGAAATAGGGGAGTGGCTGGCCGGACGCTGGGCGTTTGTGACGTCAAACCAGGAACTAAACGGACTGAGGTGATCGCAATCTAGGAGTAGGTCTGGAGCTACTCAGAAACTGCAAGGAAATAATAGCAGAATTGCTAATCTTTTGTTAGCAATTCTGCTATGCTAAGATACACTGCCAGAGGGCGACGGCTTTGTGTTTGCATTTCTGCTAAAAGTAGCTAGCGAGCGAACAAATCAGAATGACCACCATTGACACTTCTATGGATAGAAAGATCATACACATACTACGCAACACCGCCCCATGATGGCAATCTCTATAAAGTAAGTGATAACATTGAAACTGCTAGTTACACAATTCCCCTCATGTACATACCTGCATCTGAATGCGCAAGTACTAAGATGCCTACTTCCTGCGCCCCTGTCAATCAGTAACACTGCCGGTGGTTCTAGACACTCCACCTGCGGCCCACTATCATGTGCACTATTGTCACTTGCAGCTGCTCTATTGCAGGTGCCTTGCATTCAGCTGAACATGGCCTCTTTGGTAGCAGCTGTGCATCTGAGAACGCAGCTGCTTTTATTTGCATGCCCACGAAACTCACATAACATGCCCATAAGGTGGATTTGTTTTAGGTTCCCTTCAGAGCCTCTCCCAGTCATTGCCCAGGAACACCCATCACTCTTCTGGTTCCTTTCTGATTGTAACAGTGCCTTTGTGCGCTCGCTCAGGGTAACATATGCACCATTAGGCTTTCCTGAATTTTCTCTGCATGTGCAGTAGCAAATAATCACTCAACTACAGCAGGTGAGCAACAGCATTGTGTACGCCTCTGAGTCACGCCCCAAGCATTTTCCATTTTTTGGTCTTTTAAGCAGTTATAGTCAACAACTGGCATAAGACATATGTCATACTCTCCAACAAGAGCCATTCCATTATGTTCCTCCACAGTACACAATGATCTGATCCTGGACACCTTTGCCAGTGGCAGCTATCGAATACATAATACAATGTAGTTGTAACTTGCTTTACGTGGGCAGAACTACCAGGAGTTTGAAAATCGCATTCCTGGAACACAGGAGAAACAACTTAAAGGGCTATATTGCCCATAGTGTCTCCAGGCACTTTTTAGAATGTCATACAAAAGATCCCAGACTGCTTAAGGTTACTGGTATTAAGCTGATTAAACCCACCCTGAGGATGGGGGGGGGCGGGGGGGGGGGGTACACACCTGGGTTTGACAGATGTAGGAAGCTTTGCTTGAGAGATAACTGGGGGCAGATATAGGAAGCTTTAAGAGAGAACTTCTGGATACATAAATTAGGGACCCTCGTTCCCGAGGAACTTAATGAGTTCATTGAGATCGATCTCTAGCTTTCCTCCCTCGTTCTAGCATTAATTTCTGGGAAGGGAGAGTCTAATGGTTTTATTATCTGTTGTTCTCCTATGTATACTAGCAGTCTAAAGATTATATTCAATTGAAGTCGGATCCTCTCTAATGGAGAGGATCCGATACGGCACTATTCAAAGCCAACTGTTTCCAGCCAGCATTCCGACAAATTCAGATTTGACTTGATTACAGATCAAATATGCATCAGCGGCAAACTGTCAAAAACAGCCGCGTTTTCAACAAAAACACGTGGATCGGCAAGTAATTTGCCGATCCACATGTTTTCCGATAAGTGATGTTTTTTCGACAGTTGAAAAAAAATGGCACCAATTGAATACCCCCCTATAACTTTGTTAGTTCTCCCTTCCTCCTTTTTGTATAATTGCATTCCTTTATCAATTATTACTATGTTTCTCAAATATTATCTATTTCATGGTTTTATAATTGTTTCCTAGTAAAGTCTCACGTTATCTATGTTACCATGGATAATGTGCTACAGAATTAGGTAGTGCATAATAATTAGTAAGGCTGACCTACATTAATTAAGAGAGGATTACAGGTTTAGATAGATCATTTCAATTTATGTATTTATAAGTATAGATTGTATTGTTCTTTACATATTTAGATTTAACTCACTTGCCTAAATTGTTTAAGGTGTTTTTTACACATTTATATATGTTTAGAGTTCCGATGGTAGTATTAATTTAAGTGATTATTACTAGCTGTAATGAATGCAGCGCTAAGTTTAAATAGGAGGACATTAAGAGCTGGTGTTATACCTTTGAAAAAGTCACATGATCAAGATGAAAACAGCACGGGGAGCTCCAGCAGGCAAGCTTCTATTGGGATTAAGCATCTAGTGCAGACACACCAGGTATCTTCCGGCCAGTGTGACTAGCATTTATATGGTCACCACGTTAGTGCACACTAGTTCATTACAGCTCTGGGGGGTAATTCCAAGTTGATCGCAGCAGGAATTTTGTTAGCAGTTGGGCAAAACCATGGGGGTAATTCCAAGTTGATCGCAGCAGGAATTTTGTTAGCAGTTGGGCAAAACCATGTGCACTGCAGGGGAGGCAGATATAACATGTGCAGAAAGAGTTAGATTTGGGTGGGTTATTTTATTCCTGTGCAGGGTAAACACTGGCTGCTTTATTTTTACACTGCAAATTAGATTGCAGATTGAACACACCACACCCAAATCTAACTCTCTCTGCACATGTTATATCTGCCCCCCCTGCAGTGCACATGGTTTTACCCAACTGCTAACAAAATTCCTGCTGCGATCAACTTGGAATTACCCCCCTGGATCAGTCCACTACAGCTGTTTTCAAAGGATTTCTTAGTGATAATAGTGTGAAGTGGAACTATCTGAAATAGACTTTCACTATTACACAGTAACATCAGTGACCTGGTTATAATTCAATTGTCAAGTTATCGTGTCTAAGAACTTTTTCCTCAGAATAGAGGTGAATCTTAGAAATCTTTGCAATACTAACTGTGCACATTTCAATATATTCTGCCATACTCAGCTAATTACATCCAAGCTGCAGACAGTCTGAAAACATAATTGAGACATCATATCAATGAGTAATTGTTGCAACAAAGTAACATGATTTCTATGTTTTTCATTGTATTTTATCTGTTTGATGCTGCTGTTCCATTAACTTTTTCACCACTTCCTAATTCAATATTGTTTTTAATTTAAGTAAATACCATTGGAACTCATATCTAATTGAATGGTTATTTATAATTTTACTGTGTCTCTAGCGCTGCTATATATTTTTCTTTTTATAGTTGCAGTTGTGGGGCTGCAGCACAATCCGAAATTCAAAGAGGGGAGCCACACCAACAGCCAGTGAGTCCCGAATGGTGATGTTTGGCAGCATTTGGAGTGGCAGTCAGTGTGGCTCCCCTATTTGATATTTGGACTGCGCTGCAGCCCCACCCTGCAACTGCCACTGGCAAGGAAGTCCAGGAACATAGCATTTTGTGCCCAATGGAATGGGTCATGTTGGTCAGTATTCATATGTCACATGGGGCTATATTTACGAAGTGTAGGCTTTTGTAAGCTGAAAATGAAAAGCACCTTTAATGTGCTCTGGTTTGCTTTACATTAAATGTTAGCACCTCTTTAATTTTTTCCCCTGTAATTATAGCTCAGGGTGTATAATACCAAACTGTATAAATAAATTAAAAAAACTACACTAAGAAAAACACAGCTTGCATTGTTTTATTTCTGAACAGGGTCATTTCAGACTGGGACATGAAGGACCCACTTGGGAATGCAGTGGTAAGGGCCCAAGCTTAAGGGTATTGGCAGTAACCAGAGGGGGTGTGGCCAGCTAACACAGAGAGCATTGGCTAACCATTAGAGGGAACACCGCCTACAAAAAATGAGTTTTATGGTAAGAACTTACCTTTGTTAAAACTCTTTCTGCGAGGTACACTGGGCTCCACAAGGAAAGACATAGGGGGGTGTAGAGTAGGATATTGATCCGAGGCACCAACAGGCTCAAAAGCTTTGACTGTTCCAAGAATGCATAGCGCTACCTCCTCTATAACCCCGCCTCCCTGCACAGGAGCTCAGTTTTTAGTTAACCAGCCCAATGCAGTAGCAGGAAAAGAGACGACAACGGTTAGTAGCCACATACACCACACTCTCACGACAGGAGAAGTGTCAGCGGCTAGTGCAATACCAACCCAAAGAAGCTAAGTGCATCAGGGTGGGCGCCTTGTGGAGCCCAGTGTACCTCACAGAAAGAGTTTTAACAAAGGTAAGTTCTTACCATAAAACTCGTTTTCTGCTGCGGGGTACACTGGGCTCCACAAGGAAAGACATAGGGGATGTCCTAAAGCAGTTCCTTATGGGAGGGGACGCACTGTAGCGGGCACAAGAACCCGGCATCCAAAGGAAGCATCCTGGAAAGCGGCAGTATCGAAGGCATAGAACCTTATGAACATGTTCACAGAGGACCACGTAGCCGCCTTGCACAATTGTTCAAGGGTCGCACCACGGCGGGCCGCCCAAGAAAGTCCAACAGACCGAGTAGAATGGGCTGTAATTTAACCAGGAGCTGATAGACCAGCCCTCACATAAGCATGTGCAATCACCATTCTAATCCATCTGGCCAGAGTTTGCTTGTGAGCAGGCCATCCCCGTTTGTAAAATCCAAACAGCACAAAGAGAGAATCAGATTTCCTAACAGAAGCAGTTCTCTTCACATAGATACGGAGAGCCCGTACCACATCCAAAGACCGCTCTTTGGGAGACAGATCAGGAGAAACAAGTGCTGGAACCACAATCTCCTGGTTAAGGTCGAACGAAGAAACCACCTTAGGTAAATATCCGGGACGAGTCCTAAGAACCGCCCGGTCACGGTGAAATATCAGATATGGGGAACTACAAGACAAGGCACCCAAATCCGACACTCTTCTAGCTGAAGCAATAGCCAGCAGAAACACCACCTTAAGGGAAAGCCACTTAAGATCAGCTGAACCAAGAGGTTCAAACGGAGACTCTTGTAACGCCTCCAAAACCACCAACAAGTCCCAAGGAGCCACAGGCGGGACATAAGGAGGTTGGATACGCAACACACCCTGAGTGAAGGTCAGAGCCGGCCTTAACCAATAAGATGCCCTAGGCAAGATTTTGGCTGGTGCCCCCTAGCACTGCCGCTAGTTCTGTAGGAGATGCCTGGCATGAGTCAGCTGGCAGCACTGCTAAAGTCGGGCGCCTTTTGTTTATGAAAATGCATTTTATTTGCATTACTATGTGGCTAGGATGCACAAGCAGCTTCTGCTGATTCAAATGATATGCAGCATGCCTATATTCTGTGTGCGACAGTGACTGTATCTGCATATGAAATGCTACATTACAGTGATTTCCAGGAATACACTGCAATATAGCATTTCGTATGCAGATACAGCCGCAGTCACATACAGAATATAGGCATGCCGCATATCATTTTAATCAGCAGAAGCTGCTGGTGCCCCTAAGCATACCAAATGCCCTAGGCATTTGCCTAGTTTGCCTATGCCTTAGGCCGGCTCTGGTGAAGGTATGCACATCAGGTAAGGTCGCAATCTTTCTCTGAAACCACACCGACAAGGCAGATATTTGAAACTTGAGGGAGGCCAGACGCAGGCCTAAGTCCAGGCCCTGCTGAAGAAAGGCCAACAACTTGGCTATACTAAACTTGGAAGAATCATAATCGTTAGATGCGCACCAAACAAAGTAAGAATGCCAGACCTTATAGTAAATCCGAGCAGAAGCCGGTTTCCGGGCCTGCAACATAGTTTGAATGACCGCCTCAGAAAACCCTTTAGTCCTTAAGACGGAAGCTTCAAGAGCCACGCCGTCAAAGACAGCCGGGCTAGGTCCTGGTAGACACAGGGGCCCTGAACGAGGAGGTCTGGGCGATGTGGAAGTAGAATTGGACGCTCTGACGATAGGCCCTGTAGGTCTGAGAACCAGTGCCGTCTGGGCCACGTTGGAGCTATGAGAAGCAGAATTCCTCTTTCTTGCTTGAACTTCCGAATTACCCTGGGCAGGAGTGACACCGGAGGGAACACGTACGGCAGCCGAAACCTCCGCAGCACCGCCAGCACATCCACGAATGCTGCTTGAGGATCCCTTATCCTTGCTCCGTAGACCGGAACCTTGTGATTGTGTCGAGATGCCATCTGGAAGGCCCCACTTTTCCACTAGGAGTTGAAACACTACTGAATGGAGGCCCCACTCTCTGGCGTGTACATCCTGATGACTGAGAAAGTCCGCTTCCCAATTCAGGACTCCCGGAATGAATATTGCCGATATGGCCGGTAGATGGTGTTCCGCCCAATGTAGAATCCGTGAGACTTCCTTCATCACCAAACGGCTTCGAGTGCCGCCTTGATGATTTATGTAAGCCACTGTGGTGGTGTTGTCCGACTGTACTTGAACAGGACGGTTCTGAATTAAATGCTGGGCCAGGTTCAACGCATTGAAGACCGCCCGCAATTCCAGAATGTTGATCGAGAGGAGAGATTCCTACTTGGTCCACCGACCCTGAAGGGAGTGTTGCTCCATCACCGCTCCCTAACCTCTGAGACTGGCATCTGTCGTCAACAGGACCCAGTCGGATATCCAGAAGGGACGGCCCCTGTACAATCGTTGGTCCTGAGCCACCAGTGCAGCGACAGACGGACCTCCGGAGTCAATGAGATCATGTGAGACCTGATCCGGTGAGGCAGGCCGTCCCACTTGGCTAGAATCAGCCTCTAGATGGGGCGAGAATGAAATTGAGCATACTCCACCATGTCGAATGCTGATACCATGAGGCCCAGCACCTGCATCGCCGAATGTATCGACATTTGCGGACGAGAAAGGAAGCAACAAATCCTGTCCTGAAGCTTCAAGACTTTCTCCTGAGACAAGAACAACCGCTGGTTGTGAGTGTCCAAAAGCGCTCCCAGGTGCACCATGCTCTGAGCGGGGACCAGGGAGGATTTATTCCAGTTGATGAGCCACCCGTGGGCTTGTAGAAACCGGACAGTCATATCCAGATGACGTAGGAGAATTTCCGGGGAATTTGCCAGGATTAACAAGTCGTCCAGATACGGCAGTATCCTGACCCCTTAACGGCGGAGTACCACCGTCATCACCGCAATAACTTTGGTGAAGACTCGCGGAGCCGTAGTTAAACCAAAAGGTAACGCTCAAAACTGGTAATGGAGGTTGCCAATCGCAAACCTCAGGTATTGCTGATGAGACACTGCTATAGGAATATGCAGGTAAGCATCCTGTATGTCAGGGGAGACCATGTAGTCACCAGGTTCCAAGGCCAGAACTATAGAGCGAAGGGTTTCCATACGGAACTTGGAAACTTTCACAAACCTGTTCAATGCCTTGAGGTTGAGAATGGGCCGGGAGGACCCATTCGGTTTGGGACAAGAAACAGTGGAGAATAGTACCCCCGGCCCCTCTGAGCAAGAGGCACCTGTACTACGACTCCTGTATCCAGGAGGGTCTGTACCACCGAATGTAGAGTATTTGCCTTTTTCTGGTCCAACGGGACCTCTGTCCGGCAAAATCAATGAGGGGGGCGGTTTTTGAAGGCTATGGCGTAACCTCGAGTGACGACTTCCCGTACCCAGGCATCTGAAGTGGTCTTCAACCATTCCTGGGTTAACCCTAGAAGCCGGCCCCCCACCCTGGGATCCCCCAGGTGGAGGCATGCCCCGTCATGCGGCAGGCTTATCAGTCTTGGAAGCTGGCTGACGGGCAGCCCAGGCTCTTTTGGGCTTCGGCTTACCAGGTTTGGAAGTGCGGGCCTGCTTGTTGTACGCCTGACCTTTTGCTTTACCTGAAGGACGAAAGGGGCGAAAGGAAGTACCTTTAGCCTTCGACACAGAAGGAGTGGTACTTGGCAGACAGGCAGTCTTGGCAGTAGCCAAGTCAGCCACTATCTTATTTATGTCCTCCCCAAACAGAATATCTCCCTTGAAAGGGAGTACCTCCAGGGTTTTTCTAGAGTCCAGATCCACAGACCAGGATCTCAGCCACAATATCCGTCGAGCCAGGACTGATGTAGTAGAGGCCTTGGCTGCTAGGATACCGGCATCAGAAGCCGCCTCTTTAATATAGTGAGAAGCTGTGACAATATATTACAAGCATTGTCTAGCATGGTCAGAAGAGATTTCAGCTTCTAACTCCAAGGCCCATGCTTCAATAGCCTCTGCAGCCCATGTTGCTGCAATAGTGGGCCTTTGTGCAGCACCTGTGAGGGTGTAAATCGCTTTCAGACAACCCTCCACACGTTTATCCGTAGGCTCTTTGAGAGAGACGTGACGGTAGTGACCGGTAGAGCTGAGGAAACCACCATCCTAGCCACATGTGAGTCTACTGGAGGAGGCGTTTTCCAATTTTTAGACAGCTCTGGTGTGAGGGGATAGCGAGCCAGCATCTTCTTTTGAGGCACAAAGTTCTTTCCCGGGTTTCCCCAGGGTTCCTGACGTATATCCACTAGGTGGTCAGAGTGAGGTAAAACTTGTTTAACCACCTTCTGACGCTTGAACCTATCTGGTTTCTTAGGAGGGGCGGATGGCCCGGGATCATCCGTAATCTGTAAAATTAACTTAATAGCCTCCAAAAGATCAGGAACATCCACATGTGAACTACCCTCCCCATCAGCAGTATCTGTGTCAGAATCTGTGGGGTCAGTGTAAGCGCCATCTTCATCAGACGAGGTGTCAGTGACAGCAGTGGATTGTGAGGAAATAAGAGCTCGCTTAAAGGACCCCTTGGTCTTAGGCGAGCGAGGGTCACACTTTTTAGTAGTCAAGGACTGGTTAAACTTCATCAATTGAGCAGATAAATTGTCCGCCCAAGGCGGGTTAGCTGCGGGGACCACATACGGTTGCACCGGCATAGGAGGTCCCATAGGGGGTGTTAGTTTAGTAACTAGCGTATGAAGAAACGTGGAGAAAGTAGCCCACGGTGGGTCATTATGTACCCCCGTTGCCACAGTCCCACTGGGGGGCAAAGAGCCCCCAGAACAAGAGCCTACAGCTGCTATAGTCTCCTCATAGGGGTCTGTGGCTTCAGCAACACTGGCAGTGTGTTCAGCCCCAGAACTGTTACCTTCAGAAGCAGACATGATATAACTTGCAGTATCCGGTAACACAGTACAATTGGCAGCAGCACAATACCTCTTACCCAAACCCCTGCGCAGTGTAGTCAGCACAAGCAGAGATACAGGAGAGATATGGTGACTAAAATCACAGAGAAAAATACGTATTAGAGTATATCTTGTGAAAATCCTATATAATTATAAAACCTGATGCACCAAGCCCCCTCAGGTTATAGAATATAGGGATAGCAAGTTGAGTGAGAGACACGGAATGGAAACCACTCAGCAAGCTAATGCACACACATATAGTCACATGTAAACAATGCAGACAGAGGTTATTACCAACAATAATACTGCACTGGACCAGCTTATATAGCTATGTAGTCAATAGATATAACACTGCACAGTAAGAACTGGATGTATATCACAGGGTACTTGTACCACAGAACCCTGACTAAATGCACTCTTTCTTAACTAACACTGTCTAATTGACATGTAGAATACTTAAGTGTCATGTAAAGTCACAGCGCTGACAACCAGGCAGCATTACACAGGAGGATTTGCCCAAGCAGTCCCAGGAACAGTGTAGCTGAGAGAAATGGCGCCCAAACACTGACAGGGAGTGAGGGAGAGACAGATATGCAGCTCCAGGGCGGGAACATTTGCTGGAAATGGCGCCCTGGGGCTGGAAGAGGGGCTCCAGATCTTAGCCTTATCCCCCTGCTGGCAAAACCACCGGGTACTGTGGGCTACTAATAAAACGGTTTTAAAAGAAAACCTGACCTGCACCCATGCCCTGGTGATCCAGTGGGATCACCTGTACTGCCACAGTGTCCACCGCCAGCACGCGCGGTCCACCTCCCACTGACCGCGCCGGATCGCGATAATGTACGGGTCCCGCGAGCGGGACCCACTCACCACCTCCCGAAGCACGGCCACGCGATCTCGGAGAGCCCCCGTCGTGTGTGCCTGACTTTAGAAGAAAACCGGAGCCTCCTGCGGCAACCAGGGCTCAGGAGTGTACAGCGCCACTGGGGAGAGATGGAGCTGCAGCAGTGAATTTCACTAGACATGTACACACTTCTCAAAAAGCTCTTCTTAGGGCTGCCCAGAGCAGCCCCTCTGTTATGTGCCTGCTATCTGCGGCACCAACTACAAAACTGAGCTCCTGTGCAGGGAGGCGGGTTATAGAGGAGGCGGCGCTATGCATTCTGGGAACAGTCAAAGCTTTTGAGCCTGTTGGTGCCTCGGATCAAGATCCTACTCTACACACCCCTATGTCTTTCCTTGTGGAGCCCAGTGTACCCCGCAGCAGAAACAAGGCCTCTTTATAAAGGTCAGAACAGTGTGTCTGGACCATCCACTTTAGTTGGAAGGAGGGCTAATCTGTATTTAATTTCCAAATAAACAAACTAAGTAACAAAGTTCTTCTCCACCAGGTTAAAGACCCTCAAGTAAAACAATGTATAATTTGAGTGCTGATTCTAGAACCCCTAGAGGAGTGGTTGGGACCCTAAGACAGTGGGGATACCTTATTGTTGCAATATAACAAAAATATATTGCCATGGCAGCTGACGGATATTAATCTGCCCTGAATATGCTGTCCCAGAGAAGTGCTAACTGACCACTTTGCCCAGCCATTTTGCTCAGTGCGCAGTGGACTGGAAAGCCGACATTTTTTTTCCCAATATTATAAAAACAGACATTTATTAAAAATTTACAGATTCAAATTACTTGAGTTGAGGAATAAAACATTTTTAAAGGATGTTGACTGTTATTGCCAACATGGGATGATGACAACAGAACAGGTACTGCAGTTATACTGTAACTACCCCAAGAAAAGGTATGAGAAAGTATATTGTTGGCAAAGGCCAGTGTATCCTACAGTTGTTAAAGATTTCTGCCAACTATAGCCGTGTTATCACAGACTGTAATACTTTCATCTAGGCCTACTGATAAGTGAGACCCACAATCCTTGTGGGGGTACTACAGCTGTCTGTAATGGAATGTGCTCCAGAGCTACAGTACTATGGGATGTCCAGTTAACACTGAATATTGTATTTTACTATCATAGTTTACACAGGTTGAGTTTCCTATATCCGAATGCTTGGGACCAGAACTATTTTGAATTTTTTTTTTTTTATTTGGTGGGGAGATGTGTCACTAACTCAGTCACTCTCAAAATTAGATGGATTTCATAACATTTGGGTTATTGGATTTATCTACATCTGTTTACCCGTACGGCTGCAGCAGCGTGCTTATTAACTTATGTTAAGGCAAGAATTTGCCTGTCTACATTATGAAGTGGGGGGGCTGGACTGCACACCCTAATTTTAAACATAAGAGGTGCTACCTTGCTGAGTCTTGTAATTCCAGACAGAAAATAAGAAAATGCAGATGCACACCCTAACACAAGGTGTTCTTATTGCTTAGAGTGTGCAACTGCATTTTCATTTTTTTCTGTCTGTCTTCAATACAGTATGCCAAGTATCCATGTGCTTCCATGATGAAGGCTGCACCACCCACTGTTTTTCCATTGCAGCCATCATAATTAGCACTGAAGTTTACACCTACCCCATGGTGGGTGAAAATGATCCTTCAGAAACAGATGCCCCATCTCCGTCTCCATACTCCCATGCCCACGACACTCCCATTACTCTCCCATGATATGGATTAGTTATGTGTGTGTTCACATGATTGCCGCCCAGTTACCACTCAGAAACTCCCATTTCAAGGAAAGAGAGGTCAATCAATGGACAGATCAGTCCATCTGGACATTCTGTCTTGCGTCTGACTCAGACTCAGGCCCAATACATTTTAGAAAATGAGCGTAATAAATATTTACTGTAAAGACAAGTGAAGAAATCATGGTAAAAGTTGATAAAAATGTAATACATGCATTATGAATGTACCTATAATCTAGATAGCATACAGTAAAGAATGCGAAAGATTTGTATAACAAAATAGTCATTGTTTTCAATCAAAACAGATATACAGAAAACAAAGATAAAATAAAATGAACCAGAAATGAAATATACATTAAATTACAAGTCAGCTTTCGAAATACAATTGGATATACTTTACTGCCATTCTGTGACACAAATCTTTGTAACTTTATTATGAAATATTGGACTTAAAACATACAAGTGAATATATAAATGGAAAGTGACAGGACAAATCTGTATACAACAGCTTGGAGCAAAGGAGAGATTCATCATGCAGGAGTGAGGAGGTGAGAGGAAAGCAGCACATTAAGAATAAAATGTTCTGGCCATTAAGGCAATGTGTGTAAAATTGCAAATAAATGACTGAAAGGTACAAACAAGATACAGACTTATGGTCTTTGGGCAATTAGGTATTACAACGATATAAAGAAAGAAGTGTAAAGTACAACGTTTCTGTGCCAATGAGAAACAGAGGTGATGTTTAAATGGGGTGTAGTATGGTTTGCCGGCGGTCGGGGTCCCGGCGACCAGCATAACGGCGCCGGAATCCCGACCACCGGCATACCGACAGCTGGGCAAGCACAAATGAGCCCCTTGCAGGCTCGCTGTGTTCACCACGCTGCGGGCACGGTGGCGCGCTACGCTATCTATTCTCCCTCCAGGGGGTCGTGGACCCCCAAGAGGGAGAAAAGATGTCAGTATGCCGGCGGTCTGGTGGTCGCCGGGAACCTGGCCGCCTGCAACCTGAAGACCACCCGTTTAAATGTATATCAAATGCATCTTTGGGAGGATCGCTTATATCCCTTTAAGACTGCATTAAGCGGCTTGAGACCCTTTTCAGACTGGCGGCCCTCCACGGCATAGTGTCGGGTTGGTAACGTCAGCCGCAACGTGTCCCGTAGGCAGCGCTTGGAGATCAGATGATCGCCAAGCACAGTCTGTTCCTATAGTGTATAATGTTCCTCGCAGTGGTGAATTATAAGTATGATTTAAAATATGTTAGACCTAATACCGGTATACACACATAAAACATAGACATCACATATAATTACTAAGAAAACATGTAACAGGTGTGCATACCCTATGGGTTTCTGGAGGTATGGGAGTGATGCACTCTACAGCGATCTTACTCAAACTTTGTAAAATTTGGGTACTGGTTAGCTTAGGTGAAATATATTCTATAAAAACAAGTGCAGGTTTTCTGGATTTCTCAAACCTTTGTTGGTAATTGATGTTTTTCCACTGGTGTAGCAGGAGTAGTTTGCTGGCAAACTTGAGTTTCTTGTGATATGGCGATCACTGTTCCCCTCTCCTCTCTATCATCAATGTGTTCCCCCTGTCAGGCAGGCTTCATCATGATGGAAAGCGTTTCTGCTCCTTATTACCTGGATCTGTTTTTTTTTTTTTTAAACGTGTTGCTGCATCATTTTGCATTACTTCCTGTTCTGGTTATTCAGCCTGACGGTGTGGCAACTCCCGGGTTTCACTTTCACCCTTCTGTGCATTGTGGGCATGTTATTCAAACATGCCAGTTTGTGCATGTGTAAATGATTCCCCCACTTGCATCGGGCTGTTGCGCATCACTTCCACCCTCTTGGCTGTGGTGTTCCTGTGGCGTCACTTCCGTCCCTCGATTGGCGGGTCCCGGCTCATGGTGTTCCTGTGGTGTCACTTCCACCCTTCGATTGGCAGGTCCCGGCTCGTGTCACTTCTGTCCTTCTTTCCGGAGGCTGTTTGGCATCATTTCCACCCTTAGATGGCAAGTCTAGGTGCAGTGTATTCATCAGATTGGTTTCCATTGTGTAATATATGACTATACAACAAAGTCACCTAAAAGACACAACACAGGTCCTCAGCCTGCTAAAAGGACAGCCTGCTGTCGGAAGGACACCTATCTCCTAGCCACTTGCGACATAAATCCCTTTACACATGTAGAGAACATGACAAAGGAAGTGATAATGTGAGAAAAATTCTAGAAACAGACTGTGACATCAAGGACTCAACTACATCATAAAAGGAATTCATTTTTTATTGACCCATAACTATTTCTTCTTTAACAACAAATTCTACATTCATAAATGAGGCACAGCAATGGGAACACTATTTGCACCATCCTACGCCAACCTCTTCCTTTCACAGTTTCAAAAGGAAATAATATGGGCAAACTACTAATACCAAAATAATCTGATCCCGTGGGCCCAGTATATTTATGACGTCCTTATAATATGGGACGGGGATAGAAACAACCTTGACAACTTTATCAACTACATCAATCTGAATGAGATGGCAATGAGGGACTCCCTGGTGCGGCAAAGCTATGCGCGGCTGAAAAGGGGCATGGTCATAGAAACGGGGGGTGGATTCACAGGAGCGTGACAGTCATGCCCCCTTTTCTATAGACTATGCCACTTTTCGGCCACATGAGGGAGTCCCTCTTTGCCATCTGCCGATGTTGGGAGGTATGTGTCAGTGATGTAATCAAGTGACAGGAACTTCATGGTGTTTCACAATGGATGGACTCTTCAGCAAGGTCAGGTTTTAGTTTTGAATATCAATTCAATTAATTAAGTCATGCCATGATAATTTATAAGGATTAGATTTGCTTTTATTTTCATAATGGAAAGACGTACAGGACTTCTACAGAAAAGTGGTATATAAATAAAATTATTATCATTATTAACTTGTCTTTTCCTTTCACATAAGCGTTTCTACTTATGGATTTTTGGATCAATGAAGATGCACAAAATTGATGACTTCATATTTATATTTTATATGGATTGCTTTTGATTTATGAATAGATAGGTACATTTTGTGGCCAGGAGATTTTTAAAATATACAGATAATTTGAACAATTATTTATATTACATTATTTCTATGATAAGATATGGACATTTTGAATTAGGGATATATTAGATTACGTATTGCAAAACAATTTATTCTGACACTAATATAAGGTGGATGATCACTAAATGATCAATAAAGATATGACCGTTAGAAGATCTAATGGTCTCTGCCTTCTTTTAAATATTTATTTTATGTCACTATATTTCAGTTTGGTAATGAAGCAATATAATATTTTCAATATTAACATATGTCCTAGAATAAGTTTAGCACAAGTGAATAATCATATTATACAACATGTGGGATTTATTTATTTTTTACGTGCTAAAATTAAAACAAAATAAACAAGGTATAATTAAAGAATTTAATGCAATGAATAAAAATCAATGTTTACTGTTCAATTAATTTGTAAATGTGTAATCATCACTTATAAATTACCCCACCTATGTTTTAATTTTGACAGTGTTATTTGCTTTAGTTATAAGTACAGTAGTGTATTATCAAGAAACTTTTTAAATTATGATTGTAAAATAATAAGACTGTATTTCATGTGGCAACCAGGTGATATTTACTAAATGTATTTTAACTGACAATACACATTTTTAGATTTTACATGCCAGGAAAATGTATTAATAGTTTTTAATGTTTTCTTATAATTTCTCCATGTTACATGTTTACTTATGACATTTACTTTTTAAAATATGCAATATTTCCACCTGCATTTGCAATACACTAGACGAAGGCTGAGTTCAAATAAGTTTCACATACAAGGTGGAATATAATTGACGGCGAGGGGTGCTAACTGAATGAAGCGGCGAGCGGCACACTATCACACAACCTTCACCCAGCCGGGTATTGCTGTGCTGATTCAGCCAAACGAATGAATTTACCTGGAATTGAATTCCCCCTTAGTGCATTTGTGGCTATAAAATAATATTTCCTGGTTTAACAAGGTGTGAAAACTACCTGCTATATACCATGTTACGTATTTGCATATTTTAGAAATGCTTATTATTTTTAGTTCCATCACTTTTTGTTCTTTCAACTAAGCTCTCATTTACTGACAGACTTTGTGATATCAGTAGCAACGTACAGTAGGCAAAGACAGACTGCAGTCATTCCTGTGTTTGGAAAAATGAGGTTTATCATGGCTGTACATTTTCTGCAAGTAATGAAAAAATAATTCTTAAGATTCTTGTTCTCTGCGTTTACAATGTAAAAAAGTGATTTACTTCAGACATATTGCATTAAGGTTTGAAAAATATCATTAATGCTTTATTCCAAGTTCATTTTGCATTATTTTAATCTTGAAATCTGAGCAGCAGAGTGAACAATGGCTTGCCTTCTGTTAGGAATCCTACCTTCAAGGAAGTAGGGTGCAGTGTCTTGCAGACCAATTGCCTTGCTTTATAATGTTGTTATTGTATCCTGCCCTAGTCCAGGGATAGGTAATAAAATATTGAAGCAATCTGTCTTCTGGTCCAGTACTAGAGCTGCTGCATACCTGCAGAGACGGATTTAGAGGGCTGGCCGCCCCTAGGCACAACATCAGTGTCGGACTGGGGCATGATGGGCCCACCGGGGGAATGCAGTGACAGGGGCCCATACTTAGGGGTGTGGACATCCTATCAAGGGGGTATGGCCAGCCTCCACTGAGGCTTGAAATACACAATAGTTTAGTGCAGTGTAATACAACATATCTACCATGTACAATACAAGTGCACAGTCTTGAACCTGATCCCTAGAGGAAGGATTGGGTCCTCAGGCAGTGGGGCCTACCGGTGGTTTCCCTGGTACCCCTGTGGGCCAGTCCGACCCTGCACAACATTATTGCCCCCCCCCCCCCTCCTCCCCAGCACAGCAGCATGAAAGTGAGAGAGACAGACAGAAAAAGTGAGAGGGGGAGAGAAGAGAAGAGAGCGGCGGATATGTTAAAAGGAGGGAAATACAGTATACTGTATATAGGAGGATTTATTGAGAATGGAAATAAAATGAAGTAAAAATGCAATGCCACTTCCCAGACTCTGGTGCAGACTGCTGAAATCAGTATCACTCTGATTGCTGCAGTGGTTGCCTGTCTCATGGGTGTCTGCAGGGAGTGGACAGTGCTTGCAGCTTGTTGTGCGGTGATCCCTGCAAACTGCCCGGCGGTTCCACAAGCAAATCATGCTTGCCGCCAGGTGGCTTGTTCCGACTTCCTGCTCCTCTTAGGTGGACCGTGAACGAAAGGTGCAGCATCAGCGTAATGAAGTTGAACGTCATTCATATGCGCACAAACCAGGTGACAAGGGTAACTGAGGGGGGAGGTGACGACAGTGGGTGGCCAGCTGCGCTTGATCATTTGTTTAATCTTTTTGCCCTGCCCTTAGTACCCCCTTGTTGCAGGGCCTGGGAGGCGTTCAGCAGTAACTACGGGTGTGATGCGCTTCTCCCTGCATCATGGGGGGGACACCTGATCATGTGCCGCCCCCAGGAGGTGTCACCCCTAGGCACATGCCAAGTGGGAAATCCGGCACTGCACACCACCCAACTGCCCTGTACTCAGCGGGACAGTCCCAGAAAAATGGTGTGTGTTTGTGTGTAGGGGGGGATTAAGTTTGGGAGGGTACTGTCACCACTGAATACCCAAGAAGTACTTGCTGCAGCTACCTGCAGTGACACGTTCTAGGGTACAGAGAGGCTCCACCCCATTCCCTGAGACTCCACCCTCTTTCACAGGCGCATGCGTGCCTTTGGAGTGTGAATGGTCCCCTATCTAGAGGAACCAATGTTGGGAGGTATGCTGCTGCTATTTCTGTGCCCTGTTACTGTATTGGTATTATTCACCCAATAATGGTTTATTTAGCTCCAGGTCAGTCATGTGGTGCATAAACAATCACATTAAAGTAAATTTGTAACAGGAACAAATCATGTTCAAATACAAATATTTATTTATTTTTTTGTATGCAGGGTAAATTTGAGTATCTGCCCCACCTGCAGTAAAACAGAGTTTTTACCAAGGTGCAAAGTCATTTGCCATTTTTTTATTTGCTTCCAACTCAGAGTCAGCGACTGGGTGCTGATGAAAATTTTATAACATTACATGGGATGTTGTTTGCATCCCGGCGTCAAGATACTGGCTGACAGAATCCTAATATCCAGAATCCCGAATGTAACAATGTCATGTTAGGGTTAGGCTGCGGGGGGTTAGATTTAGGCACTAGTGGGAGGGTTAGGCCACGCGACGGTAGGGCTAGGGTTATGCTGCAAGTGTTAGCCGCGGCGGGTCTCGCCGGCGCTCGGGCGTTGCTTGGCAACGGGGCCGGCACGTCATGTCCGCCGCGCCTCCTCCTGCTTCTCGAACAGCATCCTCCGTTGCAGTGAGCCGCCGGGTCCTTGGCAACGGGGACGCCAGAGGCGGACGGCGTTCCTCGTTGCCATGTAATTTGTAATCCACCTGTCAGCTCTGGGTCGTGCAGCACTAATTTAGGTTCTCTGCAGCTTTTGGAGGGCTACCTGTTATATTCTCCCCCAGTGCCTGACACAGACGCCGGTGATAGCTTCTGCTGAGCTGCTTCCTGCCTTGGAGTGTTCCTTTCCATAAGTCCTGTGGTATTGCCTGTTCCTGATCCAGTTATCCTGTGTCTTGGCGTCCTCTGGTCTGTTGTCAGAATCCTGCCTGCCCTCCAGTTCTGTGAGCCTGTGTCTGCGGGTTTGGGGGTTCTTGTCCGTCCTCCTGTATTTCACACCGGTTTTGTGAGTAGCGGCTTTGCCGGATCTTATGGCCTTGGCCGTAGCTTCTTGTTATATTTGCTTTGGATTTTCTGCAGAGGGTATGCTGCCATCGCCGGTACACAACAGGATTGTGTCGGCGTGTGGACAGTATTGCCTTTGTTGTAGTTTGTCTTGGCGGCTGTGCCGCACATACTTCCTTTTAGTTCTGTAGCACCCCTAACTGGGTATTTCCATCTTTAGTTAGAGGTTCCCTTGTTATCGCCCCATCTCAGTTTACGCCTTGTCTCCAACTAAGACCGGGGGGCATCGGAGTTGGGCAGACTTAATCCGCCCTTCAAACGCGGCTGCCATGGGCCCAAGCAAACATAGACTCGCAGGCGTAGACTGACCACGAGGGTGAGGCAACGGAGTCAGGGCTCCTTAGGGGTTGCTGCTGAGCTCCGTTTCCACTGCAGAATTACGTTCCTGTGCTCGGGGCTTGTCCACCCTGAGTACTGAGTACAGTGAACGTAACAGCAAGAGGGTTAATCTGTGGGTAGGGAGGGTTAGGGTGAGTGTAAAGGGTAGGGTTAGCTTATCAAGCAAAAAATATCAGAATCTTGACCGTCGAGATGCTGCTGTTGGTATTTTGAATGTCGGCATCCTCACTGTCAGGATTCCATAACCAACCCAATTACATGTATAGAACATAGTTACATACTTGCCTACTTTTCAGAAATGTATTGATTTTAAGTGAGTTCCCCCAGACTCCTAAGAAAGTTGCACACCCTCCCAGATCTTTACTCCTACTACTTCCCCTAGGAATGGGGGCACGACAGAGGAATGAAGACACGATTTGCTGTTAATTTAGCCCCACTGTGTTATAACCTAAATCACATTGTGCAGGAAACGTTGTCGTGATGATAAACAAACAAGTCCCCATATCCCCCACATCAACCCCATGGACTTTCTGCTCCACTGTCTCCTGAAGAAGAGCAGGATAAAATAGGTAAGAATTATCAAATTTCATGAAATGCTACACATCTGTCATCCTTATCTGGCATAAATTCATGTGGGGAAATCCTATTGCTATTAATAATCAAGTCAACTTTCAGATTAAACAATTCAGCTACTACCATTTTAACCATTCTGCCACAAATCATTTTTGCTGCTAGAGATCTCTTCCCAGATTAATGCATCTCTAGCATCTCTCCCTTTTGTGTCTGGTCTCTGCTCTTGGAGCAGATCTTTGTAGGCTCCTATTGGTAGTGCCTAGTCTGTGTTCTTGGATCACCCTGCTGGTCTTCAATGCTTCTGGAGTCAGGGGTGCAGAGAGGGTAATGGGTCAGAGGCCCGGTTACTAATTACATTTTTACATTTTTTTTTTTAGAGTTTGTGGAATAAGTTAACCTATCAGTATATTTTTGGTTTGTGGGAGGAAACCAAAGTACCCAGAGAAAACCCACGCAAGCACTGAGGGGAAATAAAACTGCACACAGTTAGGACCATGGTGGGGATCGAATCCATGACCTCAGCGCTGTGAGGCATTAATACTAACCATTACACCAACTGTATAGTGTAAATTGGAGGCTTTACCAGAAATTAGTGTGGTAGAAGCATATAGATCATGTGTGGATTGAGGCTCAATAAACCCCCAAAACCCGGCTTCCACTGTCACCAACCTGGACGAGACACAGCCATCAAAATCCACGGTTTATGTGTTTTTATGGAAAATGTGTGAAGTATTTTGTAGAAAGAAATTGTTTGGAATGTATTGCACAACTGTGGGGATATTTCACCCTTTATCTCTTTTACTTATATATATATATATATATACCCTTGCAAAACAGTCGGCACTCCCAGGCTCTTAGAAGCAGCGTGCTCCGTGCCAGATCAGAAAAATACATACAGCTCCAAGAATGAACGGCACTGAAGACAAGTATGTTGCAGAAAAATTGTATTGAAGGCTACAGCTGTTTCAGGGCGTCAGCCCTTTCCTCAGGCCAAATACAAATAAGGACACACAGACATAAAACACTTACCCTGTTAAATACCCCCCCCGGGACACACTCACCGCCACGTCTCCTCCACGCCATCCCGTTTCCGGGTATCGAGCCGTCGGATCACTTCCGCCCAGCGCGTCACCGTGACCATGGCAACACAGCGCTTGCTTGTCAGCCAGGCACAGCCGCTCTCCAACGTGGACCCCCCGCGTGCTCACCCCGTACACAGGTGCCGGATATAGACATTCAGCGGGTGCTCCCTGTAACACATAAATAGACATATTTTATATACCTTAGTGTAAAAATAAAAACAACATCTTATATTACACACATACAATAAGTAAAGGAACCTATTACATATGTCAAAAACTCATCGCTCAGGTCAAAACCGCACACATCTACCCCATATCCAAGATCACTACTCCTAATGGACATTAAAGATAATCTGTTTTTAATTAAATTATGACACCAGGACCTACTAATTCACCTAGCAAGCATCCAAATGGAGCAGCTGGTGGAACTGCACACAGAAACACGTTGGGGATGCAACTAAGTTATTCTAAACGAATACATTCCAATTAATCTTATCATTGAGACCCCGGGGCCACAAAGTGTCCAGCCTCATGATCCACCGGGTCTCTTTTTCCAATAGGATTTTGGCCCTATCCCCACCTCTTAATGATGGTGGTACATGTTCGATTCCAAAATACTTCAAAGAGTTGATGGTATGATGGGCTGTTAAAAAATGTCGGGCCACCGGCTGCTCCACCGGTTTGCCCTCCAAAATCAATTTAATGGCAGAACGATGAGCTGCCATCCGTTCACTGAATTTTCTCGTGGTTTGTCCTATGTAGAACAACCCACATGGGCAGACTATGGCATAAACAACGTATGATGTGCTACATGTAATCACCTGTCTGATGGTAAATGTCACATTGCGGTTTGGGTGCTTAAACTCTTTGCAGGCAATCATGTGTTTACATGTAGCACATTTGGGACAACGATAACACCCAGGGGGTTTCTTATGTATAATAACATCATCTACACCCTTCATTCCCGAAATATCGGTTTTTACAACCAGATCTCTGAGGTTTGCCCCTCTCCTGAAGGCTGTGATTGGTTTTAACCCTCTAAATGATGTTAAATCTGGGTCCAACGCCACTATTGGCCAAAGGGCTTGTGTAGCCCTACGAATAATAGGAAATGTTGTTGAAAAATCACATGGCCACGGAAGGATATTCCTAGTGCTTTTCTGGATAGGGTGTAATAGCTCATTCCTGGACATCTGGAGTACCTTATCTTTCTGTATTTGTAATAACGACCCATCATACCCCCTAGCAAGGAATTTAGAGACCATGTTATCTAGTAATCCAGGGACTTTTGCCCTGTCACTCGTGATGCGTGCCACACGCATCATCTGTGACAAGGGGAGCCCCCTCTTAAGGGGTTCAGGGTGGTGACTAGATGCCATCAATAATGTATTTCGATCTGTGGGCTTGGAGAAAATTTCTGTAGAAATCACACCATCATTAATCATGACTTTCACATCCAGGAACGTAACTTCCTTTTCATCACAGACATAAGTGAATTTGATGGGTGAAGGCAAGGTGTTAATTTCTGCCATCAATTCCAAGAAGCTTTCTCTTCCTCCGCTCCACAGAAAGAAAACATCATCTATGTACCTGGTATACATTAGGATGTTATTGGCCACTCCCTGGTCCAGGAAGAACATTCTATGCTCTTCTGAGAACATGAAAACATTAGCATACGAGGGTGCGACCGATGATCCCATCGCGCACCCTCACAGCTGTAAATAGAATTCACCATCGAACAGGAAATAGTTCCTGTACAAGGTGAGTTCCAATAAAGTCAAAAACAACTTATGGTTAAATACAGCCGTGTCCAAGTTTTTCTCAAGGAAGCCCTGCATAGCCCTCATCCCCTCCTGATGAGGGATGGATGTATAGAGGCTACATACATCTAAACAGCACATCAAGGTGCCTGGAACCAAACCCTGTACTTCATGTAATTTAAGGATAAATGAGTTAGTGTCCTTAAGAAATGTAATTTGTGCTGGTAACAGTGGTTGAAGGATGCTGTCAAGGAGTTGTGACACCGGTTGGTAGAGAGAATCCCTCGCCGAAATAATCGGCCTTCCCGGAGGGCTGGTTTGGTTTTTATGAAGCTTGGGTATCGTGTATAGCAATGGGCTTTTCGGATGGTTAACACATAGGGCCTTATGAACCTTTGCCGGTAAGTGTCCCTCTTCCTTGGCTTTGTCTAGAATAGAAAAAAGTTCCTGTTGATATTCAGAAAGAGGATTGCCCCGCAATTTGCAGTACACCCCTTCCTCTCCCAGCTGCGACAAGGCCTCTTGACGATAATATTCAATATCTAAAACGACAATGGCCCCGCCCTTGTCGGCGGGCCGTATGACAATGTCATTATATGAACGCAAATGGCTAAGTGCCTGTCTCTCTTCAACCGACAAATTCCCTTTGATTTTAGCTGGAGCTGCCACATATTTACTAATGGAGTCATCCATTAGTCTTCCGAAAGTTTTGATCGAGGAATTCAATGAAACGGGGTCAAAGTTCGACCTAGATTTTTTCTGTAAGAAAGGATCAAAGATGGAAACTGGACTGTGTTCCTGTGGTGTATTCTGAAAAAACTCCTTCAATCGGAGTTTCCGTGTAAGCTTATGGAGATTCCTAGACCAAGCAAAGGGATCTTGCCGGTGAGTGGGCACAAAACTGAGTCCTTTGCTAATCTTAATTAATCTTTCCAAAAGAGTGCTGACACCAGATGAAATGGGTCACTTACACTTACCGGCAAAGGTTCATAAGGCCCTATGTGTTAACCATCCGAAAAGCCCATTGCTATACACGATACCCAAGCTTCATAAAAACCAAACCAGCCCTCCAGGAAGGCCGATTATTTCGGCGAGGGATTCTCTCTACCAACCGGTGTCACAACTCCTTGACAGCATCCTTCAACCACTGTTACCAGCACAAATTACATTTCTTAAGGACACTAACTCATTTATCCTTAAATTACATGAAGTACAGGGTTTGGTTCCAGGCACCTTGATGTGCTGTTTAGATGTATGTAGCCTCTATACATCCATCCCTCATCAGGAGGGGATGAGGGCTATGCAGGGCTTCCTTGAGAAAAACTTGGACACGGCTGTATTTAACCATAAGTTGTTTTTGACTTTATTGGAACTCACCTTGTACAGGAACTATTTCCTGTTCGATGGTGAATTCTATTTACAGCTGCGAGGGTGCGCGATGGGATCATCGGTCGCACCCTCGTGTGCTAATGTTTTCATGTTCTCAGAAGAGCATAGAATGTTCTTCCTAGACCAGGGAGTGGCCAATAACATCCTAATGTATACCAGGTACATAGATGATGTTTTCTTTCTGTGGAGCGGAGGAAGAGAAAGCTTCGTGGAATTGATGGCAGAAATTAACGCCTTGCCTTCACCCATCAAATTCACTTATGTCTGTGATGAAAAGGAAGTTACGTTCCTGGATGTGAAAGTCATGATTAATGATGGTGTGATTTCTACAGAAATTTTCTCCAAGCCCACAGATCGAAATACATTATTGATGGCATCTAGTCACCACCCTGAACCCCTTAAGAGGGGGCTCCCCTTGTCACAGATGATGCGTGTGGCACGCATCACGAGTGACAGGGCAAAAGTCCCTGGATTACTAGATAACATGGTCTCTAAATTCCTTGCTAGGGGGTATGATGGGTCGTTATTACAAATACAGAAAGATAAGGTACTCCAGATGTCCAGGAATGAGCTATTACACCCTATCTAGAAAAGCACTAGGAATATCCTTCCGTGGCCATGTGATTTTTCAACCACTAGTCCTATTATTCGTAGGGCTACACAAGCCCTTTGGCCAATAGTGGCGTCGGACCCAGATTTAACATCATTTAGAGGGTTAAAACCAATCACAGCCTTCAGGAGAGTGGCAAACCTCAGAGAGCTGGTTGTAAAAAACGATATTTCGGGAATGAAAGGTGTAGATGATGTTATTATACATAAGAAACCCCCTGGGTGTTATCGTTGTCCCAAATGTGCTACATGTAAACACATGATTGCCTGCAAAGAGTTTAAGCACCCAAACCGCAATGTGACATTTACCATCAGACAGGTGATTACATGTAGCACATCATATGTTGTTTATGCCATAGTCTGCCCATGTGGGTTGTTCTACATAGGACAAACCACGAGAAAATTCAGTGAACGGATGGCAGCTCATCGTTCTGCCATTAAATTGATTTTGGAGGGCAAACCGGTGGAGCAGCCGGTGGCCCGACATTTTTTAACAGCCCATCATACCATCAACTCTTTGAAGTATTTTGGAATCGAACATGTACCACCATCATTAAGAGGTAGGGATAGGGCCAAAATCCTATTGGAAAAAGAGACCCGGTGGATCATGAGGCTGGACACTTTGTGGCCCCGGGGTCTCAATGATAAGATTAATTGGAATGTATTCGTTTAGAATAACTTAGTTGCATCCCCAACGTGTTTCTGTGTGCAGTTCCACCAGCTGCTCCATTTGGATGCTGGCTAGGTGAATTAGTAGGTCCTGGTGTCATAATTTAATTAAAAACAGATTATCTTTAATGTCCATTAGGAGTAGTGATCTTGGATATGGGGTAGATGTGTGCGGTTTTGACCTGAGCGATGAGTTTTTGACATATGTAATAGGTTCCTTTACTTATTGTATGTGTGTAATATAAGATGTTGTTTTTATTTTTACACTAAGGTATATAAAATATGTCTATTTATGTGTTACAGGGAGCACCCGCTGAATGTCTATATCCGGCACCTGTGTACGGGGTGAGCACGCGGGGGGTCCACGTTGGAGAGCGGCTGTGCCTGGCTGACAAGCAAGCGCTGTGTTGCCATGGTCACGACGCGCTGGGCGGAAGTGATCCGACGGCTCGATACCCGGAAACGGGATGGCGTGGAGGAGACGTGGCGGTGAGTGTGTCCCGGGGGGGTATTTAACAGGGTAAGTGTTTTATGTCTGTGTGTCCTTATTTGTATTTGGCCTGAGGAAAGGGCTGACGCCCTGAAACAGCTGTAGCCTTCAATACAATTTTTCTGCAACATACTTGTCTTCAGTGCCGTTCATTCTTGGAGCTATATATATATATATATATATATATATGTATAGTGCATACCAACAGCCCAGCACTCTGCGGTCCCCATAGGGGTTCTGCTCTGGTGCCCTCCTAGGGGTAAGGTGACCCCAATACAAAACAGAGGGTACTGGCGGCACTCAGAGTCTTGCGCAATGTAGGTGAAAAAAGCCAAGTGCATTATCGACGTTTCGGGGGACGAACCCCCTTCCTCAGGACACACATATATATATATATATTGAAAATGTGTCCTGAAGGACACATGAAGCAACTAATCAGCTGAAGGCAAAAGGGGAAGTTTTAAGTTATATCACACTTTGTGCCCCTAAAATTATGACACCTTTAAGTTATATATGTGCACGGGTCACATCTGTACTGATTGTAAGCATGTGCCAGGGCCTTATCTATTATTGTATTCCTTATACTGTATACAGTATGTCACCTTTTCTTGTCAAATATCTTAAGAATTTTCTTCTTCAGAGTGCTACTGTATATGCATGTGTAACTCTATGCAGTGAGTTTCACAACTGCAAGAAGAGCTTATTTATCCTTAAAGAGGATTTAGTTCACCGGATGAACTGTAGAAAAAAAAATCACATTACGTTTATAGAAGTGTCTGCCTTAGAGCTGCCATTTAGAGCTTTTCAGATTTCCACAGTTTGCACTTCAAACAATACACTCCTGGCAGCTGGGAATATTGTTAAGAGATAGCAACTAACCTGAAGATGTTCTCCCTATATTCTATCTGCCTACCAATATCTTTTTGTTACATACCAGTCTACAAGAAGGGGCTAACACGAGTGTGACCAGGCGATTGGTACTAGCAGACCTCAAAAGGTTCTGCCTCGTCTCCAAGACAGCTAAAGCTGAATCATTGGTACAATTCTTTCCTCGTTTTAGCGGCCTGTAAGGCATTCCTCTAAAATGTGATATGTTCTCCAGAGGGGTTAAAGGATTATCAATCACAACATAACTAAATTTCATTTGCAATAGGAGAAGAGCAATGGTCAAACAAGAGAAAGGGAAAAAAAAAACAATTGAAATTGTTAAACCTCTGCATTGGGAACAAAACCGATACTCTTTTGTGGCTTCATGTTTATGCCTCTGAATGTAAACATTGTTCTAAGGGCCATATTTTCTCGCCCTGATCCTTAAATGGCAATAAATTAGATATTGGACACCCATACAAGCTGCTACTAGATGTGAATGTGAATGTGTCTGTAGAAAAGACTGACTTTCAATCAAAGTCTATTGAGAGAATGGTTGGATTTTCTAAAGAAGCATGTTGTGCCTATTAACCAACTTACAAAAGAGGCCATTTTCCTGATTTATGGGAAGTTGCTATAGAGATCTAGTTGCAAAGACTGGCAGGTGAAGCCTGTACTCACCATTCCCCAAGGTTAGTCTTCATTATACAAGAGAACACACAGCACTGCACATTAGCTACGTAATAAATAACCCACAGAGAACCCCTACAATTACTGCTTATGCATAAGGTCAAAAATAAAGAACCAGAGAATATACCGTATTAATATCCACATATTGATTTAATGTGGTAACTAACAGCATTATGTATAAAAACTGCAGATATTTGACCTTAATGTTTTCAGAGTCCATGGCCTACATGAATACTTAATCCTTTTGCTGCCAGCCAATGCCAAATTTGCAACTCAAGATGGTCAGAAAGTGTAACACAATTATCTCTACTTTTTTAAAGGTTTACAATAATATTGTAAATTTTATGCTGTTATTATTATTATTATTATTATTATTATATTATTATTCGAACAGTATTTGTATTAATTACCATGGTTACGTTAATATAGTTCTTGCTTATCGGCATTAAATAGATGATAAGAAGGAAATAGTTATTGCTGTCTAGATGAAACAATAACTGGCCAATGTTAGGGATAAATGGTCTTTTTGATATCGTTACTGGCAAACAAACCTGCAGTATTTTGCAACTACAGTATGTACCCAATTATAACTTCAACTATTGGTTAGATACACTTTTACATACTTCACCGCAGGATGTACAGTAGTCATAATGTTAACTTTGTTGAAATGTTGAAATTGAACATGTTGACATGTTCACAATGTTGACATCTGAAATGTTGTGATGTAAAATGTGGAAATTCTGCATGGAAAGGCATTAGAAGATTAGGGTTAGACACTAAGGGGTATATTCAATAAGAGTTGGGTCCATTCCGACATGCAGTTGTCGGAATTGACCCGACAACCCCTATTCAAAAAAGCGGCCAAATCCGACTGTCAGATTTGGCCGTTCCCTTTTTCCTGACCTGCTGCTTCTGTCAGCGCTGCGGGTGCGCTGACAGTAGCGGCAGAGGAAGCTGTCAGCGGCGCCGGGGATGAGCGGTCAGCAGCGCCGGTGGTGAGGGGGGAGTGGTCAGCGGTGCCGTAGGTGAGGAGATGTCTGCGGCGGTGGGGGGAGCAGTGGAGGAGATGGAGCGGACGGGGGGAGGAGGAGATGGGGGAGCAGCGGCTGCAGCAGCGGAGGCTCATGGCGGCATCCACCCGGCTCCAGCAAGCGGGACCTCGCTTGCTGGAGCCGGGTGGACGCTGCTGATGGGTTCCTGCTCTCCCCCATGCAGCGCTGCTCCCCCCCCGTGTCCTGGTCTCAGCTCCCTCATCTCAATCCGACTTTTTTTAAAGTCGGATTGAGATTGTCGGAAATGGGGCTAAAACCTATCGGGTTCGGCCCCGCTTCCGACAATGCACGCTGATCGGCGGCTGAAGCCGTTTTAAACACCACCAGCTATCACACCTTTGCGGCGTGGTGGTTTGAATAGGCAAGTAGCAGTAAGTGATTGCAATGTACACCAACACCTTATAGACAGTATATGTACACATACAGATGTAGCCACTATCATCTTTGCCGTGATGCATACACACAGGCATATTCATTGCGGCAAGTGGCTATATGTAGTAAGGCACGTATAATCGCTGTGCGGCCTTGAGCGTGCATACACATGCGGCCATACGCAGGTACACTAGTCGCGATAGCTTTGCCAAAGATGATAGTGGCTGCATCTGTATAGAGAGGTACCAGATCCATTACCAGACACATGCAAGAAAAAAACATATTTTAATGCATGCGTTCTGGCAGATGCATCTCTAGCTATATTCTGCTCAATAGCATTTGTGCAAGACGTACCACAGAGGTACAAGTGTGTGAATTAACAGCACACAAAAGCCAACAGAAACCAATAAAATCTTTAACAGTGTTTGTAGTAAATGCTAACAAAGCAATATCATATATAAGCATAATGTGATAAAGTAATGCAGCCCAATATAAACATAAGAGAAAAGACATGGTTTATACAGACAGATATTAGTTTTTAAATATAAAAATGAACTAAAGTTTAAATAGCATCAGGCCTGGTCTTCTAGTGGTATCGGGCCAGCCCAATCAGTCTTTAGAAAGTAACAACCCCATAAAGCCTTGCCCCGATAGTCCTGGTCAGTGGGTACCAGGGTAATTATTTTAGCATATAGTGCACACTTAAGTGGCCATATTATTTTCTTTATTAATTATGCAATATTAATTTATTAATTATATTATTCCTTTATTAATTATATTACTTCTTTATTAATTATATTACTCCTGATATATAAGGCGGCAAATGCAATTTTAATTTGCGGGCGAGTTTTTGTGCAAGCACAGTGCACCAAAGCATATTTTCAACAAGGCAAAAGTACTTATGTCCAAATTGAAATGAAGCCCTAAATGTGTTACCTCGCAGAACCCTGAATTATTATTTGTAGTTAATGTGATTTTTAATGCATTTATTACTTACATTAGCCAGGGATATTTCTGTCATTACTTTCAGTGTGCTTGTCAGGCCACCTTTGAATAGTAACCTACTAACATGCTAGAGGTACAATTATATACACCAATATATAACAACATATTTTGGAAAAATTATCTCCATAGACATTTTCTTCAACATTTTCAGTAATTATCTTCACCATTATAACCTGCTATAGTCCCTATGAGAACATGAGCAGGAAAAGTTAGTTGGAGAGGCAAAGTTTGTTACATATCAGGCACGTCAAAGACTGATCCTGCCTCAGGCTTCAGATTTTGGATACATTCAATGAAAAAATACAAAAAACAAAGCCATGTTGTGATAATTCTCGCTGAATGCAATAACACCTTATTGAGCACAGCCGTCAGACTGATAGCTGCCCTCCTGCTGAACTCAGGCACAAGGCTACTTTTAGCACGTTGCGCTTCATTTTGCAAGATGCAAGATATGTTTAGATGGAATTATTTTTCATAATGTTATCAAGGATATTTTCAATTGAGTAGGCAGCTTTCTTTCTAGACTTGAAATACGTGTTATTAGATTGTGCAATTAAACTATTTTAATTGACAGATTTGGATTCAATTATCATGTAGTCCAGAAAGCATGACAGTGAAATAAGCGAATTAGATTAGGGCTGGACGTTATCACATTCCAGGATACGGTAACTGTGATTCTTTTATGGTCACCTACAAGTTGGCCAGGTTAAATGTGGCTATCCAGCTGTTCTCCAGGTACCTAGCAGTGCATGGTGGGAAATGTTACACAATAGCTGGAGATCCACATGTTGCCTCCACCGCCTTTACTATGACGTTATCACGTCTACAGCTTGCCGCAGCCACGCTGGCGATAACTATTATTATTATTTCTTTATCATTGCACATCACTTTAAATCCTGCTGACAAAGGCATCAACAGCTATTTGCTAAGTATACCCCCAGAGATAGCTTTTACCTGGCAATACAACAATATGTATACTGTCAGGAATCGACTTACCACAGCTGCATCTGTCCGTCGGTGCGGACTCCGTCCGGGGTCCCTACGTCTTGCTGTCGCTGGTCTCCCTGTCGCCGGATGCCATCCTGGGCCTGGGAACGCTCCTGTGGTCAGCGAGTTCCCGCCGGGCCGCGGCATGGGCGCCGCCATGACAGCTTTCCTCAGACTGCCGCATCAGCCAATCCGGAGCTTGGCCGCACCTCCTCGTTTCCCTTCCAGCCAATGCCTGCAGACCGGGGGGTATATCAGGAGCAGCAGGGTGAGTCAGTCCTTGTCCTGGACTTCGTGTCATTCCTATGACCTGTGTCTCTGGCTCCGTTCTCCAGTTCCTCCGTTTACCTGCTTTGCCTTCCAGTTTGTTCCTGTACTACCGTGGAACCACAAGCAACAGCAACCCTTGCACTTGAGTTTTGGCTTCACACCTTTACCAGCTACAGTGTGCTCCAGCCCTCTGCAGTAGAGACTCTCCTCCAGGTGCATCTCGTCATCTACACCTGTTCATCAGCCTGCAAGCTGCCAGTGTTATTCAAACTGCACTGAGAACTTTAACACTCGTCTCCTGCAATTGCTACCAGGTTTGCTATTTCCATCAACATCTCTGCTGGCTCCACGGTCCAACAACTATCGGTTCCCATACCGACACATCGATCCCCTGATCGATTGAACTCATTATACAAACCTTGCCATAGACTCTCAGCTTCCACGCTGCTCATTCTCATTTGCATCGTTACTGTTATTATTTCTGCTGCCATATTGTTTCAACTTATTGTTTAATAAAACCACTTTGCGCACATGCGCAGGAATCCAATCCGGCCTCCTCACTTCCTCCACATTACTACCACTGACCCACTAGCGCCCCCTCCGGGAACACAAACTAAACAGAACCTGACAGTATACAATGTTAATCAACAATCTGCTCTAATTAAATCTATGCAATGTGCATTGTCTGACAGTGTAGAACTTAGAGAGCAGGAGGAGCTAGGACCCTGCAATGCATCATCCAGAGATAGCATGAATTGTGCAGGAAAAAATGTCATAGCTATAATGTGCCCATTTCTGGTATCTTGCACAAGGCCTGGCTATAAATGGAATTGTTTTCAACTGTAAAACATGAAGTACTAATTATGTTCCTTCCAGTGGCATTTAATTAAGTAAAGTAGTAAGGACATGTTGTATTACAATGTTTCTTTTACTATTATGTGCTTTCTGATCAGTATATGTGTACGAACTACTACACTTTTGTGCTAGTTTGTATGGGCCGCATTTCTGGGAACACGTGCTTATTAAAATTTGCCTGCATGAGACTGCGACAAAACACAGCCTGCACATAATAACCAGCATGGTGACATGGCACACCCCTTTACATGGCAAACTACAGCTGCATTTGAATATGTACAGAAGGAAGTTTCATGGGGTGCCTGACAGGATTACTGTTTGACAACACATGGAAAATACAGTTTTATGTGTAACAATACAAGCTGCATAGGCTTGGGAGCAGAGCCTGACAGAAAGCAGCCATCGCCTTCTGGCTTTCCTCGAACTTGCTTTTTTCAAAGCAGGACACATGGAAAAAAGTAAACCATTTTTTTTTTCTTTAGGAACTGTACAGTATCTACACTCAAGTGTTGAAGCTAAGATGCTTTAAATCAAAGCAGACTGCCATCTTATATTGATGTCATAACTGTTATGGTTCAAGTGAATTGTCCATGTTGTCTCTATTTAAAAAGACAGCCATATTATGTGGCTACAAAGGACAGTATTATCTTATTTTGCAGCCAGTGGTGCATATCCAGACAGTGAACATTAATAAAATAATGATTCTCACCAAATCAAACACTTCAACAATACTCACTATGTTTATAGCAAATACCAAACCTTAAACAAAACATTGTACATGAAAACAACATAAGACATTAGTCTTTTGCTGAAATACATTAATACTGTAAAATGGGTGTGGTATGTAATAACAACAGTTCATGGTCACTGCCAACATGATAGAAAGTCAACCTAACATCCTGGTTACTTTCCTGTTCCCAGCTGCAGCTTCGTCTCCAGTATCCTGCGTCTCCAGTGTCCCAGCGGTGACATGTGTAGCATTTCCAGTGCAAATGTCTGATGAGCGGCAGTTCTAGTATTTTTTTCTGTAACCCCAATCCCTACCCCTGCAGCCTAACCCTAACCTCTCCCTGCAGCCTAACCCTAAACCTCCCAGCAGCACCTAACCATAAACGTTGGCAATCTATTATTTTTATTTCACTAGAAAGAGAATACTCCTTATAATCCCATTTAAATAAATGGCAACTGAAATGCATGGGTCATTGTGGTAAATGGAGCTTCATACCATTGTTAATTAATTTTCCCAAATAAATGAAAAAATTATGTTACTCTATCGATGTTAGATCACAATACTCATCAGATAATCACAAGCAGTGACGGCTCCCACTTCCGTTTAATAGAAGTGCCAGGGAGAGGGGAGGAAGTCAGCCGCCAACCCCGGGTCCTGGCATCTGTGCAATAGATCTGGCAGCTGCCGGGACAGACGCATGCGCGGACCCCTGGCTTCTATAGACTGCACCGGCTGCAGCCCATAGAAGCCGGATTGAGCTGCACCAGAGAACGGGAGTGGCTTCCTATGAAAAGCCAGCTCTCCGCTTGTCACAGCCCGGTCTGGCAGTCCCAGGAGGAAACACCTCCCAAAGGGACTGCCTTGTGTGTCTGTGACTGACAGGCAGGACTTCCAGTAGGAAGTCACTGCCAGTCACAGTGAAGCCAGTGAAGTCACGGACTGCATCTACCTCAACTGACACTAAGTTGGGTGGTGGATTTTACCGGGGGGCGGGGGTGCGGGGGGTGTAAGACTTGCCACTAATCACAAGCATCCCTTGTTCAAAACCACCCGTGATTGGCTAATGACAATAAAATTCCTGTCCTTAAAACATTTAACGTAGCCTGCTACTTCTCCCCCAGTTGAACTACTATGGAAGAAAAATTGAGATTTATTTATTTTGTATTTGATATTGAGTTATGGAGAATTTGTGCAGAATGTTATGTTTTAACAAAAAAAAATGTATTTCATTGGTTTACTGTGGGTCTTCTGACCTAAATGAAACAGTGCTATATGTGACCAATGGACTGAGACTAATTCAGCTGACACTTTATTATAAAAGTAAGAAACAAATAAAGAAAGAAAGGTCATTCTCAACTTTTGTCTAGGTATTCAGGCATACAGCTGAAATCTGGGCGGTAGCTGCCAGATGTTAACCTATATTAGTTACATACTGGGTATCAAGCACTGGCTGTTATGACATACTGTAACATGGACCATTCTATTCTCTTACATATGTGCAGTAAGCACTAACATATATACTTCCAGGGCATACATATAAAGTAATGACGTATCCTGGAATATCCTTGGGGTGGTTTTTGGCACAGCTGGTTTGAGGGTGCCCCGTACCCAGATGTGAACCCTCAGAAAGTTAGGGACTTACATGATGAGGTGACATGGACTTGGTGGGTAAGCCCATTACTTTGGCCAAATTTATGTTAACAACCTCTTATTTGATATTTCATTGTATAATGTATTTAAATTGTGAATAGTAATGATTACACTGTGCACCTGCATCTTTTATTTCTATATGTAGTACTAAAAGTCTCAGCAAGTTACCACCTCTCTTACAAGTAACTGGGGTGTGCAGTCTAGTGCCCATCCCCCTATGTATCCACAGCTAGTTTGGGGGTGCCCCGTGCCCAGATGTGAACCCTCAGAAAGATAGGGACTTACCTGATAAGGTGACCTGGACTTGGTGGGCAAGCCCATTACTTTGGCCAAATTTATTCTAACAACCTCTTATTTGATGTTTAATTGTAAAATGTATTTAAATTGTGAATAGTAATGTGTGCATAGTGCAGCTGCATCTTTCATTTCCATATGTAGTACTAAAAGTCTCAGCAAGTTACCACTTCTCTTACAAGTACAGTAGCTGGGGTGTGCAGGCTAGTGCCATTCCCCCTATGTATCCAGGAATGTCTAAAATTACAATTTATTTTTAAAGTCGTCTGTCTATAGAATATGGAGCAAAAGTCACACCACTGTTACTGGTATTATAATTAACTGATAATGCTTAGCATCTCTGTCCCTCTTACAATACTCATTCTTAGGGATTGTGGCTCTCTGTCTATTGCTATCACCATATAAGGTACTGCTCACTATGTTGTCATAGCTGGCTACTGACTATCTAATGCCAGTGTTAGTTATAAGAAGACATGAAAAAAGTAGGCCTCTCAAGTAATGTCTTGTGTGACTAAAGGTTTCGACTATTCTCTGTAAATATGCATGAATACAATCTTCTTTAAACCTCAGTGGGGTTCGACCCAGGTATTACAATTTGTATGCTATGTAGATATTAAATCATTAACCATATGGTGACAGAACATCACTCCATTTAGTTCACAGTCGCAACTCCACAAAATAGAACTTTGTCTATGGGGTTGACCAGGTATCATCCAAGGAAGGATGTTACTCGCTAGGCTCTTGCAGCTAATCTGGATCTCTCTTTGGTATTGGGTGTCTGTGAAGATCTTTGTCTGTTCCCAAGCCTGTTACTATGAAAGGGGTGTGTTAGCTGCTATCAATATTACCACTTCTTGGTTCGACAACAGTGTTAATGAGCTCAAGACATACTTAAAAAGTAGAGGAAAACTAACGTGGTGGAGTACAAGCTAAATCTAGTTAAATCAAAGATTACCAATCCACAATCACAGTTCTAGTCATCTTTTCCATATAGTGGAAGCAGCTAGAATAGCATGGGTCGGGGGGCGTGGCTTGCTGCCTGACTGACTGGACGTATCCCAGGGGAGCTCGTATTGCTACTGGCGCAATAACCCCCTTATTGGCGGCCCACCCGAGATTTCTATTCACCTAGTGCTCTACTAACCCTTCCCTGAGCCTTGCCACTCGAAGAGGGAGAGCTGCGGAGCTGGGGAGCAGGTTTTTCCTGCTCTTGCAGGTTGCGGCCTTCCCCTGCATTAAAGCTGGGACCTAGATTTGGGCGTCCTCCGGCCAGACATCTGAAGCCTCCGCGAACCGTGCGGGGGCGAACGGCCCCTGCTGTCATCACTTACCCCTCCTGCAAGCCGCCGTCGGGACACGCGAAGCAGCGTCTGTGTCCATGGAGCCGGGCACCGAGGGCCGAGTGAAGCCGCGGAGGCACCCGCGAGTATCCGGCGGCCATCTTACTAGATGCAGTGGAGGGCGCGCGGACGCCGCACTGGTACAAGTGGCTCGTAATTCCTATAAGCCCCCTGCTGTGGATGCTTTGGTGTGGGGGTTAAGAAACGTCCCCCAGGGCTGACATCCCCTAATACAAGAGCTCAGTGACGGCGGCCATCTTGGAGGTGGCAAAGACGATCTGGTTGCATAAAGCTGCTGCTGCTGCTTATTGTACCTCCTGTGTTACACCAGGGTAAGGGACACCAGCCTTTGTACACTAGCTATCCTCCAGCTAACACACTCCTCAGTGCCTCCCTGGATGTTTGAGAGCCCCTACACTGCAGACCCTGGCTGCTGGCTGGTCCAAGCTGGGCGTTTTGAGGTGTGGAGCTGGGGAAGGCTCATAGCACCCGTGCCCCCACTTTGTTCTCTCGTACATATAATCTGACCTTCCAAGATAACGCCGCTTTGCGATCATTGCTAACAACTACGGTACCTATGGTGCGACTCCACCATGAGGATATGTCCTTCTAACATCATGTCTACCTCACCATCGCTTCCTGCCTGAGTAACCATTTGTCCTGGTCATACAAACCGTCTACCTCCCCTCCTCGCCCTTGGAGGTTGCGGGATTACATTTTGAAGGATGAGGATGGAGTCTCTATATTACGAGAGGCCTTGTCTTCTTATCTGGACACCAATAGTCCTGCTGATACTTCTATTTCCAATCACTGGTGTGCCCTTAAGGCAGTCCTGAGAGGTTCAGCTATCCATGCTTCGGCCCATATAGCTCGCCCTGACCGGGAAGTCCAATTGGCCTATGAATTGGAGGTGACGACTTTAGAAGCTAAACATAAACAGTCCCCTACAGACGATCTCATTCTCACGTCCCTGACTGAAGCGAAGAGGAAACTGAATAGTTTGTACCTTTACCACGGCCAAAGAGCGGTCTCCAACTTAAACCAAAAATATTACAAATTAGGCAATAGGGCTGGTAAACTATTGGCGCGGAAACTTAGAGGGAAAAATCTTATCAATAGAATTAAAAATTTGACTAACCCGGATGGATCACTGTCCCTGAACCCTAAAGATATTGCAAACCAATTTGCTTCATACTATAGGAAACTATATAACCTTAAACATGACCCCCTCACCCCTCAACCTTCCTTACAACTTATACGGTCTTTCCTGGATTCCATTAATTTACCTTCCATTTCCCCCGATGATGCCTCCACACTTTGCACACCCTGGACTGAAAACGAAATCCATGCCACTCTGAAAGCTCTCAAAAAGGACAAAGCCCCCTGCCCAGATGGGTTTATTAATCTCTTTTATATTACCTTCCAAGATTCACTTTCCCCTCTTCTTCTTAATTTGTACAATGATGCCTCCTCTAACCCTTTCCCTGGAGAAATGTTGGAGGCACAGGTGATCGCGATTCTCAAGCATGGCAAAAACCCATCTCTCTGCGCAAATTATAGACCCATAGCACTTTTAAACACAGATATTAAGCTGTATGCCAAACTGCTTGCAAATGACTGAATCCGTTGATCCCCACTCTGATACATCAAGATCAGGTGGGTTTCACTATCGGTCGCCAAGCCCCTGATAATACTAGGAGAGTATTCTCTTTTCTAGAAGCTCACTCCACACTTCGGGAGCCCTTACTACTGCTCTCTCTTGACGTGGAGAAAGCTTTCGACAGGATTCATTGGCTATACATGTCCGAAGTTCTTGCCAGATTTGGGTTCTCGGGACAATTCTTGCAAAATGTTCTACGTCTATACACACAACCCTCAGCGTGCGTTTTTAGTAATGGGTTTCTATACGATCTTTTACCTATCACCAACGGCACTCACCAGGGATGCCCACTGTCGCCACTAATTTTTATCCTAGCAATAGAACCTTTGGCAGAGAAAATTAGGTCTTCTACCCTTGTTAGTGGAGTTTATATAGGCCCTACACAACATAAGACTTGCCTGTTTGCAGATGACGTCCTGTTGTTTGTAACTGAACCTGAGTCCTCTCTCCCAGCTATTCACGATATTCTTCAGGCTTACTCTGAAGTCTCCTACTACAAACTGAACACGACTAAAACTGAGGCGCTAGCCTTCGATATCGATTTAATCCCACTTCAGTCCCTACAATCTACATATACTTATGCCTGGCAAGACTCTTCCCTTCAATATCTTGGGATCAGGATCCCCTCCAGATCTCATTCCGCGGTTGATTGTAACTACCTCCCTCTCTTAGACCAGTTCAAAGCCCTCACTAAACAGTGGACGAATTATGAAATTTCTTGGTCAGGACGACTTTCCTCGATTAAAATGATGCTCCTCCCTAAAATTCTTTATCTGTTCAGGGCCATACCTTATTTAGTCCCGCTTGCTCTACTTAACAAATTTTACTCTGTTATGTCTACTTTTATTTGGAAGGGTAAAAAACCCAGGATAGCTAGAACTCGCTTGTTTAGATCCAAAGGTAGCGGCGGTCTTGCTTTCCCTAATCTTGAACTTTAGCAGCATGCGTCTCTCCTTGATCAGTTGAAGGACTGGCTTCGGGCAGATTCTGTAAAACCCTGGGTAGATATTGAAAGACATATGTGCTCTGACTTCCCTCTCCCAGACTTAATTTGGGTCAAACCTTCACATAGACCCCCTTCTGCTAAAATTATGAGGAGCGTAACTAATTCTCTTAAAGTCTGGGATAGATTGGTCACTAATTTGGGTGACTGACCTCTGCCCTCCTCACATTTATCCCTTCTAGCGGTTTCTAAATTGCTCCCAGATCTCTCTTTGCGGAACTGGCGAGAGCTTGGCATTCGACTGATCAAGGACTTATACGATAATTCGGGGCTTAAAACTTTCCAACAGTTACAATCCCAACATTCGATACCGTCAAAGGACTTTTATAAATATCTATGCATTCGACATTGGATAATGACGAACATATCTGAACCTCTCTTCTCCCCTACTCCCCCTCCATATATCTTGGCTAAGTTTTCCTCCATAAATCACAAAGGCGGTATATCTCAGTGGTATGTTACTATCCTCTCTCCGTATAATGATGTGAAATTACATATTCAAGTGCGCTGGGAGATAGAATTTAATTAATATCCCTCTGACAGATCAGGAATGTAACAAAATTTTCATGAATATTTTTAAAATGTCTCGGTGCATTAATTACACTGAAATGATGTTTAAGTTAATCCATGGCCTTTATTACACACCAGATAAACTCCATAGGATCTGGCCTGATTCTTCTAAATTCTGTTGGAGACAGTGTGGGTTGGATGGTACCTTAATACATATTATCTTGGCATGCCCGATTATTAGGCCGCTTTGGACGGATGTTTTTGGACTGATTGAAAAGGTTACAAAGGTGCACCTCCCTCCTCGTCCTGAGATTGTTTTTTTGCATTATTTCCCTCCCTCTGTACCCTCTGAACACTCTTATGTTATAGGACATATTCTCATAGCCACTAGGGCCGCCATTGCTCAATATTGGAAAAGAACAGACCCACCGCATTTGGCCAAAATTATAGCTTCAGTCCAGTGCAATTTCGAAATGGAAACTATGAGTGTTAAATATTCCTTAGCTCCTCAATCCCCTCTGCTCAAATGGTTGCCTTGGTCTGATTATTATTCCTCCCTGAAATGCCTTGTCTTGTATTGTGTGTCTGTTTTACTTTTCCGTTTCTATGAACCCTTGAAACGCTGAGGTTGAACCCTTTTGGCATAGCCCGGGTAGTGCTGAATGTCAAAGTATAGATCATATACATGAGCCTTTTTTGTTTTTCTAAGTATCTGCCCACTGTTTAGTTCAGGTTATATATATGCGTAAGTTCTCTACATTCCCCCTGGAACACTGATTGTCAGCATCTCCCCTATTTTATGTTTCTCTCTTCCTCTATCTTCTCTCTTCCTCCTTTCCCCTATCCTTCTTTTGTTTCTGATTTTTATACTTTCTAGTATTGTTACCTTGTTACCCTGTATCACAGTTTACAGATGTACTACTACTATGATATTGGCTTTGTTTGTCTTTAAACTGTTGTGTATGCTCTGTATTGAAAACCTTCTCTAATAAAATTTCATCAGATAAAAAAAAAGAATAGCATGGGCCCAGGCCCCGGCAGTAAGTAAACCAATGATTGTGTCTGCCTGCAGCTGTTACCCACTGCCTCTCCCCATCACACACTTTCTCCCTCTCACCCTCTGCATCTTGCTGTCATCCTATGCCTCCACTGTCACCCATTGCCTCTCCCTGTCACCCTCTGCCTCCGCCCTTCACTAGCGAGTGTCATCCAAAAGTTACAGAAACCCTGAGTACATTTTTTTTTTTTAATTCTGTTTATTTAACAGCCAAAAATACAGATGTATAAACAAGCAGAAGTGTGGAGATTGCATAAATACATACTAATAAATGACAACGCATGTTATCTTTCCAGAAATCGACATATCGAACTCAAAAGGCTGATCCGTTTTTGTTTTTTCCCCCCAATAAGTATTACAAAGAAAGTAAGAGGCAGACTAGATAAAAAGAAAGAAGAGAAGAATAAAAAAGGAGAGAGTGGGATAATAAAAAATAAGAATTTACTCACCAGTAATTCTATTTCTCGTAGTCCGTAGTGGATGCTGGGGACTAGCGGGCTCCGCTAGTCCCCAGCAAGGGGACCATGGGGAATAGCGGGCTCCGCAGGAGACTGGGCACTCTAAAGAAAGATTTAGTACTATCTGGTGTGCACTGGCTCCTCCCTCTATGCCCCTCCTCCAGACCTCAGTTAAGGAAACTGTGCCCGGAAGAGCTGACATTACAAGGAAAGGATTTTGGAATCCAGGGTAAGACTCATACCAGCCACACCAATCACACCGTATAACTTGTGATAAACTTACCCAGTTAACAGTATGAACAAACAACAGAGCATCAACCAATGGATGCCAACATAACATAACCCTTTATTAAGCAATAACTATCTACACGTATTGCAGAAAGTCCGCACTTGGGACGGGCGCCCAGCATCCACTACGGACTACGAGAAATAGAATTACCTAGTGGATGCTGGGGACTCCGTAAGGACCATGGGGATTATACCATAGCTCCCAAACGGGCGGGAGAGTGCGGATGACTCTGCAGCACCGAATGGGCAAACACCAGGTCCTCCTCAGCCAGGGTATCAAACTTGTAGAACTTTGCAAATGTGTTTGAACCCGACCAAGTAGTAGCTCGGCAAAGCTGTAATGCCGAGACCCCTCGGGCAGCCGCCCAAGAAGAGCCCACCTTCCTTGTGGAATGGGCTTTTACTGATTTTGGATGCGGCAATCCAGCCGCAGAATGAGCCTGCTGAATTGTGTTACAGATCCAGCGAGCAATGGTTTGCTTTGAAGCAGGAGCACCCAGTTTGTTGGATGCATACAGGATAAACAGCGAGTCAGTCTTCCTGACTCCAGCCATCCTGGCAACATAGATCTTCAAAGCCCTGGCTACATCAAGCAACTTGGAATCCTCCAAGTCACGAGTAGCTGCAGGCACCACAATGGGTTGGTTCAGATGAAAAGATGACACCACCTTTGGCAGAAACTGCGGACGAGTTCACAATTCTGCCCTGTCCATATGGAAAACCAGATAGGGGCTTTTACATGACAAAGCCGCCAATTCTGACACACGCCTAGCTGAGGCTAGGGCCAACAGCATGACCACTTTCCACGTGAGATACTTTAGCTCCACTGTCTTAAGTGGCTCAAACCAGTGGGATTTCAGGAAAGCCAATACCACGTTAAGATCCCAAGGTGCCACTGGTGGCACAAAAGGAGGCTGAATATGCAGTACTCCCTTAACAAACGTCTGAACCTCAGGCAGTGAAGCCAGTTCCTTCTGAAAGAAAATGGATAGGGCCGAAATCTGAACCTTTATGGACCCTAATTTTAGGCCCATAGTCACACCCGACTGTAGGAAGTGCAGGAATCGACCCAGTTGGAATTCCTCTGTAGGGGCCTTCCTGGCCTCACACCAAGCAACATATTTTCGCCATATACGGTGATAATGTTTTGCCGTCACGTCCTTCCTAGCCTTTATCAGCGTAGGAATAACTGCTTCCGGAATGCCCTTTTCTGCTAGGATCCGGTGTTCAACCGCCATGCCGTCAAACGCAGCCGCAGTAAGTCTTGGAACAGACAGGGCCCTTGTTGTAACAGGTCCTGTCTGAGAGGCAGAGGCCACGGGTCCTCTGTGAGCACTTCTTGCAATTCCGGGTACCAAGTCCTTCTTGGCCAATCCGGAACAATGAGTATTGTTCTCACTCCTCTTTTTCTTACAATACTCAGCACCTTTGGTATGAGAGGAAGAGGAGGAAACACATAGACCGTCTGGAACACCCAGGGAGTTACTAGTGCATCCACAGCTAACGCCTGAGGGTCCCTTGACCTGGCGCAATATCTTTTTAGCTTTTTGTTGAGACGGGACGCCATCATGTCCACCTGTGGCAGTTCCCCTCAATTTGCAATCTGGGTGAAGACTACTTGATGAAGTCCCCACTCTCCCGGGTGGAGGTCGTGTCTGCTGAGGAAGTCTGCTTCCCAGTTATCCACTCCCGGAATGAACACTGCTGACAGTGCTAGTACGTGATTCTCCGCCCACCGAAGAATCCTGGTGGCTTCTGCCATTGCCACCCTGCTTCTTGTGCCGCCCTGGCGGTTTACATGGGCCACTGCCGTGATGTTGTCTGACTGAGTCAGCACTGGTTGGTTTCGAAGCAGAGGCTCCGCTTGACTCAGGGCGTTGTATGTGGCCCTTAGTTCCAGGATATTGATGTGCAGACAAGTCTCCTGACTTGACCACAACCCTTGGAAGTTTCTTCCTTGAGTGACTGCCCCCCACCCTCAGAGGCTTGCATCCGTGGTCACCAGGACCCAGTCCTGTATGCCGAATCTGCGGCCGTCGAGGAGGTGAGCACCTTGTAGCCACCACAGAAGAGACACCCTGGCCCTGGGGGACAGGGTGATGATCCGATGCATCTGAAGATGCGATCCAGACCACTTGTCCAGCAGATCCCACTGAAAGATCCTCGCATGGAACCTGCCGAAGGGAATGGCTTCGTATGACGCCACCATCTTTCCCAGGACTCGCGTGCAGCGATGCACCGACACCTGTTTTGGCTTTAGGAGGTCTCTGACCAGAGTCACGAGCTCCTGAGCCTTCTCCTCCGGGAGAAACACCTTCTTCTGGTCTGTGTCCAGAATCATGCCCAGGAAGGGCAGACGCGTCGCAGGAATCAGCTGCGACTTTGGAATGTTCAGAATCCAGCCGTGCTGACGCAACACTTCCTGAGAGTGTGCTACGCTGATCAGCAACTGCTCCCTGGACCTCGCCTTTATGAGGAGATCGTCCAAGTATGGGATAATTGTAACCCCTTGCTTCCGAAGGAGCACCATCATTTCCGCCATCACCTTGGTAAAAACTCTCGGTGCCGTGGACAGGCCAAACGGCAACGTCTGGAATTGGTAATAACAGTCCCGTACCACAAACCTGAGGTACTCCTGATGAGGCGGATAAATGGGGACATGCAAGTAAGCATCCTTGATGTCCAGAGACACCACAAAATCCCCTTCCTCCAGGCTTGCAATCACCGCTCTGAGCGATTCCATTTTGAACTTGAATTTCTTCAGATACATGTTCAGGGATTTTAAATTTAAAATGGGTCTGACCGAACCGTCCGGTTTCGGTACCACAAACATAGTGGAATAGTAGCCTCCTCCCCGTTGAAGGGGGGGGACCTCTACCACCACTTTCTGGAGAAAAAGTTTGTGAATTGCCTCCAACACTATCTCCCTTTCCATGGGGGAAGTTGGTAAGGCCGATTTTAGGTAACGGTGAGGGTGCATCACCTCGAATTCCAGCTTGTAACCCTGAGACACAATTTGTATAGCCCAAGGATCCACCTGTGAGCGAACCCACTGGTGGCTGAAATGTCGGAGACGCGCCCCCACAGCTCCTGGCTCCGCCTGTGGAGCCCCAGCGTCATGCGGTGGATTTAGTGGAAGCCGGGGAAGACTTTTCTTCCTGGGAACTAGCTGCATGGTGCAGCTTTTTTCCTCTACCCTTGCCTCTAGCAAGAAAGGACGCACCTCTGACCTTCTTGCTCCTCTGAGAACGAAAGGACTGCATTTGGTAATACGGTGCTTTCTTAGGTTGTGGAGGGACATAAGGCAAGAAATTTGACTTCCCAGCCGTAGCTGTGGAAACTAGGTCCGAGAGACCGTCCCCACACAATTCCTCACCCTTATAAGGTAAAACCTCCATGTGTTTTTTAGAGTCGGTATCCCCTGTCCATTGCCGAGTCCATAAGACCCTTCTGGCAGAAATGGACATTGCGTTAACTCTAGAGCCCAGCAGGCAAATGTCCCTCTTGGCATCCCGCATATATAGGACCGCGTCCTTGATATGTGCCAGGGTCAGTAGAACCGTGTCCCTGTCCAGGGTATCTAACTCCTCAGACAGAGAATCCGTCCATGCAGCTACCGCACTACACACCCAGGCCGAAGCAATTGCTGGCCTCAGCAGTGTGCCAGAATGTGTATAAACAGACTTCAGGATAGCTTCCTGCTTTCTATCCGCAGGATCCTTTAGGGCGGCCGTATCCGGAGACAGCAGGGCCACTTTCTTAGACAAGCGTGTCAACGCCTTGTCTACCCTAGGGGAGTATTCCTAGCGTAACCTGTCCGTTGGCGGGAAAGGATATGCCATAAGTAATCTCTTGGAAACTATCACCTTCCTGTCAGGGGAATCCCACGCTTTTTCACATAATTCATTTAATTCATGTGAAGGGGGAAAAGTCACTTCATGCTTTTTCTCCCCATACATATAAATCCTCTTGTCAGGGACAGGATTTTCCTCAGAAATGTGTAATACATCCTTCATAGCTACAATCATGTAGCGGATGGCTTTAGTCATTTTAGGCTGCAACTTTGCCTCATCATCATCGACACTGGAGTCAGATTCCGTGTCGACATCTGTGTCAACTATCTGGGATAGTGTGCGCTTTTGAGACCCTGACGGCCTCTGCGCTGTAGGATCAGGCATGGGTTGAGACCCTGACTGTCCCCCGGTTACAGTTTTATCCAATCTGTTATGCAAGGAGTTTACATTATCATTTAACACCTTCCACATATCCATCCAATCAGGTGTCGGCACCGTCGGTGGCGACACCACACTCAGCTGCATTGTTCTGCCTCCACGTATCCTTCCTCATCAAACATGTCGACACAGGCGTACCGACACACAGCACACACACAGGGGAATGCTCTGACTGAGGACAGGACCCCACAAAGGCTTTTGGGGAGACAGAGAGAGAGTATGCCAGCACACACCCCAGCGCTATATAACCCAGGGATTACACTGTACCTTAGTGTTTACCCTGTAGCTGCTGTTAATATATATACTGCGCCTAAATTTATGTGCCCCCCCCCTCTTTTTTACCCTTTAATGCACCTGTATACTGCAGGGGAGAGCCTGGGGAGCGTCCTTCCAGCGGAGCTGTGAAGAGAAAATGGCGCTGGTGTGCTCAGGAAGAAGGACCCGCCCCCTCAGCGGCGGACTTCTGTCCCGCTTTAATGTGTAAAAAATGGCGGGGGCTCGGGCATATATACAGTCCCAGACTGTATATATGTCTCTTTTTGCCAAAAAGGTACTTAATTGCTGCCCAGGGCGCCCCCCCCCCCCCCCCCCTGCGCCCTGCACCCTACAGTGACCGGAGTGTGCGGTGTGCTGTGGGAGCAATGGCGCACAGCTGCAGTGCTGTGCGCTACCTTAAGTGAAGACAGGAGTCTTCAGCCGCCGATTTCGATGTCTTCATGCTTCTGCTGCTTCTGTTCTTCTGGCTCTGCGAGGGGGACGGCGGCGCGGCTCCGGGAACGGACGATCAAGGTTAGGTACCTGTGTTCGATCCCTCTGGAGCTAATGGTGTCCAGTAGCCTAAAAAGCGCTACCTAGCTGCCGTGAGTAGGTTTGCTTTTCTCCCCTCAGTCCCTCGTAGGAGAGAGTCTGTTGCCAGCAGAAGCTCTCTGAAAATAAAAAACCTAACAAAATACTTTATTTTCTAGCAAGCTCAGGAGAGCCCACTAGGAGCACCCAGCTCGGCCGGGCACAGATTCTAACTGAGGTCTGGAGGAGGGGCATAGAGGGAGGAGCCAGTGCACACCAGATAGTACTAAATCTTTCTTTAGAGTGCTCAGTCTCCTGCGGAGCCCGCTATTCCCCATGGTCCTTACGGAGTCCCCAGCATCCACTAGGACGTTAGAGAAAGGGAGGGAAAGGGGGGAAAAGAGAGGGAGGGGGGGGGGGGGGGAGCCGGAGCGTGAACCAATATTAGGAGTTTAGAAGTTCAATTCGGAGTTCCAAAAATGTTTAGAGAATAATAGAAAAGCGAACAAGGCAGTTCAATAATAAATGACATGTATTGTAGTAGGGTCCTTATGTGAGAAGAGATTGTGGCCCCTGCCATAAGACAGGGTCAAAAAGTCGTTGTAGTTGCTCTCGCGTATGCAAAGACATATTGTTTAAAACTAAGCCCCATTTCTTGTAAAAAAAAGTCGAACACCATCAGTAGCATGCAGAGTTGCCACACAGCGTTCATGGTAAATAACTTCTGACAAATCAGAATCCCATTCCTGAATTGTCAGGGCTGTTGGATATATCCAATGGGAGAGTATCGTCTGCTTTGCCACAGTTATCATGACCGTCAAGGCAGGAATGATCTGAGTAATGTCAGAAATCTCCGTCCATTCCGAGAAATCCGCAAATAGCAGTGCTCGAATGCTTAACGGTAAAGACAGTGCAAACAATTTGTTAAAGTAGGCACACAATTTGTGCCAGAATTTCCTAATCTTGCAACAAGACCAAAAATTGTGAGTAAGGTTGGCGTTAAGCATAGAGCATTTAACACATAACCCTAACTCACAGGTGTTAAAATGCTTCCCCTGTGCAGGAGACACATACATTCTATTAATAGTCTTGCTATGTATTTCTTGCAGTTTAGCTGGCTTCAAGTATTGAAGAGCTCGCTTCGTGTTACCCAAATATGTGAGATGTCTGGAAAGTCAGGAATCTCTTTCCTCAAAGCTAAAGAGAGCGAGGTCCAAGAGGGGGCATTAGCTTTTAACAAATCCGTGTACAAATGTCTGATTTTAAATGGGCGGGAACGGCAAAGAGCTAGGACAGTCAATATTACATGTGGTGAAGGAAAAGGGCCTACAGGAGTTTTAAGAGCAGCAACGTAATGCCGAAGCTGAAGGTACATGAAGAATTGTCTCTGCAGGAGGGAATATTTATCCTGTAATTGAGAAAAAGACATAATCTGGCCACCTGGATCAAAGACATCTTTGATGGCAATGATACCCTGTAATTTCCATGTATAGAATGTCTTGTTGTGCAGTGATGGTAGGAAATTAGGATTCCCCCAAACGGGGATGTAAGGGGTAAGGTATGGAGCACTCTGAAGATTTTTGTGGATCGATACCCAGGCCCTATATGTGTCAGTGAATAAGATATTAGTTCTGATGTCTATCGGGATATCTTTCAGGCGGGTGTGTAAGAGCGCGGCCGGAGAGTATGGAAAGAAAAGCGCCTCCTCGAGGTTAAGATTGACATAAGAGCCTTGATTTAAAATCCAATCCGAAGCGTGTCGGAAGAGGGCCGTCCTAGCAAACAACTGAACATTAGGGACACTCAGAACACCTTGTTGTTTAGGTAGATATGTACGAGATTTGGGCAGATTTGGCGCAGTTTTCCATTTTTCCAAATAAATCTAGAGAATATTCTAGAGCAGAGTATAGCATCCGATCTAGATACCACTATAGGTAACATCTGGAGTAAGTACGAAAGTTTTGGAAAGGTGACCGACTTTACCACTATGGTCCTGCCAAGGATGGAGAGAGGGAGGTCAATCCAATTCTCCAATTGAAGCTTCATTTTATGGATGATAGGTGTATAATTACAGGAGTAAATGTGGGAGGTGTGTGAGGGGATATGTATTCCCAAATACTTTATTGATTTCGTATTAATCTTAAGCTGGGGCATGAGGTTCGTGAGATCTATCGTGGGCTTCTGAGGGCCTATGAGGAGTAATTCGGATTTAGCAACATTCACTCGGTAACCTGCAAAGGATCCAAATTTAGTTATAGTATCAAATATGGCTGGAATGGAGGACAAGGGGTCACGGACAAACAAGAGCATGTCGTCTGCGAACAAACTCAATTTAATGTGTTCATCACCTATTTCAACACCAGTAAAAGTGGGAAGTTGCCTAAGGGCAATAGCCAGGGGTTCCAAGGCTATGGCGAACAAGAGAGGCGAAAGCGGGCAACCCTGTCTAGTACCTCTTTGGGTAAGAAACGGGGCGGAGAGGAATTTATTAGTGAAGATGTGGGTGGGTGGGTCGTGATAGAGAGCTTGTAATGTAAGGACGAATTCTAAAGGGAAACCAAACCTCCGGAGTGTCCCGAACAGGTGATCCCACGTAACCAGATCAAAAGCCTTTTCGGCATCTAAGGACAGTAGGAAGGCGGGGCCACCTGTTTGAGAAGACTCTAAGGCCTGCATAACAGCAAAGATCTTTCTGATATTGGTCACTGAGTGCCTTCCCCATTTAAAGCCAGTCTGGTCTCCGTGAATTAGACCCGGAAGCATTTTTTTCATCCTCTCCGACAAAAGTTTTGTGAAGATTTTGTAATCCACATTAAGTAACGCTATAGGTCTATAGGAGGAAGGCAACAGAGGATCCCGCCCCGGTTTGGGGAGTACTCTAATTGACGCTGAGTTAAAATATTGAGGGGCTTTATGAAGGGAGCACATAGAATTATAGAAAGATGCTAAGGGGCCACTAATTTTTGCCTCTGAAATCTTATAGAATTCTGCAGACAGGCCATCCGGGCCTGGAGTCTTCAGATGTTTAAGAGAGCGAATAGTATCTGAAACCTCCTGTGCGGTAACGGGGGCTACGAGTGAGTCCGAGTTGTCAGGACTGAGTTGTGGTAATGATAGCCCATCCCAAAAATCACGCTTGGCAGCATGATCGATAGAGTCTTGAGAATATAAATCTCTATAGAATCTGTGAAGGATGTCGGATATTTTATTGCCACGAAAATGGCACGTCCCCTCACCATCCCTCAAGGCTGCTATGTGATGAGGGCCCGACTCAGCCTTTAGGAGACTGGTCAACAACCTGCCAGATTTATTGCCAAAACGAAATACGGTATGTTTGCCCGCGCTTAAAAATTTGTTACTTAGCTGTGTCAGTACTTGATCAAAGTGTTGCTTAGCCTTATTATATAAAATTTTCCTATCCATAGTGGGAGAAGTCCTAAAATCCTGGAAAGAAGAAGTGAGAGCAGATTGGGCAGCACGATAAGTGGAGTTCATTTCCTTCTTAAACTTTGCAACAAATGAAATTATATCCCCCCTCAATACAGCCTTGGCTGTCTGCCAGAACAGAGCCGGGTCCGAATCGTGTGCAGAATTGTTGAGATGATAAGAATCCCAAGCAGCGCTTAACATGGTCTGAAATTGCTGAGAGCCCGCCATGCGTGCAGGGAATCTCCATTGGGAAGATGACCCTAATACATATTTAGTTTGGAGAGTTATGGAAATGGGTGCATGGTCAGAAATCAATATCGGATCTATATTAGTGTCTGTGATTATATCTGATAAGGTGTCAGAAACAAAAAAATAATCCAATCGGGAGAATGAGTTAAAAGTGGCAGAGTAATACATATACTCAAGCTCAACAGGGTTATGGAGCCTCCAAATATCAATAAGACCAAGTTGGGTGGAAAGATATTTCAAGTTGGTCTTCGGAAGACTGTATTTGCGAGAAGTCGCCTTCCTATCCAGGATCACAGATGATACCAGATTCAAGTCACCTCCCAAAAGGATAGGGGTAGGACTATATGGCCGAAGTAAATTAGTTATTTTTATATAGAAAGATTTGTCATATACAGCGGGAGCGTAGACATTGCAGAGAATGTACCTAGAACCTTCCAGAGTAACATCTAGGATAATATATCTACCCTCCGTATCAATGGTTTGGCTATGTACCTCAAAAATAATCCCCTTACGAGCCGGATACATCAACGCAAATTTAGTACCCGACTGCACCAATTGCGAGCAAACAGTCGACATATCTCGTCGAGCCCTGGATACCTCTGCCGAATAATCTTGGAAGAGAAATATTCTTTGGTCATCCCATTTTAGAGCACCCTTGGACCGAGCTACGGACCTGATCAGTTCCTTGTGTCGGAAATTTAAACAGCGAAATATAACTGGGAGAGGACGGGCCTGGTTAGATTCCCTCGGCGGTCCCAGGCGGTGCGCCCGTTCAATTTCAAGGGATGATAATTCTTCAGGAATCCCAAGCAGGTCAGGCAAGTCCGAAAGTAGAAATCTAAGCAAGTCGGGGCCATTAAGAGACTCTTTGAGGCCAACTATCCTCAGATTATTTCGACTCAAGCGATTTTCCAAATCGTCTAACTTGGACATCATGGGGGTAATTCCAAGTTGATCGCAGCAGGAATTCTGTTAGCAATTGGGCAAAACCATGTGCACTGCAGGGGAGGCAGATATAACATGTGCAGAGAGAGTTAGATTTGGGTGTGGTGTGTTCAATCTGCAATCTAATTTGCAGCGTAAAAATAAAGCAGCCAGTATTTACCCTGCACAGAAATAAAATAACCCACCCAAATCTAACTCTCTCTGCAAATGTTATATCTGCCCCCCCTGCAGTGCACATGGTTTTGCCCAACTGCTAAAAAAATTTCCTGCTGCGATCAACTTGGAATTACCCCCCATGTGCTGTCGGGAAGACGATAGCTGTAACACTTGGTCATCAATCTCCTGAAAATTAGCTCCTATACAATTTTCATTGGTGGAAATCCTGCGAGACAGTGTTCAACTCTGATTTAATGTCGGAAACTGCCGACATAAGCTTGTCGGCTTGCAACTGAAACATGGGTTCTACTGTTTCTTTAATAGCTTTCACAATGTGAGCGTAGGAGGGAGGCGTGGAAGGCGTTTTTGGCGGCATAATGTCAAAACCATCGGACGGTAATACAGGAGTCACGCCAGACTCCGGAGGGGGGGAGGAGTCAGGAGAAGGTGCAGGCTTTTTGCAGCCCGTTCAGATACGTTGAGGTTTAGGGGACGACACAGTAAGGAATCTGTCCATGACACGTTCAAGGAGCTCTGAGAATATTAGGTAGGCAGATTAGAATGGATAGAGAGCTGTAGCCAGCTTGAGAGATATTCACGGTCACTGCTGGGTATATGGTCGTTAAACCATATATATTACATTGAAGCTAAGGTATAGACGCATACTGGAAGCACCACTGTGTGCCATATAATATGAGAAAATAAGCACATCCACAGGAGCAATGAAGGTTAACTCGTAATGATAAGCATGGAGTTCCCCTTCACCGGGAAGACCTGACCAGTGTCTGTCCAGGGATGAGGATACACTTGTGTTCAGTGGAGATAAATGTGACACAGGCAGGGTGATGTGGGGGGTGATAAGGTGGTAATATATCACAGTGAATAGACGGCAACAAGGGGAGCTACAGGTAGGAGTCAAAGGATGATTTAGATCAGGGGGGGGGGGGGAATGCATGAGTCCACAGTACACAGCTTGAATTAAGCAGAGATGCTATTAATATACATAGCTATATTTGTAGGACTCAGAAGCCATAAAAGTCTAAGCAGCAGGCAGGTAATAATTCCCAAAGTGGAGGGGAGCAAGGAGAGCGATGACAAGCTCTCACATAGACTACACAGTGTGCACTGTGAAGCTGTGCAGCCCGCCCGCGCCGTTATGGGGAGGAAGAAGATGGCCGCCGCTACGGGTCACACACAGCCAGGCAGCCCACCGCCACGACTAGCGGCCAGCTCAGCCGCCAGACGGGAGACCAAGCGGCGCGCAGGAGCAGGACAGCAGGCTCCGGCTAGCAGAGCGGCAGAGAGGATCGGTGCGTGCGTCCAACAGCGGTTCCGGCCCCGGCGTCCGTCCCGGAAGTCTCTCCAGCTACAGGTCCCGGCTTCAATCTCACAGGAGGGCCGAAACCCACAGAGACAGCAGAAGCTGCCTCACGATTCCGCGGCACGCTCCCACAGCTGCTGAGGGACAGGGTGAAGGTTTGGGGCACCCAAGCAGGTTGGTGGAAGGTATAATGAGGGGTAAGAGAATGGCTTTAATAAGTATATAGGCAGGAGCTCAGTCACCATGCAGCTCACTCGTTTGCCGTCCAGGCCACGCTCCAACCCTGAGTACATTTATAGGCATGAGTGTTGATACATGTAACTTGTATGATGGCCCATATCTAGTGAAGGGGAGATTGGGCCCTTGGGTTACTGTGTATGAAGAGTGACCTGCTGTTGGGAGGTCCAAAGAGTTGCTAAAGCAGACAGTGTACAGATTAAGAGTGACTATCGACAAGCTGAGGAATGCAGGACATTTTGTGTCATCTTAAAGCCATTATCTACAAATATGTGCTGGAGTTGTTCCCCAAAAGAGTGCACTTAATTTACTGGTGGTCTGACAACCTTTACTGTTAACACCTACGGTATTGTATTGCACTGTATGATGTGACGTCTACTTTATATATGTGTAAGCTAGCAGACTGATTTCAAACTTGCACCTACCATCTGCTGACACCCACTGACTCCCCCTGCCACACACTTCCTCTCTCTGTCACCCACTACCTCTCCCCTGTCACTCTTTACCTCTCCATCACCCACTTTCTCCCCAGTCACCATCTACCGCCCACTGCCTCTCTCACCCTCACATTGTCACATACTGCTTCCCCAATCACCCACTGCCTCTTCCAGCCACCTGTACTTTACCTGTCACACACTGACTATCCAGTCACCACCTGCCTTTCTATCACACATGGCCACTCCTGCTGTCACCTACAGTTTCTCTCACTGTCACCCACTACCTCAACCCATGGTGTGAAGGAGGGGGGACCCAGAGCATATTTTTGCATTTGGGCTACCACTTGCAAGTTCCTCCACTGTTAGAACCCAATACCAATGTACATTGGCTGTCAATGAATCCTGATATAATAGAAGTCCATTTGATAGCAGCTCACTGCCAAAGGACAAGAATACAGCTTATCTTAGACTTATAGTATGCTTGGGTGTTCAGAATTGCAAAACACTGAACATGTGTGGAATCTTTGTGTAGGCCTCTTACACATCATGTGTCAGCCATGATCAAATCCAAATTATTTCATCTAAAGAACATATTAAGCACATAATTCTCTCAGCAGATCTACCTGAAATCATACATGAATTTGTATCATCCTCCTTGGACTACTGCAATACCCTCTACCTGGGACTCCCAGCAAAAGAATTGCACAGTTTGCAGCTGGTACAAAATGCAGCAACCAGGCTGCTAACTAACTTATCCATTACATAACAATCATTCTCTACTCCCTCAACTGGCTTCCTGTAATATGGTGAATCTATTTCAAGATTGATTTACAGACTTTCTAAGCCGAGTCTGAATCTGTATACAAAGAGCTACGATGCAGCGGCCACACCTTTGTTCATGCAAAGTTCCTCTGTGCATGATAGAAGTGTTGCATACTAAATGAATCAGTACCGTTTCCTGAAGCAGTTTTGATGCACCACATTGAGACTAAGATGCAAATTTGGCCTTCTAAAGATGCTAAAAAGACACTACACTGCTTGCCATAGCTCTCACAATGGCGTATTGAGGTTAGGTGTATGAGTACGCATCTGTTCTTCCTGAAAAATAAAATAAAACCCAGGCTTTGTTCTCTTTTCGGATAAGTTTATTTTGTTTTATATGTTTTTAAAAATGAAAATGTAAAGCACTTTGAATTCTGGGAGAAAAGTGCTATATAAATAATATCATCATCATTATTACTATTCTTCTTCTTAATATTATTATTATAATTTTTCCATTTTGTTTCAGTGATCTATTTGTTCTAATGAAGATTCCAGCATGCAGAAACCCCACTGGAAAGAATGGACCATGAATTGAATGGGAAGAGCTCTTTGCATTAATACAAGGTCCTTGATTTTACCTTACTGTATCTCTCTTCTCACTGGTTTGGGGGAAAAACAGGGCAAGATTTAGAGGTGGACGTAAGTTAAACATGTATTACTTCCACATGCTTCCTGACAGGTACCATCGGAACTGCAAGGTGATCCGTGCAATTTGGAGGGCATTTCTGGGCTGTGACTAGGGCTGAGTCGAATCCCACTGGCACTAGCGAACATGATCAGATGGACATTCTGAGCAACCGCAGGATTGCTCTAATATCCGATGGTTTCGACGATGTCCAATCGATGGGGCATTTTTATAAGCACATTAGTGGATTCATGCCGCAGCCAGTGGGCATCTCAATAGGATGCCCACCAGTCACAGCAATAGCATAAAGATGCAGAATCACCCCCAGAGTGCTTGAAGTATTGTTGTGAGTTCATTGTTTTTTGGGGTCCATTGTGATTTATTAATTTGCTGGTAACCTTTTTTATACTTTATACTACAGAGTCAATTATCTCTTTGATTCTGCAATGTTTGGTAGATTATTTTTTGTAGCTTTAAAAAGTGGCAATATAGACGTTATGGTAAGAACTTACCGTTGATAAGGTGATTTCTCTTATGTCCACAGGTATCCACAGGATAACATTGGGGATATGGTTGAGCGACAGCGGAAATGGCACCAACACGGTCATGAGCTTTCTGGCCTCCCAGGATGCATCGGGGCCTCACCATATAGTCCCGTCCACTGACTCAGTCAGATCAGTTCTTTCCACAGCGATTTAGGCAGGAGCATCAGGTAGAGACCTGTTTAGCCGATAAGAACACACATGCACACCCTTCCATACAAGAAGGAAGAGGTTTAGTGATTGTCTAGATCCTCAAATCAGGTGCGTCAGGGTGGGATCCCTGTGGATACCTGTGGACATAAGAGAAATCACGTTATCAACGGTAAGTCCTTACCATAACGTCTATTTCTCTGGCTGGGTCCACAGGATTATCCACAGGATAACATTGGAATTCCCAAAGCCAATTTTAGTGGTGGGGACGCTCCTGATTACACAGGAGGACCTTTCGCCCGAAGTCTGCGTCATGAGAGGCAAAAGTATCCAAGGCATAATGTCTAATGTATGTGTTTATGGAAGACCATGTGGCTGCCTTACATATCTGTTCTGCTGAAGCACCCTGTTGTGCTGCCCATGAAGGACCTACCTTACGTGTAGAGTGTGCAGAGACATTAGCCGGAGTAGGGAGATCTGCATGAGAATAAGCTTCTGATATTACCATTCGGAGCCATCTCGCCAGCGTCTGTTTACTAGCAGGCCATCCTCTTCTATGGAATCCGTAGAGGATGAAGAGAGAATCTGTTTTTCTGATGGAACTAGTACGATCTATGTAGATTCTTAAGGCTTGGACTACGTCCAGCGACGCTTTTCCCGTAGATAGTCCCGGTACCTGAAAAGCTTGGACTACAATCTCTTCATTCAGGTGAAACTTTGAAACCACCTTAGGAAGATAACCAGATCTCGTTCTGAGAACTGCTCTGTCTGGAAAAATTTTTAGGAAAGGAGACTTACACGATAACGCTCCTAAATCTGACAGTCTTCTGGCTGACGCCATTGCCAGTAAAAAAGCACTTTAGCCGTTAACCATTTACGATCTGCTCTCTTAAGTGGTTCAAACGGAGGACCCTGGAGGAATTTAAGAACTAAATTCAAATCCCAAGGAGCTGCAGAAGGAACAAATGGAGGTTGAATATGTACAACTCCCTGAAAGAAAGTACGTACATCCTGTAAATCAGGAATCTTTAGCTGAAACCATACAGTCAATGCTGATACTTGAACTCTCAAGGAAGCAACTTTCAAACCCTTATCCAATCCTGCTTGAAGGAAATCCAAAATCCTGGATAATTTAAAAGATCTTGGATTCAAATTTTTTCCAGTACACCAATGAATATAGGCTTGCCATATTCTATGACACACACGAGCTGAAGAAGGCTTTCTTGCTCTGAGCATAGTTTGGATTACTTGTTTCGAAAATCCTCTCGCTTCTAAGATAGAGGTTTCAACAGCCACGCCGTCAAAGACAGGCGATCCAGATGACTGTAACAACAAGGACCCTGCATTAACAGATCTGGACGTTGAGGGAGCAGTATCGGTGCTTCCCCGGACATTCTTAGCAGATCTGTGTACCAATGCCTTCTTGGCCAAGCTGGAGCTATTAGAATTATTACTCCCTTTGCTTGCTTTATTTTTCTCACTACTCTGGGTAACAGAGATATTGGAGGGAACAGATACACCAGATGAAATTTTAATTCTACTGACAGTGCGTCTACAAGGACCGCTCCTGGGTCCCCTTTTCTCGATCCGTACCTTGGAACTTTGTTGTTTAGACGAGATGCCATGAGGTCTATCTCTGGTAGACCCCATCTGTTCACTAGTGTCTGAAACACTTCTGGGTGTAATGCCCATTCGGTTTCCTGAATGGTGTGTCGACTGAGAAAATCCGCTTCCCAGTTCAGTACATTTGGGACAAACACTGCTGACAATGCTGGGAGATGGAGCTCTGCCCATCTTAGAATGGGAGTTACTTCCTCCATCAATCTTTTGCTGTGAGTTCCTCCTTGATGATTGAGGTACGCTACTGCTGTCGCATTGTCTGAGCGAATCTGGACCGGTCTTCCTTGCAGACTGTCCTCTGCCTGAACTAGAGCCCTGTAAATGGCCCTTATTTCCAACAGATTTATTGGCAGGCGACTTTCCCTTGCGGTGCATTTTCCCTGGAACCAAAGGCTTCCGAGTACCGCACCCCAGCCTTGCAGGCTGGCATCTGTTGTCAGGACTTGCCATTCTTTTATCCAAAAGGGTCTCCCCTTGTTTAAATGGTCTGTCTGTAGCCACCACGCTAGAGACCTTTTTACGTTTACTGGAAACTTTATCATCTGTTTTTTTTATCATCTGATGAATTCCATTCCATTTGGTCAGAATAAGGTGCTGCAATGGTCTGGAGTGGAATTGCGCATATTCCACCATGTCGAAGGTTGATACCATCAGACCCAACAGTCGCATTGCTGCATGGACTGACATTGTCTGGGCGTGCAACGCTTCCTGAGCCATGACCTGCACCTTGACTATCTTTTTCTCTGGTAAGAGAACTTTCTGTAGGTCTGAATCCAATATGGCCCCTAAATGAACCATCCGCTGTGACGGATTCAGAGACGACTTTTCCCAATTTATGAGCCACCTGTGTCTCTGTAAACAAACTATTGTCTGTTGAAGATGGCTCAAAAGTAAATCTTGCGAATGTGCTAAGATTAACAGGTCGTCGAGGTATGGGAATCTTCTTATCCCTTGTTTGCGCAGACAAGCTGCCATAACCACCATGATCTTGGTAAACACCCTGGGTGCTGTTGCTAGCCCGAAGGGCAAAGCTTGGAACTGAAAATGTTCCTGGAGGATGGCAAACCTGAGGTAACACTGATGAGACAGTGCTATAGGCACATGTAGGTAAGCATCCCGTACATCCAGAGATACCATGTAATCTCCCGGTTCCATAGCCAACATTATGGAGCGTAACGTCTCCATGTGGAACTTCGGAATCCACATGTATTTGTTTAACATTTTTAGATTGAGAATTGGTCGATATGAACCATTTGGCTTCTGGATCAGAAATAGATTGGAGTAAAACCCCTGTCCCCTTTGTGATGGAGGTACTGGGACAATCACACCAGACTGCAGTAATTTTTGGACTACTTCTTGCAGGGCATTGGCCTTCGACTCTATACGAGACGGGCTGGTGCAAAAAAATCGTTGAGGAGGCTGCCTCCTGAATTGGAACCCATACCCCTGAGATACCACCTTCTGCACCCAAGCATCTGTTGTTGACTGCTGCCATATATGTGCAAAATGAAGGAGTCGGCCCCCCACCCTGGAATCCTCCAGGCGGAGGCCCGTCCCTTCAGGCTGATGGTTTCTGTTCAGGCTTGGAAGCTGGCTTTTTGCTAGCCCACTGCTTCCTACCCCTAGCTTTGAACTGGGGTTGCTTAGACTCCTCTTTAGCTTTCGCTTTGCTTTGCCAACGAAATGAGCGAAACTTTGAACCCTTGGACATAGGGTTATAAGTAGCCGGAAATCTGACCTTCTTTGATTCAGCCTCTGATTCTAGGATATCAGATAATGGTTTCCCAAACAATATATTACCAACGACAGGCAATGCTTCCAATTCTTTCTTGGATTCCGCATCTGCCTTCCAGGTACGTAGCCAAACTTCTCTGCGAGCGGCTACTGTCAAGGCTGAAGCTTTAGAAGCAACTGTACCCATATCAATTGCTGCTTCTTCCAAATATTGGGCAGATTGTCTTAAACGGCTTAAATTATACTCTTGCTCCGTAGTAGGAGAAGAGACGTCATTCTCTAGTTCCTCTATCCATTCGCCCATTGCCTTTGCTACCCAGGCCGAAGCCATAGCAGGTCTTACCACTGCTCCTACTAGAGAAAATACATTTTTCAAGAAGCTATCTACCCTTCTGTCAGTGACATCATTTAGTGAGGTAGATGACAGTGGTAAAGCAGATTTATGCACAAGTCGCAGTACATGTGCGTCTACTTTTGGAGGAACTTCTCTTTTCGAACAATCCGCATCTGGAAATGGATAATAAGAATTCCATCTTTTCGGAATCTTATGTTTCTTACTGGGCGTCGCCCAAGACTCATCCATCATTTCCGTCAGCTCATCCGACGCTGGGAATTCAGTTGTCACTGATTTTGTTCGTTTAAGCACAGGTGCTTTACATTTTAACACTGACATGGCTGGCTCTTGCAAAGAGAGAACAGCCTTCACAGCATTTATAAGTTCAGCTACATCCTCTGAACTAAAACTCTGCGACTGATCATCATACGGAGTATTTGAATATACTGTATCATCATCTGTTGTATCATCTTGTGTAGTCTGCCACATAGACGTGTCTGTCTTAGTCTTACCTGTCCCTTGGTTGCTTGTAGAGGCTACTGGAACCAAGCCGTAGGAAAGGAACTGCATGTATGGTTTAATAGTGTAACCTAACGCCTGAGGTGGTGCTACCATCGCTAACCTGTCCGCTATTGACGATAGAGTCTTTGCGAACATATTTTCCATGGTTGCTCTGTTGGTCGTTGAACCAACTCCTGTTTTTTACTTTGCTGAATAGCAAAAAAGTTCGCACACAAGCCCTCATAAGTGACTAATTGGTCCATACGAATTAACCCTGTCTTACAAGATAAGCATGTTAGGGATGTAGGAGTGCTTGATAAATTCTCCTCGTCACTTTTGCCACTCACAGACATGGTAATAATCTGTTAATGACTACACGATTTGTGACTGAAAATCACCTATATATGAGTATATAGAAGTGAAATCAATCTGACCACAGTGCACCTGAATTGAGGGTCAGAACAGGACTGACGTTACAAAGAAAAAGTCAGCACTCATACTAGCAGTCAGTCACATGTTAAAGCATTAGACATTGTCATATGAGAATACAACCCCCATTACAACTTATAAATAAGTAGGAAAATTGTACTTCTGTTTTTAACTGGTTCCTTTTCAACATAACATGCAGAAAACACAGTAAAATACAGATCAAATGCAATAGGAACTAAAAATTAACAATTCATACTAACAAGTAGAGAGAATTTTTAGTACTGTATACCCTTTCTCTGGAGAGCAGGATACAGGGAGACTCACCACACTTCCATATCCAAGCAAATGCGCTCGTAAGACGCTGAGTGGATTCAGACGCTACTGATGTACACTACCGCTCCTGATAACTGATAACGGACACAGTCGCTCACTGCGGACACGGATGCTCAGCGACTTCCACGTGTATGCAGATGCTAAGGCCTGCGACTCGGTCTAGGCGGGATCTCTAGTGTACACAGCCGCAGCGTCTAAGCTGCGACCGAGTACCCTCGTGGTAGCGTCTGAGACGGAAGTGAGGTCATTCAGTTCATGGACGGGAGACGCGCGAAAACTGGTCATGAACTCGGAGGAGGGGCAGCCAGGAGAGCGTCTGAATCCCCCTGTTGACTTAAACTCTAAGGATCGCGGCCTCTACCTAGCCCTGGCGCCTATGATCCCTGAAGCGTAGCGCTGTCGCACTCGAGATGTTCGGCGCATCAACACACTGTTTGTAATCTCCACCAAGACAGAGTAGCTGTTTCCGGATCCCCCTAGTAAGGGGATATCCATAGACTCACCTTCCCCCCATGCTCCGGCCACAGCCTGGCTACGTCTGCTGGACCTGCTAGAACATCCGACACAGACGCCCGTCGAGACAGCACTATTACCACGAAGGTAAGCGTTGTTGCGACCCGGTGGGGAGTTGTTGGAGCGACTCTTTCCAGTATGCGTTTAAGACGCTGTTAAGAAAAGTCGCTCGAAAAAATTATAGTGAGTCTAAAAAAATAAAATAATAAAAGCTTCAGGCTGCTTTATTTCAGCAGCCCTGTGACCATGCGGCTTCCTGCCGCACCAAGCAAAAAACTGATCTGACTGAGTCAGTGGGCGGGACTATATGGTGAGGCCCCGATGCATCCTGGGAGGCCAGAAAGCTCGTGACCATGCTGGTGCCATTTCCGCTGTCGCTCAATCATATCCCCAATGTTATCCTGTGCATAATCCTGTGGACACAGCCAGAGAAACATACATTTTAAAAGTAAATTGTAACTTACACATTGATTTCTGATTATTATATTATTAAAGGGTAACTCCACTTTCCAAGGAATTCCAGCCATGGGCTGACCAGTTTGGGGCTGGGTAATGTTATGACAGGGTGCCATGATGTGTGTCTCCCTGCTATAGCCTTACCCTCATCCCCGGTTGGTTCAGAGTGGTGCTCGTTTTAAAAAAAAAAGGGGGGAAACCCGTGCCATTTTTTTAACCTAATTTTCCAACACTATCCCAGGCCAAGAGGTGCAGAGATAGTTTCTGAAATTTGGTGGGGAGGGGATGATGGAGAACCATGTTTCTCTTTTAAACATAACAAAGCCATATTGCTGTGTACAGAGCTTTGAATCAAATACAGATTGATGGCAGATTCACATTTCTATTTGGCAGCTTTAGTCAGTAAAAATATGATTGGTATCACCAGCGTTTTTCAATACGAGTTAGCAAATCCTGTATTTTTGGACAGCAACCCACAAGCATTCCCCAAGAGAAACCAATTTAGTAAATTTACCTCTCAGTCTTATTTTATTACTGTGCTCCCAATCGTAAAACACATCGGAATGTGCTAATGATATATAAATAAATGTATAAATGTTAATAATAGTAATACTAATAATAATACTAATAATGCAATGCAAAAAAAAAAAAGTCACCAAGTCATTCCCATCCTTAAATGAAAAAGGAATTTTGAATTTGTTAGAAGGTTTTTGTGTAATTCTGGAAAGCTGTAAATACAGTTTATATAGATATTTTCTAATATCTGCTACAGAGGGTTGAAGAGGTGATTAGCTTGGTGCAATGTTATACAAACCATTATGTTTTTTGTTGTATTTTCTTTACAAATTACAAAGAAACGTCTCACACGTATTACTGTGTAGAAGATCAAACTTCTAAGTGCTTATTTTTCAAAAGCCCTTTTAGGCTGTGTGTCTAGTTTGGTTCTAAAAGTCCACTGGAGATCTGTGTATTCTCAAATTATTTGAACTAATGTGTCATGCCTCAAGACATTATATCTTATTATGTAAATCCTTAGGCTCCCTCTTATAGTGCACTTATATGAATCCTATAGTACCCCTAAGATGACACATTTTTCCTAAATAAAAGTTGAATATATTCAGTCTGTGATTTGTATAACAGGGTCATAAATTGAGGTCCATAACTCTTAAAAGGAGAAAAAAAGTGTTAAAATAATCACAATGGGCCATGATCAGAACCTCAGTACAGCCAATAGTGGCTTCTTAATGGAGATGTAAAACATATTTTAGGGGTTATTAGATCACCTCCTTCTAAGACAAGTGTGCTTCCCTTCAAATCCTCCAGCTGAGTTAGAATGGTTTGCACGATATAAATCTGACCTGAGCTTGGTAACTATATACAGTAAAAGCCACAGTGAAAGTTGGAGGCATCCGGCAGTGTGTTCTTCTTCAGGAAGTTAGGTAATGAGATACTGCATGTATTTTACTACTGTAAGCTTTGCCAAATAAGGAAATATAGAATGTGCACAGTTTAGTGATTGGTAGAGTGATGGTAACAAGACAATGGGGGTAATTCCAAGTTGATTGCAGCAGGAATTTTGTTAGCAGTTGGGCAAAACCATGTGCACTGCAGGGGAGGCAGATATAACATGTGCAGAGAGAGTTAGATTTGGGTGGGTTATTTTGTTTCTGTGCAGGGTAAATACTGGCTGCTTTATTTTTACACTGCAAATTAGATTGCAGATTGAACACACCACACCCAAATCAACTCTCTCTGCACATATTAAATCTGCCTCCCCTGCAGTGCACATGGTTTTGCCCAACTGCTAACAAAATTCCTGCTGCGATCAACTTGGAATTACCCCCTATATGCGCTACACATCTTATGTACTCATACGAGAGAGCTTTGTAAGTCTTCCACTAATTAAAAGGCACTCACGTTAAATCTACTCAGTGAGAGCAACAAACCTGGGCCATATGTAAATAAAACATGAGCTACATATGGGGCTAATTCAGATGTGGTTGTAGTAGCTATCGCTACTGCTTGTATGTAAATGCAGCAGGAAGCGTCTGTTACAAGTAGACGCCTCCTGCAGCGGTAGTGATGGAAGCGCTTCAGATTATTTCAACACTGCCAGGCAGATTCAGCGCCATAGGGTTGCGCAAACTGCTCACCGCAGATCCTTGTAAGTCTCCATCCACGCTTCCCAAAAGAATCAAACTGTCAATCCCTGAATGTCTGATGCAGTACTGCGTCTTGTGTCACCGGACTCATTTGCACATGCACAGAACAGGTCCTGAGCATGCGCAAAGTAACGACCATTGGTACTTTGCGCTAGAGGACGCAGATCCTTCGGATCTGTATTAGCCCCAATGACTGCTATTAGTGAAATAAAATAAATATAGCTGCCATATTAATAGTCTCTTGAACATTCATTCTCAATGGAAAATGATAGCGTGAGACTGGCCCCATAATATCCAGGTAATTTACACAATAAATGTAGAATAATTATATATTTAGTTGATATTCATATAATTGGTTCACATGTTTTATTTTGCTGTAGTAAGTCTTCAGTTTATTCCTTTATGATTCACAAGTCATCTCCAAAACTGCTACCCCTACCCATAAACTAGACATACAGCACCTCTATACACTGGACAGCTAGTACAGCGTAACGCTAGCCATACATCAGGAAGATATCATACCAACCAGCCAACTAGTTGGCTGGTTGGAACGATAATTTGGCAGTGTGTGGGAGCAAACGATTATCAGCCGTTTGCTCCCACACGCTAAAAAACGTCCAGAAACAGTCTGTCCAAATAGTTGGGAAAATCAAACTTGTTTGATTTTCCCAACTAATCGTTCAGTTGTAGGGGGAACTAATCGTTCAGGAGTAGGGGGAACCCAAACTGAACGATAAGTAGGCGGATACTGGCCAGCAGTGTCTGCCTACTTCTTTCACCATCACTGCCTGCTGGGCAGCACTGTGGAGCAGGAGCGGGATGAGGTTCAGGGGCAGCTGCGACAGTTCATCACTGCTGCCGAGCTGCCCCTGTCACACCGGGACCGCCAGCAGTGTCGGCGTCAGCGAAGCAGGAGGAGGACCAGGGGCAGCTATGGCACTACATTACTGCTGCAGGGCTGCCCCTGTCACACTGGAACCCCCAGCAGTGGCACCCCACCGGAGATCAGTGCACGCCCGCAATTGTGGCACCCCACCCACAATCGCAGACCCCACATTCATCCCACGGCAACCCCCGAAATCACGGCACCGCTGCATCCCACCTGTGGTCACTCCCCCCCCCCCCCCGCGCACGTGATCGCGGCACTCCCACAATCCAACCCACGGTCGCGGGCCGGGTCCCATGGGCAGCGGAGACGGGAGCCAGCCTGAGTGAGTACCGGGGCGCTGTACTGACTGGTCACACACTCCCCACACCAGACCCCAAGAGCAGACAGGGTGCACCGTGACTCCCTGCCGAGCTTGCGTCTGCCCCTTCTTGTAGCGCTCAGTAGCGTGGCCATACCCCAGTGGGAGAATAGGGACATGATGTGTGCCACCTTACAGGTGTGCTGGAGTAATAGGGACAGGTCTGCTGGAGTAATAGGGACAGCACCTTATGTGGGAATCCTGAAGAGTCACATCCCAGAGACCTGCAGGAGTAACTTTCTGCCAGTTACTGCAGCATAGGTATGGGTCATTTGGTCGACCACACTTAGGTCAATAGTCATTAGGTCGACCACTATTGGTCGACATGGTCATTAGGTCAACATGAACAAGGTCGACAAGGAAAAGGTCGACATGAGTTTTTTACTTTTTTGGGTGTCGTTTTCTTCATAAAGTGACGGGGAACCTCAATTGGTGCACCATGTCCCCTCGCATAGCTTGCTTCGCTCACCATGCTTCGGGCAAGGTTACCGTTCCCAAGTGTAGTCCACGTGGATTGTAAAAAGTGAAAAACTCTTGTCATCCTTTTTTCCATGTCCACCTTGTTTATGTCGACCTAATGAACATATCGACCTAGTGACCATGTCAACCTATAATGGTCAACCTAATGACTGTCGACCTAAGTGCTGTCGACCAAATGACTGTATCCCCTGCAGCATAAGGTTACAGCCCTGCTCCAGGCTCACACCAGGCTGCTCCAGACTCTGAAAATTATTATTCCCCCTTATTTATCAAGTACCTACATATTAAGCATTGTTGTGCATGGCTGGGGCTTGTGATATATGTAAGTTACACATCGGAAGGTGAATAAAAATGGTAGTCAAACACGAGAATTGATACAAAATCACCCTCAGATTGAATATAGTAAACTAAATACTCTGTAAACCAGTAATTAAAAATCATGTGTCTGCACTGACGTGTCGGCTAGTCCAGCAGTCTAGTGGTGTTCTCAGAGTATATCGTAACATCTCTATAGATAATGGCACCAATAAAAAATCTGCAATTAGGAGCAGCCATAAGCTGAGCTACGGAGAGCATAGGTGCCGAGGGTGGGGAATGAGTTGCGCACACCAACAGCAGCTCAGTCTCTCCTGCCACCCATCCCTCACCCCCAGGTACTCATCCACTTCATCCTGACTTTTGTGCCTTAACATCACCCACCACCTCCTGACCTCTCTCTCTCTCTGGCCTAACGTCAACACGACCCTCTTCTAATGTAAATAAGGGGCTCCACTGTGTGATATGACGGGAATACGGGGCTCTACTGCATGGTGTAATGTGAATAAGTTTGCACCACTGTGCGGCATAATTTTAATTGGGGGAACTATTGAGTGGCCATGACCCTTCCCCGCTAGACAACGCCCCTTTTCTGGGGGAGCATATAACTATTCAAAACATGCGGAAGTAGGAAGGCACTGTCCGCCTACTTCTGTGACATCACAAGTTGGAGAGAAGTTGGCTGGTCTGCTGGTCTGATGAAAAGTTGGTTAGATGTGTGGAGCACTGATGAAAAGTTGGTTAGATGTGTGGAGCACTGTTTTAGTTGGACAGAAAAGTTGGATGGTTGGAGGTTTGGAGAGTTGGTCTAAAGTTGGTCTGATGTATGGCTAGCATTACTCTATACAGTCAAAGCACCATAGCATCTTTTTGTGCTCTATAGTAATACACCTTACTGTTTCTATCTGCTCTATAGTAATACACCTTACTGTTTCTATCTGGTTGTGGTTCCTCTATCCAGGATTAATTGCTACCTGCCTTACTAACCCTTTCTGTGTCAATAACTCCTTTTTCCTAAATAAGTGGCTCCTGCCATTTCCCTCCAGGATGGCTCTTACTAATTCCAAGACTCCTTTTCTACTAGCAGAGGCACCATGCCTCTGTGCTCTGCTTGGTAATTAGCAGATTTGTCGGTAATCACTTCTCAGAGACACTGCCTGCGGATGGGTGCTACTTGTAGCCAGGGCAGCAGAAAGCCTGGCTGGGCCCAGGTACTTTTCAGGGGTGTGTGGCCTAATCCCAGGAGGAGTGACCATGCAACTTTAGAAAAATATACAGAAAACAATGTATTTTAAGCAACTCCCTGGCCACATAGCAGCGTGTGTGCCCACACTGGTCACCTCCCTCAGGCCTGTGCCTGGGTAATTAGTACCCTCCCCCACCCCCCTCCCCTGCACCACTGCTTGTAGCATTACTCCAGATATACATGAGATAATGCTCTAACTTTATAGGCATCTATGCATGGATATATTTAAATAAAAAAACAACCACTTTCCAATGTTTCTAAATGTATAAGCCACTGGAGAACTCTCTGATAATATTAAGGTCCAGTCTGATGCCAAACAACCTATTAGCTGGATGAATGAACCAGCGTTTACTCTGCTGTGCTAGCACCCTAACTCAGCTCTAATTCTTCTTTCCTTTTCCTCCAATTATTTCTCACTTTTTGTCATTCACTCAAGCATTAATTATGTATGTGTACTACAACATTTCCCTTATGTCTAGCTTTACATATGTAAATGTCATGTTTATTCTACTTTCTGGTGACTTAAAAAAATAGGGTGGAGGGAGAAAACTTTATTCTCCACAAAAGATGTAACAAAACTAAACAAGCAAAAAAAACAAAATATAAAGCACCCTTAGTGCATGACATCTGGAAAAGGCATGTCATTTTATATCACTAACATGATCATTACTCATTAAATAAGTAATAGATATCAATGGATGTTCTTGGATACTCTCATTGTAATCCTCCATGATCATATGCAAAACAGCTCTACAAACCGACCTAGGCTTGCATCTTGCAGTTACACAAAGTAATTATTAAAGAAAGTAATTACTTTAATATACACATTAACGTCCCAGTCATTAAAATCCACCAAAACACAGCGACGTGATGGCTTAGGCTATTAGAAAGCTTGGCAGTCACCCAACACCAACAATAGCTTCTAATTAATTGATCTCACCTCTAATCTGCTATTGTTAGCCTAGTGCTGATCATTTGTTTGGGCTACAGATCCTATTGCGCCTTTTATTTGATTGTATTTGTTACTGTACCCTTTGTATCTCTTTCAATTAAGCACAGGTTAAGTGGTTCAACCGCAAGAGAATAGGAGATAATGGCACCAATAAAAGTAATCTCTTTAATTTGCTAAATGGATTACAGGGAAACCCCAGCCAAAGTGAAGTCATACTGAAGCAAGTGGCCTTGACTTGAACTATCTAATGTTTAACCTCCTACATGCCAAATGCTGTATAATAATGTCTAGAAAACACTGTAATTCTATGTGAACCATAGCTCAGTGTTCTACCACGCATCCTCCACCTCAGACAATCAGTGAAGGCCATAGAGTACTCTGTACTTAGTTCATCTCCATTGCCATTATTCAAAGATCACATTAGGGCTTACCCACTAAGATAATCAAGAGCATGTTACATGAGGTGCAGTTAGCTGTATCTAAAACACTATGTAAGCAGCTATAAACCCCTGTTGTTATAAACATAGATTATCTCTATGGTAAGTGCTTTCCTCCAAATAGTGCACCTGATATGCATGGGATGTCATTTACGAAGCACAAAATGGCCTCTCTGCAGCACCAACATGGTTCCACTTGCGATGAAGAAGATGGTAGCACAGGCAGAAGGGAGGAGAGAACTGACAGTTGACATGGATCAATCCCATATACAGTGCACTAAGTAAAAACACACTGAAACAAGCTGGGGCCAGTTTTGCTTTTCTGTGATGTGTCCACAGCTGGGACCAGACTGGAGCGATATGTACCTGGACTATATGACGGCCGAAACATCTGCAGTACACACCAGAACGATGTAATGAAGAACTGAACGATCCCTTACTGCATCCTTCATTACACTGCACGGTGCATCATGCAATGTCATCCGATTGGGCATGCAGCACGGACGACCAGAAGATATCACTAATTACTGCGGGGGGCGGGGGGGTGCAGATTGGCCATACACACTGAACAATCCAGTTTATATGTCATTTTGATTCATCCGGAAACACCATATGCAAAAGGGCCGATATCGCTCCAGCATATACCCAGCTTAAAAACACAGATAAAAGGTATAGTATTTTAACCATACTTGTTTTTCTGTTCTCTTTGTATAATGATAAAAAAATATGAATAAGTGCATACAATTAATGTGCATTTCTATGTTCAGATTCCAGGATAGGTAATGACATAATGAAGGGTGATCTAGGATATCACTGGGGATACTGCTGTACAGGAACTTTCAGGTCAGCGGTGAGGTCACTTTCGGTCAACCGCTGACCTGAAAGTTCCCACCATTGGTTACAATGGAGCGCATAGGCGCTACATTGTATCACTGCCGTGTGCCGCCTGTCATACAGTACAGGAGCACACAGCCGATCAGGAGGGTGCCACAACGTGGCGCTCCCTGATTGGCTGAAGAAACCCACTTAGACATCAGTAAGAGTGGGTTTCTGGCATTCGGGGAAAGGGGGCCCATGTGAAAACATGGGTCCCCTTTCAGTTCGTGGTCGGGTGTCCGTTTTTTTATTTTTTCAAGTACGTGGATTACAAAAGGATTACAAGCAGAGGAGCCTTCAACACTGGATTATGTGAGTATAATTTTTTCTACAGGTACACCATGGATTCTACTGGAGAAGAGGACCGACCTGCGTGGGAACATAAGGTAAGTATGTGTATATGGAGGTGTGGATGGATGTATTAAAGTTATACTTTCAAGGTGTGTGTGTGATGTTTTTATTGGGGTATTTTTTTAGTAGTAGTACTACAGGTACCAGCGGGCCCGTTTTTCCGCCGCATGCTGGTACTTGTGGTTCTCCAAGTACCAGCTTGCGGGGGAGGCTTGCTGGGACTTGTAGTACTGCTACTAAAAACAATATCAAACACTTTGAACAAAGGCTATCAGCCCCCCATCCGCAGCCCATTGGATGGGGGGGACAGCCTCGGGCTTCACCCCTGGCCCTTGGGTGGCGGGGGGGGGACCCCTTGATTGAAGGGGTCCCCACTCCCCCAGGGTACCCCGGCAAGGGGTGAATAGTTGGATATTTGATGCCACGGCCGCAAGGCACTGTATAAAAGTGACCCCCGGCTGTGGCATTATCTGTCCAGCTAGTGGAGCCCGGTGCTGGTTTCAAAAATACGGGGGACCCCTACTCTTTTTGTCCCCCGTATTTTTGGAACCAGGACCAGGCGCAGAGCCCGGTGCTGGTTGCTTAAATATGGGGGAACCCCTGTCAATTTTTTACCCATATTTATGCAACCAGGGCCGGCTCAAAGAGCCCGAGGCTGGTTTGGTTTAGGAGGGGGGACCCCACGCATTTTTTTTTTGAAAATTTATAACATTTCCCCCCCCTTCCCACTGAAAAACATGCACGGATCTCATGGATCCGTGCATGCCTATACAAACACGGGATAAAAAAGCAGGTCTGGTTTTTTTTAGCACTTTTTCACGATTTGTATTTTATCACGGCAGTGTTTGGCTATTGTCGGCAGTGTTTGTGTTTTGCACTTTTTAGTAAATGACCGATTTCTACCAAATTGCAGGCGTATTTGACCGATGGTGTATTGATTCGTGATTTTTTTCCTAGGACTTCCAAAATATTACGAATGCCCTCATCACTGCCGTGATTTTTGCTTAGTAAATTACCGAGATGACACTTTGAAGAAAAAACGGCATCTCGGTCAAAATCGGGACCTTAGTAAATATACCCCATAGAGTACAAACAGCGAGTCGGATTTCCTGTGATGAGCTGTCCTCTTTACGAACACCTTCAAAACTTTCACAACCTCCCAAGACTTTGAAGTTTGGTATCCGTAACAGCTGGAACCACAATAGGTTGGTTGATGTGAAACGCGGACAAGTTCTGAGTTCAGCTCTGTCCTCATGGAAAATTAAGTAGGGGCTCTTGTGAGACAACGCCCCTAGCTCCGACACACGTCTTGCTGAAGCCAAGGCCAACAGTGTGACGGTCTTCCACGTAAGGTACTTTACGTCAACCTCCTGCAATGGTTCAAACCAGTCCAATTGGAGGAACTGCAGCACCAAATTGTGACACCAAGGTGCCGTGGGAGGCACAAAGGGAGGCTGCATGTGTAGAACACCTTTCAAGAACATCTGGACCTCAGGGAGAGAAGCCAATTGTTTCTGAAAGTAAATAGACAAGGCCGAAATCTGGACTTTAATGGAACCTAGGCGTAGGCCCACATCCACTCTAAACTGCACAAAAAGCAGGAGACATCCCAGATGAAATTCCACCGCAGAATATTGTCTGCTCTCACACCAATAGACATACTTCTTCCATATACGGTGGTAATGTTTAGACGTTACCCCCTTCCTGGCTTGGCTCATAGTTGGGATGACCTTGTCAGGTATCCCTCTCCTGGCTATAAACAGCCATTCAACTTCCATGCTGTTAAACGTAGCAGCGGGAAGTCTTGATAGACGAACGGGCCCTGTTGCAGAAGATCCTCGCGAAGAGTTAGAGGCCACGGATCTTCGATCAGCATCCCGAGAAGATCTTTGCAGAAGATCCTCGCGAAGAGTTAGAGGCCACTGATCTTCGATCAGCATCCCGAGAAGATCCACGTACTAGGCCCTTCAAGGCCAGCCCGGAGCAAAGAGGTTTGCTTGAACCTTTTCCCTTTTATTCTCTTTAGAATTCTTGGGATCAGAGGAAGTGGAGGAAACACGTACACCAGCTGGTAGACCCACGGAGTTGTCAGGGCATCTACTGCCACTGTTTGTGGATCTCTCGTTCTGGAACAATACCGCTTGAGATTCTTGATGAGTCGAGAGGCAATCATGCCAATCTGTGGATATCTCCACCGACATGTCAATCACCGGAACACCTCCGGGTGGAGGCCGCACTCCCCCGTGTGCAGGTTGTGTCTGCTGAGGAAGTCTGCTTCTCAGTTGTCTACTGGAATGAAGACCGCCGACAACGCCACGGCGTGTTTTTCCGCCCAGAGGAGAATTATTGACACCTCTGACATTGCTGCTCTGCTTTTCATTCCGCCCTGTCAGTTTATGTACGTTACCGCCGTTACATTGTCCGACTGGACTTGAATGGCCTGATTCCGAAGTAGAGATGAGGCTTGCAGAAGGGCGTTGTAGAGTGCCCTGAGTTCCAAGATGTTTATTGGAAGGATGACTTCCCGACTTGACCATCTTCCTTGAAACTGCACCCCCTGGGTGACTGCTCCCCAACCTCTGAGGCTTGCGTCTGTGGTTAGCAGAATCCATTTCTGAATCCCAAACCTGCAACCCTCAACGAGGTGAGAAGTCTGTAGCCACCACAGAAGGGAGATTCTGGCTCTTGGCGACAGACAGATCCTCTGGTGCAGGTGAAGATGCGATCTGGACCATTTGTCCAACAGATTCAGCTGGAAGGGCCTCGCATGAAACCTTTCATACTGAAGCGCCTCGTAAGAGGCCACCATTTTACCCAGAAGGCAAATGCACAGATGCACCGAGATCCGGGTTGGCTTCACGACAGCCCGAACCATCGACTGAATTACCATAGCCTTCTCCAAGGGAAGGAACACTCTCTGAGACTCTGTGTCCAGTATCAGTCCGAGGAAAGGAAGCCTCTGCGTCGGTTCCAGGTAGATTTTGGGTTCAACGACTTGAGGTTCAAAATCGGTCTTACCGAACCGTCTGGTTTCGGTGATACAAACTAGTTGAAATAATATCCCTTGTTTTGCAGATGAGCCGGAACTGGAACAATGACCTGAGTCTGTACCAGTCTTTGAATGGCGTCCTGTAAGGTTATACTTGCCTCTTGTGAAAATGGTAAGCCTGATTTGAAGAATCTGTGAGGTGGGAGCTCCTGAAACTCCAGTCCGTAGCCCTGGGAAATAAGATCTATGACCCACGGATCCTGGCACGAACCTGTCCAGATGTGACTGAAAAATTTTAGTCGGGCTCCCACCTACCAGTCTTCCAGGCATCGCAGTCCATCGTCATGCTGAAGGCTTTGAGGAAGCAAAGCTTGAGCTCTGTTCCTGTGAACCGGCAGTTGCTGGTTTGCGTGGCTTACCTCTACCACCTCTGGTGGCTGTAGAAGAGCCTCTGGTTTTGCCCTTAAACTTGGCTGTCCGAAAGGACTATAGATTAGGTCCTGAGTAGGCCTTCCTGGCTGGGGGTGTTGCAGAAGGAAGATACGTGGACTTACCTGCAGTAGCTTTGGAGATCCATTTGTCTATTTCATCTCCAAATAAGTCCTCTTCTGTGAAGGGTAGGCCTTCCACGCCTTTCCTGGAGTCTGCGTCAGCAGTCCACTGGCTTAGCCATAAGCTTCTGCGTGCTGACACTGCCATAGCAGTGGTGCGTGCATTAAGCAAACCTATTTCTTTTATGGCTTCCACCATAAAATTCGCAGAGTCCTGTATATGTAGCAGGAGTAAAATAATCTCCCCCTGAGGCAAGGTATCTAACCCCTCAAGTAAGTTACCCGACCATTTGGAAATGGCCTTAGTAATCCACCCACATGCTATAGTGGGTCTCTGGGCCACACCAGCAGCTGTATACAAAGATTTGAGTGTAGTCTCAATTCTATGATCAGCCGTGTCTTTTATGGAGTCTGCATCCAGGACAGTCAATACAATTTTCCGTGACAGCCTGTATACTGATGCATCCACTATCGGTGGATTTTCCCATTTTTTCCTATCTTCAGGAGGAAAAGGAAAAGATTATATCAACCTTTTAGGGATTTGAAATGTCCTATCATTTTTAACACACGGTTCTTCAAACAGGGTATTTAGTCCCTTTGACACAGGAAAAGTGGCTGAGGATTTCTTTTTTATATTAAAATAAGATTTCTCAGTCTCCTCTGTCACCTTATCAGATATATGCAGAACTTCTCTGTTAGCTTCTATGAGAGCCTCTATTAGCTGTGACAGAATAGCCTCCCCCACCTCTGAGGCCACCTCCCTCTCCTCCATGTCTGACCCTTCATCACCAGAGTCAGACTGCAGGATATGGGCCAAAGGACGTTTTTGCGGACAAATGGCAGGAGACGGAGACGCTGGTTTGGGTACGGAGTCTCTTTTCATAAACTCAGTCATCGATTACCTTAAGTATTGCGTCTTTTTCACATTGCGGGACAATTTAGTAGAAATACTGGAAATCATTCCAATAATGGAGTCCAGCCAAGCTGACTCTGCCCCGCAAGCCTGGGAGGGTACACTGCACCGAGTATACTGTAGTGAACCCCCTGGAGAAGAGGAACACTGTGCCTTACATGAAATACACTCTATGTCTGACATACTGTGACAGTGACAGCACACACACACAGGAACAGGTTAAATGCACAATTAACCCACAAAGAGCCCTTCCAGGTAGACACAGAGATAGTATGGAGCCAGCACACAGCGCCCTTACAGCTAATGCCAAGCTTAGCCGGGTCGCAGACTAAGGGGTAAATGCAACTGCGGTCGAAATCCGGCTGGAATTCGACCGTTTTTGGATTCAACAAAATTCGACAGTCGAATCCCGGCCGCCGGGACCCGAATTCGACATTTCAATAAAAAACGGATTTGACAGTCCCGCTGTCGAAAAACGGACCAATTGACGAATAGTGTGCGTCCTGGATTCGACTTCCTGGACGGCACGAAAGTGTTAAAAAAACCCTGAAAAAAATTGCGTGGAGTCCCCCCTCCTAAGCATAACCATCCTCGGGCTCTTTGAGCCGGTCCTGGTTGTAAAAATACGGGGGGAAAATGACATGGGATCCCCCGTATTTTAACAACCAGCACCGGGCTCTGCGTCCGGTCCTGGTGACAAAAATACGGGGGACAAAACACGTAGGGGTCCCCGGTATTTTTAACACCAGCACCGGGCTCCACTAGCTAGAGAGATAATGCCACAGCCGGGGGACACTTTTATACCGGTCCCTGCGGCCGTGGCATTAAATCCCCAACTAGTCACCCCTGTCCGGGGTACCCTGGAGGAGTGGGGACCCCTTAAATCAAGGGGTCCCCCCCCCTCCAGCCACCCAAGGGCCAGGGGTGAAGCCTGAGGCTGTCCCCCCCCATCCAAAGGCGGCGGATGGGAGGCTGATAGCCAAGTGTCAAAAAAAGAATATTGTTTTTTGTAGCAGAACTACAAGTCCCAGCAAGCCTCCCCCGCAAGCTGGTACTTGGAGAACCACAAGTACCAGCATGCGGGGGGGAAACGGGCCCGCTGGTACCTGTAGTTCTACTACAAAAAAAATACCCAAATAAAAACAGTACACACACACAACGTGACAGTACAACTTTATTACATACATGCACACCGACATACACACATACTTACCTATGTTGACACGAAGGCTCGGTCCCCTTCTCCACGTAGAATCCACGGGGTACCTGTAAATAAAATTATACTCACAACAATCCAGTGTAGTTCGTTCCTCTTCTTAGTTTGTAATCCACGTACTTGGCAAAATAAAAAAATGGAAACCACGGACCACGCACTGAAAGGGGTCCCATGTTTACACATGGGACCCCTTTCCCCGACTGCCGGGACCCCCCGTGACTGCTGTCAAAGAGGGTCCCTTCAGCCAATTAGGGAGCGCCATGTCGTGGCACTCTCCTGATTGGCTGTGCGCGTCTGAGCTGTCAGGCGGTGCACTCGAGATACAATGTAGCACATAGGCGTTCCATTGTATCCAATGGTGGGAACTTTGCGGTCAGCGGTTGAGGTTACTCGCGGTCAACCGCTGACCGCAAAGTTCCCACCATTGAATATAATGGAGCGCCTATGCGCCGCCTGACAGCTCAGACGTGCACAGCCAATCAGGAGAGTGCCACAACGTGGCGCTCCCTGATTGGCTGAAGGGGCCCTCGTTGACAGCAGTCACGGGGGTCCCGGCAGTCGGGGAAAGGGGTCCCATGTGTAAACATGGGACCCCTTTCAGTGCGTGGATCGTGTTTTGCGTTTTTTTAATTTTGCCAAGTACGTGGATTACAAACTAAGAAGAGGACCGATCTACACCCCTGGCCCTTGGGTGGCTGGATGGGGGGACCCCTTGATTTAAGGGGTCCCCACTCCTCCAGGGTACCCCGGCCAGGGGTGACTAGATAGTGATTCAATGCCAGGGCCACAGGGACCGATATAAAAGTGTCCCCCAGCTGTGGCATTATCTCTCTACTAGTGGAGCCCGGTGCTGGTGTTAAAAACACGGGGGACCCCTACGTGTTTTGTCCCCCGTATTTTTGGCACCAGGACCGGACGCAGAGCCCGGTGTTGGTTGTTAAAATACAGGGATCCCATGCCATTTCCCCCCCCCCCCCGTATTTTTACAACCAGGACCGGCTCAAAGAGACCGAGGCTGGTTATGCTTAGGAGGGGGTATCCCACGCATTTGTTTTCTGAAATTTTAACCCATTCCCACCCCTTCCTACTGAAAAACATGCTCTGATCTCTCCATATTATTTTAGTCAGTAAAAAAAAAAAAAATTCTTTTAAAAAATATATTAAATAATACTTGTGGCTCCTAAATAGACAAACCAAGTAGATAATCCCTTCTAATATAAATAGATATGCTATTAGCAATCAAAAAAACACATAAAAAACCATGTTTTTAACAAATTTTATTAGATCACGACAGCAAAATAAACCGGAATGAAATTGACGAAATGACTGTCGAAAAGCACTGTTGTCGAATCGACATTCTTCAATTGAATATACTTTTGTCGAAAAGCCGCATTTTTGCCATTGCAGACATGTCGACTTTGAGTAAATGTCGAATTGCAAAAAGTCGAATCTGAAACGGCAGGTTTTTGTTGAAAAGTACTGTATTGCATTGTCGAATCCAATTCGACAGGTTTTTTTTTTTGTCGAAAATGCCCCGTTTTTCGACATTTGCGGCTAATCGACCGCAATTGCATATACCAATAAGTAACCAGATTGGGGAGTTAGTATACTAGTAAGCGCTCCCCCCTGCTATGACCCCCTGGCACCACTGAAGTAATCTGGAGTCTCTCCAGAGGAGCTGCGCGTCCCTGTCAGTCAGCGTCTGTGTCCACTGCAGAGGGAAAATGGCGCTGGTGAGCTGCTGGATCCGCTCATAGTGAAGCCCCACCCCTTCAATAGTACACGGTTTTCCCGCAGTTTTTTATACTGGCTGAGGTAATTTTGTGCCTAAAATGGAGTCAGCCCCCTTTAAAGTCTGTAATGCCAGTCTTGGTACTGTGTACACATATAGTGTACTGAGACTAAGTTCGCTCCCTCAGAAGCCGTGCGTCTGCACTGTGTACTGATTATGGAGACGCAGCTGCCCCATGTACAAGCCGTGCGTCTCCGTACCCTCATGCCGCCATAATGGCTGGTGTCAAAGTCGAAAAATATAGCGACCTATGATGCCTTGTATTAACCCCATGCGCTTGCCCGCTGCACGTGCACATTCTCTCCCGTGCGTGTGCATATTCGCAGTTGCGTGACGGCGCCTCCACGGTCGTGCGCTCAGGCGCGTGGTATGTGCATTTACGGTAGAGTTTGTGTGCGTCTGGTGGGCGACTCGATCGTTACATAGTTAATCCGAATAGTATGTTTTATAGGTAATGGTCCCCTTAATAATAACTGTAAGTTTGTTTAGTATAACTGGTTCATGAACAAAGGAATTCCTCTTTGCATAATACGAAGGGTCAGACAGGGTTTGAGCGGTGGTATTTGGTACCTAACCGAAGAGTATTTTATTAGAAACAATCCGGTGCTGCTTAGGTAGAGATTAATCGCTCCTGCGTATAGTTATGTCTATAAGTAGTTTCTGGACATTTACTGTATTTGCGGTTCATTATCCATGTGGTGGGAATCCTGAGATTCCCTCCCACCTGAGCAGTCTGGAATAGTCACAGCCCACCTGTTCAAACAAACCTATGACCTTTTGTTGTAATGTGAAGACAGATTCCTGTGTCCAATGAACAATGAGATTGAAGGGCCCTTTGTAGTGTACTGTATGCAGTGTATATAAGGCAGCCAGTCTGGGCCAGTTCAGTCTACTCTCCACAAAAGGTTTTCATCACTGACTAACTATGGAGCTGGTGACCAGGACTGCGCAGCGATCATTCCCCAGTGTGTAAATTTTTCTCTGTAACCAACTTGTTCTCTGTTTGTATTTGCCATACTCTCTCTCTCTCTTTGTTATTGTTTAGGATTAAGAAGCTGTTGTATATTGTATATGTGTAGTTATTATGTTTAGATATTGATGTTAGTCTGTAGTGTATAAGATGTTAACTGTATTTTCCCTTTTTACATAACTAAATCTCGTTAGTAAAGGTTTTGGAACCATAGCAAGGTATTGTGTGTTTATTACATTACTGAGAGTATTCGGAGCGTCTCAATCGCCCAAGCAGCTTTTACATTAACAAGGTTAAGAAGGTCTATAAGCAGTACATTATTACAGTGTTACAGTACCAAGGTATACAGTGTGAACATATTCTGTGTTTAAAGTTTATAAAGGTTACTGTCTGTGTGTACGCTCGCTGTGTGTATTCCATACACCCAGCGCAGTGTGTGTACGTTACTTGCGTACCACGTGTGAGGTCTTCATACGCAAATAGCGTACGGAGTGCGTAGCACGTGCACGAGGTTTAGCGGCCATTACGGCTACAAGGTATTAGTATATAGCTAATGTTAAAAATAGGATTTTGGTACTTACCAGGTAAATCCTTTTCTTTGAATCCATAGGGGGCACTGGAGTACTCTTGGGGATATGGACGGCTTCCACCGGAAGAAGGCACTGAATAAATTAATTTTGAGACTACTCCTCCCCTCCATATCCTGCAGCACTTCAGTGTTTTTTACTGAGCCGAACAGGATCGATAGAGAGATTGACAAAAGGAGAATTACATATAGTCTCACAGACAACAATAAAGTTGACACAACGTAACAGACAACTAAACAGTTGACACCATAACTGATTAACCCTTGTTAAATTTAAACCAGTCGTGAAAGTGTGTTACCATAAGAACCACTGAACTCCTAAAACAGGTAAACTGCTCTGGGTGGGCGTCCAGTGCCCCCTATGGATTCAAAGAAAAGGATTTACCTGGTAAGTACCAAAATCCTATTTTCTTTTTCATCCACTAGGGGTCACTGGAGTACTCTTGGGATGTACCAAAGTCTCCTCCGTGGCGGGAGAGCTGTTTGGCCCTTGTAACACTAAACGGCCAAAGCTAGATGCTGATGCCGCGAACGTATCAAACTTGTAAAAGCGCACAAACGTGTGCACTGACGACCAAGTAGCCGCACGGCAAAGCTGTGTCGTAGAAGCCCCACGACTCGCTGCCCATGACGTCCCCACAGAACGTGTGGAATGAGCTGTTACTGAAGTAGGTGGCTGTAACTTAGCATAAAGGTAAGCCTGACGTATAGTCAGTTTGATCCATCTGGATAAGGTCTGCTTAGAGGCTGGCCAACCCCTCTTAGCTGCGTCATAGAGAACAAACAACGTATCTGTCTTACGCACAGTAGACGTTCGGGAAACATAGATGCGCAATGCGCGAACTACATCCAACATTCCAGAATCTCCTGTTAACACAGGAACTACTATTGGTTGATTGATGTGAAAAGACGACACTACTTTTGGTAGAAAAACGGGATTCGTCCGAAGTTCCGCTCTGTCATCATGAAAAATTAAATACGGTGACTTGCATGACAAGGCACCCAAATCTGAAACACGCTTAGCCGAGGCTAAGGCTAAAAGAAAAATCGTTTTCCAAGTGAGAAATTTAATATCCACTTGTTGTAAGGGTTCAAAGTAATCGGACTGTAAGAAATCTAAAACCAGATTCAAGTCCCATGGTGCTGTAGGTGGAATGAAAGGAGGCTGTATCCTCTTTACACCCTGTAGAAACGTATGTATTGACTGCAACGAGGCCAATTTCCTTTGAAAATAAATTGACAACGCAGATACCTGCACCTTTAGTGTGGAAAGACGTAGTCCTCCATCTAACCCCATTTGTAAAAATAACAAAAGACGGGATAATTTAAAAGACGATGTCGGAAATTTCCGAGCTTCACACCAACCTATATAAGTACGCCAAATTCTATAATAATGAGCTGCCGTAACCGGCTTCCTAGCTCGTACCATGGTTGGTATAACAGACTCAGGAATGCCCTCTTTCCTTAAGATGGCCTTTTCAACAGCCACCCCGTCAAACGCAGCCGCGCTAAATCGGGGTAGAGGAACGGACCCTGTTGTAACAGGTCCGGACGTAGTGGGAGTGGCCATGGATCGTCTGCGAGTAACCCGAGAAGATCCGAGAACCAAGCCCTCCGAGGCCAATGAGGCGCTATTAGAATGACTGTGACGAACCCTCTCTTGATCCGTTTTAGCACCAGCGGGAGCAGCGGAAACGGTGGAAACAGATACACAAGGCTGTATGGCCACGTGGCTGTGAGAGCATCCACCGCCACTGCCCCTGGATCTCTTGTTCTGGACACATATCTTGACACCTGATGATTGTGGCGGGATGCCATTAGATCCACCTGAGGGTAACCCCACTTCTGGATCAACATCTGAAAAACTTCTGGATTTAATGCCCACTCTCCTGGATGAAAATCCCGACGACTGAGAAAATCTGCCTCCCAGTTGTCCACTCCAGGAATGAACACTGCCGATAATATCACCTGGTGATATTCGGCCCATCTGAGGATCCGAGCTACTTCCCGCACAGCCATGCGGCTTCTCGTTCCTCCTTGTTTGTTTATGTATGCGACTGCCGTCGCATTGTCTGACTGCACCTGCACAGTCTGAAGACGAAACATGTACACCGCTTGTCTTAGAGCATTGTAAATCGCCCTGAGTTCCAGAACATTTATGGATAGCGATCTTTCGTGATCCGCCCAGAGGCCCTGGAGCCGATAACTCTGAACTACAGCTCCCCAACCTCTGAGACTTGCGTCCGTTGTCAGAATTATCCAATTCGCGACTCCGAATCGTCTCCCTGCAGATAGATTGTGTATTTTTAACCACCAGAGAAGAGACACCCTGACTTGTGGTGACAACCTCACCCTGTGGTGCAGCTGCAGATGTGATCCCGACCACTGTGCTAACACCTCCAGTTGAAACGGACGTGAGTGAAATCTTCCGAACTGAAGTGCTTCGAAAGCCGCCACCATTGTGCCTAAAAGGCGAATGCACAAATGTACTGAGACTGTGCGTGGCTTGAGCACTAATTGCACCAGATGACGAATGCCCTGTACTTTCTGTTGTGGCAAGTAAACCCTTTGTTTTACTGTATCGAGAATCATCCCTAGGAATTGAAGTCGTTGACACGGAATTAGATGTGATTTCTTTAAACTGACTATCCAACCGTGCTGAACTAGTACATTGTACGTTAGCAAGGCATGTTGGAGAAGCAATTGTTGAGACGGAGCCTTTATGAGTAGATCGTCTAAATACGGAACAATTATTACCCCTAGGGACCTGAGATGAGCTGTCATCACGGACATTACCTTGGTGAATACCCGAGGCGCTGATGAGAGGCCAAACGGTAGAGCCTGAAATTGGTAATGGTCTCGCCTTATCGCAAACCTTAAAAAACTTTGGTGAGGTGGCCAAATCGGAATGTGCAAATACGCATCCTTGAGATCTAGTGCAATCATGAATTCCTGTGGCTCTAACCCTGCAATTACTGACCTGAGAGATTCCATCTTGAATCTGTGGTAAGTGACGTAATGATTGAGACCTTTTAGGTTCAATATTGGCCTGACTGAGCCATCTGGTTTTGGTACCAGAAACAGACTGGAATAATAACCCTGCCCCTGTTCCTGCACAGGGACTGGAATTATCACTGCAGCATTCAGCAGAGACTGAATGGCAACCTGCAGAACTGCTTTCTTGTCGTCCGACACAGGCAGTCCTGTCGTGAAAAATCTTCCTGTCGGAAGATAATCGAACTCTATTTTGTAACCCTCTAATACTAAATTGCGGATCCACCCATCTGTGGACGTCTGCAGCCACGCCCCCTGAAAGCTCTGAAGGCGTGCTCCCACAATTGGGGATCCGAGATGGGCTGGGAGCCCGTCATGCCACTGGTTTGTTAGTGGTCTTGGTGTCTTGACGACGTGCATTGGATTGTCGGGCACTACGTCCCCGACCTCTTCTGCCCGGCGTGACTGCTCCTGTGCCCTGCCCACGAAAGGGCTGAGTTCTAAAGGATTTGAACGCCGGACCAGAATATTTCCGTTTAGGTATAGTTGTAGGCGAAGGAAGAAAAACAGACTTCCCTCCAGTAGCCTCAGAAATCCATTTGTCCAATTCAGGACCAAAAAGTTTCTCGCCATCATAAGGCAATGCCTCTATACCTTTTTTAACCTCCGTCTCCGCCTGCCACGAACGCAGCCAAAGTGCTCGTCGTACTATGACTAGCGATGAGGACAGGCGAGAAGTAAGCTGACAGACGTCAGTAGAAGCTGTACATAAATATTCAGCAGCTTCCCAGATTTGATCTGCGAGAAGTATAAGATGATCATCTTGCAGAGCCGACTTGAGCTCTTTTATCCATACCATTAAAGCTTTAGTAACCCAAATGCCAACCAACCCAGGTCTTAACAGCACTCCAGTTGCTGTATACATGGACCTTAGCATAGCCTCTATTTTACGATCTGCAGGGTCTTTAAGTGTAGTAGCAGTTGGTACTGGTATGGTTAACTTCCTCGTAAGTTTAGATACGGATGAATCCACCAATGGTGGGTTCTCCCATGTAGCTGTCATGGCCTCTGGAAACGGGTAACTCGATTTAAATCTACGAGGAATAGAAAACCGTTTGTCCGGATTTTTCCGTGACTCCAGTAACATTTTATTAAGAGATTCCGAGATAGGGAAACACATCGGAGATCTCTGTCGTTTAGTAAAGACTACTTCATCATTCGTCAGTGGCTCCTCAGTTTCTGTAAACTCCAGCGACTGACGAACTGCTCTGATGAGATTGTCAATACCTGGGCTGTCAAAGTCGTCACCTTCTGACTGTTGTTCTATTTCGCCCTCCTCATACTCCTGTTCAGTGAGATCTAGTATCCCAGAGACAGGAAAATTAGTAGGAAAAGGAAACTTATCTTTTCCACTCAAGGTGGACTTATGACCAGCTTGAGATTCTCCAGGTAACTCAAATGGTCTCATTTTAAACTCAGATCTTGCCGCCTCTCTTTCTTCACGAGAGGCGGCCAGCTCTGATTGTAAACCAACTAATACATCTGCAAGTAAAGCCCACGGAGGGTCCTGAGATGCTGGCTTTACTTCTGGAATGGAAATCGTATTTATGGCTGTATTAACAACACATGCTGTACATGTGGTGGATCCATCAGGCAACACACTCTTACAGACATGACATGACAAATGTTTCTTAGATTTTGCTGGTGTCTTACTCATTATGACAGACAATACAAACTCCACACAGACAGACTGCACGACTCAGTAATAACACCAAAGTTCCTGGTATATATCTTAGGCAAGTGCAGTGCCTGCTAATACGAAAACTGACCCCAAAATTCCCCTAGTACCACTCTTAGCTGAGATGTAAAATAGGAAACCTGGAACAGACAGGAGAACATTAAACATACTAAGCACCAAGTTTTTTTTTTTTTTTTTTCCTTAAAACTTAACACTGCCCAATACTGTTAAAGTCTCCCCCCCACTCCCACGACCTCCGTGTACAGCACCGGGTCTGGGCCTGTGGAAGTTTTTGCAAAGGGCCGTGTGAGCGGCCTGTCCTGTAGGCCCCGGACAACGGAACTCCTCGGCTGCTGCGGGCGGATGGCGGAAGCAGAGAGCGTGCTGCATAGAGCCGTGGAGCGGCCTATGCACACGTGCTCCCGCCCGCCACACACAGCATGGCGGCGTGTCTGTGTAGCCAAGCAGCGCTGCTGCTGCGCAGGGAGCAGCGGTCTCCTAGGATGCTGGGGGCCGGAGAGTGAGAGCGCGCCCCGGGCAGCGGTGAGTACCAAACAATCCCCCACAGTGGAGCGGCAGCAAGCGCTGACCGCCCCAACCCAACATACCTGGACCGTGACAGAAGTCTATGACGGGGCTTTCATCCAAGCTCCGTCCAGCTTTCCTGCAGGCAGCCTGCAAGTGGAGTGAGGGAGCTCTTTACAGAGAGGTCCGACACTCACGGCTACTCAGCCGCTTCCACTGTCCCTGACCCACGCCTGTTAGAAGGGGGGAAAGGACGTGGAAATTGACGAAAAAAAAAACTTAGAAAAAAAATTCCAATACTTTGTGGACGAGCTCCACTATGCCTTCTAACTGTGTCGAGCACAGAAAAAACACTGAAGTGCTGCAGGATATGGAGGGGAGGAGTAGTCTCAAAATTAATTTATTCAGTGCCTTCTTCCGGTGGAAGCCGTCCATATCCCCAAGAGTACTCCAGTGACCCCTAGTGGATGAAAAAGAAAGGTAGATAACGGACTCTATCAATTGGGGGTTCATAGTCCGGTCCACCTCATGTCCGCAGTCAGGCGGAAAAAAAAAACGCAGACTTTATCGATCACCAAAGGGCGGGTAGGTAGTATCTTGTAGTGCTGATCAGATGACAGTCTGCGTCTGATTCTCTTGGTTTGTAGGGATGCTGGTGGAATCCGAAGAAGGTAGGAACATTAAGCTATTGTCTTTTTAAATCTGGTTTTAATTTCTATTTGGTGCCAACTGCACACGCAGATTGGATTGCTTGTCTGTTTAAATAGGTTTAAAAGTATTTTTGGTCGCTCTGCATGGCTTGATAGTTTTATTTTTTAGCTCAGGCCTAGAATAACTTTAGGGGCTGGCATGATGATTTTCTTTGTGACAAGGGAGGCCGCATGGTCTGTCCTCCATTTTGTGTAAACCTCATGGATGTGGAAGGGGGAGGAGCAGCGGCCATTTTGGAAAGGTCAAAAAAAATTTTCTGAATGGCTGATTTTCAGTTGACTCGGGAAATAATCAGCCATCCATTGTCAAAAAGAAATCATCATTTAATGAGTTTTTAATGCATTTATTTAATCCATATCATAGTCAATCATAAGTGGTTCAGATAGAGTTTAATATAAGTTAATAGTAAAATGAATATTTGATTTAGGAAATACACAAATAAAACAAAGTTGTGTTTTTTTTTTTTTTTTCTCTTTCTCCCTTCAAGAGCCTGTTTAACTCTGCTACTTGTGAGATGGGCCATTGAAATGCAAATGAACCTGTGTAACTGGGTTTTGTTTTGTTTTTCTCCCAGCAGTGAAAGAAATCGCCTTCACAGATAGTTAAAAAGCACATTCATATGCAAATTAGAAGCACTGAATAGGGTCTCATAGATGTAATAGTGATTAGTACATTTATGTAATATCTATATGTGAGTGCTTACATCAATGTATGTTATTAGATTAATTTAGAATTGCATTTTTCATTTGTGTAATTTTCACATCTCACTCTCCTGTTTGCCATTTATCATTGATAACGTGCTAAGAAAGATTTGTTGCTATTGGTAGTTAAAAGTAAAATTAATACGTAAGGGAGTAATTTGTAAAACACGCACACGGTTTTGCCTAAGATACAAGGGAGACCTGTGTGGTGCTTGGTAGATGATTACAGTTAAAGATCATTTACATTGATATAAACGTGTTACTTGTGTTACTGTGGACGTGTCTGGCCTGTGTACACGTGTCCCTAGCAAAGGGCGGGACTAGCGTACGCAAGGGCCGACGCACGTAGCGTATATTACGCAACGGAGCGTGTGGGTACGCCCATGTAATACAAATCACACGATAGTATTGTTTTAGTAGGCGATACGGAAGCAACGCGATAATAGCGCAAGTCAATCTCAGTGTCCTAAATATTAGCGTAAATAATCCTTCTCTAGTTGTAACTCCTTTCGGGACTAGACTGCGATACTGAATGAAAGGAATTTCTGCGCAGAAACGAAAGTAAAGAGTATATGAGGTGAAAGAGTGTGTATACATATATATAAGTTTCTCATTTTTGGGTGGAACCACAGGAAATCGAGTTCTCGTGAGGTACATACGTGAAAGTGACGGCACGGTGGCTTGGGAGGCATCCCTTGTTAAACATATTAAAATAAGAGCATTATGCTGCATTCAGACTGCAAATGCCGGATCCTACCCGGTAAGACAAACGTGTACTTACCGGGTGGGATCCGGCATTTGCACTCCGCTGCTGGCTTTCCGACCCGGCAATATACCGGGTCGGTTGCCATAACAACGGAGCGCGCAGCAGCAGCAGGGGCGGGGGTGGAGGCGGCGTCGGGAGATGAGCTCATCTCCAGCGCCGCCTCTCCCTATCTTGTGAATGGGAACCGTGTCGCATCGACACGGCTCCCATTCACACCGCACCTGACCCGGTAATCAACCCGGGTAAAACCCTTCTTTTTTACCGGGTTGATTTACCGGGTCAGGCGACCCGCTAAATCGGCCAGTGTGCTTTCACATCGCACACTGACCCGGTTCGCCACGGCAATATGCCGTGTCGGTACCGGGTTATTTGTGCGATGTGAAAGGGGTATTAGAGTATAGCAGAACAGGAGGTCTACTGTAGCACAGACCAGGAGGTCACGGACCAGGAGGTCCAGAGACAGACCAGGAGGTCTAGGTACAGCAGACTAGGAAGTCCGCTATAGATAGAGTCAAGAAACACAACACCAGGAGGGTTGGTGCGGTACCCATATAGGCCATTAAGCTCTGGCTGAAGGAATTCGCAGCCACAAATATCGATTCCACTGGTCGTTCCGCACGTAAGATTAGTTGCTTATGTGCAGAACGATTGTACCGCATGTAATTGTGTGCATTAGTTAGTAACTTGACCCAGTACCATTTGCGTACGCTAGAGGGGTCATAAACGCTATTTGTACATTCTAACGTGATTTGTGTAATTTTTTTTATTTTAAGGGCGGTTCGCTGGTCACTCAGGAATTCTCCAGCAACTGATGTTTACTGGGAAGGGTTAAGTGCTCTTCGGATCACACCCACACGTTCCAGTAAATAGAGGTTCCGGTCGCAGGGGCCCTAGGTTGAGTACGCCAGCGCTAAGGCAGTGTGTGGGCGTATTGGTCGACGTGGGCGAGTGAGTGGAGGTACTCGGTAAACTTTCACCGTCAGCCTACCCAGGACATCTTGGTTTTTGTAAGGGTTCGCTGAAGACCCTGATTTGAAGGTCAGAGGTAGCGAAAGCAACACCTGCAAAGATGGGGGCCAGTTGTTCAGGTACGGGGCGATCAACCCTGGTCCAGGTTGATTTAGTAAACCGGCCCATAAGGTCGGCAAGGTATATAACGTGTGATACAGACCAGGAGGTCCAAGATGAATCACATACAAAGGTTTTCAATGAATGGGAAAGAATGACTGTGCATGACGGGGAAAAGTTCACACGGGTAGGCAGTTTTAGCCCCGAGGTGTTACAAAATCTAAGGAGAAGGATATGTCTCATTAAAATCTGCAAAGAGACGGATCAAACATTATGATTATTTACAGTTATGGCAACGGGAAAGTGAAATACAAGGAGGATTAGCTTACACAGCTGACTCTCACTTTGGTAAGAAAAATATGGCAACAAGAGAGAAAGTGGTTACAGAGAATGGCACACTGGGGTATGATAAACATGCACTTAGTAACTGTATAGATGATAAGAATAATTGTAACGAATGTAACAATGATAAAAGTAAAACTGTTAAATGTACAACTGTTAACCCGTGCAAGTTGCACTCCATGTTAATCTTCCCTCAGGATTACAAGCAAGAAAGTGAGCCCAGCACGAGGTCGGCACCATTTCCAGCAGCCATCATACAAGACATCCAGGTGGACGTGACCAAATCGGTAAAGGCAGTAGTCAAACCCCCTTGCGGAGGGTCAGGTGAGGTCGTGTCCACAGGTACGTACAGTGTTATATATCACGCACAAACAAATGTATCTCATATTGTAGAACCAACACAAGATGATGTTATAATTGAATGGAACATCAAAAGACACCTGGAGTCACAGGGCAGTAAGCAAATGACAATCAGTAGACAAGCCCTGACAACGAAGCCACACCAGCTTAAGCCCCAAACCCCTGTGAGAAATTCAAATGTGATAGTCTGTTATCATTGTCACAAAGAGGGACATTTTGCAAGAGATTGTAGATCAAGAAATATACAAAAGTCAAATCAACCCCCTAGACAACGATATGACCATGATATCCAAAGAAACAAGGAAGCACAGGGAGGTAAGAAGCCTCAGATCCCTGTGGGTAAGTCAAAGGTGATAAGATGTTATAATTGCCAGAAGGAAGGTCATTTTGCACGTAGTTGTAGGTTTAAAGATCCACAGAAGGTATATCAACCCCCTAGACAAAAAAAATACGAGCAGAGTTATGACACACAAAATTGTAATAAGGGATCATATAGGAAGAAGTTTGGGCCGCACCTGTAATATGCAGTCAGGAAAGGTGATCATTAGGACTGATAGTAAGCCTGAGGTTACAGTCAATGAAATTGGGAGGTCATTCCTTGAAGACACAGGGACGGCCGGGTAAACTTTGTAATTTATCTGTAAATGTTTCTTTTTCCCCATCTCTGACGTTCATCGGCAGAACTCAAACATCACATAGCTACTTGGTCTTTGCAGAAGTCTACCTAACCCCAGTGTGACCGACGGACATCGGTGTGTCCTGGCCAGGCACAAAAGGGTGAAGTGTGGAAATACTGGTGGGGTAGACTGCGCAAAGATACCAATGGATGTGTTGGTGTGACAGCCTGATGGTGAACGGAAGATCTGACAATGTTTTTTTTGTTTGTTGTTTTATGTAACATATATATGAATTGTTCTCTCTCTCGTTTGTTTTTTTTCCTCTTCTCTCTCATGTTCTCATGCTTTACAGATGGTATGTCACACATCAGTTAGACAAATGGTAATGCAAGATTTTTGCTCCTTACAGAAAGATCGCAGATTTGGAAGGAATATTGTATCACCAGAATGTTCGTTTGGAAGACTGAGAGACAGCACCTTTGAGATGACAACAGAGCAAGAAGAACAACAAGACTAGAGGACAAAAGCAACGTAACATTTTTCTTTCCCCTCAAATTATTTTTTTTGTACCCCCATTACAAATTTCTCTTTCTACTCCTCTAAGATGGACTTGCCCCAAGAGACTGTGATCCGGATTTTCCTGTTGACCCTGTTGTTGACCAGAGCAGTCTGTTTCGGTGAGAGTACCATGGAGGTCGAGAAAGGATCTGGAATGGGTTCTGATGACCAGAATGAAGGCGTAAAATTCCAAGAGCAGCACAATCACCGAGTAAAGGCGAGTATCAGAAAACGATCTGATAGCATTGACAATAGAAGGAATTGTGAAGGATTGTTAGCTGAAGAGAACTGCATCTGTAGGCATTGTGACAATATAGTTGAGGATGGGTGTATCAAGAAATGTCAGTCCAGTTTTAATATCCACATGGACCGGCATCCATTGAGTGACTATCACTCCTTAGTGGGTAAAGTGTTAAACCAGACAGACTGTTGGGTATGCTCTCAAGTACCTCAAGGTCACAGCAAATCAGGGCTAGTACCATTCCCTTTAACTATAGGAGAGGTACTTGAGTTAAGTGGTGGGAGGCCGGTGGACAAGAGGTTTAATATCTCTAGTCCTCCTAGTTTGAAGCTCCACCAATATCATGTGGATAGGTCCTTAGTATGCTTTAACATTTCCAATCCCCGAAAGCCGGGAAATTGGGAAGTGTCATGGAGTAATCAAACCATGACATTCTCACATAGAGCCGACAGAATGCCCATAGACACAGAACCTATACGCCAGATAGCCGACAATGGAAGATTTTTCCGGTATAGGTACACTTTAGGAAGTAGGACCATGCGAGTTGGAGAAGTATCACCAGGATACTGTGCACATATCGTACAACCTGATACGTGTACTAGACAGATGGGAGAGTTAGGGTTAGGAGATTTCACATGGAAAATTTGTAACATGGTAATGTCATACTCTGTCCCATATGTTCTCCCCGATGATGCATAAGTGGCTTGCCCCAAACTCAGAGGGATTGTGTTACATTGGAAAAGTACTGCCTGAAGTAATGACTGTATCCCATACCAAAATGAAAAGACATTCACCGCGGTGCCCAAGCTCCTTATACTCACACTCATTACGAGCACGTCGTTAAACGGCACCTGATAGAGAGAACAGAGCATCCGGCCTCTGACCTGATCCATGAATCCACCGGGATTCAAGTCCTACTCGCGTTAGATATCACTCGTACCGCCAGAGAAGTGATAAATTATAGATATATATCTGCGCTAGCGAACTTGTTAGACAATATCACCGAAATGTATGACGACACGTTCAGGTACACTGGGAGAGAGCTACAAGCCTACAAAACAGAGCTGGTTCAGCATAGGATGATTCTCAATTATCTCACAGCAGTGACAGGCGGGTATTGTGTTACCCTAGCAACTCAGTATGGTGTAAAGTGCTGCACGTATATTACAAACAGCACTGAGGACCCGGCCGAGGTCATAGACCAAAAGATGGATGACATTTTGCAATTGAAGTGGGAGTTCCGAAGGAGACAAAATCTCACTCTCGTTGCTGTGGGTAATGAGCTGACCAGTTGGGTGTCATGGTTGAACCCACGAAATTGGTTCTCTGGTTTAGGAGAATGGACCCAAGGTATTATAATGGACGTAGGGAAATTTCTCTTGTGTATTCTGGGAGTCGTCATATTGGTTGGCCTGATATTTAGATGCGTTCGGATTTTAACGAAGTGTAAAGGTAATACCAGAGTGATGAGTCTGAGGAGCGAGGACACTGTAATAACAACAACTAATTTGATTTATGACCCAACGATAGAGACAATGCTGTGATGAAAATGTGATTCCACGGTCCGTTTCTTTCACCCGTTTCTCCTTTGTTTTCCTCCAAGGTACAAAGACATCCGCTTGGAAGAAGAATTTGACAACCTCTTTTATACAGACCATTGATGAACTATGTCACAGACCCCCCCCCCCCAATATCCCTAGTGACTTTAAATTTTTACGAAAGCCCAAATACTTTAGAGACTGTCATTTTATGGACAATGGAAAAAGCTTTTGTCGCCATTTATAGCAAAAGCATCGAGAGACATCAGACAACATGTACATCAAGACAAGACACCAGACAAGACCTCAATCGGCGAATGCATACTAAACTCACATAGTTTATGACTGCATTTATAACAATTGCTTCTTATCCTCATTTCTACAACCTTCAGGTAATGACACACATAGTCGACAGGGAATATAGACACATATATCAGCATTCACATGTTCCCCCCATTCATGTATCATCAACTAAATGTGCTCCCCCATTTGTTGCAACCAAAAGCCAAAAAGAGCTCGGTAAAGTTTGACAGCCCATCCACAGACCCTTAATACGGGATAAGAAGGATTCAAATGTATACTTCGCAATACCTCGAAGCTTGATTTAAAACAAGTACGGCACGATGATACATGACCCCTCAGACATGGATTTCATACACACATGCTTTTACTATCTCACTAGGTCATACCTTTCCCACCTTCTCCTCTCCTCCCTTTACCCAATCATAAAAAGGTATTCCATGATGACATATATTTTTCTGTTTGAATTGTTTAGGAAGTGGCAGTTATTGGTGACTGCCAAAGGGTGGACTGTCAAAGTCGAAAAATATAGCGACCTATGATGCCTTGTATTAACCCCATGCGCTTGCCCGCTGCACGTGCACATTCTCTCCCGTGCGTGCGCATATTCGCAGTTGCGTGACGGCGCCTCCACGGTCGTGCGCTCAGGCGCGTGGTATGTGCATTTACGGTAGAGTTTGTGTGCGTCTGGTGGGCGACTCGATCGTTACATAGTTAATCCGAATAGTATGTTTTATAGGTAATGGTCCCCTTAATAATAACTGTAAGTTTGTTTAGTATAACTGGTTCATGAACAAAGGAATTCCTCTTTGCATAATACGAAGGGTCAGACAGGGTTTGAGCGGTGGTATTTGGTACCTAACCGAAGAGTATTTTATTAGAAACAATCCGGTGCTGCTTAGGTAGAGATTAATCGCTCCTGCGTATAGTTATGTCTATAAGTAGTTTCTGGACATTTACTGTATTTGCGGTTCATTATCCATGTGGTGGGAATCCTGAGATTCCCTCCCACCTGAGCAGTCTGGAATAGTCACAGCCCACCTGTTCAAACAAACCTATGACCTTTTGTTGTAATGTGAAGACAGATTCCTGTGTCCAATGAACAATGAGATTGAAGGGCCCTTTGTAGTGTACTGTATGCAGTGTATATAAGGCAGCCAGTCTGGGCCAGTTCAGTCTACTCTCCACAAAAGGTTTTCATCACTGACTAACTATGGAGCTGGTGACCAGGACTGCGCAGCGATCATTCCCCAGTGTGTAAGTTTTTCTCTGTAACCAACTTGTTCTCTGTTTGTATTTGCCATACTCTCTCTGTTATTGTTAAACTGTTGTATATTGTATATGTGTAGTTATCATGTTTAGGTATTGATGTTAGTCTGTAGTGTATAAGATGTTAACTGTATTTTCCCTTTTTACATAACTAAATCTCGTTAGTAAAGGTTTTGGAACCATAGCAAGGTATTGTGTGTTTATTACATTACTGAGAGTATTCGGAGCGTCTCAATCGCCCAAGCAGCTTTTACATTAACAAGGTTAAAAGGTCTATAAGCAGTACATTATTACAGTGTTACAGTACCAAGGTATACAGTGTGAACATATTCTGTGTTTAAAGTTTATAAAGGTTACTGTCTGTGTGTACGCTCGCTGTGTGTATTCCATACACCCAGCGCAGTGTGTGTACGTTACTTGCGTACCACGTGTGAGGTCTTCATACGCAAATAGCGTACGGAGTGCGTAGCACGTGCACAAGGTTTAGCGGCCATTACGGCTACAAGGTATTAGTATATAGCTAATGTTAAAAGGTAGATAACGGACTCTATCAATGGCTAACCGGGACACCAGCTTAGTACTCACCACTCTTCTATCTTCTGGCTCTGTTAGGGGTGGCGGCGTGCTGCGGGAATGTACGCTCGCCGTGGTGGGGCTTGCGAATAGTTCCCTATTAGGAGCTAATGTCCTGTCAGCGGGGAACGGGAACATTAACCCTTCAAGAGGTTGCGCCGCACCCCTAAGACCCATGAAGCAGCCAGCAGGCTGGTGCCATACATTTCTGCCTGAAAATAACAAACAGATAAAAATAAATGCAGGAAACTCTTCAGGAGCTTCCAGCGACATGACCGGCTCCTACTGGCACATTTTCTAAACAGTTAGGAGCTGATTGGCTGGTGCGTTATCACCTTGCACTTATCACTGCTTTATCACTTCTCCAGGCTGAATACATCTGACCCCCAGTCACATAGTGCTTCGACTAAGATTCATTCTTTCTCTCGCAACGGGGGGGATGTTTACCATTTTAGGAAATACTGTAAAAAAACATCACATGAACAACTGGGTAATCAAGCCACACGTGGTGTAATAACAGAGGTGATGTCAGTAATAACGTTAAGTAGTCAAGTAAATAGCAATAGCAGGACAATCAATATGCAAAACATATACAAACGAAATGTAAAAGCATATGAGAAGCACTAAAATAAAGAGAGATGTAGAGAATGGAAACAAGAGGGCAGGGGAGGAGGTAGCCCTGCTGGGAGGGTGTCTCAGAGCAAGTAGGGTACAGTTGTAGTATGAAAGAGAAACTCACTAATATAGATAGGTGATTACAATAGAAGGTCTGATAGTCCACAAGCTATAGAGGAATGAGAGGCGGGATTTTGAAACTGGTACCAAAGAGCCCAAACCTGTAGGACTTTGGGAGATCTATTATTAAGATAGGCAGTAATTATTTCCAAACCAGCTCGATGCCAAATTTTATCAATAGTAGAGAGAAGGAGCTTCAGTGTGTTTCCAGTGTGATGCAACTAAGCATCTGGCAGCATTAAAAATTTGAAGCACTAGATTGTTGGAAACAGTATGCAAATTTGTGATTGTTTGTCCAAAAAGTAAAGACCGGGGATCTTTATTATTAGGGACACTCACTACCTTGCTAATCAGATCTGTAATCCTGTCCTAGTAAAGCGCTATCTTGGGGCAGGAACATCACACATGGAAAAAGGAACACAGATCGCCACAACATCTATAATAACAATATGAGATGAACTAAAACATTTTTTTTTCAGCATAGTGGGGACCAGAAACCACCTATAGTATATCTTATAGGCATACTCCTACACCAACGTCGAAATAGACATTATGGAAACCCGTTCTCGGATGACAGACCAGAACTCCTCATCAGGGGGACGGCCCAAGTCCACCTCCAACTTGAGTTCAAACTGTGGATCAGGAAGTCACCCAGAAGATAAGAGGAGGGCAAGCTCCTAGCTCATCTAACACGCCAATTGTGGCAAACGCCACTTGTTTGCCGTGATCAGCGTGCCTGTAGATAAATGAGTGCACTGCGTACACTCCCGTGATCCATAGGATTGCATGGGTGCACACACGAATGGGTTGCAGCCAGGCGTGAATAGTTGCAATAGTGGCAAATTTTCAATCGCAACCTATTCATGTGTAGGATGAAGGAGAACACACCTGTATCATTCCCTTAAGGCCCCCATACAGATGTAGCCACGCTCATCGTGGTTACATCTAGGTACATTGAGGCCTCATTTGCTGCGACTGAGTGCACATCTAAGACATGTGCACGTCTAAGACATGTGCGCATCTAAGACATGAATGCATCTTAGACGTGCATGCAAGAGACACAGGCCAGCACGGCTATGAGGAGATTATATGACCCTGCTGGAAATGCTGATCTCCCGATAAGATTGGCAGCCATCGATGATCCTCGATCAATCGGGGAATCACGGAAAGTAACCATGTTAAAAATGGCCAATTTGCTGATGCTGACCATTTCCAATCAGGATCAGGGAATTGGGATTTTAAAAAATGTTTAAAATTTCTGATCTGATGCAACTGTCTAGGGATCGGGCCATTACCCCAATCCTTTGATGATGTATGGTGGTCTTAAGTCAGGGATCTCTAGTAGCACAGGGATTCAAGGGAAGACAGAATGTGGAGGGATGCAGAGCACTCCAGGGAGGCAACAAAATATCTCAGCTGAAACTATATAAATGGGTTCACTTCTGGGAAGTCATATTTTGATTGAATATTGGGCAATGACATACATATGCCATCAATAAAAAGTCTAATTCAAAGCGTATGACCCAACAGAGCTAAGGTGGAGAAAGAGTAACGGATTGGCCAGGGGGAAATATAGGATTATTCCACAGAGGAGTAAGAGTGGAGGGAAATAAGAAAAAGTTGTAGTAGCGGGTACAGTAATCACAAATCTGACAAGTGAAGCCAAGTACTGGGTGCAAGTTAAGTAAGGGAGGCCTACTCTTGGGAGAAATTAGTAGCAGAGAAGCGATGTGGCTCAGGCCTGCTTCCAGTGCAAGCCGTTTAGAGGTAAGATTTTTATAATTTTTTCTCTAATAAATAAAGTACTTTCCACATTATCATATTACCAGGAATTGTTAGCAAATTTTAGAAATAGTCTTATTGACCCCAGACCCACAGGATTTTGTATATGTGTGGCACTGGTAAATTACATGGTTGGTCATGAACCATTTACTCACATGATGAGGAACTCTATTTCCAAATATTATAAAATCTTGTTAGCTGGACGTTACACCTTCAGCTGCAGACCCTGTCTGGTGATGCTGGCCAAACTTCTCTTTAAAGGTTTTCTAACAGGCGACACATTGGCCCTCATTCCGAGTTGTTCGCTCGTTGCCGATTTTCTCTATTTTGCGATTAGTCGCTTACTGCGCATGCGCAATGTTCGCAGAGCGCATGCGCTTAGTTATTTTACTCAACAGTTAGGTATTTTACTCACGGCATTACGAGGAATTTTCTTCGTTCTGGTGATCGGAGTGTGATAGGCAGGAAGTGGGTGTTTCTGGGCGGAAACTGACCGTTTTATGGGTGTGTGTGAAAAAACGCTGACGTTTCTGGGAAAAACGCGGGAGTGGCTGGAGAAACGGGGGAGTGTCTGGGCGAACGCTGGGTGTGTTTGTGACGTCAAACCAGGAACGAAACTGACTGAACTGATCGCAGTGGCAGAGTAAGTCCCGAGCTACTCAGAAACTGCAAAGAAATTTATATTCGCAATTTTGAGAATCTTTCGTTCGCAATTCTGCTAAGCTAAGATTCACTCCCAGTAGACGGCGGCTTAGCGTGTGCAATGCTGCTAAAAGCAGCTTGCGAGCGAACAACTCGGAATGAGGGCCATTGTTCCTTTTTGTTCCCCCTCCCACCCTCTGCCAGTTCCTCCCAACATGACTGTCACGGGCAATGTGGTGCTTCTTTTCCCGACCACTTATGTTGATTCTTCTCACTTTTGTGTATGAAGAGAACGACTCATTTAGCTGTGACCAACTTTATTACTTTGTACATGTACTCTCAGTGCCTCTGATATGTTTTCTTTTATAACGACTTTTTGTTTTGAAAATGTTAATAAATTAATGTTTTCTAGTATGCCTAGCAGGGACACACCAAGAGAGGGAAATGCCTGTGTGCAGCCTCTGTTTGGCCCCCCCTCTCTCACTGATGTTTTCTGCAGAAGATTCCTGGCAGGTACTAGGAGTCTACTGTGCAGACACCAATTGCTGTGGTGCCCATGCGCACAACTCCAGAATACGGCACCTAATTCATGTTTCTGGCAATTTCTGTGATCAAGATCTCTGGAAACATAACGCTAGCGCTATTTCTGGTGATACCTGTGGCGCCAATAGGAGAGAGAGGTAAGTATTTTGAATGGGTGCAGGGTGTGTAGTATGTGCCCACTTGAACCCAGAAGCCTGTGTGTACTGACCACCCTTCAACCATTATAGATATGGCCATGGTCCTAGATCTCCAGGGAGTAGCTCAAACGGACTTGTAGCAATAAATATGGAATATATTTATATCAATATCAATTGCTATCTCTATTGGTGACATTGCAAATGGTATTAAAGGAAAAGTATGCCTTTATGCAGATGACACAAAGGTATGCAGCAGAGTAGACACACCAGGAGGGGTAAAACAAATGATTGAGGATCTAGGTAGACAAGAGGATTGGTCAAGAATGGGGCAACTTCAGTTTAATGCCATCATGCACTTGGGTCTCAAAAATCTAAAGGTTAAATATATCGTATTAATGGCACTATAATGAAAACTACTGAGGAGGAAAGGGATCTAGGTGTCACTATTTCAGGGGACATAAAGGCAGGTAAGCAATGTAACAAAGCAACGAGGAAGGCAAGTCAGGTGCTTGGTTGCATAGGGAGAGGAATCAGCAGAAAGAAAGAAGAAATAATGCCATGGTATAGGTCATTGGTACAGAATCATCTCGAATACTGTGTTCAGATCTGTAGGCCATATCTCCAGAAAGATATTAATACATTAGAGACTGTACAAAGATGGGCAACTAAAATGGTGCATGGCCTACACCACAAAAATTATGGAAAGATTAAAAGATGTTAATATGTATAGTCTGGAGCATAGAAGGGAAAGTGGGGACATGATATAGAGTTTTTTTTAAATACAGATGTATCTCTTTATTTGTTAGCTCCATGTTGTGGCGTGGCATAAGCACGCTCGCACTGGCTCATATCAAAGAGAGGACACGTGGGTTTTAACAAGGTACAGGAGGGAAACTTTTTTCAAAAGAAGACAAGTAATAGAACACGAGGACATGCACTGAGACTGGAGGGAGGTAGGTTCAGGGGAAACTTAAGGAAAATTACTTTACAAAGAGGGTAGTGTACAAGTGGAATAGCCACCCATCAGAGGTGGTAGAAGCTAAGACAGTAAAGCAATATAAACATGCTTTGGATAGGCATAAGGATATCCTTACAAAAAAAAAAAAGGATGAAATAGGTTTGAGGTAACAATATGATTAAAAAAGGGGCAGACTAGATGGGCCAAGTGGTTCTTATCTGCCATCAAATTCTGTGTTTCTTTATCTCACCTAATCACCTCATGGCATGCGTTGGCAAACTTAGGTTCAGAAGTCATAAAGGAAATTATGAAGCTTCCGATATTATATGAAACAGGGCACACTAATTAGTGAGCTTTCTGCACATAACCATAATAAATGACAATTAAGCATATTTTCAGACTGAATGAGCATGCTTAATGCAAATGTTTTTATTTGCCCCTTATATTGAACAGGTTTAAACACAATTAACACATTTGCTTATTCTTTGTCGGTAGTTAAGTGAATAAACAAAATCCAGTGCAAAGGTTTTTTTTATGTTTTCCTCACAGTGTTTATTTCAGTTTAATTAAGAAGGAAATAAAATGTGAGGTAAACAGATAATTAAGGTTACACTCTTCATTACTGATGCCTACACACAATTACCGATGCCAGCAGTGCTCACACAGTACCTCTGTAATCCAATTATACATATCACCAGTTGTCTTATTTTGGAGCACAGAAGTACATTATTTCCATTGGAAAATAGCAGCTTTTCATCTCATCTCTTACTTAAAGAGGTTTTTCACCTAAAACTATTTTTGAAGTGCATGGGAACAGTTATGAAAAAAATGTGTATTTATACATTTATTTATCGTCCTGACACCTGTGTTCACAAACTTTCATCTGATTTCATTTTACTACAGACTGCTAGCAATGGTTTAGGAATACAAATGATATCTCAGCAGACAGGATGCGGTCGCCAAGCATCGGGCACGGTGGCTAGCTTCGTTCACCACATGTTCTATTCCCACTTGGTTGGTGGCGTGGAACCCCCACCAAGTGGGAACTCCCAGTGTTTGTCGGGATTCCGGGCGTCAGTTTTTAACGGCTGTCGGGATTCCGTCATCGATCTCCTAAATGCCGAGATCCCGACAGCCGGTATATTGACTGCATCCCACGATTTCCAGATTCTGGGGTTACTAATAGGAACCCTGACCAAAACAATTACAAATCAGCTATGGAACATCCCAGCATGATGATCACTGCAGCCCTACATATGGCATTTTAAGCAAACAGAGAAGAGCAGAATTTGAAAACATATGGGGGAAATGGAAAGAGAATGATTGTGACCTCCAGATATTGTACACTTCACTCCTGGAATTAACTGGACAAATACACCTGGGAAGGGCTACACTGGTGACCATTTCCTCCATTTCTACTACAGATGTGTCCTCATACACCTATCCTTTTTGTACCATATAGTGTGAGACACCTGGCACAATTCCGGCGCTGCCAAAGTATTTCTTCATTTTGCTCTTCTATCCTCAATTTTGCTTAGTTCCCATTATAGTGAACTAGGTATTTAGGATTACTTTTTTGTCACAAAGGAATTCATATAAAGTCGCAGATAAAGCATAATAATTCATGGCGTGAGTCACTCGTGTCGGACCCTACAGTGTGCACTTTTCTTTTGTAATGTAACAGCCAGCAAGTTCTGAAGTTACTGAAAATGCACCAGAATAACTTGCTAAAGGGGGCTCCAGGTTGCCAGGTAGCTGCTAATAAGCAGTATGTCATCTAGCTCTGTATGTTTTTATAAGTGATAAGTAATTAAGTCTAACTAGCACTAGCGCTTCTGCCTAGACAGGTATTGCTTTGAAAAAAAAAAAGGAAAACAAAGATTGTGGGGGTCCCCCCCATTTTACCATTACTAGCACCATGCATTACCTGCCAGGGCTGGTGGTACTGTAGCAGGGTGGACACATGGAGTGTAGTCACCAGCAATGCACCCCAACTCACCCTCAGTGACAACCAGCATTAAGTTGGGTGATGGGTGTAGCTAAATCATTTATAATAAAATACAGATGTAATATTCTGCTTTACTGGTGCACCACAAGCCATCTACCACACTACAGGTTCTAATTACCCCTGTCATGCCGGCACTTGCAGAAACACAAGTGAAAGATTGCTCTAGCAATAAACATGGGACTTGCACACTGCTGTAAAAGTGTGGAATGATGCAGTACTTCTCCCATAGGAAGCCCAGAGATCACTTGCGGACACTGGGGGTGATTCCGAGTTGATCGCACGGTAGCAGTTTTCTGCAGCCATGCAATCAGATAGCCTATGGGGGAATGTATTTTAGCATAGCAAGTTTGCAATCGCTTGTGCAGGGGAGCTGTGCAAAAAAATGTTGTGCAGTTTCTGAGTAGCTCTGAACTTACTCAGCCACTGCGATCACTTCAGCCTGCCAGGTCCCAGAATTGACGTCAGACACGCGCCCTGCAAATGCCTGGACACGCTTGCGTTTTCCACGGCACTCCCAGAAAACGGTCAGTTGCCAAACAGAAATGCCTTCTTCCTGTCAATCTCCTTGCGATCGGTTGTGGATTCTTCGTTAAATTCATCGCACAGCAACGATCCGCTTTGTACCCGTACGACGCGCCTGTGCATATGCATGCGCCGTAGTGACCTGATCGCTGTGCTGTGAAAAACGGCAGCGTGCGGTCAACTCGGAATGACCCCCACTGTCATTGAAATTAAAGGGTGCTCTCTGAGCTAATCTACCTCAGCATACATCACAACCATATTATCCCTTAGTGCCTCACATAACACCTATAGCTGAACCATAAACTACTATAGAAACTAGCCATTGAAATATGATGGAAAAACACATTCCACACATCATAGTACAGCATTACATACATGTTGTTATCTATTTAAACACAGATTACAACTTTCATTCCCATCACATAATATTCTCCCCATTCATCTCACTGATCCAACATACTTCACTCTTAGGACTCCATTAGTCATTGTGTAAGACTTGTGGTCGGATAGGAAGGGATGAGAGAGTATAAAGTGTCATTCTGACTGAAATACTGTAGGGATGGCCATCGATTCCTACTGTCTCTGAAATATCGATATGCCCGTCAAAGCTATACTCTGCCCAGTATATGATGGGTAATATATCAGATGGATCGATTCTTTAATTTGACAGATTTCTTTATGTGCCATCCAGCTGCTTTTTCATGCCCACATCAGCTTCAGAGCTAGTGGATACTGTTATTGCACTTGTGCAGAACAATATATGATAGTTCAGGAATATTGTGTTCTCTTCTGATATTAAGGGGTCTATTCATGAAGCAGTGAAAAGAATTAAGAAAAGGACAAGTGGAGTGGAAGCCAATCAGCTTTGAAGGAAGCCTTTATAAAGTACATTCTATAAAATGTAAGAGAGATGCTGATTGGTTGCCATCGGCAACTTGTCCACTTGTCTGTTTATCCACTCTTTTCACTGCTTCGAATGGACCCCTATTTCTTCTTTCCCGATTCACACAAACCCATTCTGTATTGATTTGGACTATCTACTGTATGGTATCGGCGATTGGCTATCCCTAGACTGAAATGCCTTATGTGATATGTTTTATCACTTTGGTTCTGGGCGAGTGCAAGCCACAAGAAACTGTAGTCAAGTCTTCCCTGTGGCCAATGCTAACGCTATTCAAAAGGCCCAGATTTATCAAGCCTTGGAGAGTGATAAATTGCACAGTGATAAAGTACCAGCCAATCAGCTCCTAACTGCCATGTTACAAGTTGGGTTTGAAAAATGACAGTTAGGAGCTGATTGCTTGGTACTTTATCACCGTGCAATTTATTACTCTCCAAGGCTTGATAAATCTGGGCCTTAAAAGAGGTCTGACCAGCTTTCTATAGCAATGGTTACAACCACTCAGGGAAAGAAAGTGCTGTGTGTCCCTAAGTTCACTATTTACGATGGATAATTCCCATTTCTGTTCTATAGACTCGGTTGGTTATTTTGACTTACCCCCCATTACCGAAATAAATACTAATAATAATAGGTACTTTTTCAGGTGCGTAATCAGAACTTTGTGGGCCCCATAGCAACATGTTGAAGGGGCCCCTGTCCCAATGCTTCTTGACAAACACCTCTCCGCAGCAGTTATTAATGTTCTGCTCCATAACAGCGCCTAATTAATTTTCTGAACTATAGTAGTGCCCTAGTAAATATAATGCCCCATAGTCATGCCCTAGATTATTTTATGAGCCATTGTAGTTCCCTAGTTTACAAGATGTCGCATTGTGGGGCTATCAGCACACATTATGCCACACAGTATCCCCAATTCACATTATGGCATAGTGTCCCCAGTTCACATTATGCTACATTACAGCGTCCTCTATCCATACTGTGCCGCAATAATGTACCAGATCTTATTATGTAACATTATAGTGCCCTCCACAGTACAATGAGCAGACCAGATTAGGACACATTACAGTGCTCTCCAGTTCATATTGTGCCACATATTGCAGTGCCCCTTTATCATTATAACATCTACTACACACTCCTCTCATTGAAATAGGAATGCCACACAATTCATACCGGGCAATGGATCAAACTCAGGGCCTAATTCAGATCTGATCGCAGCAGCAAATATGATAGCTAATGGACAAAACAATGTGCACTGCAGGGGGGCAGATATAACATGTGCAGAGAGAGTTACATTTGGGTGGGTAATTAGCTTTATTTTTACACTACAATTTAGAATTCAGTTTGAACACACTCCACCCAAACCTAACTCTCTCTGTACATGTTATATATGCCCCCCCCCCCCCCCCCCCCCCCGCAGTGCACATTAGCTAACAAATTTGCTGCTGTGATCAGATCAGAATTAGGCCCCAATTGCTTAACTGGCAAACCTGAGAAATTGGTATGCAACTTTATAACCTGGGTCCAGTCATCCCCAAGCCTACCTTACATGCACTAAAGTTACGCCCATGGGTACATTTAACAATGCTGCTATTAAAAAAATAGAATATTCTATGTGCATAATGTCGTAGCTTTTTGCTGCAGCCAAAACAAAGCCCTAATACACATCAATTACCTGAAAGAACAGCGCTTCTCTAAATATTGTCAATTATATGCTTCAGCAGATACTTACTCTCGTAGACGATGGAACATCACCCACAGCTGCCTCATCACTATGGGCATCTCTGATAACAGGGGGGCGGGGGAAATAAGAGAGGTACATTATGTGCATTTTATTATTTGTATTCGCCATATAGACACCAGTAATCTGTCACACTAACTGCTAAATTGCTGGGACTGTGAGCGGCGGATCCCTCCCAGGTGCTTTTGCTGTAAGCTTGAATGAGGAGAAATTTGTTTTCTGACCAGCAGAGGTGAAACGCATTACTGTACATCTGCTTGAAAGCTGCTCATTTCTATATTTTTGCTTAGAGAATTGCTCTTCTCTTCCCCGAGGTGTCTGTTAATCCTGTTGATACAAGCATAATACTGCATAATGTAGAGTTATGGCCACCCAGACTGTTACATTTTGCAGAAGTAAATCTGGGCTAAATGCATTTTATTGTTTGTGTAGTTGGCTTCCTGTCTTTATATTTTATGTCAGGGGACGATGAGAAAACATATGTTATTGCTGCTGGACAATGTAGACCAATTTAAAAGTGACTTTATGTGCCTCGCTGAAGCAGAATTATATGAGCTAGAAACTTTGTTCTCATCCTGCAAAAACAACATAACATATTTAGCCCAGTTCTTTTAAGTATATCAGCATAACAGACTGTTAATATAGCCAACAGCATAAAACTCGTGGCTACCGTTAGATAATGTCAGTACAAGTTGCCGATTTAGAATTTTGCTACTCTGCTATTCCCTGGTGAAGGTTTCCAACAGTATGTGCTTGCCCTTCAGCATAACAGCCACAGAACAATGGTTATATAACAGAACAAGGGTACATTTTGTAAATAGATATCCTTGTCTAATGGGTTTAGTTAGTTACATGCATTCTCTAGCAGAACTGATCAAATCGTACGTTTAAGAAAATGTCCTTAAGTCTTCAAGGGGAGGGATTGCATGGAACTACTCCCCAATGCCACGTCATGTGCCCAATGCATTTAGTGGTGGCTGTTATGTGGTGCTAAAACTAATTAAACAAGTATGCCAAGATGATAGTTGGGTGTGTACTTAAAATGTAAGCGGTAAAAGCCTGCAAATATGTATCATCCTTTGTAGGCAACGTAGAAGAGAAGGAGGATGATGATAATAATAATTATAATAATCAGTTGTGGTTCCGGGGCCATTGACACTCAGTGCAGTCAAGAGTCAAAAAGTGGGCATGGCCTCATAGAAACCCCTGTTTGCATCAGTATGGGGTGTGGCCTCAAGGGAAGCCCCCACTTCCCCGGTTACAGCACTTTGGGGGCATGTCTGGCGTCCCCGTAGATTCTAGACTGCTCATGAAGACTCTGACTGTACTGCTGGCTCCTTCTCAGTGACAAGAGCAGAGTGCTGCAGGACAATGTTAAATTGCAGCACCCTTGCTCCTGCCAATGCAGAGGAGCCGGCATTTTGGTATCAGTCCCTAGAAGGGTGACAATCGGGTGCGTCCCGCATCCCCCTTGTGATCCCTCCCATAATAAACGTAATAACTAGCTGATGTGCCCGGAGTCCTATGGGCAAAAGGTTGCTGGGTGGAATCTGTTACCCCTTTTCAGCCACTTAGGTGTCGATACCCCGTAGTATCCCTGCTTAGTGGGTGGCTGCACATAACTGTGGCAGTTTCCAGACAACCCGGCAGGTCACATGTTCCAGGCTGACCAACTCACATTTTCAAAGAGCACAATGGTGATGCATTGGCTGGTGGACGTTTTGCTACATAACTCAGAAATGTGGCATCCAGTTACAATGCCAATATCATTCTGCACATCTATGGACCAAGAGCTTTCATTTGGAATATATTGTGCCTTGCTCAGGCAACGGCTTCATAGAAATAAGTCACATAAAAATCAGAGATATTAAAATACAGATATTATTATTATTGTTATTATCATCATCATCATCATCATCATCATCATCATTATCACCACTATTATTAATATATTGTTATTATACCACTCCCTCATCTGAGTCAAGACTGGTATCTATCTATCTATCTATCTATCTATCTATCTATCTATCTATCTATCTATCTATCTATCGCTTTTAACCAATCATGACAGGGTATTTTACACCTATGCTGCCACACCAAATATACTATGACTTAATAAAAAATAAATAAATCACCTTTTCTATCGTTTTATGTACCCAAGTGGAAGTTTATCAGCATATACAGAATATTATTTTAATATTATTATTATTATTATTATTATTATTATCATCATCATGATGATCATCATCATCCATAAGTGAAAAAAAAAAAAAAAAGGAAAATAGGATGTTTTACCCGTTTGCACTTAATTTGTTAATAAATAGACATGTATAGAAACAAGGGAATAGAGTTAGCTTTTCAAAGTGCAATGATTTAATTTCATGATGCAAGAGAAAAGGCCCAAGCTTGCTAGAAACAGTAAAAACCATGGAGGGAATCCAGTTACAATACCAGACACCCCAAGACAATAAAAGAATTTGCAAATCTGGAACTTCTTTAATAAATTTATATAATTCTTTGTATGTTTCTGTGGTGGAAAAGGCTCCCCTGCCAGTATCATCACGTTTGTGTTTTATTCATTATTTAACTAAAGAAAGACACCCAAAAGATGAACTCCTATGTACAGGGACACGCTCCTCTTTCTGACAGTATAAACACATGTAACAGTGAAGCACATTATTGTATTTCTTCACCTCACGATAGAACACTACCTCATATGCATGCTACACTTCTAATGGACGGTCCTTTTATGAGGGTTGCCACTTTAATCAGAAAATCTAGTCACTTCAAGCTGGAAAAGATAGTAGCTGACAAAAATGGTTGTTAAAAAACTAAATTTTCTACCCCACATACTATATGTAATACTTCAGTTTATATTTTGTATATACAAAATAGGCCAACATTTAGACATGCATCATGGTTTTTGGTCCTGCCCGAGAGTAGCAGTTGTTTGTAGGTACTGGATTTTAGAGAAAGGTATGCAAATTTCACTCTAGTAATCACTAACTTATTCCCACTGACATATTAACTTATATTCTTATCTATTTTACCATAGCTGTAATGTCATACTACTTTGAAATGTAGATACAAACTTCTTCTAAGTGAGAAACCCCCCTGTAACATCTATGTCTGTAGTTTGTATAACGTGTCCACCTTCCGTCATGTTTGTCATTGTGCTCCCTTTCTCTGATCCATACTGCACATTTTACTCCCCTTCCCCCCACAGTTGCCTACCCTCCCACTGCTCCCGTTTCAGCCATAAATCTCCTGCTGCCCGGGATTGTACTTCAAATCTCCCGGATTCTTAAGATTTTGCCTGGGGTGCCCCTAAGGAGTTTCTTTACAAGAAGAGTGAATTGCTGTAATCCCTGTGATTTGCTGTAGCTGTTCAGGAGTCTCTGCTGACAACTCTCATTATCCCCCCTTGTGGGAACCCCTGACAGAAGAAATCAGCACATGATCAGACAGTGCATGATTACACACAGCAGCACATGATCAGACAGTGTCTTCTTATCTGTGCTGGTGTGCACTTACCCATAGTGTCTGCTTCTGCTGGTAAGAATTTTTGTTAGTAATCTTTCTGTAATTAAACACATTTGTTTAGTTATTGATAGACAGTCAAAAGGTCGACAATTTAAAGGTTAAAACAGTCAAAAGGTCGACAAACAAAAGGTCGACAGGGTCAAGGGGTCGCATTTCAACAAATTGGGGTAAAAAATGTTTAAAAACATGAAACAACAACCACATTTTTTGTGTGTCAACCTTTTGACCCTGTCGGCCTTTTGACACTGTCGACCTTTTACTGTCTATCTTTCTAATGTCTATCTTCTGTATCACACCCGTTAATTAAAGTATCTGGTGACCGTAATGATTCGGCTAATACTAAAATGGTATGGAAAAGAGCACATCCAAAGAATATAGGTAGGATCCACAAGTTGCAGACAGTCTACTGTTCACAATAAAATAACATTTAATAAACCGAAATCAAACTTATATGCTTAGGAATGAATTCACACAAGGTCAAATTGATTTGGAATTTATTGTATAGGAATCACATTTATCATGTATATTGTGCTGAGTTAAAAGAAAAGAAATATCACAGTGAATAAATAGTTGCAAACAAGCAATGTTAGTATCATTACTTTCAAAACTTCACGAAACATATTGTTACTAATGTTATATAGAATTTAGCATTTAAGCATAGACACGTCTATATGTGGAGCTAGACACACCCTTTGCGCAGAGTATGATACACCTCCTCGGCGGCACACTTACACGCAGCAAAGCCTACTGTAATCTCCCTGATTCTAGTTTTCAAAAGTAGGCAAGTATGCTTCCCCATCTGCATCCTACATTATGCTGCTCTTTCCCCATCCATATCCCATTGTGTGCTCCATTTCCCTTATATACACCCCACATTGTGTTCCCCTTCTGCCATCCACATAGCACATTGTGTTGGAAGTAGAGCACTGCCCAAAATGTCCTTAGGGCAACAGCACTCTTCGAGCACCCATATTTACAGCCCTGTTAGCTGTGTTACTGACTAAACACTTTGCTTCTGGTATTCAGTACCAGAAAGATACATAAAACTGGAGACGGTTCATTGTGTTTTGAAGAAGAGAAAGAGAGTATATGATCATTTATTTATACAAGCGTTCCTACAAGGTATGCAGCTGCCGCGAATGAAAACATGACATGTACATTTTCTTTCTGTTGCTTGATGGATGTTTTTTGAGATTTCAAGAATGACCTAATGAATATACAGTATCTTTTCATTCCAATGCCACTTGTACTGTAAGAATTGCATAGTTCTACACTGAAATAGCATATAACCGGGCAGATAGAAATCTCCACAAAATACTGTTACGCATCACGGTCTTAGGTCCATAGAAATGATACACTGTTTGAACTTGCACATGCATTATCACTGCACCCATATTACTATATTGCTTACGCATACAAAATTAGGTAAAGTAATTTTGTCTTATGTACCAATAAATCCATGGGAGTATTAAGAGGAGACAAATGTAGCAGATAAGTACATTCTTTGACATATTTAAAAACTGGAATATATTTGGTCAGTTGCTAAGAATACAGACGTCACAGTTAGTGATATGTGTTGAACTATAATATCATTCATTTAAAGTTTGTGCCAGTTACTGTACTTTAACAATTGAGATGGTCGATGTGGCTTTCAGGTGAATGAAAACACTGCCTGCAAGTTGAGCCGGTGTACAACTCCCATTGCTTGAAAGTATCTGTGCTACTAGACCCGAGATATTGCCGGGATAACCCAGAATATGGCTCAGTGTGAAAGCTTTAACCCAGGTCCAGGGAAGGAACCGGGTTACAGGGCAGTGTGAACATGGAGACTTGGGTCCCATTGAAACCTTATGTAGATCCAGCTCACCTGTGCTTTGAGATGATGTCATCTCTAAGCTTCGGCAGAAGAGAATCCCCGGCAATATCCCAAGACCAGCCTGCAGTGTAAATGGGTCTCAGGCCGCTGTCATACGTCTTGAAACTCGTGTTCAGTTACTCGGCTGGACCCGGGATTGCGGTGTGAAAGTGGTATAACTAAACTGTGATCAGAATTATGCCATTAGCACTTATAATGAGTCTTTATTTAGTAGTCAGTGCTAGGTGATAGCTTTGTGAACCTGCACTCGTGCACACTCTGCAAACTTTGAATGAACATCGGCTTCTAATTTTCTGCCTTACTTCTTAACTACCATCCAGCCTACCCCATTACTGGATTACAGCATACTGACTTGACTTGATACTTGGTCTCAGCTTGCTTCTATCCTTCGCTGTATTACTATTGATGTGTATCAAGCAGTTTACTATACTCTGAATTATGCTCTTGCCTTTTACCCTGCCTGCTTCTATTGCATATTGTACTTGTGTATCAGACCATTCAATTTGTCATTGGATCTTGCATTGCCTAATCCTTGTCTGACGATTCCTGGACTGTTTGACTACAAATAGTTTGTGGCCTGATACTTCAAGAGAGGTGAGCAATGTGTTAAGAGATCTGTATCAGTGTGGTTGCTAACAAAAAACTGTCAAAACATAAGTGTCTTTGCCACAGGGGTCCAGTAAAAATACAGAGGGTAATGATACATAGTTGCCTATGACAACTGTGGGCAAAGCTTTGTGGGAAAAATTAGATGCCAATTATTCTACTCTTAAACCCGTATACACGGGGAGATGTGTGCTGAACAATCTAGCACAGACCGCACAGCACACATCTCTCCCCCCCCCCCGCTCAGCACTCAGCGCGATACGGAGGGCCGCTCATTTCACCCGGCAGTGAAATGAGCGATCTCACTAGATTTGGCATGCATGCATGCGAAATCTAGAGCCGGCGATAGTGACGCGTGGGACCGTGCATCGCTGTCGCCGGCACCCTACACACGGAGAGATCCATGCTTAATTTCTAAGCAATCTAGTCAGATTATCTAGTCATACTAATTACATACCCTAAAAAGTTTTCCCCACTCCCATGATATATGTGTAGACATTGGATTAACAGGGCAGTTCCCTGAGGAAGGGAAAACAAAACAACTGTTGGGACATGATGTGATACTACAACATTAGTTGTGTGGCTGCGGGTGGTTGGCTTGTCTGAGGGTGGGGGGAAGCTGCCCAGTAATGTGGTTGTTTGGGGAGGGGGGGGGCTATGTAATTTTTCATCCTGGCTTTTAAAGTTTATATGCACACAGTGGTTCACGGAGAATGACATACAGGTGCTGGGATAGCCAGGAAACAGCCCAGACCTGAACCCCATAGAACATTTGTAGTTCCGTTTGAAAAAACTGGTACATCTGAGGCGTCCATCCAATAAAAGAGAATTAATTGAGGCTATAATTGTCTCATGGCACCACATAATAAAGAAAGAAGAGCTCCAAACATTGGTTGGCTTAATGCCACGTCGCTGTGCTGCCGTCTTGAAAAATAAAGCATACCCAACGAAATACTGATAGGACAGTGACATCATAAGTACACAAGGATTTTCACCCTAAGTGTTGTTTTCACTGCATAACGTCCCTTGTAATGCAAATATTTGACCTATGTTTATTGTGTTGAATTCAGCATTACATTTCCTTTCATTTGATATATGCATCATTGCACTGTGAAGTATAACAGTTTTTATAAGCATTCGAAGTTGAAAAACATTCACATTTCAAAAAGCGTCCGCAATTTTGGCCACCATATAAATTCTCTCTCTGTCTCTCTCTCTCCTCTCTCTATATATATATATATATATATATATATATATATATATAAATTATGAGAGAATCATTCACTGTGGATACTGGAAACTTTGAGTACATTGCAATTTGTCTATATGATTGCTTCATAACGAAACTTGGAACAAAATGGCTGAGATTGGCATTTTGTCTCTGCAACAGCTGTACAAGATTTTATGGCAATCCAATTAACACTGCACGAGCATATTCCTGAGTCAGTGAGAGATAGATTTCTTACAGAGTGGCCTGGTATGAAAAATGTACTTGTCCCTAACAGCAAAGACATACAGTAGTCTCTTTTGAACTCCTAAAGTGCCCATATTTTAATTTTAATGCAGAATCTGAGAGAAGAGCTATATTAGAAGAGTAATAAAGGACAAGTTATTGTATGTACCGCTTCATTTCCGAATAGCTGAAAAGATTAATGCACTCATCTGCATTACTCTGTGCAGCTCCTCTCCAATGAAACATTATGAACACTAGCTTGTCCTTTATTGCTTAAGTAACATATAGGCTGCTAATTTTACATTGTCCTTCTTGATACAATTTGTCACTGACATATATACACACACACAAACTTCATTTAAATGTAATTACCTGGAAACATTTGCCAGACTTTCATAGACAATTCATTCTGTTATGAAAGCCAGTGAACGGCACAGAATGTTCCAGCTGAGTGTCTGAACTACAGAAAAAGGCTTTTTGTGCATTCTTGGAAATGCAGGAACAAATATCCACTACTTTGCTATGATATTCTCTAAGGTAAACAATGGACGGTCCTGTGGAAAAGGTTTTTATTCTTTGTACAAGTGTACTAAAACTTGGGACAGTGCAAAACCTGAGGTGGGTGAGCTGCTCTGTACAAAATAAATGCATACACAGGGCCTGATTCAGAGATGGTCGGTAATGCGGAGATATGGAAATTCATATCTCAGCTTTCCCTTTGTGCTCCACCGTATGATGGAGTGGAGCACTGAGATGCCTTATTTCAGGCTTCGGGGGTCTGTGCAATTGTGATGGAGATTTGAAACACTCCAACATCGATGCAACATCGGCCACACAATTGACATTTGCGGTAGCCTAGAACCTACTCTAAGCTGCTCTTCTCATATCCAACTAAGCATTTCTTCTGAAGCAGTGGATTTGCGATCAGCAGCATTCTCAGACACGCCCATGACACACCCACAACACGCCCATGGAAAGACCCCTTTTTATGCTCACTGTAGGACACCTCCAAGTCTCCACACTGAGACGGCCAGCGATCGCAAACCCCTTCTCAGATGTTAGTGATGCTGTATGCAATTGTGAATGCCATCGGACCCTGGGGTTTGCACAGATAGGCTTCTCAAACTTTTTTCACATGTGCAGTTGCACAACTGTGGAATAGCGTCCGTCTCTGACTCAGACTGCAAGGCAGACGGCCAGTGAGTCCTGGCAGGAAATATAGCTGATATCTGTACTTTATCATTTGACTTTTACTGTGTATCAGAATCTTTTTGGATGCAATCCAATAGCTTTCACAGAATGATCAGTAATTAATTGTAGAACAAACGCAGTCACTAAGTTACATACATACAAAACCTTACATACAGAACCTTACAAAGAATTAAGGTTCAAAAAGGGTTGAGATTACCTAAAGGATAAAAAAAAAAGGGGGGCAGACTAGATGGGCCAAGTGGTTCTTATCTGCCGTCAAATTCTATGTTTCTATGTTACATATGCATCAATAGTCTGTGTATTACTGAGAGGAATAATATAAGCCATATAAGTGTAATTACATCACACCTCTGCGGAATACTTTGATAGCAGGAATCCAGCCAGGGTCATTTTAAGAGGGAGGGAGACCTATGTGCAGCCTCTGTTGCGGGCCCCCTCCTCTCCGGCAGCCAGTAGACTCTGGCATCATGCTAGAGTTTACTGCGCATGCACAGGTCTCTGGGAACATGCTCGCCCAAGCCTTGTTCCCGGGACATCTCCAGTACGCATGCCCAAATCACACGGAAATGGTTGCGCCTGCCATTTTCATTGTGATTTGTGCCTGCACTGCAGGGCCGCCGCCGTGGGACGGAGGGGTAAGTCAAGGGCGTTGCTACCATAGGTGCAGGCAGTGCAGTTGCTATGGGGCCCAGAGCTGAAAGGGGCCCACCTTCCCTGTGACAGTTACATGTGTTATATACATTTTTCACCATTGGGTGGTACGTAGGGGTCCTTTTAAACTTTTTCCTTGGGGCCTGCAATATATCTAGGTATGCCCCTGGACCTGCTTATTGTAGTGTGGTATTAAATGAACTGGAGGGCATTTTAATATTATATAATATGAACCCGGGGCACTGGAGGCACAATATGAACGGGGAGCACTATATATCATAATGTGAATTGGGGGAACTGTGAAGCATAATGTGTATTGGCAGCTCAGAAATGTGACATAGGGTGAACTTAAGCACTACTGCGATTCATAAAAAATTAGGGCACTACTATGGGGCATAACATTAAATAAGGCACTACTATGGTTCAGAAAATGAACTAGGGCACTATTATAAGGCATAAAATTAACAACTGGGCAGATTAATGTGATGGCAGGGGGACCCCATACTGAGTGTCTCCCCTGCTATGGCATTATCCCCCCTGGCTGGTTCTGCCTGGTGCTGGTTTTAGCAATGTATGGGGGAATACACTCTCCCCCCCCCCCCAATTGTATTGGGGGGGGGAGAGATGGTTAGCTGCCTCTGCCTCCCCAGCCACTGACCTAACCGCTCGCCACTGCAATACAGTATATACTGTATTCTCAATAAGATGTTTTAAATAGGCCTGCGGTTGAGGCATCAGGTTATTACAAGCAGCTGGTCATTAAGTGCCTTCCAGATCCAGGTCTGCACCAGTATAATGGAATTAATAAAGCTGCAGCTAATTATAAACTGAACCTGTGGCTCATTGTGTAGAGGCTGCACTGTAGCAAATCATTCTTTGTGGGTCAAATTTTGGGCGCAACTAATGTCAGGTGGCATGAGAAACATTGGGCGCTGTGCCACGGCAGAAATGTATTGCAATCCAAAACGCTAAAAACAGTGAGATCCTCAGAATATTTTAGAATTGCACAACAATGAAAGTCAGAGGATGCATCAGCACAGGACATCCTCCTGCACTATTGGGGCCCAGGTCGGAATTTGAGAATATTTAAACTAGAATGACAGACCTTTAGGTACCTGACATTCTGTTATTCTGAAAGTGAATCTTCCACATTTAGATGGAGTTAGCATTAGCTAATGCTAGCTATGAATCACAAGTTTCCCCAAAAGCCTCTAAGGGCGGCATTCAATTAGACACGGTTATTTACTGAGGCTAAATTACCTGCCATGGGATACCTAATTATTCGTGTAGTTGGCACATATTGGGGACTAAGGAAGGCAAAACTAAATCCGCGATAAGCATGCATTTTCTCCCTGATTGTGGCTGCGAAAACATAAATTTTCACAGATCATATGGGTTTTTTGCTGGAAAATTTTAAATTTTTCATATGGCAAAAACGGGAGCCAATTGAATATCCTGTTGAAAAAAGTGTCAATTGAAAAAAAAAAAAAAAAAGTCGGGTCTAATTAAATCATACCTCCCAACATGACCCTCTCCAGGAGGGGCAGAATGCTCTGCTTCTGGACTTCCCTCTTAATTTATCATTGCCATCACCTGTGGTGAAACACCTTTCTTATCCATTAGCCTGTTCAACACAAGTGTCGTCAATCATACATTGGGCGGGATGTACTAATGTACATCGCCGCCCTGCGCCACGATGCTGATCGCATATGTACTAACATATGCAATCAGCATTGCGGAGGACAGCTCTTCCGATAAGAGCTGTCCTCTGCGACGCACAGCGGCAGCCTGACTTCCGAGATTCGGCCCCAGGAGTCAGTCTGCGCATGCGCGGGGTGACGGGGGCGGCCGCAGGGCATGCTGGGAGGGATCCGATCGGATCCCTCACACAGCGCCGTGGAGAGAAGCCCATAGGCTTCTCTGGACTATCGCCAGCTAAAGCTGGCGAACCCCGCCGCGGCGCTGACCTGCCGGATGTGGGTTAGTACATCAGGAGAATGCGGGGAAAAGGGGGGTTTACCGCATTTTCCGCTTAGTACATCCCGCAGATTAAGAGAAAAGTCCAGAAGCAGAGCATTGTGTCCCTCCTGGAGAGGGTCATGGTGGGAGGTATGAATTAAATATCTCCTAAAAAAAAAAGTTTCACGTTATCAAAATACAGATGTGTCCTCTTACAGCATTGTCTGCGAGCAAGGTTTCCCGGCACAGCGTGATGTTCGCGGGAGCGTCCTTACGCACACACCCACAACATTAAAAGTCAATACTGTGGCCACAGGCATCAGGGGAGCTATGCTCCCGCTGTCTAGAACGTGAGGGAGACTCATACAATACGGGTTACAGGGACCTATGCTCCCGCTGCCTATACTAATTCGGCACACTGTGGTGATCGATTAAATACACACATCTGACACACATCCATGGACTCTCCCGCTCCCAGACAAACACAGGGGGACTCAGTGGTGATACAATGAACCAGGTAGTGGGTTGATCAGCTCCTGCTACCCAGTGTTTGATTAGTTGGTAGCGGCTGATGTTTGGATCAGTCAGATCATATGATGCTAGCAGGAGGTGTCTTTTTCCCTGCAGACTCCTTCTACAACAGGGGTGTCAAACTCGTGGGCCGAATGCGGCCCCCTCCGCTTCCTTTTGCGGCTGTGTAGGGGTCCAAATCTTTATCAGGCGCCGGTTCGTGAGCCAATCAGAGCTCACGGACTGGCAGCCAATCAGGAGCTGCCAGTCCGCGAGCTCTGATTGGCTCACGAACTGGCGTCTGACTCCGCGCCGCCGCCAGAGGCCGGACTGAGGAGCAGGAGAGGCGTGCTCTGCGCTCTCTTGCCCTCACACACAGCCAGGCAGCACATCCCCAGCAGCAGCGGCGTTGAGCACATTGGGGGAATATGTATATCTGGAACAGTGTGGGCATATGTATTATGGCACAGTGTGGGCATATGTATATCTGGCACAGTGTGGGCATATGTTTTGTGGCACAGTGTGGGCATATGTTTTCTGGAACAGTGTGGCCATATGTATATCTGGCACAGAGTGGGCATATGTTTTCTGCCATAGTGTAGGCATATGTTATCTGGCACCGTGGTGGCATACTGTATGTATATCTGGCATAGTGTGGGCATATGTTTTCTGGCACTGTGGGGGTATATGTTATCTGGCACAGTGGGGTCATATGTTATCTGGCACTGTGGGGGCATATGTATATATGGCACTGTGGGGGCATATGTGTATCTGGCACTGTTGGGGCATATGTGTATATCTGGCATTTTCATGGGCATTTGTGTATCTGGCACTATTGGGGGTATATGTGTATCTGGCACTGCACTACTGGTGGCATATGTGTATCTGGCACTATTGGTGGCATATGTGTATCTGGCACTGCACTACTGAGGGCATATTTGTATCTGGCCACCATGTGTGTATCACACACCCATTTTTTGGGCGAGCACGCCTTTGGCACGTGCACACAGTACCACTAACACATTTTCTGCAGCAGGTTACATAGGTTCCCAAAGGGAAACATTAGGGGTGTTGAGTGGATCTTGATCTAGAGGCACCAACAGGCAAAAGCTTTAGGCTATCCCAGGATGCATTGGGGCCTCCTTTATAACCCCACCTCCAGGCACCGTGAGCTCAGTTTCAGTTGGTGTCTGCAGCAGCAGGTCACTTAAAAGGTGGGCTGCACTGGGCAGCCCTGAAAAAGCTTTTTCTGACAGAAAATATCTTCAAAACTGGGCTGTCAGTGCTGTATGTCATGGTGACACTTCAGCGCTGCAGCTCCATCACCTACCAAGCTATGTCGCATACTCCCACGGCCTGTTCCCGGGTACTTGTGGCAGAGAAGCTCCGGCTTTAGGCACACGGAACTCTCCTGATTCGCGTGGCTGCTACGGGGAGGAGGTAAGAGGGTCCCCCAGCCGGGACCCACCATTAAATCGCTTTCCGTCTGCAACCTAGGGAGATGGGTCGCTGCTCTGGCATGGACACTGTAACCGAGCAGCGACCCCACTAGACCACCAGGGCAATAGAGCACAGGTCGGGTGCACTAACGCCCCAATTAATAATGCTCGCTAGTACCTGGGGTGATAGTTCAGCATAGGGGAGCTGGTGCCTGACCTGTAGCCTCTCCCTGGCCCAGGGAAACATCTGCTGCAGATTTTCCCACCCTGGAGCAGCCTCACACTCTCCCTCACTCCCTGACTGAGACGCTGGGCGCCATCTTATAAGCATAGTTGCGGCTAGTCTCTGGGACTGCAGGGCAAGGTCTCCCTTGTAAAGCCGCCTGTATACAGCGCTGTGACTATACACACAAGAGTATTCTACATGTTTTTATACAGACATGTAGAATACTCCGTTAGTATGTCTACAGTCACATACTAACGGATTTATTTGCAAGTATTGTACTCTGTCTGGCTTTATCATACTAATTCACTCTGTTGCATTTGTGTACAATTTATTAACAGTTTCTTATATAGCGCAGCAAATTCCTTTGCGCTTTACAACTGGACACAATAATAAGACAAACTGGGTAATAACAAACAGTCAGAGGTAGGAAGGCCCTGCTCGCAAGCTTACAATCTATGGGGAAATAGGCATTGATACACAAGGATAGGTGCTATCTATTGCATAATTGTCCACCAGACTGTAAAGATTCTTGGTGGGTTGCATGATATCACATCACAGCTGTGATGAACCGGGCTCAGGGGAAAGGAGACTGAAGAAAGAAAATATGTGAGGATAAGTGTGGACTGTACTGTGGGGATATAATTGGATAGGAAAGCTAATAAGGTAATGTGAGCGGTTCCCGAATTCGATAAGTTTGTCTGAATAGGTGAGTTTTCAGGGAACGCTTGAAGGTTTGAAGGCTAGAGGAGAGTCTTATTGTACGTGGTAGGGCATTCCACAGAGTGGGTGCAGCCTGAAGAAAGTCCTGTAATCGTGCATTGGAGCAAGTAATGAGTGTGGATGAGAGACGTAGATTTTGTGAAGAGCAGAGAGGTCGGGTTGGGATATATTTTGAGATAAGCGAAGAGATGTATGTTGGTGTAATATGGTTAATAGCCTTGTGTGTAAATAACAGTATTTTATATTGAATACGGTAGAATACAGGTAGCCAATGAAGGGACTGACAAATGAACGTCTAATGAGGAATATTAGCCTCGCAGCTGCATTCAGAATGGATTGTAATGGTGAGAGTCTCTTCTTCTTATTATTATTATTATCCTTTATTTGTATGGGGCCACAAGGGTTCCGCAGCGCCCAATTACAGAGTACATAAATAACCAAAAAGGAAAACAGCAACTTACAGTTGATGACAGTATAGGACAAGAACAGGGTAAATAAACATAGTTACATCAGCAGATGACACTGGAATAAGTATCAGGTGGCAGAAGACTGCTGGATGTGGTACAGTTGAAGATTATTAAAGAAAGACAAAGGATAAGCACATGAGGGAAGAGGGCCCTGCTCGTGAGAGCATACAATCTAAAAGAAGTTATACTAGTAAGACCAGTTAGAAGACTATTGCAATAATCAATGTGGGAGATAATGAGTGCATGGATTAGGGTTTTAGAAGTATCTTGTGGAAGGTATGATCGTATTTTGGTTATGTTTCTTAGATGCTTGTAACATGATTTTGAGACAGATTGAATGTGGGGAGCAAAGGACAGTTTAAAGTCAAGTATGACACCTAGGCAGCGAGCTTGTGGTGTAGGGTTGATTGTAGAATTCTCAACAGTAATAGAAATATCAGGTTGGTAACTGCTATTGGCCGGTGGAAATATAATTAACTCTGTTTTGGAAATATTAAGTTTGAGGTGGCGAGATGACATCCAAGATAAAATGGCAGAGAGGCATTCAGTGACCTGGCCCAAGACAGATAGAGACAAATCAGGGGAGGATAGGTAGATTTGAGTATCATCTGCGTACAGATGATACTGAAATCCAAAAGAGCTGATTAGTTTCCCAAGAGATGAGGTATAGAGTGAGAAAAGCAGAGGACCTAAGACTGAGCCCTGCGGTACTCCAACTGAAAGAGGTAGCGAAGAGGAGGTGGATTCAGAGAAACGGACACTGAAAAAGTAATTACATAGGTAGGATAAGAACCAAGAGAGGGCTGAGTCCTGAAGACCTAGGGATTGCAGTGTTTATATGAGAAGAGAATGGTCAACATTGTCAAAAGCAGCAGATAGATCTCGAAGAATAAGAAGTGAGTAATGCCCTTTAGACTTCGCAGTGACCAGATCATTCACTACTTTTGTCAGTGCTGTCTCTGTGGAGTGTTGGGAGCGAAAGCCTGATTGAGGTGGGTCCAATAAGTTGTATGAGTTAAGAAAGTGTGTGAGGCGAGTGTAGTCAAGTTTCTCAAGTAGCTTGGAGAGACATGAGAGCTGAGAGATGGGACGGTAGTTTGAGAGAGAGTTAGGGTCAGAATTTTGATTTTTCAGAATGGGAGTAATCACTGCATGCTTGAAGAAAAGATAACAGTAGAGAGATTACAGATGTTAGTTAAGTTTGGGATGAGCACAGGAGACAGAGCTTTACTTATTTGTGAGGGTATAGAATCAAGAGGAGAGGCAGTAGAGTAGCAGGATGAGAAGAGTGTTGATACTTCATCTTCACTTGTGGGAGCAAATGAAGAGAAAGTGCCAGAGGGTTCAGATAAGGAATTGAGTAGGTCACTGGTTGAGGAAGAGCATACCATTTCATTTTGGATCTTATCAATCTTGTCCTTGAAGTAGGAAGCAAGATCTTGCGCCTTGATAGTGGCTGGCGGGTTGGGTGAAGGAGTGTTTAGAAGTGATTTAAATGTATTAAAAAGTCGTTAGAGGTTAGAGGCTTGAGCAGAGATGAGAGTTTGGAAATATGTTTGTTTGGCAGTGTCCAGAGCATTATGATAAGAGTGGTAGACAGTCTTATATGTAAGGAAGTCACTTGGAATACGAGATTTACGCTACTGGCGTTCAACTTTACATGGCAGTTTTTGTAGGTATCTTGGTACTTTAGAGTGCCTCGGTTGGCATCTAGGCTTACATGGAGTGTGATGGGAAGCTGGAGCCACTTCGTCAAGGGCTATCTCTAGAGTCTGGTTCAGGTGTGATACAGCCATCTCAGGAGAAGTGAATGCAGAAATAGGTGAAAGCAGTTGTTGCAGTGAGGTGGAAAGTTCTTGAAGATTAATTGCAATAATATTTATACGGGTTTGAGGAGGATTGGAGGATGTCAGCAGCACTGAATTTGAAGTATTAGAGGAGAGCATGCAGGTGATAAGGTTGTGATCTCAAAGAGGGAAAGGAGTGTTAGTGAATTCAGAAATTAAGCATAGTCTGGTGAATACTAGATCAAGGCAGTGGCCCTCCTGATGAGTATAGGAGTCAGTCCATTGTGAGAGGCTGAGAGAGGAGGTTAGAGAGAGTAGATTGGAGGCATGAGCAGCAGATTTTGGACTATCAATAGAAATTTTTACATTTCCCATGATAATGGTGGAGATGTCAGAGGATAAGGAGTGCGGGAGCCAGGTAGAAAAATCTTCTAGAAATTGTTTGGGTTGCCCAGGTGGGCAATAGATAGCTGCAACACGCAGAGAAAAAGGAGTGTAAATTCTGATTGAATGTACTTCAAATGATGTAAATGTGAGTGATGGAACCTGTTGTAGAACTGTGTATGCGAAAGATTGGGATAGTAATAATCCAACTCCACCTCCTTTACAGTTACCAGGCCTGGGTGTGTGTGTGAAGTGGAGACCACCATGTGACAGTGCCGCAGGGGAGGCAGTGGCCCTCATTCCGAGTTGATCGCTCGCTAGCAGTTTTTAGCAGCCATGCAAACGCATAGTCGCCGCCCACCGGGGAGTGTATTTTCGCTTTGCAGGAGTGCGAACGCCTGTGCAGCAGTGCGCCTGCAAACACATTTTGTGCAAAACAAGACCAGCCCTGTAGTTACTTATCCTGTGCGATGATTGCTGCGTCGAGTGACACAGTTATGACGTCAGATACCCGCCCAGCAAACGCCCATCCACGCCTGCATTTTTCCAAACACTCCCAGAAAACATTCAGTTGCCACCCAGAAACTCCCACTTCCTGTCAATTTTCTTGCGACCACCAGTGCGACTGAAAGCATCGCTAGAACCTGTGCAAAACCATGATGCTCGTTGTACCCATACGTTGCGCGTGCGTAATTGCGGTGCATAAGCATGCGCAGATTTATAATTTTTTTTTACCTGATCGCTACGCAGCGAACAACGGCAGCTAGCGATCAACTCGGAATGAGGGCCAGTGTCTGGTTGTGTGTGCGATGTTTCTGTAATAGCCAGCAGGTTGAAGTTGTTAGATATGAAGAGGTCAGATGTTAGTTTGTGCATTCCATAAGCCACATTTTAGTGATTTGGAGGGCGATGGGAGATTTGTGATGTTTATGAGGTTAGCTGTATTTCTATATTGCTGTGAATCAGGTGAATGCGAGTGGGGCAGGTGTTTGGGGCCTGGATTAGGTGAAATGTCACCTGCTAATAGCAGTTGGAGAGAGAAGTAGATATACCTGTATGAGGTTTGTGAATGTTTTTTATGGTGTCCAGTTGTGGATGTTATTGTTAAAGTACAAAGATGAGTAAAAAGCTCATGAGTGTTAATAACAGGTGTGTGGATAATTAAGGCGACAATGTGTACAGAGGGGTGGGTTGTGGGAAAGTGGACAGTGTATTTATTTTGGAGAGAATACCATGGAGTGCAATGAAGTACAACAATTTGAGGTGCATGGTGTGTTTGCGAAAGAAGGTATTGAGGCAATAGCATGAATGTATGTGCAAGTTTTTAAGTTGAACATTCAAATACTGGTGTTCAGCTGTTCATTTACAAATACCTTATTAATGTGTATGCACGTTGACCAGCACAGCTGAACCTAGATTGCATGTAATGAATACTATGGCTAATTAATGCAGGCTACTAATGAGAAAAATGTGATGTTGATGAAAGGCGATAGATTACACTGTATTGGACTAGGCAAACAGCCATATAGACCTTCATGAAGTATGGATTAATAAGTAAAATTGGAAGTACAAGTATTATAATTGCATGAAAATCATGACAGAGTTGAAGTTGCTAAGCATAGATTGTTTGCATAGTAATATATAAATACATTAGAAGTTGCAAAGAAGTTCATTTGTGGTTGTTGTAGGTGCATGATGGTTCCTTTCAGTTTTCGTACAGCTTAAGTATTGGCTAAGTATAGGCTGATAAACACTTCTTCTATTTCTACACTTTAATTTCTACACCCTGCCTATGTCAGCCAGGCTATGAAAGACTTGTATCCCTTAATATGTAGACCAAATACCAAGTGCTTGAATTTTCCCCGATTAAACCAACACCTCACTACCCATCACCCACAGAGGGGTAATGAGGAGAGCAATCAATTTAAAACAAACATATGCTGTGTGTATGTGGGGGGGGGGAGATACCATCACAGAAATACAAAACACCAACAGATCAGACTGTTCTTACAATTATTTCAAATTACCTAAGAATGCAGTAATATTAACTAAGCCCAATGTATCAGTGTCTCCTGGGAGCACAATGTCTACCAAGAAGGGCAGTAAGTCTGTGGATGCCCCTGCATCCTGCAGAGCATGCGCCACAGATTTACCAGAGGGGGAAGCTGTGTATGAATGTCTGTGTACTTTGTCTCACACATCTCCCAGTCAGTCCGCAGCTCCTGTAACCAATCAGGAGTCACTATGGACAGCGTTCACAAACCTACTGTGTACTCTGGTGGAACACCTTACACTCCTTATGGGACCACCTTTGCCATTACAGCCACAAATTGTCCCATACGTTAATCCACCTTGGGCGAAAAATTTGTCTAACCAGTTGCAGAAATTAAATCATTCCTTGGTAAGACAAAAATCTACTCCAGGTCACTCTAGTGTCTCTGGGTCATATAAGCGGGCTGCTTCCTCCTCACAATCCACGAATCTCTCAGATGTTCCATCTGAAGAGGAGGGGAAGCATACTGGCCTGTCAGACACTGAATCAGGTGTTTCTGACATGGATTCTCCATTGCAAATTGATGTTCCTGCCCTCGTGGTTGCTATTAAGCAAATCCTACAAATCACTGATGATGAGGATTCCACTACTGTGGCTAAGAAAACTGATATGTTTAAATGGCAGAAGGTGGTTAAAAATCTATTACCCCATTTTGACCATTTGGTGGACATCAGGCAGGAGCCCTGGTCTAATCCAGGGAAGAAATTCCCTCTGTCAAAACGAGCCTTGGCTCGCTATCCTCTCCCTGCAGAGTTATGTAACAAGTGGGAAATTTCACCACTGGTGGACTCTCATGTCACCCGCCTAGTGGTGTCATCCACTCTGCCTGTCACCACTGTCACTTCACTGAAGGAACTGACAGATAAGCGTGTGGAGGAATGCCTGAAATCTATTTACTCCCTAACAAGTGCTGTACATAGACCCAATATTGCGGCCTCTTGGGCTGCAAAAGAAAGTAAAGCATGGGTTCAGGCATTAGAGGAAGAGCTGCCCGAGGATATATCTGTCAATGCCAGACAATACCTGTCTCACATTACCACCACCACCTATTACATTCAGGAGGCGTCCTCTGAGGCGGGTGTGTTGGCAGCCAAGGTGTTGACTACATCTGTCGTGGCTCACCGTATTCTGTGGTTGAGGTCATGGAAGGTGGACCTAGACTCCAAAAAGACCTTGGAGTTACTCCCCTTTAAGGGGACATTTTGTTTGGGGAAGACCTAAATACAATTGTGTTTGAATTGGCGGCTGCTAAGACTGCCTTTCTCCCAAATACTAATCCTTCTGCACAGAAGGCTAAAGGTACCACTTGTCATTCCTTTCGGCCTCATGGGAAAGCAAAAGGTCCAATCTTGTGTTTCCAAAACCACTAAACCCAAGGGAAAGCAGTCCTGGACGGCCCGTCAGCCTGCTTCTAAACAAGACAAGCCTGTTGCATGATGGGGCGGGCCTCTCTCTAGGGGGCCCCAGGGTGGGAGGCTGACTTCTGCAGTTCACCCAGGTCTGGTTAATGACCACTTCAGACACATCGGTGTGAGAAGATGTCTCTCATGGGTATGCAGTCTCCTTCAAGAGATGTCCCCCTCGCCAGTTTTGCACAATGGTTATCCATTTGGATCCGTTAAAGGTGCAAGCTTTGCAAAAGGTTGTGAGTTCTCTCCTGAATACAGGAGTGGTAGTGTCAGTTCATCTGGCCCAGAGAGGCAGACGTTACTACCCGACCTTGTTTCTAGTTCCGAAACCCAATGGGTCTTTCCAGCTTATACTCAACCTCAAATCACTACAAGTCTGTGAGAGTGTCCAAGTTCCATATGGAAACACTGTACTCAATTATACTGGCTATGGAACCCAGAGACTATATGGTATCCCTGGATATACAGGATGCGTACCTGAAAGTACTTGGCCTGATGGTGTCGGCATTCGACACGGTAGAGTACGCTCAATTTAATTCTAGCCCTCTGCAGAGGTTAATCCTTTCCAAGTGGGACGGCCTACCTCATCGGATCAGGTCTCACATGATCACTTTAACACTGATCACTTTGACACGTTAGAGGTTCGTCTGCCGCTGACCTGGTGGCTACAGGACCAGCAATTGAGCAGGGGCCCTCCATTCTGGATCCCAGACCCGGTCCTGCTGACAACGGACGCCAGTCTGATGGGATGGGGTGTGGTCTTGGAGCAACACTCTTTTCAGGGTCACTGGACCAAGGAGGAGTCACTCCTCCCAATAAACTTTTTGGAGTCGGGCGGTGTACAAGGCATTGACTCTCGCCCTGCCTCTGGTACAGAACAGGCCGGTTCAAGTACGGTCAGACAATGCCAATACAGTGGCATATATAAACCATCAAGGTGGCACTCAAAGCCGCATGGCTATGATGGAAGTGTAAAAAATCCTTCACTGGGCGGAACGCCTTCTGCCAGCAATATCGGCAATGTTCATTCCGAGTGTCCTAAACTGAGACGCGGAGTTCCTCAGTTGCCAGGATGTGCACGCCAGAAAGTGAAGTCATCATCCAGAAGTCTTTCAACTCCTAGTGGACAAGTGGGGCCTACCAGACGTAGACCTGATGGTGTCTCGACACAATCACAAGGTTCCGGTCTTCGGATCAAGGACCAGGGATCCTCAAGCAGCATTCGTGGATACACTGGCAATTCCAAGGAACTTTCGGCTGCCCTACGTGTTCCCTACAGTGTCACTCCTGCCCAGGGTGTGCGGAAGTTCAAACAAGAAGGAGGATTTCTACTTCTAGTTGCTCCAGCTATGTGGTCCTCTGTGAACACGTTTATTAGGTTCTATGCCTTTGATACTTCCGCCTCCCAGGATGCTTCCTTTGGACGCAGGGTTCTCATACCCGCTAAGGCGCTTCCCCTCCCTTGAGGAACTGCTTTAGGACATCGCCAATGTTTCCCTGTGGAAACCAATGTAACCTGCTGCAGAAAAGGAGAGTTATGGTAGACTTACCATTGTTAACTCTCTTTCTGCAAGGTACACTGGGTTCCACAGAGCACCCACCCTGATGCACCTAGCTTCTATGGGTTTGTATGGCATTAGCCGCTGGTCCCGTCTCCTGTCATGAGAAAGTGGTTCTATGTGACTAACATCTACCTTCTCTCTTGCCTGCTCATGCATTGGACTGGTTAACGAAAACTGAGCTCACAGTGCCCGTGATTATAGAGGAGCCCCAATGCATCCTGGGACAGCCTAAAGCTTTAACCTGTTGGTGCCTCTGGATCAAGATCCACTCTACACCCCCAATGTTTCCCTGTGGAACCCAATGTATATCGCAGAAAGAGAGTTAACAATGGTAAGTCTTCCATAACTGTCCTTTTTCCTACTTGCCCCACTGCATTAAAGTAAATGTTTTCTTCGCGATACTTAACATCACTTTGATTATACTTTATTGTTGGTTTTTCTAAAAAAACTTTGAAAATTGCATATAAGACTGTTTCTTTTTCTTGCAGCCCACATAAAACTTAGACCTTGATTATTCGGCCCAGTTGGGATTTTGAGTTTGACATGCCTGTTCTACAACATTTGAATTTTACTTGTATGGAATTGCACAGCAATACCAACCACATTGGAATCAGGACCTATGTTAACAATATTTTTTCCCAATAAAAATTGTAAGGGGTCCATTCAATTATTTGTGTGGCTGTAGCTCTGGACTTGCTGATTTTTGTTTGCAGCATCACAGGGCTGTGTACATATATCAGCAAGTCCAAAACGAAATCAGGCTGCATGGCGGAGAGATGAGGTGCCTTTGTAACAGCAACTCGACCCCCTCACAGATAATCAAATTGACTTCTAACTTTGTATAAGTATATGTTGTTTTTTTCATGCAAAATCAAAATATAATTTAAACATGTTTCAGAGAGATTTCTGATGTAATCTCATAGATCTAAGTATTACATTTGAGCCAGTTATTCTAAAATACAAAAAAATGGTTTCTTGTAACACTACAAATGTACATGCAACCATATCCACCAGCAGTCCCAGTGTTTCAGGGAGTATCATATTAGCCCTGCTAATTTTTCGTCCGAAAAAAGCGGGATAATATCACGATTTTTAGCCCCGATGGTGGGTATCAGGCTATCCTATTAAAGCCCATTTTTGTCGGCCAAAAAATGTGCCGCTATCGCCCGATACACATGGGATCCGGGTTGAGTAACCGAACCCATGTGTTATCGCTGGCTCTGAACGGCTGCTTATCAGGGATTATGATTCGCCAGCCAGAAGTAGCCAGCCATAATTCTTGATATGCGCTGGCATCCGGACAACAGCAAGCCAGCACCGGGGCTAATAGGATAGCCATCTGCAAATTTACCGCTGCTAATAGGAAATGGCCCTTAGACTTAATTTAAGTAAACTAGTGGTGGGGCCTATTTTGATGACCGGTATGGTACATCTACAGATGTGTACACATACACCCAGCCTCAATATGCCATGCCATGAGTGCGTGAGTGAGCCACCAGGTCCCGTGCAACTATGCTACGCTGGGCGTCCTTTTTTTTTGCCGAAAAGGTGTCTTATTCACAATACTGCTGCTCCACGTTACCTTCAACAAATGATCCCTGCCTGTCAGTCACTCTGCAAATAAATACCAAACGCCATGCATGTGCAGTGTGACCGTTGTGCTTGCACGATTGGACCGATACACCATTGTGTAAAAATCTGAATCAGGCCTCCTCTGCATATTTCTTTGTGGGAGATAAAGATTGATATCAAAGAATTTTACTGACCACAGCCTCAATAAACAGTACTGTATATGTATAACAATGGCCATAAATTATTTTATAATATAGGACAGACCCACAATGTCACAAAGATGCCAAATAATATCCATTCCCTATGTAAGAATGAGCACCATGTCATGTTCAGTAGATAAGATGCCTGCGCTGGTATGTCTTTCTGTACAAGCTACCTGGGAGTACACCTTCAAGGTTGCCTATTATACTGTTTCTGCAATTTACATTATCATTGTAATGGCATAATGGACTATTTCATATTGCTCTATAAAATACTTAAAAATGAGAGTCATTCATAAACACAAGTACCAAACATAACAATTTATTATGATGTTTTACTTGTTCTATCTTTTAAAGTCCCTAAACACTCACCATTAAGCTAATGGAACGATGTAACTGCCAGATGCTTTCATAACAAATCTTGTTTAACATAAAAGTTAAAATTGTCATGATTTAGGAACCAGAGATAAGTAAGTGTTGAGGTCATAGCTGTCCTGAGTGTGTAGTTGGAGGGTATTTAAAGAACTACAGCATAATGCAACAAATTTATGAGCACTGTTCAAAGCTCTTAGTGCTTAGAATAAAACATTTAAGAGACGTAAAACATTAATATGTGGCATGTGTTGGCAAGGTACACAAGAAACCCCATTCATTGACTGCAGCTTAGCAGAAGGCACACCATTTACTCTGAAATCTTAGTTTATCCAGCCTCACCGAGGTTACGACTCTTTGTGGCAGTTTATCATACATCCTGGTTTTATTTGTATTGGAAATAAAATAAACGTTTTCTCAGAGATGGGAAGAAATATTAGCAATTGCAGCTTATGGGACCCTGTGGTCTGATAGTAGCGATTTTCAGCCAAGTATGAGAGGAACTAGACTTTTTATGGTTTATTTACTGACAAATCATAGTCACATACCTCTTCCATTAATTGGCTGCTCTATCACTAATAATCTTTGTTTCTCTTACCATGGTAGATAAGAACAAGGATTAGCTCTGTCATCTTTTCATTGGCACGTATCTAAATTACAGCAGAGGACTGGCTCCATATCCTGGCCATACACTTACCTACACAATAGAGGAACAGTGGCCGATAGCAGTATATACAGTAAAGTATGTGGCCCTAAAACAATGGACAAGAATGATTTAATCAGATCATCTTTGAGCATGTGGCTGACAGCTGACTTCTATCTTGCTATGTGTGGTGATCAGTGCCATAACTAGGAGTATGGGCACCCCTGGCAAAGTGAATGATTTGCAGCATCCCCCAGGGACATGGGGTGAGGTAAATGGCTCAGGAGACACTGGCTAGTACCAGATCTAGATTTACACACAATATATGAGCCAAAGGGTTCATATGGGCATTATACACATGTGCACGCAGCAGTATATACATGTGGGCATTATACACAGGTGAAGCAGTATATATTGCTGGAAATTTGGTGAGGTTTGATCAGAGATGTGTGGAAAAGACAGACCTCACCTGCCATAGACTTTTTACTTCAGAGTTTTGACTATAAAAAGAATTAGAATAATACAAAGAAGATATTTGTAATATATTCTTTGTATTTTTCATATACTTTATATAGTTAAAACTCTGGCGTATATGTTAGTATGACAGGAAAGGCCCTGCCTCACCTCACCACATGTCACTGGATTGTCCACCTACCACCTTCACACAAACATGTTTCTAGCTTTACTTGAGGCAAAGTCTCTGATTATGTCTCCAAATACATATTCTTCACCCCTTTTGCTCAGTTGAAAGCATGGTAAGATCTTCCTACATCTCCCTCCCAAACAATCTGTCGTTGTAGCTCCTCAACATTGCCTGACTGATTTCTACAATTACACAGACCTACACACATGGGGGAACTCACTTCATCTCTCCTGCAACCCTTGCTATTCAAATACAAAATGCTTAACTGGCACCTGCGCCAAGTTTTTTCAGTGCGCGACTTGGGGGAACTGCATGACAAAGTGGGAAAATAACCCTGAACCCTAGAAAGGTTTGCAAATAACACTGTGTAACTACAGTAGTACTCAGTAGTTTTATGAGAGGAGGAAGCCTATATGCAGTCTCCACCAGGGCCCCCTACTCTCTAGCAGGCAGTGACTCTGAGCACTAGGAGGTGCGCAGGTCTCCGGAAAATGACGTCCCAGGAAAAATAGGATTTTAATTACCTACCGGTAGATTCTTTTCTCGTAGTCCGTAGAGGATGCTGGGGTCCACATTAGTACCATGGGGTATAGACGGGTCCACTAGGAGCCACTGGCACTTTAAGAGTTTGGCAGTGTGGGCTGACTCCTCCCTCTATGCCCCTCCTACCAGACTCAGTCTAGAAACTGTGCCCGAGGAGGCTGACAACTTCGAGAGAAGGATTTTACACAGATAGTGGCGAGATGCACACCAGCTCACACATACAAGGCAAACCAAGCTAACCAGCTTGAAAACTCAGCAATAGCTGAACAAGATCACTTAACCAAGTAACAAAACAGTACTTAACCAAGAACTAAGCAGTACTGAACTAAGTAACCACTGCAGGATCACAAAGCGCTGGGCGGGCGGCCTGAATCCTCTACGGACTACGAGAAAAGGATTTACCAGTAGGTAATTAAAATCCTATTTTCTCTTACGTCCTGGAGGATGCTGGGGTCCACATTAGTACCATGGGGATGTACCAAAGCTCCCAGAACGGTATGGAGAGCACGGAGGCTCCTGCAGAACTGATTGACCAAACTTTAGGTCCTCAGAGGCCAAAGTATCGAACTTGTAGAACTTAGCAAACGTGTTCGACCCTGACCAAGTAGCCATTCGGCAAAGCTGTAAAGCCAAGACACCTCGGGCAGTCGCCCAGGAAGAACCCATCTTACGAGTAGAGTGGACCTTAACAGATTTTGGACACGGCAATCCTGCTGTAGAATACGCATGCTGGATAGTGAACCTGATCCAGCAAGATATCATCTGCTTAGAAGCAGGACACCCAATTTTCTTGAGATCATACAGGACAAACAAAGAGTCCGAATTTCTGTGACGAGCAGTCCTCTTCACATAGATTTTCAGAGTCCTTAAAACATCCAAGGACTTTGATGGAATTAAGGAGTCAGTAGCAACTGGCACCACAATAGGTTGGTAGATATGAAAAGCCGACACAACCTTTGGAAGGAATTGCTGACGTGTCCGGAGCTCAGCTCTATTTTCATGGAAGATCAAGTAGGGACTTTTACAAGACAAAGCCCCCAACTCCGACACACGTCTAGCAGAAGCTAAGGCCAACAAAGTGACAGCCTTCCACGTGAGAAACTTGACCTCAACCTCCTGTAGAGGCTCGAACCAATCCGATTGGAGGAACTGCAGCACCACGTTAAGATCCAAGGGTGCCGTAGGCGGCACAAAGGGAGGCTGGATGTGCAGAATCCCTTTCAAAAAAGTCTGAACCTCAGGGAGGGAAGCCAGTTGTTTCTGGAAGAAAATGAATAAGGCCAAAATCTGGACCTTTACGGATCCCAAACGCAGACCCATATCCACACCTGCTTGCAGGAAGAGGAAAAAACGTCCCAGTTAAAACTCCACCATAGGAAATTTCTTGGACTCACACCAAGATACATACTTTTTCCAAATGCAATGGTAATGTTTAGACGTTACTCCTTTCCTAGCCTGTATCAGGGAAGGAATAACCTTGTTCGGAATGCCCTTCTGAGCTAAGATCTGGCGTTTAACCTCCATGCCGTCAAACGTAGCCACGGTAAGTCTTCAAGCCCTTCTTGGCCAGTCCGGAGCAATGAGGATTGCCTGAACTCTTGTTCTCCTTATGAGTTTTAGAACTCTTGGAATGAGTGGAAGTGGAGGAAACACGTATACCAACTGGAACTCCCACGGAGACACCAAGGCGTCCACTGCCACGGCTTGCGTGTCGCTTGACCTGGAACAATACCTCAAAAGTTTCTGGTTGAGACGGGAGGCCATCATGTTTATTTGAGGTACTACCCAAAGATCTGTCACCTCCTTGAACACCTCCGGATAGAGGCCTCACTCCCCTGGATGTAGATCGTGTCTGCTGAGGAAGTCCGCTTCCCAGTTGTCTACACCCGGAATGAAGATTTCTGACAGCGCCAACGCGTGTTTTTCTACCTAGAGGATGATTCTTGTTACCTCTGACATTGCAACTCTGCTCTTCTGTCCGCCCTGTCGGTTTATGTAAGCCACTGTTGTTACATTGTCCAACTGCACTTGAATGGCTCGATCTCGCAGAATATGAGCGCTTGGAGAAGACCGTTGTAGACGGCTCTTAGTTCCAGAATGTTTATTGGAAGACTGGATTCCAGGCTTGACCACTTTCCTTGGAAGGTTTCCCCTTGAGTAACTGTGCCCCAGCCCCGGAGACTTGCATCCGTGGTTAGAAGAGTCCAGTCCTGAATCCCGAACCTGTGGCCCTCCAGAAGGTGAGGTATCTGCAGCCACCAGAAGAGTGAGATCCTGGCTTTCGGGGACAGACATATCCTCTGGTTCATGTGTAGATGAGATCGAGACCACTTTTCTAGGAAATCCAGTTGGAAGGACCGAGCATGAAACCTTCCGTACTGTAGAGCCTCGTAAAAAGCAATCATCCTCCTCAGAAGGCGAATGCACTGATGAACCGATACTCGGGCTGGCTTCAGGACGTCCCGGACTATTGTTTGAATCACCAACGCTTTCTCCTCTGGCAGAAACACCCTCTGCACTTCCGTGTCGAGGATCATTCCCAGAAAAGACAATCTTTTTGTCAGCTCCAAATGTGATTTTGGAAGGTTCAGGATCCAACCATGTTCCCTGAGCAGATGAGTCATGAGAACAATGGACTGCAACAACGTCTCCCTGGACGATGCCTTTATCAGCAGATCGTCCAGATATGGAATTATTATCACCCCCTATCTGTGGAGAACCATCATCTCTGCCATCACCTTGGTGAACACCCTCGGTGCTGTGGAGAGGCCGAATGGCAGCGCCTGAAATTGAAAGTGAATGTCTAACAGTGGGAGCAGGCTTTTTGGATTTTGCACAACCCCCTCTAAAGAAGGTGGTAGGAGGCTTGGACTTTTTTGCTCTAGTGGTCCGAAAGGACTGTGATGCAGCTGAAGCAAATTATTTCTGCGTAGGAGTCATAGCAGAGGGAAGGAAAGGTGACTTACCCACAGTGGCCGTGGAAATCCACGCATCTAATGCTTCCCCAAATAGAGCCTGACCTGTGTAGGGTAGGTTCTCCACTCTCCTGGATTCCGCGTCTGCAGACCATTGGCAAAGCCAGAGTCCCCTGTGAGCTGATACCGACATGGAAGATATTTACGCGGTCAGCGTACCCAGGTCCTTCATGGATTCCACCAAGAACTCCGCAGAATCCTGTATGTTACGTAGAAACAATTCAATGTCACTTCTATCCATTGAATCCAAATCCTCTAGTAATGTGCCTGACCACTTTACTATGGCTTTAGAAATCCATGTACAGGCAATAGTGGGCCTTAACGACACTCCTGAAGCAGTGTAAATGGATTTGAGCGTAGTGTCAATCTTACCATCAGCCGGTTCTTTTAACGCGGTAGATTCAGGGACAGGTAAAACCACCTTTTTTGACAGTCTGGAGACAGATGCATCAAGGATCTGGAACATTTTCTCCGGGTTTTCCCAGGAATTTTCAAATATAGCGTTTAATTCTTTAGACACAGGGAAGGTTAGCGAGGCTTTCTTATTGTCAGTGAAGTAAGCCTCCTCAACCTGCTCAGGTGGCGTGTCAGTAATGTTTAACACATCTCTAATGGCCTCAATCATGAGCTGAACCCCCTTTGCAAGGGATGCCGCCCCCCTCAGCACATCCCCATCACCTTCTGCAGAATTGGTATCCGTGTCATCTTGCACAATTTGGCCAAGAGCACACGTTTCTGTGGGAACATGCTAGGGAAGTTTGCAGGAATAGGAACAGAACCTGACCAAACTGCCATAGATTTCTTTAACACCTGAGTTTAAGTCTCAGTATTTACTACCCCAGTAGAGATCTGAGAGATCATCCTTTTAATAGAGGTTAACCACTCAGGCTCAATATTAGGGATCTGAGACAAGGCATTACATTCCCTTTTACAACCCCCTGGTACCACACAGGATAGCTGGAGTTGTGTGGAGGGACAGCTCTCCCTGTCAGCGTCTCTGTATCAGGATCTGCAGGCAGGAAAATGGTGCTGAGCGCTGCTGGGTCCGCTCTGAGAAGCTCCGCCCCCTGAACATGGCGCTGCTTCCCGCTCTTCAGTTGTTTAATACTGGCCTGAGGTTAGTGCTGGCAGCATTACCAAGGTCCCTGACAGGCTTAAAGACCAGTGTAGGGTATCGGCGCTGGCTCAGGACGCCCCTCACAGCGCCGCACTATGTACCGCTGAGCCTCCGGAGCGCAGTTAATACTGCGCTTCTTCCCTGTTGCCACCATCTTCACACCGGCTCCCCACTTGTCACGGGGGGGGGGGGGGGGGGGGGGGGATGGGGGCGGTGACTCACTCGCCACTGGAATCGTCTGGCTCTGTAAGGGGGTGGCGGAATGCTGCGGGAGTGAGCAGTTGCCTGGGGCGGCTAGCGATCATCACCCTCAGGAGCTAATGTCCTGTCAGCAGAGATAGTGGCTCAGACCCCTCAGGGCGGACACTACTCCCCCCTTAGTCCCTCAAAGCAGGAAGGCTGTTGCCAGCAGACTTCCTGTGCCTAAACTAACTCTTAGAAAATAATAAAACTAAAGAAGCTCTAGGAGCTCCCCTAGCTGTGACCGGCTTCTCCGGGCACATTTTCTAAACTGAGTCTGGTAGGAGGGGCATAGAGGGAGTAGCCAGCCCACACTCTCAAACTCTTAAAGTGCCAGTGGCTCCTAGTGGACCCGACTATACCCCATGGTACTAATGTGGACCCCAGCATCCTCTAGGACGTAAGAGAAATGTGCACAACCTAGTGCTCAGAGTCACTGTCATTGCCACGGGACTGCAGAGAGGTAAGTATTGAAAAAAACGGGTGCAGGGCTATGCAGGGTGGACCCCTCTGGACCCAGGTGCCTGTGTGCACTGCACACACTGCACCCATTATAGATACGCCACTGTGTGGAACAGTATAGAGGGCTATTAGTGGCCATAAGCAAAGTATCTAAGGTTCTTAAAAGGTGTCAAATGATAGTAAGCAAATATTATTAACCAAATTAAAGTTTCTAGATTATTTCGGGGTACATGTAATGTTTGCAATGTGATTTTTAATAGTTTTTAATGAAGTTAAAAAATATTAGCAAAAAATAAGATTTTACTCACCGGTAAATCTATTTCTCGTAGTCCGTAGTGGATGCTGGGGACTCCGTAAGGACCATGGGGAATAGCGGGTTCCGCAGGAGACTGGGCACTCTAAAGAAAGATTTAGTACTATCTGGTGTGCACTGGCTCCTCCCTCTATGCCCCTCCTCCAGACCTCAGTTAAGGAAACTGTGCCCGGAAGAGCAGACATTATAAGGAAAGGATTTTGGAATCCCGGGTAAGACTCATACCAGCCACACCAATCACACCGTATAACTTGTGATACACTTATCCAGTTAACAGTATGAACAACAACAGGGCATCAACAAAGGATGCCAACATAACATAACCCATTATGAAGCAATAACTATGTACACGTATTGCAGAAAGTCCGCACTAGGGACAGGCGCCCAGCATCCACTACGGACTACGAGAAATAGATATACCGGTGAGTAAAATCTTATTTTCTCTAACGTCCTAGTAAATGCTGGGGACTCCGTAAGGACCATGGGGATTATACCAAAGCTCCCAAACGGGCGGGAGAGTGCGGATGACTCTGCAGCACCGAATGGGCAAACTCAAGGTCCTCCTCAGCCAGGGTATCAAACTTGTAGAATTTTGCAAATGTGTTTGAACCCGACCAAGTAGCAGCTCGGCAAAGTTGTAAAGCCGAGACCCCTCGGGCAGCCGCCCAAGAAGAGCCCACCTTCCTTGTGGAATGGGCTTTCACTGATTTTGGATGCGGCAATCCAGCCGCAGAATGAGCCTGCTGAATCGTGTTACAGATCCAGCGGGCAACGGTTTGCTTTGAAGCAGGAGCACCCAACTTGTTGGGGGCATATAGGATAAACAGCGAGTCAGTTTTCCTGACTCCAGCCATTCTGGCTACATAAATCTTCAAAGCCCTGACTACATCTAGTAACCTGGAATCCTCCAAGTCACGAGTAGCCGCAGGCACTACAATAGGTTGGTTCAAATGAAAAGATGACACCACCTTTGGCAGAAATTGGGGAGTCTGCAATTCTGCCCTGTCCATATGAAAAACCAGATAGGGGCTTTTACATGACAAAGCCGCTAATTCTGACACATGCCTAGCTGAAGCCAAGGCTAATAGCATGACCACCTTCCACGTGAGAAATTTTAACTCCACGGTTTTGAGTGGCTCAAACCAGTGTGACTTCAGGAAACTCAACACCACGTTAAGATCCCAAGGTGCCACTGGAGGCACAAAAGGGGGCTGAATATGCAGCACTCCCTTTACAAACGTCTGAACTTCAGGTAGAGAAGCCAGTTCTTTTTGAAAGAAAATGGATAGGGCCGAAATCTGGACCTTAATGGAATCCAATTTCAGGCCCAAAGTCACTCCCGACTGTAGGAAGTGAAGGAAACGGCCCAGCTGGAATTCCTCCGTAGGGGCATTCCTGGCCTCACACCAAGCAACATATTTTCGCCATATGCGGTGATAATGCTTTGCTGTCACGTCCTTCCTAGCCTTTATCAGCGTAGGAATAACTTCCTCCGGAATGCCTTTTTCCGCTAGGATCCAGCGTTCAACCGCCATGCCGTCAAACGCAGCCGCGGTAAGTCTTGGAACAGGCAGGGCCCCTGTTGCAACAGGTCCTGTCTGAGAGGCAGAGGCCATGGGTCCTCTGTGAGCATTTCTTGCAGTTCTGGGTACCAAGGCCTTCTTGGCCAATCCGGAACAATGAGTATTGTTCTCATTCCTCTTCTTCTTACGATTCTCAGCACCTTGGGTATGAGAGGAAGAGGAGGAAACACATAGACCGACTGGAACACCCACGGTGTTACCAGGGCGTCCACAGCTATCGCCTGAGGGTCTCTTGACCTGGCGCAATACCGTTGTAGCTTTTTGTTGAGACGGGACGCCATCATGTCTACCTGTGGCAGTTCCCATCGATTTGTAATCTGAATGAAGACTTCGTGATGAAGTCCCCACTCTCCCGGGTGAAGGTCGTGCCTCCTGAGAAAGTCTGCTTCCCAGTTGTCCACCCCCGGAATGAACACTGCTGACAGTGCTTGTACGTGATTCTCCGCCCACCGAAGAATCCTGGTGGCTTCCGCCATCGCGACTCTGCTTCTTGTGCCGCCCTGGCGGTTTACATGAGCCACCGCGGTGATGTTGTCTGACTGAATCAGCACCGGTTGGTTGCGAAGCAGGGGCTCCGCTTGACTCAGGGCGTTGAATATGGCCCTTAGTTCCAGGATATTTATGTGCAGACAAGCCTCCTGACTTGACCACAACCCTTGGAAGTTTCTTCCCTGAGTGACTGCCCCCCACCCTCGGAGGCTCGCATCCGTGGTCACCAGGACCCAGTCCTGTATGCCGAACCTGCGGCCCTCGAGAAGGTGAGCACTCTGCAGCCACCACAGAAGAGACACCCTGGCCCTGGGGGACAGGGTGATCAGCCGATGCATCTGAAGATGCGATCCGGACCATTTGTCCAACAGATCCCATTGAAAGATCCTCGCATGGAACCTGCCGAAGGGAATGGCTTCGTACGATGCCACCATCTTTCCCAGGACTCGCGTGCAGTGATGCACCGACACCTGTTTCGGTTTTAAGAGGTCTCTGACTAGAGTCACAAGCTCTTGAACCTTCTCCGTCGGGAGAAACACCTTCTTCTGGTCTGTGTCCAGAATCATGCCCAGAAAGGGCAGACGCGTCGTAGGAATCAGCTGCGACTTTGGGATATTCAGAATCCAGCCATGCTGTTGCAACACTTCCTGAGAGTGCGCTACGCTGATCTGCAACTGCTCCCTCGACCTCGCCTTTATGAGGAGATCGTCCAAGTATGGGATAACTGTGACTCCTTGCTTTCTCAGGATCACCATAATTTCTGCCATTACCTTGGTAAATATTCTCGGTGCCAAGGAGAGCCCATACGGCAACGTCTGGAATTGGTAATGACAGTCCTGTACCACAAATCTGAGGTACTCCTGATGAGGCGGATAAATGGGGACATGCAAGTAAGCATCCTTGATGTCCAGAGACACCATAAAATTCCCCTCTTCCAGGCTTGCAATGACCGCTCTGAGCGATTCCATTTTGAACTTGAATCTTTTCAGATAAATGTTCAGGGACTTTAAATTTAATATAGGTCTGACCGAACCGTCCGGTTTCGGTACCACAAACATTGTGGAATAGTATCCCTTTCCCTGTTGAAGAAGGGGAACCTTTACCACCACCTGCTGGAGAAATAGCTTGTGAATTGCCGCTACCACTACTTCCCTTTCTATGGGGGAAGCTGGCAGGGACGATTTTAGGTAACGTTGAGGGGGCATCACCTCGAATTCCAGCTTGTATCCCTGAGACACAATCTGTATAGCCCAGGGATCCACCTGTGAGCGAACCCACTGGTGGCTGAAATGTCGGAGACGCGCCCCCACCGCTCCTGGCTCCTCAGACAGATAATCTGTCCACGCTGCTACAGCACTACACATCCACGCCGACGCAATTGCCGGCCTCAGTAGAGTCCCTGAATGTGTATAAACAGATTTCAGGATACTTTCCTGCTTTCTATCTGCAGGATCCTTTAGGGTAGCCGTATCCTGCGACGGCAGGGCCACCTTCTTAGATAAGCGTGTGAGAGCTTTATCTACCCTAGGGGAGGATTCCCAGCGCACCCTGTCCTCTGGCGGGAAAGGGTACGCCATAAGTAACCTTTTGGAAATCAGGACTTTCTTATCTGGGGAATCCCACGCTCTTTCACATAACTCATTTAACTCATGTGAATGGGGAAAAGTCACCTCTTGCTTTTTCTCCCCATACATATAAACCCTCTTGTCAGGGACAGGGTTTACCTCTGATATGTGTAAAACATCCTTCATCGTTATAATCATGTAACGTATAGCTTTTGTCATTTTCGGTTGCAATTTTGCATCATCGTCGTCGACACTGGAGTCAGAATCCGTGTCGACATCTGTGTCAACCATTTTGGATAGTGGGCGCTTTTGAGACCCTGAGGGCCTCTGCGCTGTAGGATCAGGCATGGGTTGAGACCCCGACTGGCCCGAGGTATCAGCTTTATCCAACCTTTTATGTAAGGAGTTTACATTATCATTCAACACCTTCCACATATCCATCCAATCAGGTGGCGGCACCGTCGGCGGCGACACGTCAGTCAACTGCACTTGCTCTGCCTCCACATAGCCCTCTTCGTCAAACTTGTCGACACACGCGTACCGACACACCACACACACAGGGGAAGCTCTAAATGAGGACAGGACCCCCACAAGGCCTTTTGGAGAGACAGAGAGAGAGTATGCCAGCACACACCCCAGCGCTATATAACCCAGGGATTACACAGTAACTTAGTGTTTACCCAGTAGCTGCTGCATTATGATTAATGCGCCTACATTTATGTGCCCCCCCTCTCTTTTTTACCCTTCTACCGTGATTCTGCAGGGGAGAGCCTGGGGAGCTTCCTCTCAGCGGAGCTGTGGAAGGAAAATGGCGCTGGTGAGTGCTGAGGAAGAAGGCCCCGCCCCCTCAGCGGCGGGCTTCTGTCCGCGTTTTTTTGTAAAATAAATGGCGGGGGCTCATACATATAACAGTGTCCCACTGTCTATATGCAGCTTTCGCCAGGAGGTATCAATTGCTGCCCAGGGCGCCCCCCCCTGCGCCCTGCACCATACAGTGACCGGAGTGTGTGTGTTAGTGTGAGCGCAATGGCGCACAGCTGCAGTGCTGTGCGCTACCTCATGTGAAGACAGGAGTCTTCTGCCACCGATTTCGATGTCTTCTCCGCTTCTGCCGGCTTCTGTCTTATGGCTCTGCGAGGGGGACGGCAGCGCGGCTCCGGGAACGGACGACAAGGTCAGGTCCTGTGTTCGATCCCTCTGGAGCTAATGGTGTTCAGTAGCCTAAGAAGCGCAACCTAGCCGCAGTTAGTAGGTTTGCTTCTCTCCCCTCAGTCCCACGTAGCAGAGTCTCTGTTGCCAGCAGAAGCTCTCTGAAAATAAAAAACCTAACTAAAATACTTTCTTATTAGCAAGCTCAGGAGAACTCACTAAAAGCACCCAGCTCTGTCCGGGCACAGATTTTAACTGAGGTCTGGAGGAGGGGCATAGAGGGAGGAGCCAGTGCACACCAGATAGTACTAAATCTTTCTTTAGAGTGCCCAGTCTCCTGCGGAGCCCGCTATTCCCCATGGTCCTTATGGAGTCCCCAGCATCCACTAGGACGTTAGAGAAACACTCGTTACTCCCATCTGCAAGTGGAAAAACTAATTTGCCATCTAAACAGCACCCTAAAGTACATGTGCAACATAAATACACCCATTTTTTCACATTATAGGCCACACCGTGCATACCCCAATTCGAATTATATTCCTCACTGTGCATGCTGCTAAGTCACATTATATGCCACATTGTATATGCCCCAATTCACAATATATACCACACTATGCACGTCCCAATTCACATTGTATGCCACACTGTGTATGCTGCCAATTCACACTATATGATACACTGTGCATGCCCCAATTAACATTATATGCCACACTATGACTGCTGCCAATTCACATTATATGCCACCCTGTGCATGCCCCAAATCACATTATATGCCACACTGCATAATCCCCCAATGTACATTATACGCCACACTGTGTATTCCCCCAATGCACATTACGACACCATGTCCCCAATTCAAATGATACTGTATGCCATACTGCTGCCCAATTAGTATTTTTCACTAACTTGCTGATCTCAGCTCTATGAACACTACAGCAGCTCCAAACCTGACTCCAGTCCTGTCACTATTTACAAGTGATCTCTCGTTATCGCCATGCAGGAGAGGTGGGCCCACAGACGGGAGCACCACTTGCATCATTTATAATGCTGGGCAAGGCACAGCTGGCCTGGCATTGTGCTCCTCTGTGAAGAGTCATTGATTGTCAGGCCAGGAGGACTGCTATAGTCCTGTACCCACCACCACCACCACCACCTTTGACCAGTGCCCCTAGCAAGTGCCATCCAGGCCAATATCTAGTTATGTCCTTGGTGGTGATCACTATACACCTCAAGTCCCAAACAGCCACATCTGTCCAAAACATTTAAAAATAATTGCTTTTATAGCCGTAAAATGTAATTTTCTGTCAGACATGCTAAGCAAAGTTGATGATATGTACTGGCCCTTCATAAGCATCAGAAAAATGTTCTATAACAGTAAGCTATTAAGTGATGTTCTATAACGCAATGTCCAGTTGGAGTGATCACATGTAATGTGTTACTGGTCATGTGATCTCCTAAAATTGCAATAAAATACAAAATACACAGCATGCACAGATGTTTGGTTAATTGGCCTTCATTCTTGTGAGACGGGAACAGGGTTGTAAATGCAGTATGTCAATGTTTTTGAGGGCCCTTGAAGAGGATGAATAAAATAACCAGAAATTATATTTTCAATGTTTTGACTATTACTTTTGAGAATGCCTGACTTACTCTTTACAACAGATTATGTCAAAGCTGTTCTCCAAATGCTATGACCACTTACACAGAGATGTACTTTGACTGAACAGTTTACCTTCCATTTCCGAATGTTGAAACTTCTGTGACAAATCGCTTTTCTGTATAACAGATTCTCTTCAACTCTAGCTTTAAGTTATTTAGGCTAAGTGAAAATCACAGACGATACATTTTTTTATTACACAAGTTAGCTTTACATGTAGAATCAACCTTTAGTTTAGCTTTACTTCTTAACACTGAACTCTATAGGTTGGTATATACAAATCAATTTTGATAAACAGTGAATCATTAGAGGTGAAGACATCCATTTACATGCTGCCACAACAAATAAGGAAGTCAATAGAGATTACTTCTACCTATTTCCTTACATTAAAATAATAGCCTTCATTTGTAAGCCAGCTGAAGCCCCAGGGAGCAATATAGAGACTGAAAGGGAACTCACTGCAGAGTAAATAGATGATCATCATACTGATTTAGGACTGAGATAAAACACTGCTATAGGTATATTAAAAATATATGATATAGTTACAATAAAATGTTTATTAAAAAACATAACCATCAATAATAGGAAATTTAGCATTTCCATGTAGGCTACTAAAATGATACATACTAAAAAAAATACACATATATGAATATGCAATACTATAATGCAAATCATTAACACACCGCATAAAAATATATACACGTTAGCTGTCAGATCATCTCTGCTGCATACATGTGGTAAGCCCTTTACTGTGCCACATTATAAATATATATAATATGGAGGTAGTGTGCCATACTCCTTGCGAACGCTGAAAATGTGTGACTTTTCAGCACTCCGGAGGTGTGTTCAGTATTCCCCACTGTGCTGCTCCTGCAGGCTCTGCCTACACTGCTAGCTCATCCACAGTGACAGGAGGCGGGCGCTGCACGATAATGTCACAGTACAGCACCCGGCTCCCAGTCGGCATTCTGGTGTCAACCCCTGCAAAGGTGACCCATGGATGGATACACACCTCCCTAGTGATGCCAGTGTGTGTGAGTGTGTGTATATATATACAGGTTGAGTATCCCTTATCCAAAATGCTTGGGACCAGAAGTATTTTGGATATCGGATTTTTCCGTATTTTGGAATAATTGCATACCATAATGAGATATCATGGTGATGGGACCTAAATCTAAGCACAGAATGCATTTATGTTTCATATACACCTTATACACACAGCCTGAAGGTCATTTTAGCCAATATTTTTTATAGCATTGTGCATTAAACAAAGTTTGTGTACATTCACACAATTCATCTATATTTCATATACACCTTATACACACAGCCTGAAGGTCATGTAATACAATATTTTTAATAACATTGCGTATTAAACAAAGTTTGTGTACATTGAGCCATCAGAAAACAAAAGTTTCACTATCTCACTCTCACTCAAAAAAGTCCGTATTTCGGAATATTCCGTATTTCGGATATTTGGATATGGGATACTCAACCTGTATATATATATATATATATATATATATATATATATATATATATTGTATAAACACACACACCCATACTGTATATAGAGAAAGAGAAAAAAAAGAAAGGTGTAACAAGCACTACTACCTTAACAATTCAAGTGTAAAACAATAGATAACATTGTAATAATTTATAACAAGTAATATATGTATAAATCAATCAATCAATCAATCAATCAATCAATCACATACCATCACTTATATTAAGGTGGCTGCACAAAGATCCCTCAAAGTAACTCATATTTCAAGACTCAAATAAAATGTCTAATCATGACATTTAATGCAATTAGGGTCACCCCTAATTACATAAAATCAGAGACGGACGACTGGCATCTCTGCCCATGATCCACATTGCTTGCCAAATATCTATGAGCTTGAATTGTTTATTGTTTTGGTATGTGTATATATATATACATATATATATATATATATATATATATATATATATATATATAAAACCGATGAACCATAATTTTACCATTGAAAGGTGAATTGAAAAACATTAAGGGGGAGATTCAAATGTTTGAAAAGTCAGTTGGGTGTCTGTTTTTTCCTCTCTGTTAGATCAGGGACTACCTGCTGTTACGTTATACAGAGGCTCCACCCTTAAATATAAGTAGATCACTTATATGAGGATTATATGCACTAGTATATTGTGTAAGGACCCAAGTAATAACTACATATACTTTTAGTCTGTGTACGGTACATCAACCAGTATTGGTCACTAAACACAACCACAGTGTATATATGGTGAACTTAACAACATAATATTATGTTGTACTTACCGAAGTGATATACAATATTATAAGTAATATCCAGAAATAAATATATAATTCCAGTCACACTCAATATGGTATTGGGAATTTTTCTATCTCCTGATGTCGTAAACTGTAGTTATACTTGTTAGAAAACATTGACTAAATTCACTACATTATTATGAAATTGAAAATATCCAATCCCTAGAAGGAAGATATTTCTCTTATTAGCAGCGCATGCATCCATATAATTTGATTGGTTACACAGTATGTCTTAATAATAGTGATTACAGAATAATATTGAGTAATACTGGTCCAATCACCAAAGATTATGTATCCAATCACAATATTTATAGAGGTTTATTAGAGGCTATGGTAATCACTCTTCTTATGGGGAAAAAGAATCCCCTTGGTCTCAAGGTTTTACATTAAATTAACCCAGATTATCAGTTGTAATCACAGTGTGAAACAATAGTAGATGACTCAAATATTTTAGACAAGTACGTACACAATATTTCAAAATAGTGCATATATACAGTAGTTTGTTCTATCATCCATTCCACCTAGTTTAAATAGCAACAGTTTCCTTGTCATAACAGTGTCAGAACATATGACAACATGTTGAAATATGCCCTCGACAATGGTACTATTAACAAAACATAATAGGAACATCTTGAAGTGATTAAACCTAAAGTGATTACATTTTCTATTCTACCAAAAGTACACAAGAACAGACAAAAAAACAATACAGATGGTCCACTGTCTATGGGATAGAAAGCAAGCTACAGTATGTTCTTAATAAACACCTTTGTAAATATGTCACTAGCTTTCCATTATAGCCTATATCTGTCACCCCAGTGACCTGGCTAGCCAAATGTGACGTGGAATTGTTGTACACAAGCATACAACACATTAGAGGTCTACAGGCTATCGTGTATTTTTTCTCTCTCTTTATTTTGAAAAGTGGAGGGCAGTATAATACAACATATGACACATCCGGAAATACAATTAATCCGGGTATAATTCAATGAACGTTGCATGATATATTGTACAACTAGACAAAAAACAGTAGTATAGTACCATTGAATTTCATATTTTTAGAAAGCGTACAAAATGGAACAAGTGCGAAAAACAAAGCAAGGCACAGATACCGTATTCAATTGGGGGGTGGGGGGGTGGAAAGGAAACAGGAGATCATATGAAAAATGGTAGGGCCCAATCTGCGAATGAAGCAGATAAAGCAGCAAGTGAGTCTATAAGGTACAGGGCAATTGAGGCTACGAACCAGATTTTTTAAATCACCGCTTGTAGGGATGGAGCAGCGGATTGTTTCCAGTTAGCTGCTATCAGTAATTTGGCCGAATTGAATATATGGTTGCACAGTTTGCTCTCTTGCCTGGACATACGTTCCAGTGGATTGCAAAGCAGTGCATGAAGTGGGCTTTTAGGGACAGAGAAATAAAGATTTTAACCAAGAGAGAAAAAATGTCATTCCAGTAAGGGTATAGTATGCAATTCGGACAGGAACCATGTACCACCTTGAGTAAACCTTATAGGCGATTTCCTTAATATTCGAGTTAATAGAGGCTTTAGCGACCTGCTCTCTGATTTCTGACCAATCCTCCCCCTCCAAAGTCACACTCAAATCGCGTTCCCAGGCTAGCTCAAATGGTTCTCTGGAGTGGGGGTAGCCGGCCAGGAGAGAGTACAAAATTGATATGACACCTTTGCGGTCAGGGGTATAAAAACACATTTGTTCGAAAGGCGGGGACCTACTGTAAATTGACCAGGTTTACTTAGAAAGCATACAAAACTAGTAATCTGCATATAATCAAAGTGTCTAGCGTGTTGCATACCGTATTTCTGACATAAGGCTGTAAAAGTTGTAGGGGCAAATTCCCCTTAGATGTGTATAAGCCTGGTTATGGGTGCATATAGGATGCCATACAACCTAAAGGAAAGTCGGGGTGGCACCAAAGTGGAGTCAAAGGAGATGGGTAGGGTGCCAACTTTAAATTCTTGTTCATGCTATCCCAAATTTTTAGTACAGAATGAACACAAGGGGTGGAACTGACTGAGGCTGGTCTCATATGTGGAGGTAGCCATGCTAGAGAACTAACCTGGTGATAATTAATCAATTTATTTTCCAGAGATACCCATTTTTTGCACCCCTCTGGAGTGTGCAAAGCCACTATGTGGCTCGGTTGTGCAGCTTGAAAGTACCGCTTGAATATAGTTAGGCCTAGGCCACCATTACTCGAGGATTTAGCCAGACATCTCCTATTGTGTCTAGGTGTTTTATTTGACCAGATGAAGCGACCGCACAAGATATGAGGAGGGTACAACTATAGGAATGGTTTGAAATAGAGCAGTCTTGGAAGAATATACATTTTAATTGAATTTGTTTTACCAGTCCATGAAATGCACAAGGGAGTCCATCTAGCTATATCCTGTATAATGTTGTGCAAGAGAGGGATATAATTGGCTTTAAACAACCGATCGTAATGTTTCGTGATTTGAATTCCAAGATATTTAATGGATTTAGGCCTCCAGACATAATCAAAGATCTGCTTCAATAGTTGCACAGAGGTAAGGAGAAGGTGAAAAGCCAATGCTTCAGCTTTAGTGCTATTCACCTTATGTCCCGATAAAGCACCATATAGCAAAAGTTCAGCCTGTAAATTAGGGAGAGATGTTAGTCGGGGCGATAAAGAGAGCAGGACATCGTCTGCAAAAAGTGAGATTTTGTACTGGGAACCCTGAACTGAAATCCCTTTAATATAAGGTTTCTGCCAAATATGAGCCACGAGTGGTTCAATACTTAGGGCGTACAACAGGGGGGACAGGGGGCAACCCTATCTGGTACCATTTCCCAAGCTAAAAGAAGGGGAGGAGAGCCCATTAGTGGAAAGTATGGCCGCAGGGTTAGAATACATAGCTTGCAATGAAGACATAAAGCCACCGCATAGGCCATAAAAGACTAGGACAGGCCTTTTCAGCATCCAGTGATAACAGAACCGCTGGTGTCTTAAGTTTGTTGATGTATGAGATTAAATTGATCGTGTGCCTAATATAGGCCCTCATTCCGAGTTGTTCGCTCGCAAGCTGCTTTTAGCAGCTTTGCACACGCTAAGCCGCCGCCTACTGAGAGTGAATCTTAGCTTATCAAAATTGCGAACGAAAGATTCTCAAAATTGCGAATAGACACTTCTTAGCAGTTTCTGAGTAGCTCCACACTTACTCGGCAACTGCGATCAGTTCAGTCAGTTTCGTTCCTGGTTTGACGTCACAAACACTCCCAGCGTTCGCCCAGACACTCCCCCCGTTTCTCCAGACACTCCCACGTTTTTCCCAGAAACGGTAGCGTTTTTTCGCACACACCCATAAAACGGCCAGTTTCCGCCCAGAAACACCCACTTCCTGTCAATCACATTACGATCACCAGAACGAAGAAAAAACCTTGTAATGCCGTGAGTAAAATACCTAACTGCATAGCAAATTTACTTGGCGCAGTCGCACTGCGGACATTGTGCATGTGCATTAGCGACTAATCGCTCCGTTGCGAGAAAAATATAACGAGCGAACAACTCGGAATGACCCCCATTGTCCAGGGCTTGTCTTGTAGGGACAAAACCCACTTGATCCGGGTCGATCAGTTGTCTAAGGTAGAAATTGAGCCAATATATTTGTAAGTAGCTTTATGTCTGCATTGATGAGTGAAATAGGCCTATAACTCGTGCACCGTGTAGGATCTTTTCCGGGCTTAGGGAGCACGATGATTTCCGATTTTGAAGAATCTGCACGAAATCATTCACCTGTCATTACTTTATTAAAAACGGCAACCAAATGGGGAGCCAGAAACCCGAGAAAGACTTGTAATAGGACATAGGGAAACAATCAGGGCCTGGAGCCTTTGACGTTTTTTGAGTTTTCAGAGCCGAATTAAACTACTCGAGGGAAATGGGGGAGTTAAGGGCGTGTATGGCCGAGAGTTTAGGTAGTTCTGAGCAATTTCAGAAGGCTTATTGAGTCCCTCAGCCGGGTCGGGCAAGTTATAAAGACATTTATAGTAAGCATAAAATGAATGATTGATAGAACCCAGGTCGTAACTAAGGGTGTTTGATTCATTCCTAAGAGCCAGGATAGTTTGAGAGGCCCTTTTTGCCCTGAGTCTCGCTGCTAGAAGAGAGTCAGATTTATTATTTTTTTCGTCAAATTTTATCTGGGGTATCTAAGGGATTTTTCTGTGCGTTCTAGAAGGGACTGGAGTTCACCTCTAATACTCGGGATCTGGATTAAAACATGGGGAGAGTGGGATTGTTTATGTGTGCGTTCTACATGAGACAATTGAGTCGTGAGAGAGGTGATCCTCTCGTTCTGTTGCTTTTTCCTATGGGATACATATTTAATTATCGCGTCCATTAGGACCGCCTTGTGGGCCTCTCAAATCACCGGAAAGAAAACATTTGGGGTCATTCCGAGTTGTTCGCTCGTTGCCGATTTACGCAACGGAGCGATTAAGGCAAAAATGTGCATGCGCATGGTTCGCAGTGCGCATGCGGTTAGTATTTTAACACAAAACTTCGTAGATTTACTCACGCCCGAACTAAGATTTTTCATCGTTGAAGTGATCGTAGTGTGATTGACAGGAAGAGGGTGTTTCTGGGCGGAAACTGGTCGTTTTCTGGGAGTGTGCGGAAAAACGCAGGCGTGTCAGGGAAAAACGCGGGAGTGTCTAAAGAAACGGGGGAGCGGCTGGCCGAACACTGGGCGTGTGTGTGACGTCAAACCAGGAATGAAACTGACTGAACTGATCGCTATGTGTGAGTAAGTCTGGAGCTACTCAGAAATTGCTAAGAAATTTCTATTCGCAATTCTGCTAATCTTTCGTTCGCAATTCTGCTAAGCTAAGATACACTCCCAGAGGGTGGCGGCTTAGCGTGTGCAATGCTGCTAAAAGCAGCAAGCGAGCGAACAACTCGGAATCACCCCCATTGTCCGTAACATTAACCTCAAAATAGTCTTGGAATTGGGTTGTAATGTAATCCTTGAAGTGTGGGATGCGAAGGAGTGTTTCATTTAACCTCCAAGAATGGCGGCCCGTATAAGAGTCCAAAGGATCGATGGAAGCCAAAACGATCGAATGGTCTGACCAGGCATTTGAAATAATGTCTACTTTCAGAAGTGTATGTAGTAAGCTACTGCATCCAAAAATCATGTCTATACGTGTGTACGTACCATGGGGATTTGAAAAGAAGGTATAGTCTCTGGAGGACGGGTAGTGTGCCCGCCAGGTGTCGAATAGAGCAGCCATAGCCATGTGTTTCTTCAGGTTGCCTGGGTGGATTACGCCGAGAGCGCAGGCGGGTTCGACTACTTTTATCTAAATCTGACGATATTATAGAATTGAAATCACCACCCACCAGGAGGACACTTCTGCGGATGGAATGAATGTCTGCGAAAAGCTTCTGAAAGAAGCCATATTGGCCATATTCAAAGCACATAAATTCACCAAGGTCATAACTTGAGGGCCTAATTGACACCCCAGTATAATATAGCGCCCTTCAGTATCCATATTCATGGAAAGGATTTAAATTGGAACCGTAGATCGCAACATGATACCTACTCCATTCTTTTTTTTGAGGGTGGGAGAAATAAACTACGGTGGGGAAGCGTCTAGATTCCAATGATGGGTGGGAATGTTTTCTAAAATGAGTTTCCTGAAGAAACACTATATCCGCGTGAAGAGTGTTGAGCGTTCTAAATAGGAGGGAGCATTTGTGGGGGGTGTTCAGTCCCTTAACGTTCAGAGAAAGTACGTTGAAGGGCATAGTGATAGCTAGGTAGACTCACTCTACTACTACTTCAGCGTTTGCTGGGAGGTAGAGGCCCGTAAACAAATGATAGGAGCTGTCGAAGGGGAATTGAAAGTGGTAAGGGAGGAGTGGGAGTGTGAACTAGAGAATTCCTCCTCAGAGAGGGTCGTGTTCACTCGGAGTGGGTCCAAACAGGGGGAAGGGAGGCAGGTAAGTTTAGGGATACAAGCAGACCTGGAGGACCCGGGTACTGGGAGTGCTATAAAAAGAAAACAATCAATTACTCAGAGAGAGTTTAAATGGGAGGGTTAGCTCTCAATTTAATCCCAAATAACAGGGGGTGGAGGTGGCTTGGCCCGAGGAAGCCAGGAACTTTCCACCCGGAACCAAAATACATTAAGTACTGCAAACATTGTGCAATGGTAAACATAAATGAGAATAACATTTCCAACAACACGTCATGAAGAGAACAACATAATAACCATAATACAAGAAAAAACGATACGTGGAATACCAATTAACCAGCGCTTCACTCTGCGTTAGCAAAATTTCCAACTCTTAAGTCCGTGTAGCTCCTTAAACGTTTTAAGTTGGGAGAAACTCTTGAATGAATCAGAGGAGTTTTACCGGAAAAAGAGATAATTTGCAAACATAGTGTGATATTGTATATAAAGATTATTTTTTATACATCACACACAGAAAACATGAATGCATCACATAAATCCCATTTAGAACACTAAAAGCACATAAAAACCACATAGTTGTGGTGCAGACATTCACCAGTAGGACTGGCCTCCTAGACAACGACAATAGTAATGGTTGATTACCGGCTGTTAGTGAGAACTGGCTCACGTTAGTTCTAAAAGCATGGGTATCACAGAGTATATCACCAGGCTGCAGTACAGGGATTCCCCAGTCTCAGGACTCCTTCACACACCGGATCAGTCCAAACACCTCGTTGTCCACATACAGGGGGTCAGTCCAAAAGAGCACCCACGCGTTCCGACCCTCCCCGGGTCTTTCTCAAGGTCAGCTCCAATGTGGATTTTCAAACAGGAACTTCAACCACTTTGTGGTGTATGAGAAATTCCCTAAGCCACGGACCCATCGATTTTGGTAAAAAATGAAAATTCCAAAAGTGCCCCAATTTACGCTTTAAACTTTAGTTACCATCCCAAAATGTATCACTGAGCTGACAGAAGCTGATTTCGGAGTATGATTTTCAAACAGGAGCTTCAACCGTTTTGTGGTGTATGAGAACTTCCCTAAGCCCCGGACCCATCGATTTTGGTCAATAATGAAAATTCCAAAAGTGTCCCAATTTCTGCTTTAAACTTTAGTTACCATCCCAAAATGTGTCACTGAGGTGACAGAAGTTGATTTCGGAGCATGATTTTCAAACAGGAACTTCAAACGTTTTGTGGCATATGAGAAATTCCCTAAGCCCCCGGACCCATTGATTTTGGTCAAAAATTAAAAATCCAAAAGTGCCCCAATTTCTGCTTTAAACTTTAGTTACCATCCAAAAATGTGTCACTGAGGTGACAGAAGTTGATTTCGGAGCATGATTTTCAAACAGGAACTTCAACCGTTTTGTGGTGTATGAGAAATTCCCTAAGCCCCGAAACCCATCGATTTTGGTCAAAAGTGAAAATTCCAAAAGTGCCCCAATTTCTGCTTTAAACTTTAGTTACCATCCAAAAATGTGTCACTGAGGTGACAGAAGTTGATTTCGGAGCATGATTTTCAAACAGGAACTTCAACCGTTTTGTGGTGTATGAGAAATTCGCTAAGCCCCGAAACCCATCGATTTTGGTCAAAAGTGAAAATTCCAAAAGTGCCCCAATTTCTGCTTTAAACTTTAGTTACCATCCAAAATGTATCACTGAGGTGACAGAAGTTGATTTCGGAGCATGATTTTCAAACAGGAACTTCAACCATTTTGTGGCATATAAGAAAGTCCCTAAGCCTCGGACCTATCGATTTTGGTCAACAATTAAAATTCCAAAAGTGCCCCAATTTCTGCTTTAAACTTTAACTGTGATTCATTCAAGAGTTTTCCCCAACTTAAAACGTTTAAGGAGCTACACGGACTTAAGAGTTGGAAATTCTGCTAATGCGGAGTGAAGCGCTGGTTAAGTGGTATTCCACGTATCGTTTTTTTCTTGTATTTCATGTGGTAGGAGGGAAAAGCCTCTTGTGGTTTACTGCACTAATAGCTGCTTTTGCGCACTGTGTGGGATTTCATACTATCTACTATTTATAATAACCATAATGCTGGTGCAATTATTTAGCAATTTGAAAAAGGAAAACAATGTGGAAAATATAAAAACTATGGAAGGTCCTACTTCCTAACAGTGCAATGGTCGTTGGACTAGTGCTAGACAACTGGGGGGTTGAAGGTGCTATGTACAGAACGAGGCAAAATGGGCTACAGTCACTCGGGTAAACACATAGTCCAGGACCAGAATTTCAAGAAAAATATAAAAAAAAAGTCAGAGTATGATGGAGTGGGACCTCCGGTTACTTGATAGGCAAATCTATTCAGGGCCGTGTCGAGCTGCCCGAGGTGGGACTGACCACTGTTGGTGAAAGCTGAAGTCTGTGAAGTAGGTCAGATCCTTCCCTAGGGTTGTTTACCGATATTGGACGACCGTTTATGTGCACAATCAAACATAATGGGAAACCCCATTTGTATTTGTAGCCATTGTCTCGGAGGACTCTGGTGACGTCTCGTAGTTACCTTCTCTTAAGAATGGTCGAAGGAGCTAAATCCTGGAAGATTTGTAGTTGGGAATCTTCAAACACTATACGAGGCAATAATCTACTGTCGTTGGATATCTGGTCTTTTTTTTTTTAAAGGAAAGGAACTTCAATACCACATCTCTTGAAGGGTCACCCTCTTTGGGTTTTGGACGGAGGGCTCTATGAGCCCGTTCAATGTGTAGAGATTGAAGAGCAGGGACCAGTTTCAGAAAAAGGCGCGACAGGTAAAGTTCCAAGTCACAGGGTGCTACCAACTCAGGGATGTTCCGGATTCGAGGATTACAACGTCGTTCCCTATTTTTGAGATCTTTGGTCTTGTCCCTGAGAAATTCCACTTCCCGGTACAAGTGATTGACATCCTGAGAAAATTCCAGTAGGCCTTTAGAGTTAGAGTCAACTTTGGTTTCCAATGCAGCTGGTTAGAGAGAGAGGTCAAGTCGTAAGTAAGTTACGTAAATTACGTAAATCTGCAAATAATTGCTGGAAATTGGTAGTATGAGTTTTGCTCAAATCTGACATCTCCTGGATATCATTTTTTGTAGCAAAAGAGTCAGTGGAGGGCGCATCTAATCCTGGGGAGTTAGCTGGAGAAGCCGGGGGAGAGTCAGAGGGATGAAGTGATGTCGGACGTGAAAGGTGTTGCATAATTACTTGTTGCGCATTCTTCTTAAACTTAGCGTTGCTTTTGGACATCGTGAGATTGGGATAGTGCGAATGCAGTGAACAAGCGAATCTGTTGAGATTCCAGGTGAACAGTGAAGAGAGGGTTAAAACATATCTGTGTCAATTAGCCTTCTTGTGATGAGGACCGCTGTAGGGAGGGACACGGGGGACACTGTGCTGCTCTCGTAGACTGTTAAGTAGGTCCCCTCCGCAGAGAAGTGTTGGGAGCTCAGCAGGAGGGAGTTAGCCCAAATCCCAGTTCCCATAATCCCAAAACCATCAGGGGAGCTTCGGGACAGAGTAGTGCTATCCGAAAGCTGGGTTATGTTGCATATTCCTTCCTGCAGGGAGTCAGGAAGAATCTGACCTGTGCAGGCCACTAGGTGGTGAGCAAGTTGCAGGGAGTCAGTGTAAAGGGCAGGCAGGGAGACAATCACTGACACAATGCAGGTTCTGGGGCACCTACTGGGGTCAGGGAACAATGCCACTCTCCGCTGAATACTATATAATAGAGGAGTGGAAGGTCTCCCTGCAGAGCTAAACTCTGACGTCCCCAATTGGTGGGATATGCTGGGGAGACTGAATGCAGGGAGAGCTAAGGCGTACTGTGTGAGTCATCCACCTGTATTGGGGGAAATATACACAGGGAGGAATGGTTAGTCCGGGGGACAAGGGTGCCAACTGACCATGAAGCAGCGGAGACGTCCCACGTGTGGAGTCCGTCAGTAGCAGGCACAGCAGAAGGCAGGGCGCCGGAAGTGCGGCACCGCATCTTTTCCCCGCTTCACCTGCCGGGTACAGGGTGCACGGTCGCCGGTCCCTGAGAACATGGGAAAGTGCCGGAGCAGACTCAGGCAGGCACAGGTGGGTCTTCCGGTCCCGGTAAGTGAGGTCCGGGCTCCGCCGACCAGAGCTTTGCGGTGGACGGGCAGTGGTAATGTAGCCTGCGGCTTCAAGCTCTGGTGTATACCTGAAGAGGCCAGGACAGTGTACCCCCGGCTCAGCAGCCGCACACCGGGATGCTGGGTGATATACAGGGGTAACGGGGGGATGATAAGAGGGCAGCAAAAGCAGGTTAGGCAATGGAAAGAGCTATTAAGAGCAGAAGCTCATTCACTGCACATCCTGCTTTCTTACCAGCCTGGCCATGCCCCTATTGTGTATTTTTTTATTAACATGGAAACGCTATGAATTTAACAATGTTCTTCTTAAACTGTTGGAATTTGTTCTTACTAAAGGCCCGTACACACTGGTCGATAAATCGGGCGTTCTTTTGAACGGCCGATATATCGCGGGACCGTCGGCCAGTGTGTACGGCCAATACGTCTGTGAACTCCGTCGTTCACAGACGTATCGCGTCGGCCGCGCAGCACAGCCGACGGCCAATATATCTACCGATATATTGGCGCGTCGCTGTGTGTGTACGGGGCGGTCGGCCGACCGCCTGTACACATGCTGCGGCGGCCTGCGGTGATTGACAGCTGAACTGGGCGGGCGTGTGTACACGCCCGCCCAGTTCATGAAGTCAGTCCCCGACGGATCGAGCAGTGTGTATGCTGAACACACTGCTCGATCCGTCCATAGATATATCTGCAGATCAATTGATCTGCAGATATATCTATTAGTGTGTACCCACCTTAAGAACTTTTTCACAGTCAATGGAAAATTTTTCCTTCAGTTGTGGGGCACCGCTATGGGCACAACCTATGAGCCAACTTATGCTCATTTATGCATGAGTTAGTGATAAAAGGAAAATAATTTTAATTAGGCTACCGAACATTATATCTGGCAATTCATTCTCTAAGATTCCTAGATGAACTTCATCATCTGGTATGGAGAAAAATATTGTCACCAATGTACTACCATAGTAAACTCACACCCCTTCAATCTCACCATGGAAATGAGCCAGAAGTTAATAACTTTCTGTATTTAACAATCTCTGTCAGTCTCGCTTACGATATTCATCAAATAAAACTGTAACCAATAGTATTTTACATGTGACGAGTTCTCATCCCCAACCTTGATTATCAGGTATTTGAAAAGGTAAATATTTAATAACCCATAGAAACTGATCAAAAGATCTTTGAGAAGAGATTTATAGAACTTAAACAATGATTAATAGCAAGATGCCATAGTAGATCTGTTAAGAAAGCATATAACGTTAAAGAACAAGAATTTATCTGAAGAAGAATCCCCAGACCACATACAGGAGAATGAATCCATATGATTTATAGGCATCTATTGCCAGTAGGGTCAAGAGATCAGAAAAACTCTACAAAATTATTGCCATGTACTGCAGTTGGACTCTGACCTAGCCACAATCACTGGTGATAGGGTGAAAATGTGTTGGAGAAAATACAAAAATATGAGACATCTTTGTCCACAGCTACTATAAACCAGATTTCAAGGATAAAATTCTCACTAAAGGATTTTTCAACTAGCACTGACCGTTCTGTCACTTTCAGCTGCAGGTATCATTGCCCATTCATCGCGGCAGGGTCAGCTCACTTGGAAGCCATAACATCAAGGCAGCCTGAGCTAGAGCCCAAATAGCCAAAGATATCTCACGATCCAGGTAAGCCCTCTAGAATTTAGGGGGCCTTCTCTTATATTCTGGATAGAAAGAAAGTAACAGTCTGCATTTCTATGTCTGGTTCGGTTGGGAAGAAGAAAACTTCTTATTAGATATGTTCTCTAAGTAATTTACAATTTTGCAAGAAAAGGATGAAAATATTTCCATACTGTACATGACAGAAGGAGTAAATACTGCCAGTCTGAAACCTTAAAATACTGTCAACATTCCATGTATTAGACAAGATGAAAGTATGAACAAAATATATGTTTCAAAAGCAGTTAATTCCAGCAAAATGTTTTCTGTGCTGTAGAGGCCCCCAGCTGGTAAGGTCGGTCACCTTTAAAGCACGTTATGAAATAATATCTTTTCCATGTCTATTCAGTACTCTTAAAAGCAAACAAATAAATCAGAAGTACGCATATGGGTTAGATTTACTTTGCTGCAGTCTTAAAATCCTGGAGTTTTGTGCAGTTTAGATTTGATAACCTCAACCTGCCACAAAACAGTTGAGAAACCAACTTTAGACTAGAATAGAACATTGAATGACAATTGTTGTTTTTACGATTAGAAGAATAGATACCCCAGATTTACTCAGAGGTAGGTTTAGAACCCACTGCAATCTTGCCCAAATAAAAGTCCAGCCTCTGACAGGTGCGTGTGCAAGCACTGCACAGATTCCTAAGATCTGTGTAGGCTTGCATAGGTTGAGTCTCCCATATTCGGAAATCCAATATTCAAAATATTCAGAAATGAAAAACTTTTTGAGCATGAGTGAAATAGTGACACCTATGCTTTCTGATAGTTCAGTATACACAAACTTTGTTTCATTGCACACATTTTTAAAAAAAATATTGTATAAAAATACCTTCAGGCAATGTGTATAAGGTGTACAACGGTCCTTGGGTTATTTTGCCTAGGCTGATATTGAATAGAGGGTCCCTCTATTTTTCACTAACCAGCACTAGGCTGATAAAGCCAGAGTTTGTGACACTGTAGCAGGGAGAACAAGCAGAGTGGGGTCCTTATCCCATAATGTCAACCAGCCCTAGACTGCACAGCCCAGAGATGGAATCCCTACGTGGGGACCCAGAATTATAACCAATTACTGATGCTACTGCACAAGAACACTACTACCTGGAAAATGATCATCTCAGCTAGGTTGTCAATATCTCTCTCACCTCTAAGAGGTGGGGACAGAGATAACATTTTCCTTCAGAGAGAGCTCAAATGGATCTATACATTGTACACTTTGGCACGCCGTGGTCTAAATGAAGGCTTGGGTTATCAGTGGAGTTTCCAAAGGTGGGACTGCAGCAAAAAGGGGAGCCACACCAACTGCCACCCCAAACGTTGCCAAACATCGCTGGCCGGAACTCACTGGCAGCTGGTTTGGCTCCCCTGTTTGAATTTTTTACTGCGCTGCAACCACATCTCTGGAACCACCGCTGGCTATTATTTTTCATTTTACAGAGTCATTATATAGTATACGGCATGTGTTGATGTATTTTATAAGTACTGCTTATTAAAAAGATGAAGAAAGTTTCTCTTTATAAAAGTTGGATAATATGATCACCTCGAATGTTGACTATTATGTTCTCCATTGCAAATGCCTTCAAACAATGGGGATTACTTTTGCGGTGAAGTAAATAATATTTTGCTACTGTAGTGAGAACTTAATAATATTTCTGATTGGAAACAGCATTTCTTATACTGCCTGTATTGTCAAACAGACATTGTGTATACAGTAGGTCTAATTTTTCATGCCAAGCTATTTGAGTATGAACAAGCATGTCAGACAGTATATCATGCCTTAGACGTTACAATAAAGAAAGTCTTGTATTAACTGTGTATGAATGTATTTATCTACAAACTCTTTGATTTTCACAATATAATGACATACCTTTTCATACGGTGAACTGTGCACCAGTTTTCAGCATCCCCATATATATTTCACAAGTGAAAAGTAGGTGAAAAATAATTGAGAGTAGCAATATCATAGTGCCTGTACTACATGGAGCTTAGGGAGGGCAGAAACCTTCCATGGAGCAGAATTGGTAACTAGCAATATCAGGTTTGTCACACAAATCACTGTGAAAGTGCCTGGTGATGGAGTGCATTATTGTCAGTGACTTGTATAGTACTGTATACAGAATATTGTAACCCCCTACTGTTAAAATATATGGATATTAAAAGTTACTTTTATATGTACAAGAACTCAGTTGGTGTCTTTTAATACATTGACATTTTATAGTAGGAGGTACTTTATAATATTATAAAGTGTATGCACAAGGTTTAATCCTGACAGCCAAACTGTTTACATCACTTAGCACAGTTTATGAAGACCACAATGCCAAGAACATTTTGTATCACTTGTATAGAATACTAATTATTATTTTCTTTTACTTTAATATATTGTATTGGCTACAACTGTCATTTAATGCATTCATGAGAATTATAGCTGTTCTTCTGGTGCAGTGTCCATGCCAGACACAGGGATCAGTTTTTCTTCCTTGAAATGACACGTACTATGATTTCCTGTTGCCTGTCTTTTATCCTGTTGTCTGCCATTTACTTGAATGACATCTGAGAAATAATGACAGTAACTGTGGACCATACAGTAGCTTTGTAAATCTTCTCTTGTATAATTTCACATTAGTACTAATCGGCTGAGCTTGCCAAACCACAACTTCTCCTTTTACCTGTCAACACAAATTCTGCTAATGCACACCCAGCATTGTTGACCTTTTCCATAAATCCCTTTCACTTGGTCTATTTAGGTATAGGAATGTTATCTGCATAAATGTCTATAAAGGAGCAACAAAACACATATACAGTAGCACTTACACCCTGTGTGTCCTATCTAGCAACCACACTGGAAGAGTAAACAAAAAGTTGGTATAATCAGCTATTCCATAAACGCAAATATAGAAATCTCAGCTAATGCTGTTTTATTTCATGCTACCTTTTATAAATAACCACTATGTGCACAATTCTAATAAAGACAAATAAAATTTTTACTTTGTTTGCAAATTCGTACAAATTAGACACTGAAATAAATTTATTTAGGAATCACTGCATTTGATAACTTTAATTTAAACATTGCAACTATTTTATAAAGTTGCTATAAGAAAGGAATGGCTAGTTCAATAACTCTTAGGAGAGATTCAATTAAAACCTTATGGAGGTGTGAGCAAAAATTAAGGATGTGGAGCTCTGTGACGGGGAATTGTCAATAATTGAATTGGTCTCTGCACTTTAGCAGTAATAATATGAAGAGAAAGGCAACTCACACTTAACTAAACAGAAACAACAACTGCCCCCATTCCTATAGACTAAATAAAATTATCATAGAAAAAGATTAAGCATAATTTTATTATATTATCTTGAATGTCAGAAGAATGTTGCTTGTTTGCTTACTTTAAAGTTCGAAGCTATGCAACTCAATTGTTGTCGACTAAAATCTGCTGCTCCACCATGCCCGATGGACTCCTCATTGTGACACAGACAACTCAGCTCGCACATCACTTCTTTTATTTATACTTGTACTAGGTGTAAATTAGATTTTGAAAAGGCTTTAACTGGTTTATCGAAATGTAAGAGGACTTGGCCTGGGTTGAAGATGTCTTCGGTATTAACATCTTTCACTCTTCTGCTTAATAAACAATTAGTATAGACAAGATGGGTTCAAAGTAGGCGCAAAAACATATAAATGTCCTTACATAAGTGTCCTTAGGAGGTTTGCAGAGAATTATCTCCTGATTTAGCCGGCTCTGTGTTCTTAGATCTCTTATCTGCATGTACTGAAAATGGAGGACCCTCCAATTCGGTTTTCAAGCCAAAATCTACTTTCTACCCTACCAACTATAAGGGGAGTTTTATAGACTGTTTCGGGAAAATAGTTAATGAGGAGGTTGAGAAAGTGTTACAGAGGAAAACAAAGAAATGTAACCTTACCAATAAAGAACGGCTTGCCCTAAACTTCTTGAGAGATGATAGGGAGCTTATTATAAAACCTGCAGACAAGGGTGGAGGGGTAGTCCTTATGTATAAAAGGGACTATATGGCGGAAATTGACAAACAACTATCTAGTGGAAATAGGAAATTGAAAAATTACCCTACGTTTAGAATTAAAAATGATCTAGCTGATCTTACTAAGGAAGCGGTACAAAACGGGGTCTTGAATCAATCTGAATCGGATTATATTAATATCTTGTATCCGTCTGTACCAACCATTTATGTCCTACCAAAAATCCATAAGGACCCCCTCCACCCACCAGGCAGACCTATTGTGTCTGGTGTGAATAGTATTACTTCGAATCTGTCTGCAGTAGTCGATTCATACCTCCAATCCTTGGTGAAGTAGACAAAGGCTTTCCTAAAGGATACAGGAGATGTTTTATGAATTTTGGGGAATTTTGAGTGGCAGGATAATTTTATAATGGCTAGTGGAGATGTTTCCACACTTTACACCATTATTGATACTGATTTAGGATACGAAGAAGTCTCCTATTTTTTAAGTAAATCAGATTTATCGCTTGAGATGAGGAATTTTTTTACTAAAAAGTATTACATTTATTTTAACATAATTATTTTTATTATAATAGTATATACAAATGGTGGGCACTGCCATGGGCACCAGAGTCACACCCAGTTATGCGAATTTGTTCATGGCATTCTGGGAGGAGAATGCAGTATGGTGCGATGGATGGCTGGGTGAGGGTCGGGTGTCCTGGAAATGTTACATTGATGATGTATTATTAATTTGGAATGGCACTCAAGAAGACCTCACCAGTTTCTGTGAAATTTTAAATAATAATACTTTTAATATACATATTACTTTTACCTTCAGTAAGATTGAACTCTCTTTCCTTGACTTGTGTATTTACGTGAAGGATGGTTATCTACAAACTAAAACTTATAGAAAAATTACCGACTCCAACAGTTATATAGAGAAACAGAGCCTCCATCATAGGAATTGGCTCAACGGTATACCGTACGGCCAGTTTCTACGGGTAAGATGGAACTGTACGGAGGATAAAATTTGTGAGGAGCAGATGGAGGAAATGGGAGAACGCTTCCTAGAGAGGGGTTATGAAAGAGCTCAAATAGAAAAAGCAAAAGAAAGGGCTTATAATGTGGAAAGACAGAGCCTCTTAGTAGAAAAAGTAAAAGAGAAGAAAAATGATAATATTAATTGGTCTTTTATTAGTAATTATAAATCACAACACAGAGAAAGAAAGGCAGTTTTCAAAAAGAACTGGAAAATCTTTAAACAAGATCCAGTAATTGGTGTAAAATTACCAGCAAATCCTGTCTTTATATATAGACGTGCCCCTTCTATTAAGGACAAATTAGTTAAAAGCACTATAGATGAGGCCAAAAGGACCAGCACAAGAACACTTGGTTTTCATCTGTATGGCTTATGTACTATGTGCAGAATAGTTAAAGGACCCAGCAAATTGAAAGAATTCTGTGTTAAAAATAAGTCCTATTTAATAAAAGAGTTTTTTAACCTGTAACACTAAAAATGTGGTCTATGGTTTAGAGTGTAAATGTGGCTTGGTCTATATAGGTAAGACCAGTAGAAATTTAAAGGTGAGATTGGCAGAAAACACCTATAATATAAAAAAAGGTCTAGAGAACCAAACAGTATCTGTGCACTTTAAAAAGGTTCATGGATCCAACCCAGGTGCCATTAAAGCTTTTTGGGGTATACAAGGAATCGCTCCGTCATGGAGAAATAAAGATGATGAAATCAGACTGGCAAAAGCCGAGATAAGGTGGATCTATATGTTGAAAACCTTAACCCCAGGAGGCTTGAATGGAGATTTCGAGTTAAAGTGTTTTCTCTAGTTCCACTCCAATTCGGATGTTTGCTGCTATCACCTTTTCTATACTGCTGTTCTTGTATTTCTCTATTTCTTTTTTTACACATATTGCTGCTGTTTTATTTATTGCAGCTATTAATTAGTCTTTTCGATTAAATGACTTCTTTTTATTTAGTATTTTTAACCCTGTTCGTGTTATGTTCTAAAATATGTCTCATACTTTTGTATTTTTTATGATGGACCTTGGGCGCTCTCTAGTTTTTGCAAAAACCGCTATGGACTTAAAGGATTGAGATATTGCCCCTTTCGAACTACACCTGATTGTGGAACATTTATCCCCGGACCTCTGTGTTCGGAAACCCGATGGTGGAACGCAGGATGGACTTCCGGTAAATGCCGGTGGAATGCACATCTACTTCCGCTTCCGGTCATGTGACTTCCCGTCATGGACGACAGGAGGCATTTTTGGCGGGAGGATGGTCCGCACAGGGGGCTCATTATGGAATATTGTTAGGGGTATAAATACTAGAGATGAGCGGGTTCGGTTCCTCGAGATCCGAACCCCCCGAACTTCACCTATTTTACACGGTTCCGAGGCAGCCTCGGATCTTCCCGCCTTGCTCGGTTAACACGAACGCGCCCGAACGTCGTCATCCCGCTGTCGTATTCTCGCAAGATTCGTACTGCATATAAAGAGCCGCACGTCGCCGCCATTTTCACTCGTGCATTGGAGATGATAGCGAGAGGACGTGGCTGCGTTCTCTCAGTTTCTGTGTTCAGTGTGCTGCAAATATCTGTGATCAGTGTGCTGCAAATATCTGCGTTCTCTGCCTGAAAACGCTCCATATCTGTGCTGCATTGTAGTTGTGCACAGTATATAGTAGGAGGACAGTGCAGAATTTTGCTGACCACCAGTATATATATAGCAGTACGGTACAGTAGTCCATTGCTCTACCTGTGTCGTCAAGTATACTATCCATATCTGTGCTGCATTGTAGTTGTGCGCAGTATATAGTACGAGGACAGTGCAGAATTTTGCTGACCACCAGTATATATATAGCAGTACGGTACAGTAGTCCATTGCTCTACCTCTGTGTCGTCAAGTATACTATCCATATCTGTGCTGCATTGTAGTTGTGCGCAGTATATAGTAGGAGGACAGTGCAGAATTTTGCTGACCACCAGTATATATATATAGCAGTACGGTACAGTAGTCCATTGCTCTACCTCTGTGTCGTCAAGTATACTATCCATATCTGTGCTGCATTGTAGTTGTGAGCAGTATATAGTAGGACAGTGCAGAATTTTGCTGTCCACCAGTATATATATATATATATATATATATATATATATATACATACTGGTGGACAGCAAAAAACCACTATATTGAAATTGTGATTTCTAATATAATAATCAGAATCACACCCATGTGATGAATTTAAAAAAAAGGAAGGTAAATAACTCACTCCTTTTAAGAATGCTTCTCCCTTAGGGTACTCCTTAGCAATATATAGTACCTGTTTCTATATTAATTCAGCAGAACAGCAACTTCAATAGGAATTTAGGCCTCAAGCACCTGCACACCCACATTGGACTTCGCGACACAACCGTAAGAAAAAGACGCATCTCACGTCGTCTTTTTCTTACGGAGCTTACAGAGCTTATTAATAATATTCAAAAGATGGTTAACTTCATGGTATAACATGGAAATTGTTGAAAATGGTTCTCCTGCATTTTAAGTGTCTCCTGTTTTGTGGAAATGGTCTCCTTCTACACAAGCAGGAGCGGTTCTAGGCATGGGCAAGCAGGGCGGACGCACAGGGCGCTGCGACCTCTAGTGTCTGTGCGGCGCTATGGGAGACATGTCATAATGTCTCTCCCATAGAGAGGAGCGGGCAGCCAGAGACGGAGCAGCAGCGGTCGAGAAGCAGGAGCAGGGCTAGTGCGTATTGTTGTTTTTTTGTGCTTGTAATGTGGCGCTACTAGGGGGGCACAGCTACAGTGGGCACAGCTACAGGAGGCACAACTACAGGGGGCACAACTATGGGGGCACATTTACAGTGGGCAAATCTACTTGGGGCACAGCTACAGGGCGCACAACTACGGGGGCACATTTACATGGGGCAAATCTACAGGGGGCACAGCTACTGGAGGCACAGCTACAGGGGGTACAACTACGGGGCAAATCTACTGGGGGCACAGCTACTAGGGGCATAACTGTGGCCATGCCCCTTCCATATGAAGCCACGCCCCTATTTTTTTTTACACGTGCCTTTGGCGTGCACTAACTCTGTTTTACCTGTCGGGGGAGGGAGGGGCGCCAAAGGAAACTTTTGCCCTAGGCGCCACAAGGTCTAGAACTGGCCCTGTACACATGACTACCATGACTGTCGTTTACGTGTTGTTGCTCTCTGAATTATGGCCCTCATTCCGAGTTGATCGGTCGCAAGGCGAATTTAGCAGAGTTACACACGCTTAGTCTACGCCTACTGGGAGTGTATCTTAGCATCTTAAAAGTGCGAACGAAGTTTACGCAATATTGCGAACAAAAAAAACTTAGCAGTTTTAGAGTAGCTCCAGACTTACTCTGCCTGTGCGATCAGTTCAGTGCTTGTCGTTCCTGGTTTGACGTCACAAACACTCCCAGCGTTCGCCCAGACACTCCCCCGTTTCTCCGGCCACTCCTGCGTTTTTTCCGGAAACGGTAGCGTTTTCAGCCACACGCCCATAAAACGCTGTGTTTCCGCCCAGTAACACCCATTTCCTGTCAATCACACTACGTTCGCCGGTGCGAACAAAAAGCCGTGAGTAAAAATCCTTTCTTCATAGCAGAATTACTTAGCGCAGTCGCAGTGCGAACATTGCGCATGCGCTCTAAGCTGATTTTCACTGCGATGCGAAAAAAAAGAACGAGCGAACGACTCGGAATGAGGGCCTATATTTTATTGTAATATTATGTTTGTGAAAAGCTATATTGAATTTGATGATTGTACGATGTGTATGTTTTTGTTTGATAATAAAAATATTTAGAAAAAAAAGAATGTTAGCTGGAGATAATTGATCACAAACAAGCATAAAAATGAATGGGAATATATAAGAGATATTAAACAATGGTACAAGGACCAATAGTAATAGAGTGGTCAGTGTGGTATTAAGAACACTGAATGATCACATGTCCATTACCCATTTAACTGACTTTTTTTTTTTCTTCAAAAAACCACTCAGAAATTGTAATTTTTTTAATGGGTGAATTAAGTGAAGAACAAGTATTTAATGTTATCCATAATGATTTTATATAAAAAAAATAAAATAAATAAAAATCAGATATGGGGGTCACCATCGGTACATCAAAAATAATGTGATCTTAATAGCCCGGGCCAGCCAGCAGGTACAATGATAGGGGGGGGGGGGGAGTTGTTAATTTACACTTCTCCAGCGGCTGCTATTGTCTGCAGGTACCGGATGGGGGGTCCTGCCGTGCTGTCCGATCAGTAGTTATCGGCAGCACAGCAAACAGTGCGGAAGGGTGCAGGGAGGCAGAGGGTCTTTCCGGTCCCTCTGAGAGCTGCAGCTGCTGGACAGCACATGCTGTCTGACTGGTCACATCCTGTGCGACCAGGTCTGATCAAGCTGGTGTGGTCGCATCTGATGCGACCATGCCAGGCAAATGGTTTAAAAATGGCTAAAAACATATAGCAACCAAAAGGTGTCGTACCAGAAAAGACATTGGAGCCAACGTCTAATCTGGTACAACTCCTTTTGGTTGCTACTGTATATGTTTTTAATGGACATGTGATCATTCAGTGTTCATAATACCACACTGACCATTCTATTACTATTGGTCCTTGTATACCCATTAATAAATTGTTCTTTTACTCATATAGATTCCCATTCGGTTTTTATACTTATATGTGATTACATCTGGTTCTAAAGGTTAAGCGCCCCGTTCACGCACATTTGGTTTATTCTATGTTTATGATTTGGATTGTGAGGGAAACCCCAGTCTATGAACAGGCTTGCTCATATCTTAGTAAAACGTTTTGAAGGTCCTCTCCATCTTTCTGGAGATAATTGATGTTGTTCACTGTGTGGTGCCAAATTTCAAGAATTCCAGCTCACATTCAAAGTTATTGGTTTGATCAAAAAGCCATTGTTGTTATTAGTCCAAATTACTATTTATTGATTGTTTATATATGATTACACCATGCTCTCTGGCCGATGCTGTTGATGGCTGTTGCAGTGCACTGGTGTGGTATATTGACTACAATGCTGCTTTTTAAAAACAGGTCAGTGGCAGCAGTGCTAGTGATTTGGTAAATGCAGGGCCATCTTAACGTATAGGAACACTGAGCAGCTGCCCAGGGCCACACAATTCTAGGGGCGTTAAAGCAGGAGCAGGTGGTGGTCACAGAATCAGAGCGGCGAGGGAGCATTCTCAGCCTGCCTTCCAGCCTGCAGCAAGATAGTGGTTGGCTGTCAGCATGCTGATTGGTGGATGGCTGGAGTGCTGACAGCCATTTACTGTAAATCCACCCAATACTAAATTGAAAGTTTTGAGTTGAGTTTTTACGTATAAATCTAATACTGACATAAAATGCTCTTTTAAAAAGAATCAATTAGTATCTTATGTTCAGAGACCATTTAATACTTGAAAATATATAGGCGAATGCAGGGCCGGATTGTCCATTGCCGCCTCTCGTATATGTAGCTCTGCCCCCCCACACACACACGTCACGCGCCGGCTGATTAACAGGAATATCGCGTTGTGTGCTGCAGTCCCCTGCCGTTATAGGGAGCACAGGCCCTACCCAGCTGACAGGAGGAGATCCGCGCGCCAAACCACTGATGTCCCTGGCGCGGACCTCGGGTGGACAGACGGTGCGGCCGCGGCGGGTGCGCGTTCTGCAGGAGAGGTGAGCATATGTCACAACTGAGGGCCTGAGCTGACGGGAGGCAGCCTCAGTTGTAGGGGCTGAGATGTACCGGAACCTGGGAGGTTGTATCACACCCCTGGACATGTAAGTAACATGAATAATAACTGCCCGAAGGCGTGACCACGACAACTTGGATAAAAGTCAATGATGTTTATTATGACAACTCCGCAACACAGCAGCAGTAAAAGAAAACGTAAAAGTCAGCAAAGAATAAATACAGTTCCTGGGTACTACAGGATGGCAGGAGCCACAGGGCACTGGTAGTGTGAGATAGTTCTTATAATCTTCTAGATGGAAAGTCCTTACCAGGCCCGACTGTAGCAATGGAGATAACCCAGGATTGTGCCAGCTGGTGTTCCAGGAAAAGCTGGGTTGCTGAAGATAAAACGGCTGCTGTGGATACTGGCTGGAACCAGACTGTTGTTAGCACGGAGTGGATACTGGCTGGAACCAGTTAAATAATAAATGAACTTGGGAGCGATGAAATATGAACTGAAATGTAGAACTTGAGAGCGGAGAAATAATAATACCGGTGGAGAGTGGTAAAGTGTAGAAAGGACACCGGCCCTTTAAGAGAAGCTGTACTCTGCTGGAAGCTGAGCTGGAAGCAGGTAATGTTGTAGCTGGAAACAGATGAATCCACAATGGATTGGAGAGTCAGGCTACACCGCAGGTGGAATGCTGGTGCGGGTCTCTATGGTGGAAGTCTTGAGACAGGAGCTGGAACCTGGAAGACAATCACAGGAGAGAGACAAACAGGAACTAGGTTTGACAACCAAAGCACTGACGCCTTCCTTGCTCAGGCACAGTGTATTTATACCTGCAGCAAGGAAGGGATTGGCTAGGCAATTATGCAGATTATCAATACTGAGAACAGATTGGTGGAAATGATCAGCTGACAGAATCCAAGATGGCTGCGCCCATGCAGACACTTGGAGGGAAGTTTGGTTTGTAATCCATGTGGTAATGAAAACAGTAATGGCGGCGCCGGCCACCGGAGACAGGAGGCGCCAGGCTGACAGATGCACATCCAACCACGCGGACACAGCGGAGGCCGCGGCTGACGTAATCGCCACTCAGACACTCTGCATGCAGAAGTTCAGGGACGGCGGCGGAGGCCGCGGGAGACGCCATGCCAGGTGTAATATGGCGTTTACTGTGACAGCGTCCCAGAGTGACAGGAGAGGATACAGGAATGTACACATCAGGATAACAGATGGGATCCGGTCCTGGAGCGCTGAGCCAGCCTTAGGAGGCATCTGATGGGTAAGAAATGGCGTCCAGATACCCGGATCGTGACAGCACCCCCCCCCTTTAGGAGTGGCCCCAGGACACTTCTTTGGCTTTTGAGGAAACTTGGAATGGAATCTCCGGACCAAGGCAGGAGCATGGACATCAGAAGCATTGGTCCATGAACGTTCCTCAGGACCATAACCCTTCCAGTCAATAAGATATTGTAGTTGACCGTAACGGTGACGTGAGTCCAGGATCTTGGCCACTTCATACTCAACGCCTCGTTGAGTTTGGACTTTCGGAGTTGGAGGAAGTGAGGAATGAAACCGATTCAAGATCAGCGGTTTCAACAGGGAAACATGGAATGTCCTGGGTATTTTTAAGAAGGGAGGCAACTGGAGTCTGTAAGCAACAGGATTGATGACTTGTTCAATCTTGAAAGGACCGATATAGCGAGGTGCAAACTTCATACTGGGAACTCTTAACCTCAAATTCTTCGTGGATAACCATACCCGATCACCCACCTTGAGAGCAGGAACTGCTCGGCGCTTCTTATCCGCAAACTTCTTGTACCTGAACGATGCCTTGAGCAGAGCTGATCGTACGCTCTTCCAGATATTGGCAAACTGATGCAAGGTGATATCCACTGCGGGAACAGAAGTTGCTGGAAGCGGTTGGAACTCAGGGACTTTAGGGTGGAAGCCAAAGTTAGTGAAGAATGGTGTTGAAGCAGATGAAGAATGATACTGGTTGTTATGACAGAACTCGGCCCAGGGAAGTAATTGAACCCAGTCATCTTGAGAGGAGGACACATAGATGCGGAGGAAGGCCTCCAAGTCCTGATTCACCCTCTCGGTTTGACCATTGGTCTGAGGATGGTAAGCCGTGGAAAACTTTAGCTTGACTTGGAGGACTTGACATAAACTTCGCCAGAATTTGGCTGTGAATTGAACTCCTCGATCTGAGATAATTTCTTCAGGAAGACCGTGGAGTCGGAAGATCTCTTGTATGAATACTTGAGCCAACTTGGAAGCTGACGGAAGACCGGTGAGAGGAATGAAGTGTGCCATCTTGGTGAACCGGTCAACTACCACCCAGATGGTATTGAACTTGTTGCACATGGGTAAATCTGTAATAAAATCTATCGACAAATGGGTCCAAGGTCGACGGGGAACAGATAGTGGAACCAGTTGCCCCGCAGGCGACTGGCGGGATACCTTATGTTGAGCACACTTTGGGCAAGATGCAATAAACTCCAAGACGTCCTTTTTCAGAGTTGGCCACCAATAGGACCTAGAGATAAACTCCAGGGTTTTTTGGATACCTGTATGTCCGGCAAAACGGGAAGCATGGGCCCAATGCATGAGCTTCTTCCTTAGCATCGGTTTCACAAAACTTTTCCCTGATGGGGGCGTAGAGTCCATCCCTACCGTGGAGAATGCCAACGGATTTATAATAGGATGCTTGTCTGAAGACTCTGACTCATTTTCTTGCTCCCATGAGCGGGAAAGGGCATCGGCCTTGCGATTCTGAGAGCCCGGACAGAACTGGAGTTTAAAGTCGAACCTGGAAAAGAAAAGTGCCCATCTGGCCTGACGAGGGTTGAGACATTGTGCGCCTTTCAGATATAAAAGGTTCTTGTGGTCTGTAAGTATGGTGATTGAATGAGAAGCTCCCTCCAACAGATACCTCCACTCTTCTAGAGCGAGCTTGATGGCTAGCAACTCCTGGTCGCCAATGGCATAGTTGCGCTCAGCTGGGGAGAACTTCCGGGAGAAGAAACTGCAAGGGTGTAAATGGCCATCTTTAGCCCTCTGAGATAACACCGCTCCTACTCCAACGGAGGAGGCATCCACCTCTAAGATGAAAGGAGAGTCGATGTCAGGCTGTTTCAGAACAGGCGCAGAGATGAACCTTTGTTTTAAAAGATGAAATGCTTGCATGGCTTCTTCAGACCACTTGGACGGGTTAGCACCCTTCTTAGTGAAAGCAGTAATAGGCGCCACAATGGTGGAAAAGTCTCGTATAAACTTTCGGTAATAGTTGGCGAACCCTAAGAACCTCTGGACCCCTTTGAGGGTTAAGGGTACCGGCCAATTTTGGATTGCTTGTAGTTTCTCAGGATCCATCTCTAGTCCGGAACCGGACACAATGTACCCTAGAAACGGAATGGACTTGACTTCAAAGACGCATTTTTCTAATTTGCAATAGAGATGATTGACACGGAGACGGGACAGAACCTCTTTAACCCAAAAACGATGTTCCTCTAAATCGTTGGCAAAAATGAGGATATCGTCTAGATAGACCACGACATGACGGTATAGAATGTCTCTGAAGATCTCATTGACAAAATGCTGGAAGACAGCTGGAGCATTGCTCAATCCGAAGGGCATGACGAGGTACTCATAATGTCCGTCACGGGTGTTAAAGGCGGTCTTCCACTCGTCACCCTCACGGATCCGGATGAGATTGTATGCACCTCGCAAGTCCAGCTTTGTAAAGATGGTAGCTCCGCTAACTCTGTCAAAGAGCTCAGTAATCAGGGGTAAAGGATAACGGTTCTTGATGGTAATGTCGTTCAAACCTCTGTAGTCGATGCACGGCCGCAGACCACCATCTTTCTTTTTTACAAAAAAGAAGCCTGCGCCGGCTGGAGAAGAAGAAGGTCGAATGAACCCCTTTGCTAGGTTCTCTTTAATATATTCCTCCATAGAATGCGTCTCAGGCAGAGACAACGGATAAGTTCGGCCTCGAGGTGGAACCTTCCCTGGAACGAGATCAATCGGGCAGTCCCATTCTCTATGAGGAGGAAGGATATCAGCAGAAGCTTTACTGAACACATCCGTGAAATCTTGATATGGAGGAGGTGGAACATCAGACGACCTGGGGGAGGAAGAACAGACAGGCAATACTTTAAACAAACATGTCTCAGCACAGGAGTAACCCCATGCCAGGATTTGCGTAGTCGTCCAATCAATTGTAGGATTGTGAAGACGGAGCCATGGAAGGCCCAGGACCACAGGATGTGTGGCTCTTGGAATCACTAAAAAAGAAATAAGTTCGGAATGAAGAACTCCCACTCTCAGACGAACTGGTAGAGTCCTTAAAGAAATAACTGCATCAAAAATTTTGCTGCCATCCACGGCAGTTAAAGAAATGGACGAAGGAAGTCTCTCGGTGGGTAGGGACCACCGTTTAACATAGGCTTCGGTAATAAAGTTCCCAGCTGCTCCGGAATCAAGGAGGGCAATGACGTTCCGATAACGTTGAGCAACTTGAAGCGAGACTGGGAGATTACAATCTTGAGGAGATGGAGAGGAGATCATTACTCCTAGCCGGCCCTCTCCTTGGCGAGCTAGGATTTGGAGTTTCCCGGACGTTTGGGACAGGCATTAATGGTGTGAGACGGAGCTGCACAATAGAGACAGAGAGACTCGGAGAGACGTCTTCGGCGCTCAGCAGGAGTTATACGGGAACGGCCAAGTTGCATGGGCTCATCTTTAGATGGTGACAGTTGACGAGGAGGAGGAGCAGAAGATTTTGGAGCAGATGATCTTCCACGCTCAGTTGCTCTCTCTCTGAAACGTAAATCAACTTTCGTGCAGAGTGAGATTAGCTCATCTAACTTAGAAGGTAAGTCTCTGGTAGCTAACTCATCTTTAATACGCTCAGATAAGCCATGCCAGAATGCAGCATACAGGGCCTCGTCGTTCCATGCCAGTTCGGATGCCAGGATCTGGAACTGTATCAGATATTGTCCTACAGTACGTGACCCCTGGCGTAAACGGAGAATCTCGGATGAAGCTGAGGTTACCCGGCCTGGCTCGTCGAAGATGCGCCTGAATGTTGACACGAAGGCAGTGTAGGAAGATAGCAGGGTGTCGGACCTCTCCCATAACGGTGATGCCCAATCAAGGGCTGAGCCACTGAGAAGAGAAATAATGTAGGCAATTTTTGTACGGTCACTGGGAAAATTGCCAGGTTGTAGCTCAAACTGAATCTCACACTGGTTGAGAAATCCCCTGCAGAATCTTGGAGATCCGTCAAATTTTGCTGGCGTTGGAAGATGAAGACGTGGAGCAGAAATGGGTAAGGTGGGTGGGGTTATAGCTGGAGTCACTGTGGTTGACGCACCAGACGCGCCTGATCCACGGAGAGTTGTCTGAATCCCATCCAGCCGAGTAGAGAGATCCTGGAGACAGCGGATGATGTGGCCCTGTGCAGCCTCCTGATGTTCTAGTCGGGCTGCCAGTTCTTGCATCGGCCTGGCCGCTTGATCCTGGTCTCCGGCTGGATTCATTAGGTCAGTGCTTACTGTCACAACTGAGGGCCTGAGCTGACGGGAGGCAGCCTCAGTTGTAGGGGCTGAGATGTACCGGAACCTGGGAGGTTGTATCAGACCCCTGGACATGTAAGTAACATGAATAATAACTGCCCGAAGGCGTGACCACGACAACTTGGATAAAAGTCAATGATGTTTATTATGACAACTCCGCAACACAGCAGCAGTAAAAGAAAACGTAAAAGTCAGCAAAGAATAAATACAGTTCCTGGGTACTACAGGATGGCAGGAGCCACAGGGCACTGGTAGTGTGAGATAGTTCTTATAATCTTCTAGATGGAAAGTCCTTACCAGGCCCGACTGTAGCAATGGAGATAACCCAGGATTGTGCCAGCTGGTGTTCCAGGAAAAGCTGGGTTGCTGAAGATAAAACGGTTGCTGTGGATACTGGCTGGAACCAGACTGTTGTTAGCACGGAGTGGATACTGGCTGGAACCAGTTAAATAATAAATGAACTTGGGAGCGATGAAATATGAACTGAAATGTAGAACTTGAGAGCGGAGAAATAATAATACCGGTGGAGAGTGGTAAAATGTAGAAAGGACACCGGCCCTTTAAGAGAAGCTGTACTCTGCTGGAAGCTGAGCTGGAAGCAGGTAATGTTGTAGCTGGAAACAGATGAATCCACAATGGATTGGAGAGTCAGGCTACACCGCAGGTGGAATGCTGGTGCGGGTCTCTATGGTGGAAGTCTTGAGACAGGAGCTGGAACCTGGAAGACAATCACAGGAGAGAGACAAACAGGAACTAGGTTTGACAACCAAAGCACTGACGCCTTCCTTGCTCAGGCACCGTGTATTTATACCTGCAGCAAGGAAGGGATTGGCTAGGCAATTATGCAGATTATCAATACTGAGAACAGATTGGTGGAAATGATCAGCTGACAGAATCCAAGATGGCTGCGCCCATGCAGACACTTGGAGGGAAGTTTGGTTTGTAATCCATGTGGTAATGAAAACAGTAATGGCGGCGCCGGCCACCGGAGACAGGAGGCGCCAGGCTGACAGATGCACATCCAACCACGCGGACACAGCGGAGGCCGCGGCTGACGTAATCGCCACTCAGACACTCTGCATGCAGAAGTTCAGGGACGGCGGCGGAGGCCGCGGGAGACGCCATGCCAGGTGTAATATGGCGTTTACTGTGACAGCGTCCCAGAGTGACAGGAGAGGATACAGGAATGTACACATCAGGATAACAGATGGGATCCGGTCCTGGAGCGCTGAGCCAGCCTTAGGAGGCATCTGATGGGTAAGAAATGGCGTCCAGATACCCGGATCGTGACAGCATAAGTGTACTCGGATATCTGCCTGCACTGCACTCCCGGGCCACCACAAGACTAACAACAGCCTTCTGCAGGGAGGGAAGAAACAGCCCGGAGAAATGGTGACACAGAGCCTGCCCTGATTGCTGCAGTCAGGCAGATCTCCATCTTTCCAGGGGAAAGTGGGAGCGGACCGAGCCGTTGTGCAGAGCTGACAAACTAAGCGCCGGTATCCAAAACTATTGGAGCGGCGATTGGTAAATATAACGGCAAAACTCTGCATAAACCTCTCCACGGTCATATTATTATCTCAAAACCTCTCTCCCCGCTTATCCCCCACTCCCTGCCCTACACCATATAACGGCACTTGATGTTAATTATCAAGAACATTTATGCATATATACTCCCGATATATGGTGGAAAGCACATTAGAGAAAGCAGGAGTAGTTTTTTGATAAAAAAACTGAGGGTATTAGATCGGTAATTCGATTTGGCTGGAGTAGTGATTAATTAAACATTACTATAATCACATTTTCCACTTACGGCCATACCCATGCCTCTTCCCCTTTCTCCCCCCTGCCTCTATAGTATATGCTATCAATTCAGGACTAATATCAGGGGTTATAATACCTATACCCCTGTACATGATTAAATACCTAATTGCACAAATTAAAGGAAAATAGATATATTCCTTTGATATATATTTCTGCTGATATCCCCATTATTCTCAATTACTTAATGCTGTCCTCATTTTATGCACGAAAATGAAAGCATAAAAAGGTGCACTTATTTTATTTATTTAATCAATTACACATGTTGCAAAATTATATGTGTTGCATATCTATGCTATACTTTGTCACAATTGATCCATTTGTTGCACACTATTTTTTCCACTTAGGTGATTCATTCATCTCTGAACTGATTAAACTTCAAATATACGTATATAATTCCAAAATAGAGCTCCTTGTATTCTGGTGCTAGCAAGATACTTTTGCCATTCTTGTTATTATTGTTACTGTTGCTATTCTGCTATATTTAATATTCATGCATTTGCCTAAACACTTTATATTTTGTTACAATCAATATACCGACTGTACACCATTTTTCCATCTAGGTGGTTCATTTATTTCTGAACTGATATAAGTTCAAATATATGCATGAAATCCTAAAGCAGAGCTCCTTAAATTCTGGTGCTGATAAGGTGCTCTTGCTATTCTTGCTATTTCTGTTATCGTTTGGTATTACTGTTATATTTGATATTTGTGCAGGTATTCAAATACAATATTAAGTATGAATTATTCATATAATAAAATGTATTGAGGACCATTCCTGTTATAAATCTACAAGTTAGTGTTCTGTCTCTAATTGCAGAATTGCCATAACCCCTATAAGGCTTATTTACTAAGTGACTACATCTGTAGATTGTTTGGTGGAAAACCGTTGTTGCAACCTTGTTTCCTTTATATTTTCTATGTGACAATCAACTGAATTTGCAGATTTTCTGCTGGAGTATTTTTCTGCAACATTGTTTTCTTTATATCTTTATGTGAGAGATTGGGAACTCCCTGCCAATAAGTATTCCTTCTAGATACTCTAGATATTCACGATTTTGTGAGATCACTATGACATGCCACCTCTGTATAAATATCTCATCCTAATCACCATCATATTTTGATTGGCTAAGACTCAGGATTTAATGTATTCAGAAAGTATTTGATTTCTTGTATATGAAAAACACTGTATGCATGACATAGGAGAATAAGAGGAGAATAGTTACAGCATGATATTGGTATGAATTAATGCATACAAATCATACATGTCTGATTACTCATCAGAACCTCATTCTCTCTCAGCGCACTCTCTCATCTGGCTGATAGCTGTGCTGGCAAGGGTTCTGCCCTCCCCAGCATACATTTGGCTGTCACAACAGAAAGCAGAAGTGCTCTCTTCTTCCTTCTGCCCTAACTCTGAGTGGAAGTAGACCAAATAATTCATGATCCCTCCCAATCAAAACTGGTGATGGTTCTTCCTTCCAACACTCTCTCATCTGGAAAAGCCTGGTGCCAATTGATCCAGAGACACATAACAGGCAGAGTACAGACAGCAGAAGTGGGTTCTCTCTTCCTTCATATGTCATCCTTATCATTCAAGGTCGTACTATCCTGAGAGTAGCCCGATCTTCTATCTCGGAAGCTGATAGGATAGACCTGGTTAGTACTTTGAAGGGGGACCGCTTAGGAATACCAGGCACTGTGGATATCACTAAGATGATCACCTATATCTTTATGTGAATACACGGGTGGGGCAGTTCTAATCTGCTCACTTCTATTCATCTATATTTCACCTTTCTCTTTTCTATTTCTATGTTGAATAGATATTTAAATACGTTTGGACCATTTAGGTCGATATTTTAATGGAATAGAATAAAAGCTAAGTTTTAGAACTATCATCACATCATTTCACTATACATTGCGTAATCATTATTATTATTTTCAAATAAGAGTGCTCCCGAAAAGGATTTCTTTTGTCTTGTCTTTCGTTGTTTTTGCTTGTAGTTGATCTACAAAAGTTTTTTGGGAGCACCACCAATAGATAGGTGTCCCAGAGGATTTGAACAGTGGCACCATTTATATTGGTTTTTTTCAGATATCTTTATATTCAAATGTGGCTTTACAGTACACAACTAGTGCGGAACTAACAAACCATTTTTCAGATCTCCATGTACCACTCACTATCAGGCACTGCAGCTTGCAGGACATATTTTTAAAAGACTGAGAACTGCAGTGCCAGTGTTACATGGAGATCTGGATGGGGGGGGGGGGGGGGGGTGTATAACAGTATGCAGCAGAGGAATCCTCTCAGTTCTATTTCCTCCAGCCCACCTTGCCCGGCCATGAGAATTCTGTGATGCAGCACTGTAGTGTAGCCGCAGCTCCCACACAAATAGAAGGGACGGGTGGGCAGGCGGCGCTAGACTGTAACTGATGCCCTTAGCCCTCCTCTGATGGTGCGGAGGGAATAAGGAACCGGTGGCACATTGAGAGCAGACACCAGTGGCAGATAAAGCAAGTAGGGTGGGGGTGACATTTCTTATATGTATAAGCAGCACTGCTTCCGTGGACATCCGTATAAGGGACACTGCAACTGTGGGCATTATTATGTGTATATGCAGCACTGCTACAATGGCCATTATATGTATAAACGACATTGATACCGTGACCATTATGTGTATAACGGCACTGCTACCGTGGTCATTATTGGGGGGGTATTCAATTGAAGTCGGAAATTGCCATCTTGTCGGAAAGACGTCAGGTCGGAAGGGGTTCCGACCTATTCAAAATGGCTGCTTTTTTCTCAACAAGTTGGCAATTCTGACTTGTCGGAAAACATGTGGATCGGCGGATTAGCCGCGGATCCACGTGTTTTGTCGGATTCTGTGGCCAAATCCGACAGGTTTTGGCCCGTTTCCGACAATGTCAATCCGACTTAAAAAAAAAAAAAGGTGGATTGGCTTTGTCGGGAATGCACAAATTCTATCATGAATAATGACACTGCCATTATGTGTATAACGCCACTGCTACCGTGGCCATTATGTGTATAAGTGGCACTGATACCGTGGTCATTATGTGTATAACGGCACTGCTACCGTGGCTATTATGTGTATAAGCGGCACTGCTACTGTGGCCATTATGTGTATAAGCGGCACTGCTACCGTGGCCATTATGTGTATAAGCGGCACTGCTACTGTGGCCATTATGTGTATAAGTGGCACAGGTACCGTGGCCATTATGTGTATAAGCGGCACTGCTACTGTGGCCATTATGTGTATAAACGGCACTGCTACTGTGGCCATTATGTGTATAAGCGGCACTGCTACCGTGGCCATTATGTGTATAAGCGGCACTGCTACCATGGCCATAATGTGTATAAGCGGCACTGCTACCGGGGCCATTATGTGTATAAGCGGCACTGCTACCGTGGTCTTTATGTGTATAGTGGTGTTGCTACCGTGGGCATTATTATGTAAACAAGCGGCACTGCTAGCGTGGCCTTTATGTGTACAACGGCACTGCTAGCGTGGCCATTATTTTGTATAAGCGAAACTGCTACCATGGCCATTATGTGTATAAGCGGCACTGCTACCGTGGCCATTATGTGTATAAGAGGCACTGCTACCATGGCCATTATGTGTATAAGTGGCACTGCTACCGTGGTCATTATGTGTATAAGCGGCACTGCTACCATGGTCATTATGTGTATAAGTGGCACAGGTACTGTGGTCATTATGTGTATAAGTGTCACTGATACTGTGGGCATTATGTGTATAAGTGCACTGCTACTGTGGTCATTATTATTTGTATAAGCGGCACTGCTACCATGGACATTATGTGTATAAGCGGCACTGATACCGTGGGTGTTATTATGTATATAAGCGGCACTGCTACCGTGGTCATTATTATGTGTATAAGCGGCACTGCTACCGTGGCCATTATGTGTATATGTGGCACTGATACTGTGGGTATTATGTGTAGAAGCGGCACTGCTACTGTAGTCAGTATTATATGTATAAGCGGCACTGCTACCATGTGCATTATTATGTGTATAAGTGGAACTGATACCGTGGGTGTTATTATGTATATAAGCGGCACTGCTACCGTGGTCATTATGTATATAAGCTGCATTGCCACCGTGGTCATTACTGTGTATAAGCAGCACTGATACCGAGGGTATTATTATGTGTATAATTGGCAATAATACCGTGGGTGTAATTATGTATATAAGCGGCACTGCTACCGTGGTCATTATTATGTATATAAGCGGCACTGCTACCGTGGCCATTATGTGTATATGTGGCACTGATACTGTGGGCATTATGTGTAGAAGCGGCACTGCTACTGTGGTCAGTATTATTTGTATAAGCGGCACTGCTACCATGGGCATTATTATGTGTATAAGCGGAACTGATACCGTGGGTGTTATTATGTATATAAGCGGCACTGCTACCGTGGTCATTATGTATGTAAGATGCACTGCCACCGTGGTCATTACTGTGTATAAGCAGCACTGATACCGTGGGTATTATTATGTGTATAATCGGCACTGATACTGTTGGCATGTGTATAAGGGGCACTGCTACCGTGGACATTGTGTATATTGGGGACTGCTACCATGGGCATTGTGTATAAGGGGCACTGCTACCATGGGCATTGTGTGTAATGGTTACTACTGTGTAGCATAGCGTGAATATGGGGCAGTACTGTGTGTCGTAATGTGAGAAAGGGTCACTACTCTGTGGCGTAATATGAAATAAAGGCACTATGTACAGTGTAATGACGATACGATTGTGCTACTGTGTGGCGTAATTTGAATTAGGGGTACTATTGTGTGGCCACACCCCTTCCGTGTAATACCACACTCCTTTTTTGTGACGCACGTCTTTGGCATGCACTGTTCCTTTAGACGTTATGGGGGTTAAGGCAAAAATGTGTAGTTTACAGGGGGATGCCTAACACCCTACAATCACCCCTGCCTCTGCCTTATGGGAGGAAAGTCGGTGGCGGGGAAATGAGTTCCACCACCTCTCCAGAACCACTTTAAGCCCTGGTAGGGAAAGACAACACACAAAGATGAGACAGATTCAAAAACAAAGGAGATATAGTGGCTCACATGGGGAAGAAACTGCACATACAAAATTGGAGACAAGAAGGCAAACAGAAGATGGAAGACAGATAGGTGATTGATAGATGAAGGCATATACACATATGTGGAACAATTGGCAAAGCATGGGGAAGCGAAATGCTCAGAATTGTTCACCCAGTGAAGATGCAGTATTGTGATGCAATTGTGGCTGTCCCATTGGCGCAGAAGCTCTGCATCAAGTGACTGGCAGAAGCCTGGCAGATATAAGGGGAGAGAGGCAGACACTGTGCAGCGGGAGAAAGGCAGAAGGTGCTCAGTGAATATTGGCCCTCATTCCGAGTTGATCGGTCGCAAGGCGAATTTAGCAGAGTTACACACGCTAAGCCGCCGCCTACTGGGAGTGAATCTTAGCTTCTTAAAATTGCGACCGATGTATTCGCAATATTGCGATTACTAACTACTTAGCAGTTTCTGAGTAGCTCCAGACTTACTCTGCCTGTGCGATCAGTTCAGTGCTTGTCGTTCCTGGTTGACGTCACAAACACACCCAGCGTTCGCCCAGGCACTCCCACCGTTTCTCCGGCCACTCCTGCGTTTTTTCCGGAAACGGTAGCGTTTTCAGCCACACGCCCCTGAAACGCCGTGTTTCCGCCCAGTAACACCCATTTCCTGTCAATCACATTACGATCGCCGGAGCGAAGAAAAAGACGTGAGTAAAAATACTATCTTCATGGTAAAATTACTTGGCGCAGTCGCAGTGCGAACATTGCGCATGCGTACTAAGCGGATTTTCACTGCGATGCGATGAAAAATACCGAGCGAACAACTCGGAATGAGGGCCATAGACAGAAAGAAACATGCAGAAGGGAGAATGATATAGGTGTGAAAATGAGACAAGAGCATCTGGGAGAAACATGCAAGAGATGTACTGAGAGGGAGGAGGAGACGCATGCAGAAGATGGACTGAGAGAGGAAACACATACAGACGATGGATTTAGTAGGGGAGATAGACTAAGAGGTCAATTCAATGCGGATTGAATAGCGCCGGGAAGGAGCTTCTGGAGCTATTTAATTCTGCGTGATGCAAAGTAGGAGAATGCCTGTATTCCTGGATTAAATAGGGTGTTAAATTGCGAGAACGGGCATTCTCCAACTAAACTGCCTCACTGTGGTGCTGTTTGCACGGTGTTAGGTTACAAAACAACATTGCAGACCAAGTTTTGTTGGATGTCTGCTCGAACCCCTGGAAGGGTGCAAGAAGAAATCCTCTAGACAGGGACAGCTTTGCGCTGAATTGAATAGCTCCGGAAGCTCCCTCTCAGCGCTATTCAATCCGCTTGTGGAACTGAACCCTAAGAAGCAGAGTGACAAATGAAGGAGATGGACAGAGAGAAAGGAGAAGCTTTCAGGAAATTGAATGAGATATTTAGTGAGTGTGCAGAGGATTAAATGTCACCCCAGTTTTAATTTCTTTACTACTCCTGCTACAGCATAATACTTTCTAAACTTTTAATGTGTTAGGTCCAGATAATTTGACATGCTCTGCCTTTTGTTGGCGTAACTCAGCCTACATTACATTTTGAAGGAATCCCACCTAATTTGGTATTGACTCCACCTACAGTTGGCTTGGTGCTGCCCACATGAGGCCACTTTTAGACATTTTTCCAGGGCCACTTTTGTTTCCCAATCCACCCCTGGGCGAATGCCTCAGTATACAGTTATAACCCAAGGCAGTGCCCAGTAGCACAGCAACATTAAAGATATCTACATTAAGGAAACCTATACTAATAATAAATACCATAATTTTGGGTGGTGTAAAGTTCTACTAATTCCCACCACCACACATCCAAATACTAGGACACTTCAGTGCGGTTATTCTCTCTGCTAGGGAGACAAACCATATTGTCAATGCCCCTCTTCCATGATCTCCCTATACACATGAATGGGAAGATCACATGTGGGGACACGGACAATACCACTGCTTGAGTGTGCTGATACCAGAGAGGATTGATTTCTGGGGACCCCCGGGTCTGAGGTTATTTCTGCACCAAGGGACAAATAGAGTGGCACGATGGGGCAGCTATAAAGTACGCTGGCCATGGCATCTCTGTGGGTCTGGGAGTGCAGGGAAGACATAACCAAGTTCACAAGATGGCACAGCCAAGCACCCTAGCACTGGGGATCGGCACAGCCCTTGCAAGACCCGACGGCACCAAGACTATTACTTAATCTGATCTTCCAGAGTTCCTCACAAAACAAAATTTGCTTCACAGTTTACACAAGAGGTGATGTTTGATAAGATTATTTATCCAAACACACATGTACAGAATGTCAGCATTCTTTAATCAATGTAAGAGATGTTTTTGAAAACCATTCACTGTCACAGAGTATAATGGTGTTAGAGATTAGAGTCGGGAAGCAGAAGACGTCTCTTAAGTATTCCCCTATTACCGGCTGCCTGCCAGTAGGCATCAAGCATGCATGAAGAATGATTGAAACAGTGCCCTAGCAAAATTAACCTTATCTGCAAATTGTAAATGTACAATATGCTTGTTCACTGGAGACTTTTTATTTGAAAGGTAATAGAATTAATCAACAAATATCTTGTGAATTACTGTCAGATACCTTCCTGGAGAACTGCGCTGTTAATCTATAGAGACAGGAAGCTTCCAACACTAGTTTTTAAATAAACAAAGAGAAAAAAAAAAACATCAAGTAGGTTATCTCTGATGAACCAGGCAACTCAGCTGAAATCTGCTGCTAATGGACTAGTTTCATTATTGGGCTAAATGTGCGATTTGCTTACAGCTGCATTACACTACGTTATCGATCTCTGTCACTGGAAACAAAATTAATAACTGACGGGAGTGTGCTAGATGGTGATAAATATATTGCACAGTACACAGTATAAGAAAGCATGATAGTTTTATACTACAATCCAAAGAAAATTAAAGCAATAATAAAAGGTGGTGGCAATGGCTGCTAAATAAATAAATAAATAAATATATATATATATATACTGTATACTGCAATTTAATTATGTGAATGAATAATGGACTCAAAAAATACAATTAGCATAACTATTGCATTCTCTTGAGTGCGATTCATGTTGATGCCTATTTACTCACCAGTACCATGGTCTGAAATGGTCACTTCTCTAGTGATTGAGCCCCAGAAGAACTCCGCTGATTATAACAAGCAGTGCAAGTGTATACAGTACATGGATTCTAGCACGTGGAGGACCCCAGCCAATTACAATAAATATTGCAGTACAATTGGAGTTACTATGCCCTTCAAATGTGATAAAGCTTGACCTGACGGAGACCCCCTTTGCTGGCAGCAGTATCGTACATGCACTATAATGATATATCACAACAGTATATTTATTCCCCCCTCCACTGGCTTTGCATTACTTTTCCAGGATTAACACAATACTTTCAAAAATAAATCTATCTATCTATCTATCTATCTATCTATCTATCTATCTATCTATCTATCTATCCATAAACACGATGTTAACAGTGTCGGCATAATCCCGTCATCCCGTCTTGCTCAACAAAGTACAGTAACTACCTCCCCATGTGCACCAACCACATAATGTATCCTTTATAATATGTTTTTTTGCTTAAAGTATTTTAAATCTGCATTTTGCATGCAAATAAGTTCAAACTCAGCACCAGCCCCTGTATGGCTTATATAAATACATTTGGGCAATGATATGAGGGTCTACATGTGATTTCAGTAAGTATCTATTTTTTTATTTATTATTATTATTATTATTTAATTAGCTATAATTGGTAAACAATTTAACCTTGTAGAATGAAGGTTGTTGTTGCATTTATTAAAAAGAAGAAAAAAAAATGTCTGCAACAAATGTAGTCACTAGACAGCAAAGTAGTGTAATGCATAGACGTTTTAGTATTATATCCGTGGATACAGACATCTTGTATTCTGCTATATACCGTAGACCTTTGTATATTTGTAGCATTTGGGCAGTGACATATAAATTAACAATGTATAGTCTAAAAGCCAATAACTCATATAATGCTAATAATTTATTTATTACAAGTTATTTATATAGCGCACATATATTCCGCAGCACTTTACAGAGAATATTTTTGCTCATTTACATCAGTTCCTGTCCCAGTGGAGTTTACAATCTACTGTATATTCCCTACCACATGCACACTCATTCACACTAGGGTTAATTTTGTTCGGAGCCAATTAACCTACTAATAAATTTTTGGGTTGTGGGAGGAAACCGGAGTACCCAGAAGAAACCCACGCAAGCACATGGAGAATATAGAAACTCCACAGTTAGTGCCATGGTGGGAATGGAACCCATGACCTCAGTACTGTGAGGCAGTAATGATAACATTGGGGGTCATTCCGAGTTGATCGCTAGCTGCTTTCTTTCGCAGCGATCAGGTAAAAAAACGGCAATTCTGCGCATGCGTATGGTGCGCACTGCGCACGCGCGTTGTACTTTCACAAAAGCCGATGTAGTTTTACACAAGCTCTAGCGGCACTTTTCAGTCGCACTGCTGATCGTTGAGTGATTGACAGGAAGTGGGTGTTTCTGGGTGGTAACTGGCCGTTTTAGGGGAGGGTGTGTAAAAACGCAGGCGTGCCAGATAAAAACGCAGGAGTGGCTGGGGAAACAGGGGAGTGGCTGGCCGAACGCAGGGCGTGTTTGTGACGTCAAAACAGGAACTAAATAGTCTGAAGTGATCGCAAGGTAGGAGTAGGTCTGCAGCTACTCTGAAACTGCACAATCTTTTTTTGTAGCAGCGCTGCGATCCTTTCGTTCACACTTCTGCTAAGCTAAGATACACTCCCAGCGGCTTAGCGTTTGCACTGCTGCTAAAAGCAGCTAGCGAGCGATCAACTCGGAATGAGGGCCACTACACTGTCCATACTGCCCTATTACAGATGTAGCCACGCTCAACCAGCCCTCGGCTCAGTCGCACGGGAATACACGCCGCGCTGAGGCGTGGGTGTGACTTCATATGATGGGCTATGGCTTAGTACACCGCCCATGTATTCCTATGGGCACAAGTACTTAAAAGCACGCACGTGTTCTAGTCGCGGGCACACTTGCCACACCTGGATTGCTGTGAATATGGCAAACTGCAGTTTGGATGAGTATGGCTACATCTGTATATTGTGAAAATGTAACAAAAACGACAAATATGGAAAAAATAAGAATTTACTTACCGATAATTCTATTTCTCGGAGTCCGTAGTGGATGCTGGGGTTCCTGAAAGGACCATGGGGAATAGCGGCTCCGCAGGAGACAGGGCACAAAAAAGTAAAGCTTTACTAGGTCAGGTGGTGTGCACTGGCTCCTCCCCCCATGACCCTCCTCCAGACTCCAGTTAGGTACTGTGCCCGGACGAGCATACACAATAAGGGAGGCATTTTGAATCCCGGGTAAGACTCATACCAGCCACACCAATCACACCGTACAACTTGTGATCTAAACCCAGTTAACAGTATGACAACAGAAAGGGCCTCTTAAAGATGGCTCCTTAACAATAACCCGAATTAGTTAACAATAACTATGTACAAGTATTGCAGATAATCCGCACTTGGGATGGGCGCCCAGCATCCACTACGGACTCCGAGAAATAGAATTATCGGTAAGTAAATTCTTATTTTCTCTATCGTCCTAAGTGGATGCTGGGGTTCCTGAAAGGACCATGGGGATTATACCAAAGCTCCCAAACGGGCGGGAGAGTGCGGATGACTCTGCAGCACCGAATAAGAGAACTCCAGGTCCTCCTTTGCCAGGGTATCAAATTTGTAAAATTTTACAAACGTGTTCTCCCCCGACCACGTAGCTGCTCGGCAGAGTTGTAATGCCGAGACCCCTCGGGCAGCCGCCCAAGATGAGCCCACCTTCCTTGTGGAGTGGGCTTTTACAGTTTTAGGCTGTGGCAGGCCTGCCACAGAATGTGCAAGTTGAATTGTGTTACAAATCCAACGAGCAATCGACTGCTTAGAAGCAGGTGCGCCCAACTTGTTGGGTGCATACAATATAAACAGCGAGTCAGATTTTCTGACTCCAGCCGTCCTTGCAATGTATATTTTTAAGGCTCTGACAACGTCCAACAACTTGGAGTCCTCCAAGTCGCTAGTGGCCGCAGGCACCACAATAGGTTGGTTCAGATGAAATGCTGATACCACTTTAGGGAGAAAATGCGGACGAGTCCGCAGTTCTGCCCTATCCGAATGGAAGATTAGATAAGGACTTTTATAAGATAAAGCCGCCAATTCAGATACTCTCCTGGCAGAGGCCAGGGCTAGTAACATAGTCACTTTCAATGTGAGATATTTCAAATCCACCTTTTTCAATGGTTCAAACCAATGGGATTTGAGGAAATCTAAAACTACATTTAGATCCCACGGTGCCACCGGAGGCACTACAGGAGGCTGTATATGCAGTACTCCCTTGACAAAAGTCTGGACCTCAGGGACAGAGGCCAATTCTTTTTGGAAGAATATTGACAGGGCCGAAATTTGAACCTTAATGGATCCCAATTTGAGACCCATAGATAATCCTGATTGCAGGAAATGTAGGAAACGACCCAGTTGGAATTCCTCCGTCGGAACCCTCCGATCCTCGCACCACGCTACATATTTTCGCCAAATGCGGTGATAATGTTTCACGGTGACTTCCTTCCGTGCCTTAATCAAGGTAGGAATGACTTCTTCTGGAATGCCTTTCCCTTTTAGGATCTGGCGTTCAACCGCCATGCCGTCAAACGCAGCCGCGGTAAGTCTTGAAAAAGACAGGGACCCTGCTGTAGCAGGTCCCTTCTCAGAGGTAGAGGCCACGGTTCGTCCGTGAGCATCTCTTGAAGTTCCGGATACCAAGTCCTTCTCGGCCAATCCGGAACCACTAGTATTGTTCTTACTCTTCTTTGCCGTATGATCTTCAATACCTTTGGTATGAGCGGCAGAGGAGGAAACACATACACTGACTGGTACACCCAAGGAGTTACCAGTGCGTCCACAGCTATTGCCTGTGGATCTCTTGACCTGGCGCAATATTTGTCCAGTTTCTTGTTGAGGCGAGACGCCATCATGTCTACAATTGGTCTTTCCCAACGGTCTATTAACATGTTGAAGACTTCTGGATGTAGACCCCACTCTCCCGGATGAAGATCGTGTCTGCTGAGGAAGTCTGCTTCCCAGTTGTCCACGCCCGGGATGAACACTGCTGACAGTGCTATCACGTGATTCTCCGCCCAGCGAAGAATCTTGGCAGCTTCTGCCATTGCACTCCTGCTTCTTGTGCCGCCCTGCCTGTTTACATGGGCGACCGCCGTGATGTTGTCCGACTGAATCAACACCGGCTTTCCTTGCAGGAGAAGTTCCGCCTGGCTTAGAGCATTGTAGATTGCTCTTAGTTCCAGAATGTTTATGTGAAGAGACTTTTCCAGACTCGTCCATACTCCCTGGAAGTTTCTTCCTTGTGTGACTGCTCCCCAGCCTCTCAGGCTGGCGTCCGTGGTCACCAGGATCCAATCCTGAATGCCGAATCTGCGGCCTTCTAATAGGTGAGCCTTCTGCAACCACCACAGAAGTGACACCCTTGTCTTTGGTGACAGGGTTATTCGCAGGTGCATCTGCAGATGCGACCCTGACCATTTGTCCAACAGATCCCTTTGGAATATTCTTGCATGGAATCTGCCGAATGGAATTGCTTCGTAAGAAGCCACCATTTTTCCCAGGACTCTTGTGCATTGATGTACTGACACTTTTCCTGGTTTTAGGAGGTTCCTGACCAGATCGGATAACTCCTTGGCTTTTTCCTCTGGAAGGAAAACCTTTTTCTGAACCGTGTCCAGAATCATTCCTAGGAACAGCAGACGAGTTGTCGGGATTAAATGGGATTTTGGAATATTCAGAATCCACCCGTGTTGTCTTAGCACCTCTTGAGATAGTGCTAAAGCTGTCTCCAGCTGTTCTCTGGACCTTGCCCTTATTAGGAGATCGTCCAAGTATGGGATAACTAATACGCCTTTTCTTCGAAGAAGAATCATCATCTCGGCCATTACCTTGGTAAAGACCCGAGGCGCCGTGGACAATCCGAACGGCAGCGTCTGAAACTGATAGTGACAGTTTTGAACAATGAACCTGAGGTACCCCTGGTGTGCGGGGTAAATCGGAACGTGTAGATACGCATCCTTGATGTCCAAGGATACCATAAAGTCCCCTTCTTCCAGGTTCGCTATCACTGCTCTGAGTGACTCCATCTTGAACTTGAACTTTTTTATGTAGAGGTTCAAGGACTTCAGATTTAGAATAGGCCTTACCGAGCCATCCGGCTTCGGTACCACAAATAGAGTGGAATAATACCCCTTTCCTTGTTGTAATAGGGGTACTTTGACTATCACCTGCTGAGCGTACAGCTTGTGAATGGCTTCCAACACCCTCTCCCTTTCGGAAGAGACGGTTGGTAAGGCAGACTTCAGGAAACGATGAGGAGGATCCGTCTCTAATTCCAACCTGTACCCCTGAGATATTATCTGCAGGATCCAGGGGTCTACCTGCGAGTGAGCCCACTGCGCGCTGTAATTTTTGAGACGGCCCCCCACTGTCCCCGAGTCCGCTTGAGAGGCCCCAGCGTCATGCTGAGGTTTTTGCAGGAGCCGGGGAGGGCTTCTGTTCCTGGGAAGGAGCTGCCTGTTGGTGTCTCTTCCCTCTTCCTCTGCCTCGTGGCAGGTACGACAAGCCCTTTGCTCTCTTATTTTTGTAGGAGCGAAAAGGCTGCGGTTGAAAGGTCGGTGCCTTTCTCTGTTGGGGAGTGACTTGAGGTAAAAAAGTGGATTTCCCGGCAGTAGCCGTGGCCACCAAGTCTGATAGACCAACTCCAAATAACTCCTCCCCTTTATACGGCAAAACCTCCATGTGACGTTTTGAATCCGCATCGCCTGTCCACTGTCGTGTCCATAAGGCTCTTCTGGCTGAAATGGACATAGCACTCATCCGAGATGCCAGTGTGCAAATATCCCTCTGTGCATCACGCATATAGATAAATGCATCCTTTATTTGTTCTAACGACAGTAAAACATTGTCCCTATCTAGGGTATCAATATTTTCAATCAGGGATTCTGACCAAACTACTCCAGCACTGCACATCCAGGCAGTTGCTATAGCTGGTCGTAGTATAACACCTGCATGTGTGTATATATTCTTTTGAATAACTTCCATCTTTCTATCTGATGGATCCTTAAGTGCGGCCGTCTCAGGAGAGGGTAACGCCACTTGTTTGGATAAGCGTGTGAGCGCCTTGTCCACCTTAGGGGGTGTTTCCCAGCGCGCCCTAACCTCTGGCGGGAAAGGGTATAATGCCAATAACTTTTTTGAAATTATCAACTTTTTATCAGGAGCAACCCACGCTTCATCACACACGTCATTTAATTCTTCTGATTCAGGAAAAACTGTTTGTAGTTTTTTCACACCATACATAATACCCTGTTTTACGGTATCTGTAGTATCAGCTAAATGTAACGTCTCCTTCATTGCCAAAATCATATAACGTGTGGCCCTACTGGAAAATACGTTTGAATTTCTACCGTCGTCACTGGAATCAGTGCCCGTGTCTGGGTCTGTGTCGACCGACTGAGGCAAAGGGCGTTTTACAGCCCCTGACGGTGTTTGAGGCGCCTGGACAGGCATTAATTGATTGTCCGGCCGCCTCATGTCCTCAACTGACTGTTTAAGGGAAGATAAACCATCACGTAATTCCACAAATAAAGGCATCCATTCTGGTGTCGACCCCCTGGGGGGTGACATCTGCATATTTGGCAATTGCTCCGCCTCCACACCAATATCGTCCTCATACATGTCGACACCACGTACCGACACACACCGCAAACTCACAGGGAATGCTCTAATGAAGACAGGACCCACTAGCCCTTTTGGGGAGACAGAGGGAGAGTCTGCCAGCACACACCACAAAGCGCTATATATACAAGGGATATCCTTATATTAAGTGCTCCCTTATAGCTGCTTTAATATATATATATATATAGCCATTAATGTGCCCCCCCTCTCTGTTTTACCCTGTTTCTGTAGTGCAGTGCAGGGGAGAGACCTGGGAGCCGTTCTGACCAGCGGAGCTGTGACAGAAAATGGCGCCGTGTGCTGAGGAGATAGGCCCCGCCCCTTTTTCGGCGGGTTCTTCTCCCGCTATTTTTCCAGTCAGGCAGGGGTTAAATATCTCCATATAGCCCCTATGGGCTATATGTGAGGTATTTTTAGCCTTGTATAAGGTTTATATTTGCCTCTCAGAGCGCCCCCCCCCAGCGCTCTGCACCCTCAGTGACTGCCCAGTGAAGTGTGCTGAGAGGAAAATGGCGCACAGCTGCAGTGCTGTGCGCTACCTTATGAAGACTGAGGAGTCTTCAGCCGCCGGTTTCCGGACCTCTTCACGCTTCAGCATCTGCAAGGGGGTCGGCGGCGCGGCTCCGGGACCGGACTCCACGGCTGGGCCTGTGTTCGATCCCTCTGGAGCTAATGGTGTCCAGTAGCCAAGCAGCAAATCCACTCTGCATGCAGGTGAGTTTACTACTTTCCCCCTAAGTCCCACGTTGCAGTGATCCTGTTGCCAGCAGGACTCACTGTAAAGAAAAAAACCTAAACTAAACTTTCTCTAAGCAGCTCTTTAGGAGAGCCACCTAGATTGCACCCTTCTCGTTCGGGCACAAAATCTAACTGGAGTCTGGAGGAGGGTCATGGGGGGAGGAGCCAGTGCACACCACCTGACCTAGTAAAGCTTTACTTTTTTGTGCCCTGTCTCCTGCGGAGCCGCTATTCCCCATGGTCCTTTCAGGAACCCCAGCATCCACTTAGGACGATAGAGAAACTGAAATTATCTACAGTGATGTGTGTGCTCTGTATTTAAGGCATTCTTTTAATGTCAATAAATAAAATTTGGATTTTGTCATGTGTACAAATTAAAAAGTGTTGATAATGGTTTAGTTAATGTACAAAACATGTACACACTGTTAACGTTGTTATTATTATTATTTTCATCAGCAGCGGCTCCTACTTTTTCAGGCAGGAGGGCTGCTGCTGCCAATGTTGGAGAGGACACCTGTGCAATGGATCTGGCAGACCAAGACCTGCGCATGTGTACAAGCGCAAACGACCAGCTTCTATGGACTACATTGGCTGCAGACCTTAGAAGCCAGATTATTCTGACAATCAGGCAGGGAGTGGCTTCCTGCAGGAAGCCAGCTCTCTGCTAATCGCAGCCCGGTGCGGCAGTCCCGGAAACACCTTCAAATGGGACTGACTGTCTTGCAGATGACTGGCAAATAGGACTTCCACTAGGAAGTCAATGACAGTCACACTGAGGCCACTGAACCAGTGCAGTCACACAGAGTGCAACTGGTTCAACTGAGCTTACTAAAGTGGCAGATTTTACTGGGGGTGCTGTAGACCATAGGTAAAATCCGCCACTGATCATTATTAATGTTGAATTATTCTATTCATGGACAGCACAAGGAATGGTGTCTTTAGAACTGTAAAATAAAATTAGCTGTACTTTATGCTAAATGCACCTGTACGTTGTAGGAATACAAGTGTTTGGCTTAAGTGTATATATATATATATATATATGGGGGAGAGTAGGATCTGGACTGCACACCCTAATTCTAAACATGAGAGGTGCTACCACGCTGAGACATTTCTAAGGTTCAAGTCCAGAGCATGGGCCAGCACAACCCAACTACCCCCAAAGCATCACACTAGTGAGAAGTAGCAATTAAATTTCTTGGGCTGAGTTGGAAGCAACAAACTATAGAAAAGATTATATGACATTCTTAAAAGCTATTTGGCTTCCATAATCTGGATATAACCTACGAATTCATGTTACGAGGAAGGAAAACTCCTCCATGTCCTGTTTAAGAACCCACTAGGGAAGATTGCTGCTGAAATTACATTTTCAGGCTTAAACATATCAAGAAATGGAACCTGATAGTAAATAAACCCCACTGAGTTGCCAGCAGAGTCCTTATATAGAATCCTAAAAATGCAGCTGCAAACAAATAAGAGCCAAAGGAAGTGAGGGATGGCAGATATTACTTTACCACTGATGGGCCTCTTGTAAATGTTATAATCTATAATAAGGACAGTTTAGTAGATCATGGCCAGTTAGTTCTGTGAGCTCAAATTAGTCTCCTAATAACCAATCAGCTGTGCAAACTAGATCTCATTGTGTTGGGCTTCATTTTGACCCCTGATTGCTGCAGCTGGAGTTAGTTATCTTGCTTGGTCCTTTGACTGCAACTGCTTGGATGCACAGCCCTGATAGAGTGTCTCCTTGTGGACTTTGTTGTGGGTTTTAATTAGTCTGATCCTGTCTTGTCCTAATGCATACATGGATTCCTGCTCAGCTGCTTTGTGATATTAGTCTGCCTGTATCATTTGGAAAGTCTGTTACCTGCTGATATTTCTCTATGGTGAAGCTAACCTGGACTTTGTAAAAGATCTACTAAGTATCTTGCTACAGTGCTAATAAATTGTGCCTACAGAAAAGAACTGTGTGACATTTCATTATAGCGTAATTAATTTGGAGTAGCCTGAATATCTACTCAATAGCTTTCTGCTGTGCTTACTTGTGCTGTTCAGGAAATCCATTAGCTGTTTGCAAATAACTACTGAGTAATATACTTGTGCTATTTGAAAGATCTGTGCAATATTTCTATGCAAGATATTTACCTATGCATGCAAAAAATATGTTACTTCTTATTAATTCACTATTGTGGGAAATATATGTATTATTTGAGAAAATTGTCCAGCAAAACATTTATTAGTGCTACTTGGAAAATTGGTGAGAATACACTTCAAACTCCTCATGTCTGAATGTATGCTTCCTCGTACACTGCTTATCCCACTCCCTCATCTGAAAACTTAAGTAATGTACGTGTGGGAATGTATGTATGTGTGTGTGTGTGTGTGTGTGAGTGTCGGTGTAGGTATTTCACTCTTACTGATTTTTAGACGTAATCTATTCTGCATACTGAACCTCATCTTTGCGCTTATGTGCACGGGTGTGGATCATCAAATCGACAGTATCTAGGTCGACAATGTTTAGGTCGACAGTCACTAGGTCGACACGGATGGAAGGTCGACAGGGTTTCTTGGTCGACATGTGGTAGGTCAACAGGTCTAAAGGTCGACATGAGGATTTTTTTGTGTCGTTTTCTTCGTAAACTGACCGGGAACCCCAATTAGTGCACCGCTTCGCTCGCCATGCTTCGGGCAGAATACCATTCCAATCGTAGTCCACGTGGAACGTTAAGTATGAAAAAGTAAAAAAAAAAACGTGAAAAACTCATGTCGACCTCTTGACCTAGCACATGTCGACCTAGAAACCCTGTCGACCTTCCATCCATGTCAACCTAGTAACTGTCGACCTATAGTGGTCGACCTAAACATTGTCAACCTTTAGACCGGATCCCATGTGCACTTATTATCATTACTGACAGTGCCTCATTGATGTGACTAATACCTAATGGATTGACTATATATTTTCCTCCAGAGATGAGGGCCTCCACTTTTTGTAAGCAACAAGTGTACTTTGATAAAAAAATTACAGTAGTATAATGCCTCCAGTCGTGACATCATATCACAGCAAACAATAATATACACACTTGTTTGACTGATTAGAAATACATGCATAAATTCAAATCCAAATTACAAGAAATCTTAAGCATTTTTTCTAATAAAAAAAAATCCAACATAATTATTTTCCTATTATTTAAACATTATTTTTCTTTTCATTTATTTTTTCTAATTGAAAATGAGTATTCTTACTGCTGCCTAGCACTCAATCTTGTTAAAGTGCACAAACAGATACAGGTTGAGTATCCCATATCCAAATATTCCGAAATACGGAATATTCCGAAATACAGACTTTTTTGAGTGAGACTGAGATATTGAAACCTTTGTTTTTTGATGGCTCAATGTACACAAACTTTGTTTAATATTCAAAGTTATTAAAAATATTGTAATAAATGACCTTCAGGCTGTGTGTATAAGGTGTATATGAAACATAAATGAATTGTGTGAATGTACACACACTTTGTTTAATGCACAAAGTTATTAAAAATACTGGCTAAGATTACCTTCAGGCTGTGTATATAAGGTGTATATGTAACATAAATGCATTCTGTGCTTAGATTTAGGTCCCATCACCATAATACAGGTTGAGTATCCCTTATCCAAAATGCTTGGGACCAGAGGAATTTTGGATATGGGATTTTTCCGTATTTTGGAATAATTGCATACCATAATGAGATATCATGGTGATGGGACCTAAGTCTAAGCACAGAATGCATTTATTTTTCATATACACCTTATACACCCAGCCTGAAGTCAATTTTAGCCAATAATTTTTATAACTTTGTGCATTCAACAAAGTGTGTCTACATTCACACAATTCATTTATGTTTCATATACACCTTATACACACAGCCTGAAGGTCATTTAATACAATATTTTTAATAACTTGTGTATTAAACAAAGTTTGTGTACATTTAGCCATCAAAAAACAAAGGTTTCAGTATTTCACTCTCACTCAAAAAAGTCCGTATTTCGGAATATTCCGTATTTCGGAATATTTGGATATGGGATACTCAACCTGTATCTCATTATGGTATGCAATTATTCCAAAATACGGAAAAATCCGATATCCAAAATTCCTCTGGTCCCAAGCATTTTGGATAAGGGAGACTCAACCTGTAATGTATGTTGTGACTGCACAATGATAAATAGGCCAATGACACTTCAACACATAATGCTTCTCTGAGTCTATTGCTTCATGCTCTTTGTAAAGATTGTACATTACAAAATCTTAAACATTTCAACTAAATTGACAGATACTTAGGTTTACTTATCTTTTTATTTACTTATTTATTTATTTTTTGGATGCCTTTACTCATCAATTATTCTTCAAAAAAACAGAAAATGCACGTTTACCGCTGTGGGCTTATTTTATAAAGGAATAATAAATCGCAGGTGCACTATAGTGTTATGACGACTTCTATCAACAAAACAAGGGGATTGAAGCCCAGAAGCGTAAATGAAAGTGAGGTTTTCCTAATTAATCACATATATTCAAGTATGTAACATTCTAGATTTAAGGTCTTTGTTTTTTATGCCGTATACTCTGCCATGTCATCTCTGAAATCCTGGAAGGTGCCTTTTGAAGCCCAGATGCTCAGATGGAGTTCTTGCCAGAGATATGATAATTAAGAAAATATGACATATGTTTTATGTAGCAGAAAAAGACTGTCCAAATGGGGTGACTATAATATTCTTTACCGACTACATAGAGGTCTGTAAAGAAAGATTAATATGGGTTTGTGGAGAAAAAAAATCAAAACAAGTCATAGTCCAAGGTTGAAAGTAAACCTATTTTAACATTGTGTACTGCTGAAACTATTCGTTAATCCTGTAAAATTGTGTAGATATTGGGCCATATGCAATTGCGGTCGAATTGCCGCAAATGTCGAAAAACGGGGCATTTTCGACACAAAAAAATTATTCGACAATGCAATACAGTACTTTACGACAAAAAAGCAGCCGTTTCAAATTCGATTTTTTTGCAATTCGACAGTTGTCAAATTCGACATGTCTGCAAGGGTGTAGTACGGGTGACCGGCGGTCTCCTGACCGCCGGTCACCTTACCGACGCCGGGATCCCGGCGGGGAGGGGCGAGTGCAGCAAGCCCCTTGCGGGCTCGCTGCGCTCGCCACGCTGCGGGCTCGGTGGCGACCTGCGGTCGCCACGGGTTCTATTCCCACTCTATGGGTGTCGTGGACACCCACGAGTGGAAATAGTCCCTGTTGGTCGGCATGCCGACCATCGGGATAGTGAGCCGTCGGGCTCACGGAGGAGGTCATGTGACTGTCGGTCAGCCGACCGGCGGTCACATGACTACCACCCGTCTGCAATGGTAATAATGCTGCTTTTCGACAAAAGTATATTCAATTGAAGAATGTCGATTCGACAACAGAGCTTTTCGACAGTAATTTTGTCAATTTCAGTCCACCTCATTTTGCTGGCGGGATCTAATAAAATTTTTTAAAAACATGTTTGTTTTTTCGGGCCCTCCGGAGCCGGAGGGCGCTCTCGTTCATCCCGTCCATAAAAGACGCGCATGGGCGCTCCTTCCATGACACGGATAAGATCGCGGAGACTTTCTGTTCATACTACACTTCCCTCTACAACCTCCCTTCTTCTGACCCGACCGGAGCTAGATCATGCGACGTGGGCGCTTACCTCACTAAGATAAGCTTCCCTAAACTCTCTGAGGAGGAGGGGGAGGCGTTGGAAAAGCCCTTTACTTCCCAGGAACTTGAAGAGGCCATTAAATCTACTCCCTCTGGGAAGAGTCCGGGCCCTGATGGACTCCCCATCACTTACTATAAGGCCTTTCGGGACAAGCTCCTTCCTCTCCTCTTAGACGCGTGTAACACGGTTTCTGATACTAATCATTTCTCTAAGCAGTCTCTTGAGGCTCACATTGCAATTATTCCTAAGGAAGGCAAAGACCCCACCCTGTGCCCCAGCTACAGGCCTATATCCCTTCTTAATGTGGACGTCAAACTTTACGCCAAACTCCTAGCCAATAGGCTCAGGTCCCTCCTACCCTCCCTTATACATAGCGACCAAGTGGGATTTGTCCCTGGCCGGGAAGCAAAGGACAATACGGCCAAGATCATTGCACTCATGCACCATGCTTCCCTACAGGTCTACCCAACAGTCCTCTTATCCACTGACGCTGAAAAAGCGTTTGACAGAATAGATTGGGATTTTCTGGCCGGGGTGCTGCAGCACATGGGTTTGGGTCCGATCTGCTTACATCGCATCTTGGCTCTCTATACCTCCCCTTCGGCCAGAATCGTGATTAACGGTTCCCTGTCGGGGTCGTTCGCTATTAATAATGGAACGCGGCAGGGCTGCCCTCTGTCCCCCATGATTTTTATTCTCTGCATGGAGGCCTTGGCTAGGTCTATTAGGCTGAATCCCGACATTTCTGGGATTAGGCTTCAGGATGCGGACTATAAGCTTGCTCTCTTCGCTGATGACCTTCTGGCTATAGTCACGAATCCTGTTGTTTCCTTACCTAATCTGATGGCTGAGTTCAAGCTCTTTGGCGAGCTCTCTAACTTTAAAATCAATTATTCAAAATCTGTGGCCCTGAACCTTACTGCCCCGCCTGCCATGGTATCGGGGCTCCAAGCGGTACTCCCCTTCACCTGGCACGCTTCTAAACTGAAATACTTGGGGACCACTATTACCAGGGACCTTTCCCGTCTCTTTGACTCCAACTTCACTCCCCTTCTAGCCAAGCTCCGTGCGGACCTCCAGTCATGGACTTCCAAATCCTTTTCTTGGCTGGGTAGATTGGGGGTCCTCAAGATGAACTCTCTCCCTAGAATCCTATACTTACTGCAGACCCTGCCGGTTTTGATCCCTTCCACTTGGTTTAAGGAGATCCAACGGTTATTCAGAGAGTTCATCTGGGGGGGCAAGAGACCTCGCCTGAAATTCTCCACGATGGTCCGGCAGAGAGGTAAGGGCGGCCTTCGTCTGCCAGATATCCGCGGTTATTATCAGGCCTGCCACCTCCAACGGATTCTTTGGTGGTCCAGAGCCGATCCATCGAAACAGTGGACGCAGATTGAGAGCCAGGCGCTTTCCCTGCCTATCGGCGTTGCTCCGTGGCTAACCACCCTCCCAACCACCTCCCACCCCACTGTTGGCCCCACTCTGACATGCTGGAAGGCGGTGAGGAAACTCCCCTCCGTGTCCTCGCCTACTTCCTCCTACATGTCTTTCTTATTTAATGAATGATTCCCCCCGGGAATGGATCCGCGGGCCTTTCAGCAGTGGTTCAGCCTAGGCCTCTGGAGGGTCGGGTAGCTGGTGGATGGGCGCGGGGTTGTCTCCTTTTCGGATTTACAGGCGAAATGGCACTTGCCACCTGGGGACTTTTGGCGCTATTTACAAGTCCGGCACTTCTTGGTCTCCCAAGGTAACCTGAGAGGGAGGCCCACAGCCCTCACGCCATTCGACTGCCTCTGCGACGGTTCATCACCCCCGACCCACTCTATCTCCCTGCTATATAACCTCCTCTTGGCTGACTCTAGCACAACTCTCCCATCCTATACTAAGACGTGGGACAGAGACTTCGGACGGGAGCTCGGGGATGATGTCTGGGAGAAAATATTCAAACTGGCCCATGCTTGCTCTCCTAGCACACTGGTTGTTGAGACCCAATATAAATTGATCTCTCGATGGTACAGGTGCCCTGACATTCTTTCTAAAATGGGTCTGGGCCTCCCTGACACCTGCTGGCGTTGCTCTTCCGGCCCAGGTAATCCGCTCCACATATGGTGGTCGTGTCCCTTACTCCAACCGTATTGGAAGGAGGTACTTTCACTCACTGCTGACATAACGGGGGAGACGGTGCCGAAGGATTCTCTGTTTTGGCTGTTCCATTACTCGTCCAGACCTGTCTCGGGCTACAAGCACTCCCTGCTTTGCCATCTCAACAACGCTGCCAAGGCGGTGATCCCTGTCCGTTGGCGCTCCTCCTCTCCTCCAACTGTTAGGGACTGGCTGACCAGGATAGATTTATATATGGACTTGGATGATATAATGATCTCCGCTGATGGAGACTACTCGTCCTTCAGGGACAAGTGGGCCCGCTGGCTACTTTTTAAAGACTCCTCAACCTTTAGGTCCATCCTCTCTTCCTGTTCGCCCCCGTCTTCATAGACGCTTCCTTCCCTCAATGTACTGCTCTCCACTTTATGGCTAGCATCAGGTCTGCGCATGGACCAGGTGAAATTGACTCTGTACCTGACCTGAACCTGACTTGAATTTGCTTCTGAAGCTCCTTCTTTTCTTTCCCCGCTTCTTCTTCTTCTCTATTCTTCTCTGTACCTCTTTTCTTTCTCTTTCTTCTCCACGTAGCTTTCTGTTTTTGATTAACACGACCAACATGATATGTTTGCCTCCAAATAGTATATATCTGTGTGTTGTGTTGTTATATTACTTCGATATAGGCCTTTCTGTTAATGGCTAAGGTGACTTAACAGTCCTCCAGTTATTTTGCAAAAATGTTTTCCGACACGATTGTCTGTATGTTACTGTTTGTTACTGTACTTGGTCTTTCAATAAACACATTTTGCACTAAAACATGTGTTTTTTTTTCTACTTTTTTTTATTTTTGACTCCTGTTACAGAGGGTCCCTTCAGCCAATCAGGGAGCGCCACGTCGTGGCACTCTCCTGATTGGCTGTGCGCGTCTGAGCTGTCAGGCGGCGCATAGCACTATGCCGTTCCATTATATTCAATGGTTGAGGTTACTCGCGGTCAACAGCTGAGCGCAAAGTTCCCACCATTGAATATAATAAAAAGCGGCATAGTGCTATGCGCCGCCTGACAGCTCAGACGCGCACAGCCAATCAGGAGAGTGCCACGACGTGGTGCTCCCTGATTGGCTGAAGGGACCCTCTGTCACGGGGGGTCTCAGCAGTCGGGGAAAGGGGTCCCATGTGTAAACATGGGACCCCTTTCAGTGCGTGGATGGGGTTTTGTGTTTTATTATTTTGCCAAGTACGTGGATTACAAACAAGAAGAGGACAGATCTACACTGGATTTTTGTGAGTATAAATTTATTTACAGGTACACCGTGGATTCTACGTGGAGAAGGGGACCGAGTAGGCGTGTCAACATAGGTAAGTATGTGTGTGTCGGTGTGCATGTATGTAATAAAGTTTTACTATCACGGTGAGTGTACTGTTTTTATTTGGGTATATTTTTTGCAGTAGAACAACAGGTACCAGCAGGCCCGTTTCCCCCCCCCCTTCCCCCCGCATGCTGGTACTTGTATTTCTTCAAGTACCAGCTTGCGGGGGAGGCTTGCTGGGACTTGTAGTTCTGCTACAAAAAAATACTTTTTTTTGTCACTTGGCTATCAGCCTCCCATCCGCAGCCCTTGGATGGGGGGGGACAGCCTCGGGCTTCACCCCTGGCCCTTGGGTGGCTGGAGGTGGGGACCCCTTGATTTAAGGGGTCCCCACTTCTCCAGGGTACCCCGGCCAGGGGTGACTAGTTGGGGATTTAATGCCACGGCCGCAGGGACCGGTATAAAAGTGTCCCCCGGCTGTGGCATTATCTCTCCAGCTAGTGGATCCCGGTGCTGGTGTGAAAAATACGGGGGACTCCTACGTCTTTTGTCCCCCATATTTTTTGCACCAGGACCGGACGCAGAGCCCGGTGCTGGTTGTGGAAATACGGGGGATCCCCTGTCATTCCCCCCCCCCCCCCGTATTTTTACAACCAGGACCGGCTCAAAGAGCCCGAGGCTGGTTATGCTTAGGAGGGGGGACCCCACGCATTTTTTTCTTGATTTTTTTATACACTTTTGTGCCGTGTTATGAAGTCGAATCCAGGACGCACACTAACGTCAATTGGTCCGTTTTTCGACAGCGGGACTGACGAATCCGTTTTTTATTGAATATGTCGAATTCGGGTCCCGGCGGGAGGGTGTCTGACTGTCGAATTGTGTCGAATTTAAAAACGGTAATTCGACCTCAATTGCATATACCCCATAGTCTTATCATTTAGTGAACCTTACAAAGTAATGTAGTAGTCTTTTGTATAGCACACCTCTTGTGATGTTATTACTTGTTTTTCTTTAACTACACTGATTCACTTAAGCCTGGACCACTCTTAAGTGCCATTCTCCACATTAAAACAAATGGCATCTAATTTTTGCAGATAATCTGAAAGGCAGGAAATGAGAGCCCTTCACCACAAATTCATACCAAAGTAAGCCTTTTGCAGAATTATACTCAAAGAGGCTGATACAGTGCAAGAAACATATCCAGCAATTAAATGCAGCAACATTCATTCTTTATTATTGTGTATGAGCAATAAATTAATTTGCATATTGTATCTTATACCTATTACTCCATATTCCAAAAGAGGCAGATACAGGGATGGAAGAGAGGTAGTGTAGTCCAATTTCAGGAAAGGCGTTTACGCACCTCACAAGCTATCTAGGAGTGGAAGTGACGCATATAGGAACTATAGGATATATATCTGTTGCAGCTGCTTCACTCTTGTCTGGCTGGAAAAAGAAAATCCACCCACACAACCCTCATTCACCAATTTATTGCTCACCTAATTCCTTTGATAGGATAAGGAGTTACTCTTTATCAGTCCTTGTAAGCATCCCCGTAAAAAAACATAAAAAATCTGTAACAAACAATGTTGACTTGCAAATAAGCCAGAAATTAGGTATCGTGTCTATTTATACAGTAGGGGTTTTACACTGACAGACCATGGGGAATCCACACTGCAAGAAATAGTATTGATACACCTGTTAGCATGTGATATGCTTTAAGCATATCATATGGAGAAGTGGAGAAGTGAGCCGGTGGAGAAGCTGCCCATGATAACCAGTCAGCAGCTCTGTATAGTTTTATAGCATGCAAATTCTAAATGTTACTTCAGTGCTGACTGGCTGCCATGGGCAGCTTCTCCACTGGCTCACTTCTCCACTCTTTTCACTGCTTAGTACATCTCCCCCTCAGTTTTTTAATACACTGGTATCACACACAAGACTCTGTATTGCATAAATATTGTTTGTAAGAAAAGTTAATAAAATAAGATACAGTAATTCAAAAACATGCACTTAGCTTCCCTAAATAGAAAAAGCAGATTTCAAAACAGATACAGATAGCAAAAGCCAAGGAGTTATTGGAATATCAGCCAGTCAATTAAAGCATAAGAACAAGGGGACATTTCAATTGGCAATGATATGTTCAGCTTCCTACATATCCATCTGTTATAGATGATGTTATCCATCTCAATATCACAAATGTTCCTGCGTGCTTCTGGAGTGTGAGGAAGTGTTGTGATGTTGCAGACCTGTGATGTACTGTATTCCGAAGTGGTGTATTGTGGCCGACCTGCTAACTGATGTGCCCCCTAAGTGTCAGTCACATCACACACAGAAGTCCATAACAGAGGCTAATATTCTCCGGGTTCCAGATGATAGGTCGAAAGCAGCGACATGTGGTGAGGTAAATGGCTCAGGACGCACTGGCTAGTACCAGAGCCAGATTTGTGTGTTTTTCATTTTTTTCATAGCCCTTCCACGTGGACTATGTTTGGGAATAGTAACCTGTGCCAAGAACAGCAGTAGCGAGGGTAAACATTTCCACTAATTTGGCTTAATGTGGTTAAACATACCAAATGGCACCCCTACCCCTAAAAAACGTGTGTCAAAAATTCCCACGTCGACCTATTTTACTGTGTCAATCTTTTGTACCTGTCGACCTTTTGTGATGTCTACCTTTTTCATGTCAACCTACAGGGGCAATGTTTTGCAGAAAACACAGGATTTACAGGAAAACAAAACTTAATGCAAGAAATATCTTTACATAATGCCGCATCATTCCAGAAAGGAGACAAACAAGACAGAATTCACCTTGCCACCTATGTAGAGATGCTTGCATTTGCAGAAGCTTACAGATGTGCCCTCATGCACCATCCTTTTTGTGCGATATGGAAGCGATTTCCATACTAATTTCTGAATTAGCATCTTATTAGCTTCATAGCTATATTCAAAGTCATTTACAGTGTCCTAGGAATTGCAGATTAGTATTTTTGTTGCAATGGAAATAGTATAACGTCACAGATGAAGCACAATGCTGGGCGACATGATGCATGGCATGGATTACTCATATCAGTTCTCAATCTTTTGACTTTTTACCCAGGTTAGTGTCGCACACCACAGCTGCATGCGATGCCAGCACCAGTGTCCACAGTGTAATGTGACAAAAGCTCAATGCATGCATTGAGCTTCTGACCTAAAGACCGGATCCCGTTGTGAGGATGGGTGTATATGGACACATCTGAATTATGTAATATGTTTATTTTTAGATTTATGTTATTAGGAAATTATGAAACATTCTATGTGATACTTATGAGATACATGGAAAAATATTTCAGCTTTTTCCAAGCATCAGCAGCACTGTGTTATCTTATGTTGTATTTGTAGATACTGTACCTGCGTTTTCTGAGCATATTATGGTTTTAGTCTAATTACGTCCATTCTGCATCAGCCCCAATGATTTTACAAGCCCTGAACAGTATTTTGTGATAATGGTAAACAAAAACACAACCTTTTATTTTTCAATCTTAACAATGTGTGTTTCCTGATGCCAATGGGCTCACAATCAATATACAGATTATATACAAGCTGACAGTATGAACGAATCAGTACTACGATTTTTTGCAAATGGAATACAATCAAAGAAAAAAAATGAAAGCTAAAACTGCATTAGACATTAGTTACTGTTAGTTATGTATTATTATAGTGTACTAGACACATTTTAATAACAAATTCACAAAATGCGCCTTACAACTTCCTCAATAATAAAAGTACAGTTTTATCAAGATCATAACCACATGACGCTTCAGAGTTCATTGCCTAAAGCTCATCTTTGTGTTTTCCATCTCTTTCATTCCATACATGCCATCTGTCAGTGGTCTTGACACTTTTCCCTATAAATCATCTGTAGAATACATTCCTTCCTTATTCAATGTACAATAAAGATTCAAGTCCACACATTCACTCACATCTCGCTAATCACATGTAATAAACCCCTGCACTGTGGCAGCATTGTAGCACTTAGTATCCTAAGATTGTGTCAAAGTCGAAAAATATTGCAGTACATACATTACGTGCAAACTACACACAGATGGCATCCGTGCGCATACTTGCTCTGCCGTGCGTGCGCATATTCGCAATTTGCGTATGGTCGCTCCCGCGGACCTGCGTATTAGCGCGTGGTATGAGTATTTACGGTAGAGTTTGTGAACGCATGGAAAAGCCATCAAAACACATTACATATTTAATCCAAATAGTGCACATTTTACACATAGCCTCCCTGCACCACAGCAGCAAGTTACAGCAGTTTTAATGGTTTCAGAACAAAGGGATTCACCTTTACAGAATAGGAGGGGACAGAACAAGGTTATAAGGTGGTGTTTGGTATCCAGCTGTAGGGTATTTTAAGGGTAATATTCTGGTGTTGGTTTGAGGAAGATCGCATGTTCCTGCGGATAGTTATGTGCAGGAGCAGAATATAGATATAAACTGTATTTACTGTACATTATGTATGCGGCGGGAATCCAGAGGAAACCACCCACAAGAGCAGTTGGAACAGACATCGCCCACCTATTCAAACCGACCTATGACCTCTCCTGTATTGTAAATGACCATCCCTGTGTCCAATGGACAAAGAGATTACAGTATCCATTGTGTTAAGTTTTGGAAGAATTGTATAAAGAGAGCCTGCTGCAGGCCTGGTCTGACACAAGACTCACAAAGTTATCTAACAGATGACCGAGGACCAGATCTGGGTAGCGCGGCGAATCCACTCACGTATGTACCATTGATTGTAGCCATTATTCTGTTGTATTGTATTGTTTGTATTGTAACCCCCTTCCAGCAATAATACGCTGTGGTGTCGGAACCCAGTGGTTTAACTACAGACTGGTGTCGTGTCTTCCTTTCACTGCTAAGATTTAAAGTGTATTAGTATCGCATTGCATTGCTGTATAAGGTTTAAAGTGTATTCATTGGGTGTGTACGCGCTGTGTGTACTTTGTACCATCAGCGCGGCGTTTGTACGCAAAGTCCGTACACGGTATGGGACTCTGTACGCTAACAGCGTAAAAGGTGTGTAGAGTGTGTATTAAGTTTAGCGGCCGCAGCGGCTCCATGGTAAAGTTTATTTAAAGTGTGTATAAGGTATAGCTTTTCATTCCTGTTGATAAATCAGCATTATTAATTGGGGGCGTCGTCCGGTTTTCCACATACCCACAGCCTAACAGGTCACAGCAGACTTAATCTATCAGCAAAAGGGCGGACAGAAAGTATCCTACGTAACTTTTTCTTGGTCGGTGGATGCACTGAAAACCCTACTTTGCTGATTAGATGACGTCTGCTCTGTATGGTTTGTAGGGATGCTGGTAGAACCCGTAAAGTAAACAGGAAAAAAGCTATTTACAAGTCTGAGAATTTTTTTTTATGGCACCAAAAGCGTACATAACAAAGGCACCCATACTCTGTGTACACCCTCTCACATTGTTGCCATAACACTCAGATTGCTAGATTCATTTAGATCTGTGTGAAACCGAATACATTTGTTGCTATATAGTTAAAACTAAAAATAAATGTTTAAGGAAGTAAGTGTAAGACACAAACGCAGTCTGGCCTAGTTGTAAAGGTTTATACAGAAAGAAATTGTGTTGTGTTTAGTGAGCGATTATAGTTAATATTGCTCACATTTATAGAAGTTGTGGGATTTGTGCTATTGCGGACGTACGGTTTTGTACACGTGTCTCGGACAAAGTACAGGACTGCGCATGCAGCGTAAGAGATACGCACGATCGCGTGTTTACGCAAAGTGCGTAAGAATACGGGCGCTAAGTACAAATTACACAATAGTGTCGTTTAAGTTTAAAGGTGGGACAGTAGCCACGCTACAATAGCACAAAACTGCTCGGTTTCCAAAGATTAGTGTAAAACTTCTTGTTCAAACTGTATTGCCTCTGGGGGAAAAGCTGCTTATCTGAATGAATCATAATTTTCTGTACAGAAAAGACAAAGTGTACTTGAGTGAGCGAACGTAGGAGTGAGTGAAATTCGAACCCCGGAATACGGGATCCCGTCGTTTGGTACATCAAGTGAGTGGAGGCTTGGTGGCGTGAGAAGGCTGACTCACGTTATTATAAGGTTTAATACGCAAATCGTGAGGTGATTTGTAGAGGAGCGTGATAGTGCATTGTATTGCGAAGTATTGAAGTAAAAAGGTTTTTTTGGTATTACGCTCCAGACTGAGGGTCCCAGTTTGTACAACAACCCGTGGTCGTACGCAGATAAGTAACAAGTACCTATACGCTGTGCGATTGGACCGCGCGTTTGTGGGTGCGGTATGTAGTGCAAAGTGATAACCTTTTTACGAGCTTTTGCGTAAAATCGCGGTATCATTAGCGCTATATAGAGCATACGCAAGCGTGATTTGTGTATAATAAAGTGCATAGGGAGTTTTTGCTGGTCTCTCTCAGGAAAATCTCCAACGACCGATAGTTTACTGTAAAGGATAAGTTATTCCTAAAAACTTCCAGTAAATATAGGTCAGATAGGGCCCTAGGTTGGGTACATTGCCTTTGCTATCGACAGTGTATGGTAGTACTGGCCAACGTGGGCGTGAGTGGGTGAAAGCGCTCTGAGAACTTTCACCGTCTATTCGTATTGTGCATTGGGGATTGCGTAAAAGGAAAAAGTCCGTGATGGGATCCAATTGCACAAGCGGTGGACGTTTTGTAGCTAGGGTTCAGGTTGAGGTGCCGCGGCCCAAGGGGTCAGCGAGGTTTGTTATGTGTGGTAAATATGGATCACACACGGAAGACTTTTTGCCTGAATGGGTACGTATGACTGACAAACATAGGGTACCATTCCCTAAAGTGGGCAGCTTTGAACCAGAGGTATTGTAGAACTTAAGGATAAGGATATGTCTAATAAAATCCAGAAAACAAAGGATTAGACATACAGATTGTTTAAATTTATGGCAACAGGAGGGGGATATACAAAGGGAATTAGCTTGTGCAGCAGGTTCCAAACATAGCGGGAAAATAATGGCGACCGCACCATCACCACCACCGTATATTGTGGGGGAGAAAGTGGCTACAGACAATGGCACATTGGTACAAGATAAGAGAGTAACTGATAAATGTACTAACGCTAACCCTTGCCAGTTGTATCCTATTTTAAATTTTCCCCAGTACTGCGAGCAGGAAGATGAGCCCAGCACGATATTGGCACTCTCTCTAGCAGCCACCATACAAGACACTCAGGTGGGCACGGCTCAACCAACAAGAGCAGTAGCAAAACCCCTTAGCGGAGAGGGAAAAGTGAGGTCGTATCCACAGGTAAGTATGGTATCATACATTATGCAGAGACAATAGCACCTCACATTATAGAATCAAATCAAAATTATGTAATTGAATTAAATCCTGTCAGGGTGATTGCAGTCCCCAATGGGAGGACTGATGCTCAGGGAGTAACTCCCATCAGGAACATTGCCATGCATTGTCCTTGGTCCCGGGCAGAGTTAAGGTCAATTATGTCAGAATTTCCCGATCCCAGAAAAGATCTAGTTGCATGCCAGTGATTCATTAAAGAGTTAGGTAACGCCAACGAACCCACAACAAAGATTGGCGAACAGTGCTACGGGTATGTTTACCCTCAAATATTGACCCCGCGAAATTCATAACTGATTGTAAGTTAGACGCAGAAGTACCTCTCACTGATGAATACACTCAGGAGAATGTAAGGCAAATCAATCTGCAATTAGGAGTATATTTCCCTACTGTTGTCAAATGGAATAAAATCTTTTCCATAAGACAAAAGGAAGGTGAAACGGCATCCGAATATTTCCATCGAGCACTGCAGGAAATGGCTAGATACACTGGGATCGAGGACATTAAGGACAATGTACATCACAGGGAGGTAGCTGTTTCTGTATTAATGGATGGCTTGAAGGAGGCACTCAGAACAAGGGTACAGACCTCTCTACCGAACTAGAGAGGTATCTCGGTGGCTGCATTGAGAGAGTCCGCGGTCGAGCATGATAGGAACATCATTAAGCACAGGGAGTTACAAGGGGAAAGGCTGATGACAGTGAGTATAGACGCACTTACAACAAAGCCACATCAGCCGAAACCCCAGACTCCTGATGGTAAGTCACGTGTAGTAACATGCTATAAATGTCAAAAGGTAGGACATTACTCGATTGAATGTAGGAATAAAGGTACACATAATGTATACCGACCCCCTAGACCAGGATATGAACCTCACGACAATGCACATACTTGGGATTAGGGACCGCGTAGGAGGAATTATGAGCCACACGCAGGGGAAACAAGGAGGTACCCACCAAGGAGGGACTGGCAGGCCTCCGAAAACTCACAGCTACCCCCCTCACATATCATAGCTGCCAATGCGCTGCGGGAGGGTCTCCCCACACAATAAAGGTTGGGCCACACCTGTAGTCTGCAGCCAGTGAAGTTGATTGCTAGCCTTGGTAGTGAACCTGAGGTCACGGTTGATGTAGCTTATGTGTACCATTACCTTTTCTTGTAGATACAGGGGCGGCCAGGTCAGTGTTAAATCAGACAGTAGGTATAAAAACCACGGGTAAAACAATTTCGGCAATGGGACTAACAGGAACAGTGCAACAATACCCTTTGAGTAGACCGGCAGAGGTTACGATAGGGCCCTTGCAGACCAAACATTTTTTTCTGTTGGCTGCATCGGCTCCGATTAATCTACTCGGCAGAGATTTATTGTGTAAAATGCGGTGTGTCATATATTGTACTCCTGAAGGTGTCTTCTTGGATATACCTGAGAACCACGTTCAAGAAGTGCAAGATATATTAGATACCCCTCAAAGGCTAATGTCGCATTCTGCTGTTATAGACAAGTGTCCATCAAAGGTAGAGGAAATGATCTCACAAATACCGGGTTCCCTTTGGACCAAAGATGGACAAGACACTGGATTAATGGTGAATGTAGCTCCAGTAGTAGTACAAGTAAAAGATGGTAGGATAGCTCCAAAAATCCCTCAGTATCCTCTGAAGCCAGAGGTAGAATTAGGAGTGTACCCCGTCATAGAGCGGTTACTACAACAGGGCATCCTAGTCAGGACGTCCAGCACTGCCAAAAGTCCCATCTTCCCTGTGAAAAAGAGTGGGGGGAGGGGTTACAGGCTAGTGCAGGATCTAAGGGGGATAAACAAGATAGTCGAGAGCCAATTCCCCGTAGTGCCCAATCCAGCTGTCATCCTTATGCAAATTCCCTCTACTGCAACAGTTTTCACTGTCATTGACCTCTGTTCTGCCTTCTTTTCTGTCCCTCTGCACCCTGACAGCCAATACCTCTTCGCTTTTACATACAGGGGAGTACAGTACACCTGGACTCGTCTCCCCCAAGGTTTCATTGACAGTCCGAGTATCTTCTCCCAGGCCTTGCATGACTGTTTACAATCCTTTCAACCTGACAGTGGATCAGTGCTAATACAGTATGTCGATGACTTATTGTTGTGTTCAGACTCACTCGAATCGTCCTTGAAAGACACGAAACAGCTTCAGTTTCATCTTTCCCAAACGGGACACAAGGTTTCAAAGGATAAGTTGCAGTTGTGCCAGACCAGGGTAAAATATTTGGGACATTGCTTGACTCAAGGACTTAGACATCTCACCGCTGATAAAATACAGGCGATTCGCGACATGACTCTGCCACAAACTCAGCAACAGATCCGCACTTTCCTTGGAATGTGTGGGTACTGCCGAAACTGGATCCCAGGGTTCTCTATACTGGCTTTACCTTTGCAAGAAATGGTCTCTTCGAACAAACCAGAACTGATCTCGCACACAGATGAATCCGAACTGGCACCTGCGTTAGGCATGCCAGATTATGAGAAGCCCTTCGAATTGTACGGCACGGAAAGTGCTGGGTGTGCGACAGGTGTCTTAACACAGAGACATGGTGATGCCAGAAGACCGGTAGCATACTACAGTGCAGAGTTGAACACCGTAGCGCAGTCTCTCCCCACATGCTTGCGAAGTGTTGCAGCGATAGCTTTGCTAGTAAGTAAAAGCGAGGACGTAGTGTTAGGACACAACCTGACCATCCATACACCTCATGCAGTATCAGCCTTACTGAACTCCGCCCAAACCAGACATGTCTCATCCGCTCGGTTTACAAAGTGGGAATTATCACTGATGGCCCCTGTAAACATCACCATTAAGAGATGCAGCTCACTAAATCCTGCAACTTACTTGCCAAGTGTGCCTGGACAGGCACAAAGGGTGGAGGATGAGAATGATGGTGAAGGAGGATTTAGTGCAGACACTGATACGCATGATTGTATGGAATACCTGAATCAGACTTTCACTGCAAGACCTGACATCAGTGACACCCCACTGGAAGGAGTAGACTTTACCTTCTACACTGACGGTAGTTGCCACAGACAGACAGAATCGGGAGACTTGTGTACTGGATATGCAGTTGTAGACGACAGAGGTATCAAAGAAGCTGAACCCCTGGGCTCACCGCACTCAGCACAAGTTGCTGAGTTGGTCGCCCTAACCAGAGCGTGTGAATTGGCCAAGGGTAAGTCAGCTAATATATACACAGATTCTAGGTATGCCTTTGGAGTGGTGCATGATTTCGGGGCCCTGTGGTGCCTCAGAAATTTCATGACGGCAGCTGGCACACCTGTAGCGCATGCGTCCCACATAAAAAGGCTTCTAACAGCGATACAGGAACCAGACAGAGTGGCTGTTATCAAGTGTAAAGCACATACTTACAACCAAGACCCAATTTCAATTGGTAACAGCCGGGCAGACGAAGCTGCTAAATCAGCAGCCAGCACCCTCATACAAACGAACATCACATCACTGATGACATTTAACACGATCAACACACAACAATTTAAATGCAAAATTTGTGTTCCCTACTGGAAAAGGCAGTCTGGAGGTCAAAGGGGAATGGCCAGGAGTCCTCAGGACTTTGGACAGGTGGACACAGTAAGCCAGTGGCCCCCAGAGCATATCTTCCAAGTCTAGCTGAGGCGGCACACGGTCTGACTCATCTGGGCAAAGAGGGTATGTGTAAGCTGGTGAGAGCCTACTGGTGTGCGCCAGGATTCTCTTCGCATGCAGGTAAAAGAGCAATGACATGTTTTACTTGCTTGAGGAAGAATATTAGTAAGTCAATACCAACAGAGCCATCCCATATCCCCCCGACAGACGGACCTTTTCAGGTAATACAAATCGATTTCATGCAGTTACCACCCCGTAGAAATTTAAAATATGTGTTAGTTTGTATTGACGTATTTTCCAATTGGGTAGAAGCGTTCCCTGCTGCCACAAATACTGCTACGTTCACTGCAAAGAAAATTGTGCAGGAATTTGTGTGTAGATATGGTATCCCTAGAATAATTGAAAGCGATAGGGGTACCCATTTTACAGGTGAAGTCTTTCAGGTCATGTGCAAACTGATGGGAATTAATAGCAAGCTGCATACTCCGTACCGACCACAGGCGAGTGCGAAGGTGGAGAGAATGAACAGCACTATTAAGAACAAGCTGAGCAAAGTGATGGCTGAAACTGGATTGTTGTGGCCAGAAGCTTTGCCACTAGTGTTGTACAGTATCAGAACCACACCCAGGTCTCCCCTTAACCTATCACCTTTTGAAAATCTTTTTGGTCGACAACCTCATTTAATGATAGACCCCCAGGATGATATGAAATGTAATAATGAAGTGACTGTGAGATATTTGGTTGGGATGAGGCAGCAGCTGAGAAATCAACAAAGAAATTTAAAGCTGGTGATTCCTGACCTACCGAACAGTAATTGTCATGACATTGAACCTTGGGATTATGTAATGATTCGAAATTTCTTACGCTCAGGTTGCCTCATAGACAGGTGGGAAGGACCATACCAAGTCTTGCTAACCAGCACGACAGCATTGAAGGTCGCCGAGAGAGAGACTTGGGTCCACTCGTCCCACTACAAGAAGGTCGCTGACCCGGAGAGAACTCGTGACAAAGAGTAGAGTGTAGAGAACCTCGTATCACTGGAGTGTCTGTTCCAGGAAGGTTGAGAGGCAGGACTGTTGAAGGGCATCCGAGCACAGATCTAGAACGGTTGTTGTATCATTTTCTTTTTTTTCACCTCCCCCTGCATTTTCCTTTCTTTTCTCCTTCTTACTTTCCTCCTTTTCCCAAATGAAATGGATCGATCACAAGAGACTGCGTTTCGGGTTCTGTTAGTAATTCTGGTTTTAATCAGGACAGTTTGTTTTGGTGAGGGCCCCAGAGAGGTTGAGCAGGGATCTGGAATGGTTTCTGATGACGAGTATGAATTTGTAGGATCTCAGGAGTGGCACATCGCTCAAGTAAAGGCTAGCATCAGTAAGCGCTCTGGTAGTCAGGGAGCTCGGAGGCACTGTGAGGGGGTATTGTCTGATGAATATTGTATTTGTAAGAATTGTGAGAAAATAGTTGAGGATTGGTGCATCCAGAGATGTCAGTCCAACCTTAATATCGACATGGTGTTATGCACACCAGTGCCTGCAGGAAAGTACTAGTGTCAGAACTGTTATGCACTCCAGTGTCTGCAGGAATGTACTGGTGTTTGAACTGTTATGCAAAACAAATGGACTCACAGACAAACTGGGGAATATGACATAACGTACACAGAAGGTGATAGGGTAACAAAATACACACACAGTGAACAGAGAAGCCCAGAGGCTAAGGAACTGGGTATCTCCCTTGTATTAGAACTGCTCAGATGTAAAAAGCAAGATGTTGTGTTTTAATACGTAGAGAACCCGAAATGCTGTTGCTAAGGGCAACAGCAAAACCCTAAAGGGTTACCAACGGGTGTGGCAGTAAACTCCTTGGTCAGAGATGGAATGATAGACACAAGGAGAGCCTCCACAATCCTGATTCTCACTTGCAGTGCACAGGTTTAAGCTTACTGCCACTAAACTGACCCCTGACACCTAGCACAGTGAGACAGGATTAGACAGGCAAGTGTTAGAATACAGCCGCAAACTTGCTAAGTTCACAGAGTAATAACAGAACCCCAGCAAGCTAAACGACTGACTCCAGTCTTACTGCTAGGTCTGGATTGGCAGAGTGTAATACCAAATCCCCAGGCCTATTTGCAGTAAGCAACAAACAAATACAAAGCTACACAGTACTGGCTAACTTTCATGAACTGACTAACCAACAGAGATTCAGCAGCATCTGCTTACCCTGAAAAGAGGCCTTATAAAGCAGGTGCTGTCCACGCCCCACTCAGACCTCACAGACTGTGAGCACAAAAACCAGCACCGGATCCCCTGCCGTGCACAGAGCCTATAACCACTGCACAGCAAAAGACCCGAACCGGAGTATCAGCTGCGCTCAGGTTACTCCACTAGCACTTGTCTCCCGGTTGCCATGACGACGTGGCAGCACAGGGCAGGAGACCCTAACAGTACCCCCCCTCTGACGAGGGGTCAAAGAACCCCTACCACCGGGTTTATCGGGGAACTGCGAGAAGAAAGAGCGTATCAGTCTGGGGGCATGAAGATCACAACTGCGCACCCACGACCGCTCCTCCGGGCCATACCCCTTCCAGTGCACCAAAAATGACAGCCGACCCCGAACCACCTTGGAGTCAAGAATCCTTTCAACAACAAACTCCCTCTGGCCACGTATCAGAAGAGGGGAAGGTCTTCCACTGGAAGAAGGATTACTAATCGCCCGTTTTAAAAGGGAACAATGAAATGTTTTATTGATACCCAAAGAACGGGGCAGATCTAACTGAAATGCCACCGGATTGATAACCCTGGTGATCTTATAAGGGCCGATGAACCGGGGCCCTAACTTATGAGATGGCTGTCTCAACTTCAAATTCTTGGTAGACAACCAGACGAAGTCTCCTAATTTGAAGCTGCAGGGTCTTTTCCGCTTATCAAAAACCCTTTTGGTCACTAATGACACAGACACAAGGGCTTTCTTCACTTTCCGCCAAATACCTCTAAGGACCGAAACCACAGAGGAACCACCAGGCGTGGAGTCCAGGGGGTCAAAAGAATTGGCCTTAGGATGATGCCCATACACACAAAGGAAGGGAGAGATCCCTGTAGCAGAGTGAGCCGCGTTGTTATAGGCAAACTCCGCCATGGACAGATGAGCAACCCAGTCAGTCTGACACTTGGAGACATAACACCTGAGGAACTGCTCCAAGGACTGGTTCACCCTTTCAGTCTGCCCATTAGACTGCGGATGGTAGCCTGACGACAAGCTGACAGAAATCTGGAGATCGGAACAAAATGCCCTCCAGAATTTGTCCACAAACTGGGATCCGCGGTCAGAGACCACATCAAGTGGCAACCCGTGGAGACGCACAACATGCAGCATAAATAATTCAGACAGGCGTCTGGCTGATGGCAGCCCAACCAGTGGAACGAAGTGCGCCATCTTCGAAAACCTGTCAACGACAACCCAGATGGCTGTCATCCCCGAGGATTTGGGCAAGTCCACCACAAAATCCATTGAAATGTGGGTCCATGGCTTAGATGGGATAGAGAGTGGATGTAATGGGCCAACAGGAACCCCTCTAGGAGTCTTATTTCGGGCACAGATGTCACATGCCCGAACCCACTGATCCACATCCTTAGCCACCGAGGGCCACCACACCGCCCTAGATAGCAACTCCCGAGTTCTGGCAATACCCGGGTGACCTGCCGACTTCTTGGCATGGAATTCCAGGAACACTCGCTGTCTTAACCTAGGAGGCACAAACAAAAGACCTACCGGAAGGTCTGGAGGAGCCTGCTCCTGTGCTCTAAGGACTAATGATAAGAGGTCCTGGGTAATGCCCACTTTAATACATGATGGGGAAACAATGGGCAACGGCTCCTCGGTGGTCTCCTGGATTGGAGCAAAACTCCGCGAGAGCGCATCAGCCTTGATGTTTTTTGACCCAGGGCGATATGTTATCAAAAAATTAAAGCGAGCAAAAAACAAAGCCCATCGTGCCTGCCTGGCATTGAGACGCTTCGCTGACTCTAAATATGCCAGATTCTTATGGTCAGTGAGAATTGAGACCACAAACTTAGCCCCCTCAAGCCAGTGTCTCCACTCCTCGAGTGCATCCTTAATAGCCAACAATTCCCGGTTACCCACGTCATAATTCATCTCGGCAGGCGAAAATTTACGGGAAAAGTAAGCACAGGGATGAAGGCGATTATCAGACACTCCCATCTGAGAAAGCACTGCCCCAATACCCATCTCAGAGGCATCCACCTCCACCACAAAAGGACGCTCTGGATCTGGGTGTCGCAGCACCTTGGCCGAAACAAATGCCCTTTTGAGACGGGCAAAAGCCGCTTTAGCCTCACGAGACCAGTGAGCAACATCCGCCCCTTTCTTAGTGAGTGCCACCAAGGGCGCCACTATAGACGAAAATCCAGCGATAAATCGTCTATAAAAATTCGCAAAGCCCAGGAAACGCTGAAGCGCCTTCAAACTAGTGGGCTGCACCCAATCCAGGACTGCCTGTACCTTGGAACCCTCCATTTGGAAACCTTCTGGGGAGATAATATATCCTAGAAATGCGATTTGCTGAACTTCAAATTCGCACTTCTCCAGCTTCGCCCCAAGCCGGTGGTCTCTGAGTTTCTGGAGGACTAAGCGTACATGCTTCCGATGTTCCTCCAGGGAATGGGAGAAGATTAGGATGTCATCTAAGTATACAACTAAGAATCTATCCAAATATTCCCTGAGCACATCATTCATGAAATCCTGGAAGACTGCCGGGGCATTACAGAGCCCAAAAGGCATCACCAAATATTCATAATGCCCTGAGTGGGTATTAAAGGCAGTCTTCCATTCATCCCCCTCTCTTATTCGGATTAGATTGTACGCACCGCGTAGGTCAATCTTAGAAAAAATGGTGGCAGTACGAAGCTGGTCAAACAAGACCGAAATGAGAGGCAGTGGGTATGAGTTTTTAATCGTGATACGGTTCAATTCCCTGAAGTCGATGCAGGGTCGCAACGAACCGTCCTTTTTACCCACGAAGAAGAACCCCGACCCAACTGGAGACTGTGAAGGTCTGATAAATCCCTTACCCAAGTTCTCCTGAATGTACTCTGCCATAGCCTGAGTCTCAGGACGTGACAGGGAGTACAACCTGCTCTTGGGAAGCTTAGCATTTGGCAACAAATCAATGGCACAGTCATAGGGGCGATGGGGAGGTAGTACCTCTGCAACTTTTTTGGAGAACACGTCCGCAAAATCTGCATAACACCCTGGCAATCCTGGCAAACTTAGCTGCGAGAGCCTGACTGGAAGGCTCAAGCAACTCCTGAAACAATCAGTACCCCAACTAAGAATCTCCCCAGAGACCCAGTCAAATTGAGGATTGTGGGCCCTTAACCAGGGTAACCCCAACACCAATGGGGCAAAAGTACAGACAGTCACATAAAAGGACAATTTTTCAGAGTGTGTGGCTCCAATAAACAAAGAAATCTGGCTAGTGCAAGAGGTAATTTTACCTTGGGATAATGGTTCCCCGTTTAACCCACAAATCTCAATTTCCGATGCCAAGGGTACTAAGGGAACAGAGTGTTTTAGGGCGAATTGGCAATCCATAAAAACCCCGTCGGCCCCACTGTCCACAAAGGCCTCAGTCTTGACAGTTTGACCGAGGATCTTCAAGGTCACCGGAATGATAAAAGTCTTCTTGGGAAATTCTGACTTCTGGCCTGACAGGATATTTCCCATCACCCTCAGGCCCTGAAGTTTTCCGGCTTTTCTGGGCATGATACTACCACATGACCTTTATTCCCACAGTACAAACACAACCCCTGCTGTCTCCTCCGCGTCTTCTCACGCGAGGAGAGACGGGTAGCCCCAATCTGCATAGGCTCCTCAGAAAATTCCTCAGAGTCTGAGGTTCCCTTGGGAAGGAAGGAAATCTCAGTCTCCCTTTCAAGCCTACGCTCTCTCAGCCGTCTATCCACCCGGATGGATAACTGCATGAGCTGATCCAAGCTATCAGGCAAGGGATATTGTACCAGTTGGTCCTTTATCTGGTTAGAAAGACCTCTTCGGTACTGGTGTCTCAGGGCTGGGTCATTCCACTGGGTATCATGGGCCAACCTCCGAAACTCCGTACAGTAAGCCTCAACTGGCCTTCGCCCTTGCTTAAGGATCGAAATCTGAGCCTCGGCTGAGGCCGTCTTGTCAGGGTCATCATACAACATGCCCAGTGCCGTAAAAAAAGCATCAACACTTTTAAGCGACGGACAGTCAGGCTGCAACCCATATGCCCAGACCTGTGGGTCTCCTTGTAGCAAGGAAATCACTATGCCCACCCGCTGAATCTCCGACCCAGAAGACTGAGGCCTAAGCCGGAAGAATAGCTTGCAGCTCTCCTTGAAACAAAAGAACTGCGAGCGATCTCCAGAAAAACGATCCGGGAGATTTACTTTCGGCTCCTTAACCCCTGCAGGTGCTGCTGCTGCGGGAGCTCCGCCAGCAGCCTGGGAGGTGTGCATTTTAATGGACAAATCATTAAATTGCCGAGTCAGGACCTGCACCTGATCGACCACCTGTTGCAACGTATTTTGAGGGGTATGCTCCATATTCCCACAAAATTTCAACAGGAGTATTAGGCTGCTGAATATGTTATGCACACCAGTGCCTGCAGGAAAGTACTAGTGTCAGAACTGTTATGCACTCCAGTGTCTGCAGGAATGTACTGGTGTTTGAACTGTTATGCAAAACAAATGGACTCACAGACAAACTGGGGAATATGACATAACGTACACAGAAGGTGATAGGGTAACAAAATACACACACAGTGAACAGAGAAGCCCAGAGGCTAAGGAACTGGGTATCTCCCTTGTATTAGAACTGCTCAGATGTAAAAAGCAAGATGTTGTGTTTTAATACGTAGAGAACCCGAAATGCTGTTGCTAAGGGCAACAGCAAAACCCTAAAGGGTTACCAACGGGTGTGGCAGTAAACTCCTTGGTCAGAGATGGAATGATAGACACAAGGAGAGCCTCCACAATCCTGATTCTCACTTGCAGTGCACAGGTTTAAGCTTACTGCCACTAAACTGACCCCTGACACCTAGCACAGTGAGACAGGATTAGACAGGCAAGTGTTAGAATACAGCCGCAAACTTGCTAAGTTCACAGAGTAATAACAGAACCCCAGCAAGCTAAACGACTGACTCCAGTCTTACTGCTAGGTCTGGATTGGCAGAGTGTAATACCAAATCCCCAGGCCTATTTGCAGTAAGCAACAAACAAATACAAAGCTACACAGTACTGGCTAACTTTCATGAACTGACTAACCAACAGAGATTCAGCAGCATCTGCTTACCCTGAAAAGAGGCCTTATAAAGCAGGTGCTGTCCACGCCCCACTCAGACCTCACAGACTGTGAGCACAAAAACCAGCACCGGATCCCCTGCCGTGCACAGAGCCTATAACCACTGCACAGCAAAAGACCCGAACCGGAGTATCAGCTGCGCTCAGGTTACTCCACTAGCACTTGTCTCCCGGTTGCCATGACGACGTGGCAGCACAGGGCAGGAGACCCTAACACATGGACCGTCATCCGTTGAGTGATTACCACTCACTAGTGGGTAAGGTCTTAAACCAGACAGAATGCTGGGTGTGCTCACAGGTACCTTAAGGTCAGAGCAAGTCAGGATTAGTACCGTACTCTTTAGCAATAGATGAGGTACTCTAATTGCGGGGTGGGAGACCGGTGGACAAGAAATTCAATATTTCTAGGCCCCCTAGTTTGAAGCTCCACCAGTATCATGTAGACAGGTCCTTATTGTGCTTTAATATTTCCAATTACCTAAAACCAGGAAATTGGGAAGTGACGTGGAACAACCAGACAATGACCTTTTCACACAGAGCTGATAGGATACCCATAGACTCTGAACTTGTACGCCAAATAGCCAAAAGTGGTAGGTATTATCGGTATAGATATACTCGTGGAAGCAAGACCATGTGGGTTGGAAAAGTATCGCCAGGGTATTGTGCCCATATCATCCAGCCTGATACTTGTACTGAGCAGATGGGAGAACTAGGGATTGGTTTCTTTACTTGGAAAGTTTGTAATATGGTGATGTCATACTTTGTCCCCTATGTTCTCCCAGATGATGCCTATTTCATATGTGGGAGGAAGGCGTACAAGTGGCTTGCCCCGAGCTCAGAGGGATTGTGTTATATTGGGAGAGTACTGCCAGAGGTCATGACCATAACCCATGATAAGATGAAAGACGTTCACCGCAGTGCTCAGGCTCCTTATACTCATACTCACTATGAACACATCATCAAGAGACACCTCATAGATAGGACAGAGCACGCAGCCTCTGATTTGATCCACGAATCCACCGGGATTCAGTTCCTTCTCGCATTAGACATCACCCGTACAGCCAGAGGAACTATAAATTATAGGTATATCCATGCGCTAGAAACTTGATAAATAATATCACTGAGATGTATGACGACACCTTCAGGTATACGGGAAGGGAGTTACAAGCCTACAAGAAGGAACTGATCCAGCACAGGATGGTCCTTAATTATGTCACAGCCGTGACAGGTGGGTACTGTGTTACTCTGGCAACTCAATATGGTGTGAAGTGCTGTACATATATCACGAACAGCACTGGCGACCCCACGGAGATCATCGATCAAAAGATGGACGATATCTTGCAGTTGAAGTGGGAGTTCAGGAGGAAACACAACCTTACCTTAGCGATTGTGAGTAATGAACTGACCGGCTGGGTCTCATGGTTGAACCCACGCAATTGGTTCTCAGGTTTAGGAGAGTGGGCTCAAAATGTCATCATGAGTGTAGGGAAGTTTCTCCTTTGTATCCTGGGAGTCGTCATAATTATTGGTTTGATATTTAGGTGTGTTCGAATTCTGACGCAGCGCAAGCACGGCACAAAATTGATGAGTCTAAGGAGCAAGGGTATTGTTACAGCAGCAGATTTAATTTACGACCCATCCATAGAGACAGTGATATGATAAGGATTGCAAACTAATTTCATGGCCTGTTTCGTTCACCTGTTTTCCTGTTGTCTCCCCCTCTGCCCAGATACATCCATCCGGAAAAAGACATCAGCATTATCCAAAATGTTTATGTAAATGTATTTTTATATATATGTCTTTTCTTCATCTCTGCAACCCTCAGTTAATGGCACACATAGTCGACAGGTGATATCCACATATACTAGCACTCACATATGTTTCCCCCTTCATGTATCATCAACTAAATGTGCACCCCATTTGTTGGAACAAGAAGCCAAAAAGAGCTTGGTAGTGTTTGTTGGCCCACTTACAGACCCTTAATACGGGATAAGAAGTATTTAATATATACTTCGCAGTACCTCGAAGCTTATTTAGAACATATACGACACGATGATACATGCCCCTCAGACATGGATTCATACATACATGCTTTTTACTATCCCACTAGGTCATATATTTCCCACCTACAACTCTCCCGGATCATCAAAGCTTTTGTAGACATTGTATATATATTTTTCTGTTTAGTGATTAGATAGTGGCAGTTATTGGTGACTGCCAAAGGGTGGACAGTCAAAGTCGAAAAATATTGCAGTACATACATTACGTGCAAACTACACACAGATGGCCTCCGTGCGCGTACTTGCTCTGCCGTGCGTGCGCATATTCGCAATTTGCATATGGTCGCTCCCGCGGACCTTCGTATTAGCGCGTGGTATGAGTATTTACGGTAGAGTTTGTGAACGCATGGAAAAGCCATCAAAACACATTACATATTTAATCCAAATAGTGCACATTTTACACATAGCCTCCCTGCACCACAGCAGCAAATTACAGCAGTTTTAATGGTTTCAGAATAAAGGGATTCACCTTTACAGAATAGGAGGGGACAGAACAAGGTAATAAGGTGGTGTTTGGTATCCAGCTGTAGGGTATTTTAAGGGTAATATTCCGGTGTTGGTTTGAGGAAGATTGCATGTTCCTGCGGATAGTTATGTGCAGGAGCAGAATATAGATATAAACTGTATTTACTGTACATTATGTATGCGGCGGGAATCCAGAGGAGACCACCCACAAGAGCAGTTGGAACAGACATCGCCCACCTATTCAAACCGACCTATGACCTCTCCTGTATTGTAAATGACCATCCCTGTGTCCAATGGACAAAGAGATTACAGTATCCATTGTGTTAAGTTTTGGAAGAATTGTATAAAGAGAGCCTGCTGCAGGCCTGGTCTGACACAAGACTCACAAAGTTATCTAACAGATGACCGAGGACCAGATCTGGGTATTGCGGCGAATCCACTCACGTATGTACCATTGATTGTAGCCATTATTCTGTTGTGTTGTATTGTATTGTTTGTATAGTAACCCCCTTCCAGCAATAATACGCTGTGGTGTCGGAACCCAGTGGTTTAACTACAGACTGGTGTCGTGTCTTCCTTTCACGGCTAAGATTTAAAGTGTATTAGTATCGAATTGCATTGCTGTATAAGGTTTAAAGTGTATTCATTGGGTGTGTACGCGCTGTGTGTACTTTGTACCGCCAGTGCGGCGTTTGTACGGCGTTTGTACGCAAAGTCCGTACACGGTACGGGACTCTGTACGCTAACAGCGTAAAAGGTGCGTAGAGTGTGTATTAAGTTTAGCGGCCGCAGCGGCTCCATGGTAAAGTGTATTTAAAGTGTGTATAAGGTATAGCTTTTCATTCCTGTTGATAAATCAGCATTATCAATTGCTAGCTTATTTTTACAGAAATACATCCTATGCACTAGAGACCCACAACCAGGGGCGGAACTGTGGGAGGCAGTGGAGTCGGCTGCCGCCGGGCTCCTGACCTGCAGGGGGCACATCTCCTCCACTGTCTCCCGCTGCCTGATCGCCGCTGCTCAGCGGCGGAACTTGCGCTTGTGCAAGCGGTGCAATGCACCGAGGCTCAGCGCTAAGAAGGGGCCCACAGCCGGAGCAGTGTAATGAGTCACACTGACTCATTACACGCTGCCGCCGCTGCGCTGCACAGGAGGAAGCCGCCGGACATGAGCGTACAGCGCCAGCAAGTGAGAAGGGTGAGCTCATCACCCTTCATCTCGGCTGCATCTTTCTCCAGAATCCTGGTCTCTGCCACCGCTGCATGCTGGGAGAAGGGGGAGGGAGGAGGGACAGTCACGGCAGCAATGTGTGTGGAGAGTGAGGACTGGGAGACATCGGCTCAGCTGCAGTGAGGAGCCTTACAGGAGCCAGGAGGTGCAAAGTATGTTGTACACACATGCAAATGCTGGCTGTGTGTATTTAGCTGTGTGTGTGTGTTTTGCTATGGGTGTATGTGTTTTGCTAGGGATGTATGTGTGTGGTTTTGCTACGGGGGTGTGTATGTATTTTGCTATTGGTGTATATATACTGTATTTTTTTGCTATGGGTGTGTGTTTGTGTATGTATATCATACCCTCCAACATTTTACACTGAAAAATCGGGACAAATCCGAAAAAGGGGCGTGGTCGCGGGTAAAGGGGGCGTGGCCATGTCCCTTTTCCTATACTTTCAATGGAAGTTTGGAGAGCCAAAAATCGGTACAGACCATGAAAAAAAGGTACTGTACCTATTAAAAAGGTACAGTTGGAGGGTATGGTATATATGTGTTTTGCTATGTGTGTTTAGTAGTGTGTGTGTTTGTACGTTTTTACTATGGATGTGTGTGTGTATATGTATTTTGCCGTGCGTGTGTGTTTACTATGTGTGTATATAGAGTAATCTGTATATCCATATCTACAGATGTAGCCACACTCACGACTAGTGTTCCCATGTCTATGAAATGTGCGTGCACTATAGAGAGAACGTCGGCTGTGACTTAGCGCAGCACAGCGTTCATTGAAGCTTGTCGCAATGCGTACGCCCATACCAACGCATCACGGCAAAAATGAGGCTGGCTACATCTGTTTCTATCTAGCTCACATTCCTCTTAGTTAATCTTGGTGTGCACATCAGGTAGACACTGGCGTAACGTGTATAATGCTCTCTACTGTGTGACGTAACGTGTATAAGCCTCTCTACTGTGTGACGTAACGTGTATAAGCCTCTCTACAATGTGACGTAACGTGTATAAGGATCTCTACTGTGTGACGTAACATGTATAAGGCTCTCTACTGTGTGACGTACCGTGTATAAGCCTCTCTACTGTGTGACGTAACGTGTATAATGCTCTCTACTGTGTGGCGTACTGTGTATAAGCCTCTCTACTGTGTGACGTAACGTGTATAATGCTCTCTACTGTGTGACTTAACGTGTATAATGCTCTCTACTGTGTGACGTAACGTGTGTAATGCTCTCTACTGTGTGACATAACATGTATAAGGCTTCTACTATGTGATGTACCGTGTACAAGGATCACTACTGTGTGATGTACCATGTATAAGGATCTCTACTGTGTGGCGCAATGTGACATTAGAGTACTATTGTATGGTGACACCATTCTCTGTGAGACAAAACTAAATTTTCTGGGTGATGCGCTTCACCTATTTATAATATGGGAGGGGGGCCCAATGCATATTGTTGCACCTGGGCCCACCACTCTCTAGTTCCGCCACTGTCATTGCTAATTTTTTTTGTTTTATGATTCTTACAGACGGAGGAGCTGTGTCAGTGACACGGAAGCTGCCTCCTGTATATACAGAGAGCTGGCACTGGCTGCAGCTAGGGGTAGCACCAGAGCGCAGCTCCTCCCCGGCCCTTCCAGTTAAGCAAGCCAGCCGAGTGAAGCTCAGGCTGATGATAAGCCAAAAGGTAGGCACTGGCAGCACTTGCCTCAAGCTTTAATAAATGTTGGAAGCACTGTGTTTTGTGTGTGCATGTTTTTAAGTGAGGTGTGTGTGTGTGTGTGTGTGTGTGTGTGTTTTTAAATAAAGTTGTGTGTTCAAGTAAGAGGCATGTGTGTGTGTGTGAGAGGCGTGTGTGTGTGTGTGTGTGTGTGTGTGTGTGTGTAAGTGAGAGGCATGTGTGTGTGTGAGGCATGTGTGTGTGAGGTGTGTGTGTGTGTGTGTGTGTGTGTGTGTGTGTAAGTGAGAGGCATGTGTGTGAGAGGCAAGGATTAAAGGGGCATTTGAGCATTTCTACAGGACTATGTACAGAGCACACACCTGGTCTGGGTACACGCTACCGTACAAATATATGGAGGGGTGTCAGTTTCTGAATGTGTGTGTGAGAGGCGTGTGTGTAAGTGAGAGGCATGTGTGTGTATAAGTGAGAGGCATGTGTCTGTAAGTGAGAGGCATGTGTGTGTTTAAGTGAAAGCGGTGTGTGTGTATGTATGTGTGTGTGTTTTTAAGTCTAGGAGGTGTGTATGTGTGAGTGAAAGTGCCATGTGTAAGTGAGAGACGTGTGTGTTTTTAAGTGAAAGGCATGTATGTGTTTAAGTGAAAGGCATGTGTGTGTTTAAGTGAAAGCGGCGTGTGTGTGTTTAAGTGAAAGAGGCGTTTGTGTGTTTTTAAGTGAATGAGGTGTTTGTGTGGTTTTTTTTAGATATATCGGCACACCGCTGCGCCAAAGCATCTCCATCGAGACCCGCTGGCGGGTGAGGGAGCACTGTAGGTGTACTATAAAGGTATGCTGGTGTCTGTTTTATTGTAATGACTGACTTGGAGTGCCGTCCACTTTGTATGTGTATGTATATTACTATTGGGAAAGGTACCTGAGCACGCTACTACTGTTCACCCTGAGTGCCGGATAGTTACATATGGTATGTTTGTGTATATGTATGGGGGCACCAACATTTATCATGCCTCCGGGCGACTGGGACAAACTTACGCCACTGCCCACAACATTCCTTCTGCAACTTTACAGAACATTTATTCTCTCCTGTGACACGTGGCCTTTTAAAATTGTTGTTGTCAAACACAAATCCCTTGAGGTTCTTACTCCTGCATGTACAATCTGAGAAACTCAAGGGACTACACTGCAGTGACAGCGATCGCAGTCTGAATCCTTTTGTGGAGTGCGCCCGCGCACACCGGGAGCCCAGTGAGGTGCCAAAAGCATCTGAGGGCTGCGATTGCATCTGCCTGATTGACAGGCAGAGGCGGTGGCGGGGCGGTAGGAGCGTGCCAACGGCATTAGAACACCATTAGCGGGGCACGGTCCGGACAACACAGGCGTGTCCGGATCATTGCGGGGGTGGGCCACGACGGCTGCGTGATGTCACACGCAGCCACTGCGACCTGGGGCGCGGCAGGTAGCCCCCTGCCAGCGCGCAGGAGCTGCTGTGCGATGCTTTTGCACCCTTGCGTAGGGGGGGGGGGCAGAGCCAGACATGCGGGCGGTCTAGCCCTGTGCTGGGCATCCCCCCCTGCATGTCTGAGTAAATGATCGTAGATGTGCTGAATTTACTACATCTACGATCAGATCTGAATTACCCCCATGGTCATCCTCCACTATACAGTATACCCATACACATACAAACCCACAAAGACCTCATTTTAGCATTATAGTACATTATTCATTGAGAATTGCTATGCAAAACTACTTTTTATTATTTATTTATTAACAGTTTCTTATATAGCGCAACAAATTCCGTTTTTGTGGAATATGTATAAATACTGAAAGTGTCGTCTTCCAGATAGGAATCATCCAGGATTTAGGGGCTTTTACGGACTAAGGAGCAAAGCAGAAAAGACTAAGGGGTCTATTTACTAAGCCTTAGATGGAGATAAAGTGGACAGAGATAAGGTACCAGCCAACCAGCTCCTGTCATTTTTCAAACCCAGTCTGTAACATGGCAGTTAGGAGCGGATTGGCTGGTACCAGAGGTGTCACTCACCTCTCAAACACCCGGGCCGGCTGGCCGAAAAATGGGCGTGGCTTTGCTGGATGGGGCGTGGCTTTGCTGGATGGGTGTGTGGCTTCGCCGGGCAGCGGCGTGGCTTTGCATCCCTACCCCCGTTTTTGACAGGTCTGGGGTCCGGGAGATGCGGCCTGGCCCCAGAGACTGGAATTTCTTCAGTGCCGGCTTCAACATGGTGACAGGAGCCACCGGCTCCTGTCACTGAGCAGGAGCTGGCACTTTGCTGTCACCCCTCTGCGGGTGACACCCGGGTGCGGGCCGCACCCCCTGCACCCACCTTCTGACGCCACTGGCTAGTACTTTATCTCCATCCACTTTATCTCCGTTCAAGGCTTAGTAAATAGACCCCTAAGTACCTTGGTAAAACCAAGTTACACTGCAGGCGGGGTAGGTTTAAAAAGTGCATGTGGATTTAGATTTGAGAGGGATGTGTCAAATTGCAGTGCAATAATATTGCTGTCCAGCATATACAGATATGTCCTGCTATATCTATGCTGTGTATAGCAGTGTTCTGTAGCAGGGCCGTGATGCATATGGGTTGCAGCATGCCGCTGCATACGCATCGCTAGCCGGCTACCATTCAAAAGCCGGCATAGAGTAGCACACACCCCGCTATGCTGGGAGTTGTGAGTTGCGATGAGGCCACAGCATAGGAGGACACATCAGTATGGGTAACATATAAAAGCAGACTTCATGTATAAAAATTTTTTTATTTGCACCCCTTGCTTTGTTGCTTTGTGCGCCGCTACAACAATTTCTGCTTCGTCTTATTACTTAGGCGAAGCAGGAGCGAACATTGACAAGATGTAAGAACATCTTGTCTGCCGAACCGGTGGAGTGCAAACTCCCCCCTACAGCGATGCCCGTCTGAGACCACAGTGCCCCGGCACTCACCACAGCTGGGACAGCTCTATCCGTGCTGTGGAGATAGGACATCACCACCTGCAGCTGTTGATACTGAAAGCTGCAGGTGTCGAAACGATCAGCGCTGCAGGCCGGTCATACATTTCCCTAGATACCGGTATGCTATCATGACGAACGCTAATACCACTTCTCCCCCATAACGAAGGATCATACATTTACCCCTATGGTTTGTTTCACGTGCAAAGTTACTTGCTTTACTTGCTGTGATTTGCAGCCCCTTTATTGTTGGCATACTTGCCGACACTCCCTGAATATCCCAGATACTCCCTGAAGCTGGCCCAGGTGGGAGCAACACAGAGACGATGTCTCACCCATCAGGGAGGAAACACTGGGGAGAAGAATAAGAGGGCTGTGTGCTACAAGAAAATGTTCACAACTCTCCAGCAGCCTGATTGCTACATCACGTCTTCTTCTCCACCGTGCACATACAGTAGGTGTTGCTTTCACAATCTCCCTAAAATGCTTTTTTCAGTAGGAAAGTATGATTTAGGTGTATATTTTTAATGAAATCATGTAAAAATTAATTTGAACATAGCTATGAGAAACACATGATAACAAAGAAGCTCTTATATAGGAATCACATACACCAGACTAATAGCAGCACTGGATTCCCACCTGTCACTACTGCCTATTTGTGGTTATCTTTCCAGGAAGTCAGCACTAGATCACTTTGCTGGCATGTTAGAGGCCACTTTGCTGGCATGTTACAGCAGTCCACCTTGCTGGCATGTTACAGCAGATCACCTTGCTGGCATGTTAGAGCAGTTATTCTGCTGGCATGTTACAGCAGTTACTTTGCTGGCATGTTACAGCACATCACCTTGCTGGCATGTTACAGCAGTCCACCCTGCTGGCATGTTACAGCAGATCACCTTGCTGGCATGTTACAGCAGTTACTTTGCTGGCATGTTACAGCAGTCACTTAGCTGGCATGTTACAGCAGATCACTTTGCTGGCATGTTACAGCAGATCACTTTGCTGGCATGTTACAGCAGTTACTTTGCTGGCATGTTACAGCAGTCACTTAGCTGGCATGTTACAGCAGATCACTTTGCTGGCATGTTACAGCAGATCACCATGCTGGCATGTTACAGAAGTAATTTTGCTGGCATGTTACAGCAGATCACCATGCTGGCATGTTACAGCAGTCATTTTGCTGGCATGTTACAGCAGTTACTTTGCTGGCATGTTACAGCAGTCACTTAGCTGGCATGTTACAGCAGTCACTTTGCTGGCATGTTACAGCAGATCACCATGCTGGCATGTTACAGCAGATCACCATGCTGGCATGTTACAGAAGTCACTTTGCTGGCATGTTACAGCAGATCACCATGCTGGCATGTTACAGCAGTCATTTTGCTGGCATGTTACAGCAGATCACTTTGCTGGCATGTTACAGCAGATCACTTTTCTGGCATGTTATAGCAGATCACTTTGCTGGCATGTTACAGCAGATCACTTTGCTGGCATGTTACAGCAGATCACCATGCTGGCATGTTACAGCAGTCACTTTGCTGGCATGTTACAGCAGATCACTTTGCTGGCATGTTACAGCAGATCACTTTGCTGGCATGTTACAGCAGTCACTTTGCTGGCATGTTACAGCAGTCACTTTTCTGGCATGTTATAGCAGTCACTTTTCTGGCATGTTATAGCAGATCACTTTGCTGGCATGTTACAGCAGATCACTTTGCTGGCATGTTACAGCAGTCACTTTGCTGGCATGTTACAGCAGTCACTTTTCTGGCATGTTATAGCAGATCACTTTGTTGGCATGTTACAGCAGATCACTTTTCTGGCATGTTATAGCAGATCACTTTGATGGCATGTTACAGCAGATCACTTTTCTGGCATGTTCTAGCAGATCACTTTGCTGGCATGTCACAGCGGAGTGGTTTAAATAATGAAAATAGAAACGTTTACTGATATTTATTTTTTATATAGTGTTTTCAATTGTTGGTTGTTTTATCTGGGTGCTGAGTAGATAGATAGATAGATAGATAGATAGATAGATAGATAGATAGATAGATAGATAGATAGATAGATAGATAGATAGAATTGGATGTGACATTCAATTATTGCTTTTGTATTGCTACTGGCTGAGAGTTCAACTTAAAAAAGAACTTTAATACATCACTCAAAGAATATATAAAGAAACGCAACGCTCCATTTAGATATCCCACAAGTTAGTTTGGCTGAATAGAATTTTCGATGTGTTCATAAATAAATGAGGTTATGAAGGCCTTGGAGGGGCTACAATGCAATGCACCATTTATCACACAACACCTACCAGCCTCAGTCAGAGCAGAGACCGACTCTGCAATGTAGCTAGAGACCTGGAGCTATGTGAAGAAAGGGATAGGTAAAGTGGTTTGCAGTTGTAAGTATGTGTATGAAAGCAATGTGGCAAAGTCCACAATACGGTGAACTAGCCGTAAACCCCACTGTACCAGGGGTGAAAGACGCTGGAGGGATGCCCATCCCGAAACCCTGCATTTCCAACTTAGGAGGACAATTACTAAGCAGTGATAAGAGCGGAGAAGTGAGCCAGTGGAGAAGTGCCCATGGCAGCCAATCAGCACTGAAGTTAACATCTAGAATTTGCATACTATAAAATTATACAGAGCTGCTGATTGGCTGATGGGGCAACTTCTCCACTGGCTCACTTCTCCGGTCTTATCACTGCTTAGTAAATGTCCCCCTAAGTCTGTATTTTGCTTAATCAGGTTCTTGGACCTGGATTTGCTATTGAACCTGGGGAATCTATGTTAAATGCTCCTGTTCCCAGGATTTCCAAAACCTAACATAAATTGATCACTTATGTTTGCAATGCAGCTAAATCCCTAATCGCCAAACACTGGAAGGAACAACACCCACCCCATGTTGGCTGTCCTGGTGGCAAAAAATAACTATGCTGCTACCATGGAACATATTTCCAGTTTGCAAAATAATACAGTTGCTAAATTTCACAAAATATGGTCCCCTTGGAACTGTATCAATCACAATATCTCTCTATACCAGGACTCTGCAGACACCCCTATAAAATCTATCCCCCATCCCTTTTTTTATTATTTTCTGTTAGAGTTTCTCCTCTTTTCCTTTTTTTTCCCCTTTCATTTTCTTTACTGTGTTTTTTTTTTTTTTTTTTGGTTACCTCTCATTTCTTTTCTTTTCTTCTCTAATGTACAAAAAGAAAAAGAAAAAAAAACGGTTGACCAGTGGATCTCTATTTTTAACCCAGTTTATTTGGTTATCGCTATAGTGATGATTTCCAATGTTTCTGTGATATCATTGTACATTTGTTGATACTGCAGTGTATATTATGGCTGTTTTTCACTACAATGTGCAAAATATTGGGGGTAATTCAGACTGCATCGCTGCAGTGGCAGCAATGGCAGTCTGAATTTTTTGGTGGAGTACACAAGCGCAGCAGCCGCACTGCGCGTGCGCACCCTGGGAGCCCAGTGAGATGCTAAAAGCATCTCTGGGCTGTGATCGCCTCTGCCTAATTGGCAGATTGGCATGGCATGGTCATGGGGCGAGAAGGGGCATGCCAACGACGTTAGAACGCCATTGGCAGGGTGCAGTCTGGACAATGGAGGCGTGTCCGGACCGTTGGGAGGATGGGCCGCTGTGAGTAGCTCCCTGCTAAAGCTGCGCAGGCAGGGAGCTACTCGGCGGGTGCAAAAGCATCGCCGCCGTGCGATGCTTTTGCACCAGTGCGAGGGGGCAGAGCCAGACATGCGGGGCGGACTAGCCCTGTGCTGGGCGTACCCCCGCATCTCTGAGAAAATTATCGTAGATGTGCTAAATTTAGCCTATTGACTGGCGAAAAAAAGGGGAGCCCCAGAGAAACCTGGGTTTTGATTTTAATGTACGCCTGGGGCTGTGTGACCATTTGGACTACAACATACTGTTGGTGAATAATGATTGTTGATTCAAATAAAGATTGTATACAAATGTTTATATTTATTTGCTTTAGAATAAAGGGTAAAAAGTCTTATAATGGGATCACTAAGATAGCAAAACTACCACTCCAAGAATGCCAATCTTGTTAACAGCCCGCAGGCAAGCTGGGTTTCTGAAGAGCTCCAATACATTTCAGTGCAGGGCTGGTAGTCTCTTGGATGCAGGCTGCATACTGTTTTTATTTTAGTCTGGTTCCCTGTCTGCCCTCCTGCACCCCCCACACCTCCTTCTAGAGAACCAGTCTAAAGTCGACCAGATGGGGCCACACAGAAAATATCGGGAGGGGATTTCTGGTCTGGCGGAGCGTGTGCACAAAACAAGTTTTTAGATGATTTATTTTCATTTTGTGTTTGGAAAGTGCTTTGCCCTGGAAGAACAGAAATTCTAGAAGACTTGCGAGTAAAAAACAAAACCCTGAATTCTGCTAGTAAAATATGCAAATGTGCAGAAACCATTTAAAAAATATTTTGAATCTCTAGCTAAAAGAACTGTATAAAACACAAGTCTGTATGAAACTAATACATTATGGCAGTGGATCCCAAACTTGGTCCTCAAAGGAGCAGTAGCAATCCAAGTTTTCAAGATATACAGCGGTATCTTATTAGGTGCGATGATTTACTGCATGGTAATAACGTGCTTTTTAGACCGGTAATGCTATGGGGCTATCCAATTACAGCACGTTTTTCCTGGGTGGTAAATGATCCGTAATCGGGCGATAGCACATGGGATCCGTATTAATTTCGTGGACCCATGTGTTACCGGTGAACGGGTTTCCTGGGGCTGGTTATCAGGGATTCTGCTTCGCTTGCCTCAAAATGTTTGATAAGTGCCGGCTACAGGGCTAATAGGATACCGCTGCAGTAACTCACCACAGCTAATAGGATACTGCTCATAAATGGCTTAGCATAGACCGTTAAATTAAATTAACTGAGGGTCTAATTTATAGGTTCTCAAACTCGGTCCTCAGGACCCCACACGGTGCATGTTTTGCAGGTCTCCTCACAGAATCACAAGTTAAATAATTAGCTCCACCTTTGGACCTTTTACAATGTGTCAGGGAGTAATAAATACACCTGTGCACCTGCTGGGTTACCTATAAAACATGCACTGTGTGGGGTCCTGAGGACCGAGTTTGAGAACCTGTGGTCTAATTAATACCCCTTTTAACAGAGAAAGGCAAATTCCCAGGTGAAGTTCTACCCAATAACTTGCCGAAAAAGACAGGTAATTTTTCTGTGTTAAAGGGTCAACCAGAGTTTACCAGGGCTGGAGAGCCAGGAATTTCTATCCGGGTTGACCGTTTCAAAGAGACAAAATACCCATGTTGATCTGCAAATTACCGGGTAGAAATTCTTGACCCGGTAATTTGCTGGTCTGTGTGAAAGGGGGTCTGGCAGGGACCAGCAAAACAACATTTCTGTCTGAAAAGGTTATAAGTCACCTGTGGCCAAGCATGGATATACTTAAACCTGGAATATCAGTGCTCCTTGAGGACCACATTTGGGAACCACTGCATTATGGTATCACCATCACACAGGCCTGGTTTACAGAGACAGGGTATACTACAGTGACTCAAATTACTACTTTAGTTAATATGCAGGAACAATGTATGATTAGAAAAACATGGAAAAGTACAGCAAACTATACATTATGTATAAATATACAGTATATATTTATTTATATACATATATATACATATACATACTGTACATACATTTTCTCTCTGTGCAGGTATAAAAGAATGGAGTATGAGATACTAGATCCACACATCTAAGCTAAGCAAATTACAAGTCCCTTACCCCCACCGCAGTTACCCTCCCGATAATCCTTTATCAGTTTATTTTATACTCACACTACTGCTGATTTCCCTAGTGCTCCCTTAAATGGCTCGCAAACCATGCCGTGTGCTTAAAAGTGATCATTAATTGTTGTGTGAAAGTGAAGATAATAAAACCTTTTATTTTTATTTATTTTTTAAAATAATTTCTTAGTGCATTGGCCTTTATGTCTTCTGCATCTAATTTGTCTATAATGAAAGCTTACTTAAAATCTTTCTCTCATCCATTTCAGTTGGAGATGAACTGTGAAACCACATCTTCATGATGGCTTTTCTAGCCACTAATCAGGTATTGTTAATAACAACTGAAACCAATTGCAATTCTCAGCAAGTTGGATAATAACTACAAATGAACAATAAAGGTTCTTGCCGAGTGAAATTCCTGCAATAATTTTAGAAAGTAATCTGTTCCAAAATCCCTGTATACCTGGACAAGCACTGACATAGCATGTCGCCCCTGCCTCTTACTATCCACGGGGATAAGGGACAATACAGTATAATGGAGTAGATTTTATTTCATATTGTAATTCAAAAGCATATATTGCATTTTAAGATAACATTACCCTTCTTTATTTTCTCTCCCTTGTCCATCCCCCCTTTTTTTTCCATTTTTGTAATAATCTCCAAATCACTGAATTCAATCCTCCATTTTTTTTCTCAAATGACTGTTACCAACAGATAGCCAACAGTTTCCTTATTCTATTAGAGATAATTCTCTATTTAGCTCAGGATTTACTAATTTGTCAATAATAATCACAAGGCTACAAAGGAATGCCCCAGATATGCATTTCTGGGCCATTCCAATGGAGCTGTGAATCCGGCTACAGGGGACTCCCTTTGCCACAGCAGTGCCATCTGCCAATACCAGGACCCCACATTTGCCTAGTCTGGACAGCAACATACAGCCAAGACCCACCAGATCCAACTCGTGATTGGACTTTTCCAAATAGGTCACATTCAAGGAACAGGACACATCGCTTTTATATTACCATTTCATCATGGATGTGGAATCCATAATTCCAAAGGGGTGACTATTCCATTCTAATTCATGCTCTAACTGCAGTTGTCAGATATTACATAATGTATTTTTTATGAATCGCACTTTGAGATAATTTTATAAGAAAATATTTTATTAATCATTTTTAGTAATAAATATTCATATTATATTATTTCATTTGTTTTTGTACTCTTTCCTCAAAGCAAGCGCAGTGTCCCTTCATTTATGCTGATAGTGTACAGCTGTCTGAATGCTCCAATCAGCTCTACACACTGCAGGGTGGAACTAATGCAGTAATACTGACCAGAAGGTGCTGTTCAAGGCAGCGACAGTGCTAACCTCTGGGCTCTGTGCCCTGGGCATCGGCACCGCTCGCGCACCCCTCCCTACGACCCTGAATAGTACTATCTACAACAGCAGTAGCAGTGGAAGTTTATGATGATTAACAGAGCTACTGTAGTAAATAATGAAGATGTGGCAGTAGATTCGTGAACATGTTCAATTTCTGCAAACTTTGGTCAAGTGAGAAAATAATCTTTGTGTAGGGTGACATAATTCTATAGGTATTGGTTAGGGATCTAGAAGCCTTTCTTTATTTGTCCATTAGACTGTGGATGGTACACATATTAACAATTCAAAGTAAAATAAAACTGTTTACATAAGACACTAATATTTGGAAGCAAACTGCTTGTGCATTATTAGAACACCAAACCCTGACAGCACCATAGCCACTAAAACTTAGCAGTGGCAGTGTTATGCATGCATGGTGATCCATCTGTGAGGCCCTAATGTATGCTTTTCTGTATACTGGTTACCGCTGTATCGTCAGTGAGCACGGCTTGTAGTAAATAAAAATAATTGAATGAATCTGATCAAGCTACATAATGACACCGAACAATATAATTTTAATGCACTGAGCTACAAAAATAGAATCAGCTTGCCATGTACCAAACACTTGTTTCAGGGGTTTAAGTTTAATAACGGTGGTATTGCCAACCTTCATTGTATTCTCCCATATGGATATAAAACAAACGAGCTTGTGTTTGTGAGTTCTCTAAATCTGTCACGCTCCAAAAACAACCTTCTATCCCTGTCATTTTTTTGCCATTTAGTATCACAATATGATGGCTGTAAAGGCATATAGAGTGTGGTTATGTATCTGGCGTCACATCATGCATCCAGCGTGTTATTATTATGAGTTGTTTGAGCTGGATGTGGGAGTGTTCAGACACGAGCAGCATAAGAATCCTGACACATGATCCACAATCAGTAAAGTGCTGTTTTGTGTTAGCAGCTGCTGGGTGAAATTGATGTGGCTGATCATTCTCATCCTATTGTCCCATAAAAGTTTATTTTTGTCTTTCTGATGTTTATTTTTGCAGCGACAGCTGCTTCTTGATCTTTAAGATGGCAAATAAAACATCTTTTTCCATGTATTAGAGTGAAATGGAATGTGAGGATAAAATTTATTTTCGAGTTTACAAATATAGTACACTTCATAAGCCCTTTATCCACTGTATATCGGGTTGCCATCAAAAGTGTTATATTTTAAGCTATAATATGCTGGCATTGGATAAAAAAACAGGCTTCAAATAAAGACAATTACAAGACAGGTTTGTAGACCAGCAATAGCCTTTCCACATTCCTCACTAATGTTCACTTATGCAGAAGGCTAGTAATTCAGTGAGGTGACTGGATATTGCACCTCAAGCACATGGAGTTAGGGAGTAATGGGCCCTACACATATAACGATCCGCCGCCGAGCTGCCTGACGGCAGATATGGCCAACATGGCGACCCGGCGGCAGGGGGGGGGCAGTGACAGGGGGGAGTGAAGTTTATTCACTCCCCCCGTCACACGGCTCCATAGAAGTGCAGGCAAATATGGACGAGATCGTCCATATTGGCCTGCATGTACAGCCGACGGGGGACCAGCGACGAACGAGTGCGGGGCCGCGCATCGTTCATCGCTGGTGCCTCCACACTCAAACATATGAACGGTATCTCGTTCATTCAAGATCGTTAATATCTTTGAGAATTATCGCCCAGTGTGTAGGACCTATAAGAGTATCCATGACCCTTTTGCCCTCAACTTACTGTATTAGACAAGGAGAATAACTTTTCCTGCAAATTACTGTAGATATCCCTGCAAAACCACTTGCAATTACTTATATCATGATATAATAATCAATGTCTCTGTCATGCACAGTGGAAGACGCCCCAGAGTAAGTATAGCTGGACAGGGATGAACCTGTCCTAAGACGGGACCAAGTCTACTAGTTATGTATATTTTGAAGGTGGTGACTGACTACTTTTTGGTCTAGCAGCATACCCACCTAACCATAAGTGTTTAATCAGAGCAGCATACCAATATAACATGTATTTCAGAGGCACAAAGTACAGTATGTCACACATTAAAATAATGAAGTGTTAGTGTAGGTGAACATGCCCTTTATGCCTTTCCTCTCTTATTACTGGCAGCAATGAGAGACAAACTGCTCACACCCCGTTTTTCCCAACTCCTGTCCTCAGGGACCCTTAACAGTGAATGTTTCACAGCAGTCCTCAGTATTATACGTGAAAGAAATTAGCACCAACAGCAGCCTTTTAGAATGTGAGAGTCAGTTACACCTTTGTACCTGCCAGGAGATCAGGAAGACATGCACTGGTAAGGGTCCCTGAGGACTGGATTTAGGGAACACTGCCCTAGTCCCTACAGCAAATGATTCCATCCTTGACAAAGTATGCAATATATTGTACCTGGTTCTAACACAATTATTTATTATAAAAAGTATATATTTTTGCAGATAACACAAAGGTATGCAACAAGGTAGACACACCAGGAGGGGTAAAACAAGTGATTGAGGATTGAGCAAGAACATGGCAAAAATGAAAAATCATGCACTTGTGTCTCAAAAGCCCAAAGGCTAAATATAGTATCAAAGGTACTATAATGGAAACTACTGAGGAGGAAAGGGATCTAGGTGTCACTATTTCAGATGACGTAAATGCAAGTAAGCAAAGTAACAAAGCAACGAGGAAGACAAATCAGATGCTTGGTTGCATAGGGAGATGAATCAGCAGCAGAAAGAAAAAAAAACAATAATGCCACTGTATAGGTCATTGGTACAGCCTCATCTAGAATATTGTGTTTAGGTCTGAAGGCCATATCTCCAGAAGGATATAAATGCATTAAAGACTGTACAAAGAAGAGCAACTACAATGGTGGATGGACTATATCGCAAAATGTACCCAGAAAGACTAAAAGATCTTGATATGTATTCAGTAGTTTGCAGCAGAGAAGGGAAGGGGGGGGGGGGGGGGGGCATTATAGAAACTTACAGTTATTTCAAGGGGTTTAACAAGGTACAGGAGGGAGACATTCTTCAAAGGAAGAGAAGTATTAAAACATGGGGACATGTTGAGATTGGAGGGAGGGAGGTGAGGTGATTTTTTTTTTCTTTAGCAAAAATTACTTGACAAAAAGGGTAATTGACAAGTGGAAAGCCTCCCATCAGAGGTGGAAGAGGCTAATACACTAGAGACATTTAAATATGCTTGGGAGACATAAGGATATCCTTACAAAGAACTAAGGATCACATAGTTGTTTTTTTAGGTTATTACAAGTTAAAAAAGAGGCAGACTAAATGGTCCAAGTGGTTCTTTTTCAAATTCTATAAAGGCCTGGGATAGCACGAATGTAGCAAATCTCAGAATAACAGGCTTGGAATGTATTTTATGCTCATCACATAGGCACCTGGAGCCTCAGCAAATAAGTATTCTGTGGACCAAGAAGTTTTCCATAACCACTGAAGTATTAAGTGCATGCCTAGAAAGCAAACATGAAAAGCAAGAATCTCTGTCACATCAATACATATGTATATATTATATTACATAAATTCAAAGGATTCTCTACTAGAGTTCATAGATTATTGCTTTACAAAACAACAGTCTGGAAATGTGCTGTGTCAGAAATTTAACAGGAATTAGAGAGTTATACAAGAGGGAAGGGGTTTGTGGAATGGAAGCTAAAACTCTCTCTGCTGGATGGTGGGAAGCCCAAATAACCAATAAGACATCAGCAGCAAAAGTATGAACACGATGGTGGAAGGAGGTATCTCTGGAATAATCAGTGAGCGGAACATAGGCCAATTCTTGCTGTCTTGCCTTTTATGTGCCTTTTATATAAGCACATGCAAAACAGCTTACAGTACATACTGTACATCCTATCTTCCCATTTTGGGACATATGCATCAACACTTCAGAAGAGTGATAAATTGGAGAGAGGTAAGAAACAAACCTGCCTATTTATTTATGCTGGAAATGTAACCTGATGGCTAGAACTGAGAGGAATTATAAAGATAATGAGCATTATAATATATATGGACGTCCAACATGCTTGCTGCTAACCAGTAGCTTTGAGTCACTGGAGAATTCTGGGATGGAAACTAATATTTACTCATATGCAAGATACTTGAGATGCATGCAACATCTTGCCTTAAAGATCTGAGATTACCATAAGGAATCTAATTTATGTTTGCTAATATCATAAATGTGTGGTCTTCTGTTGGAGGACCATCTATTCTATACTAATTCTATATATAATTCAGTGACGTGCAGTCAGTCATTAATGATTACAATAATACAAAGAAGATACTTATGACAAATTCTGTGTCATAGCTATGTGCTTTATATCACTGTAATCATTTTAACAATGTAAAAGCAGGTTTAAATTCGTTTCGGAGGCACCAAGAGCGGGCGCGCTGCAGCCAAACATAAAGTGCTCGAGCCTCCACTATCATCGGCTGCTCCACTCCTCCACAGATCGGTGTCCCCGCCGCTGTACTAGCAGCGCAGCCAGAGAGCCAGCCGGTGTCATCTCCATGTGTCCGTGCATGCTGAACGCTGCTGTGTATTGACCATGGGCTGCCCTGCACTCTGTGTTTCAGAGCGCCGGGCGGGCCATGG